>NC_092668.1:0-1200000 GCF_032118995.1 Asterias amurensis | reverse complement strand
TGTTTATTTTGGTGTACAGGAAAAAAAAAATCGCTTTCAAACTAAATGCGCGCCAAAATGTACCATTTGTTTTTGTGGATGTATTAGCTATTCTCTAGGTTTATAAATTATATGCACGCACTTTCCAACATTATTTGTGTTGTGCGCAGAAAAATGGTATCTCGCTCTAAAGCTGAATGCGCTTCAAAATGTACCGTTTGCTATCGTGGACGTACATCAGCTATTCTGTGCGTTTCTACGCCCGCTCTTTCCATCCTTGGTGTTGTTGGGAGCAGATGACCCCGGTGGATCCGTTCCCGAACCCCGGGAGGTTTGTGAGATGTGACCGGGGCACAATGCTGCGTGAGTGGTATCATCGATGCGTCACGTCACGCTGCATCGCCGGTGTCTCGCACCGGAGCAACCCGTCCCGTAAACACTTTCTTATGGGCATCAAAACTGCCACTGTCGGTGTGCCTTTCAATGGGAAATTGTTTTTTTAAATCGATTTAAAACAGGAAACCTTAAAGAAGAAAAAAAAACATTGAGGAAAACAATTTTATATTAACAAAAAAATAGAATTCTCCCGTAACACGACTACACAATCCAAGACAGCTTACGGTGTAACAAAAGTAGATATTTCAGGACAAAAACAGGCCACAATACCGTAAAATGCATGCTATTATACAGTGTAATTTAAGTACATTAGACAAATATTGCCCTAATAAAAGCCTATTTGCATTTGTAATAGAAGGAGGTAGACTGGCAACAATGTCTTTTGGTATAGTTTACGGTAGACGTCTAACAGCAAATACGTGAAACACAAGAAGGCTGCGTTTTAAAAAACAAGTTGAAGTATAGTTCATTATCTGAAACAAGACTAAGTCGTTGGGATGTGTGTTGCATTAAAGTGAGTTATTTCAGACACAAAGTTGATGAAGTTACGAAAAAAACTGACTTAAGTATATAGGTACACCAAAGAAAACGTTTAAAATTTACTTTTAATGTGTTTGTCTTCACACCCTTGCGTGCTTGGGGTGACAGTCACACACCCCGCCCAACTGTTCACGCCATTCGGAAGATGACGTAATGTTTAAATATAGCACGTTGTCATCGCAACGGTTCCTGTGTAAAAAGTGACACTCTATAACCACGCAACCAATCTGTGAAAAAGATAAATACAAAAATAAATGGCACTTTAGGTCAAGGTCTCGTTCACCTGTCTGTCCGGATCTGGATAAATTTGTTTTGATTAATGAGTTTGTTGGATATCATGCGATGGATAGATGAGTTTGTTGGATATCATGCGATGAATAGAACCGTCAGGAACCTTGTCAGCACATTTTCCTGTCTTTGCGGTTTACAGGCTCCATATCTCGTGGTTTAAAGGCAATAGACACGTTTGGTAACTGCCAGAGACCAGTTTTCTCACTTCATGTATCCTTAACATTATGCATAAATGTTTTGATCATCACGACCCAGGCCCTTTAAAGGCAGTGGACACTATTGGTAATTGTCAAAGACTAGCCTTCACAGTTGGTGTATCTCAACATATGCATAAAATAATGAACCTGTGAAAATTTGAGCTCAATCGGTCATCGAACTTGCGTGATAATAATGAAAGAAAGAAACACCCTTGTCACACGAAGTTGTGTGCGTTTATATGTTTGATTTCGAGTCCTCAAGTTCTAAACCTGAGGTCTCGAAATCAAAGTCGTGGAAAATTACTTCTTTCTCGAAAACTGTGGCACTTCAGAGGGAGCCGTTTCTCACAATGTTTTATACCATCAACCTCTCCCCATTACTCGTCCCCAAGAAAGGTTTTATGCTAATAAATATTTTGAGTAATTACCAATAGTCTCCTTTAAACATAGGGCCTATGTCACGTTATCCACTCTTTTAACCATGAATATCGAGGTAGCGATAAAATAAATAGTCTGGTGCTATTTTATGTGATGTTTCTCTTCGTATATGGGCGCTCCTGGCATACAGGAAACATGACGAAGATAGTGTCAGCATAACTGCTCCCTTAAAATGAGCGCCATGCGTTCCGGCGGTAACACTTCATTGCCATTCAAAGTTAACACAACCGGAACATCACCGGAGCGTCCTAGTAACGAGATGAAGTCTACACGGAGTAAACGACACTGCGGTATCATGATTGCTCCTGATAACAATAATAGCCTACACCTTTAACCCTAAAACTTTCCTGTAAAACTAGGATCGTATCGTCTGCATTCAACACGACCTTTTTTTGGTGTCAAAAGGATTTGCTGTTAGCAGTACAATCAGACTATACTTTAAATTAATCATAAAAAGGAAAGTGTGTGAGACTTCTTAAATAAAATAAAGGGCCTTGTTCCCAACACGCATAATGTTAGGGTTTGCTTTTAAGTTCGTTATAACTTTAAAAAGCGTTCGATTTTTTGTAATATTTATTATTTCTCTCCCGTCTCTGTTCTCGTCCCCAGCCTTCTCTGTATGCTCTAGGGTGAATGGTTCGCTCGCTTGGCTGCTGATGCATCCCGACAATTGTGCACAATGCTCCCATTGAATTTTGCCAGCGTGGGGCCCGATTCTTTGAGGGCGAGCGAGATCGCTTTTTCCACCTTTGCACTATGGGGCGAGTTTAGTTGAATAGCCGGACGTGCTTGGCGGGGAGGGAAGCGCGTTGTAAAGTGTGGGGAGCGGACGCAGGGAGGGAAAAATAGATCGTTGCTGAAAATAAAGGGTGCATGGGAGATAAATATGAGAGCTTTAAAGAGGGGGGGGGGGGGGGGGGAGGAGAAGACAATTTGTGAGGAAAGCCGTGGAGGGGGGTTGATCGAAACAGGCTGAAACGGAAACATCGAGGAGGGGAGACGCTGAATAGCGAGACTGGGGGTTGTATTGAAGGGGAGAAACGAACCGTTTCTCGGTCGACGACTGAGGGAAGTGGATGAAAGATGAGGAAACGGGACCAAAGAAAACGA
Organism: Asterias amurensis; assembly: GCF_032118995.1. Lineage (NCBI taxonomy): Eukaryota > Metazoa > Echinodermata > Asteroidea > Forcipulatida > Asteriidae > Asterias > Asterias amurensis. Next base: position 1,197,049 of record NC_092668.1, on the reverse strand, counting down.
GGAGAGAAGAAAAAAAATAATGAGAGAAAGTTTAGCGAAGCTTTAGTCATACGTCAAAATGGCAAAGGTGCAGCGAGGCTAACGCATTAACAACAGTTGACGTACGGCACGCGACAGACGGTAATGAAAAAGAAGTAAAAAACATTTGCCGAATATGGACACAAATAAGAACGTGCAAAGCCTAGTTGAATTAAATGATCAAGTCCTCAATTGAACTTACAGACATGGGTCTCCATATGAGTCATAATTAAAGGCAGTGGACACTATTGGTAATTACTCAAAATAATTATCATCATAAAACCTTTCTTGATTACGAGTAATGGGGAGAGGTTGATAGTATAAAACATTGTGAGAAAAAGCTCCCTCTGAAGTGACGTAGTTTTCGAGAAAGAAGTAATTTTCCACGAATTTGATTTCGAGACCTCAAGTTTAGAATTTGAGGTCTCGAAATCAAGCATCAGAAAGCACACAACTTCGTGTGACAAGGGTGTTTTTTCTTCCATTATTATCTCGCAACTTCGACGACCGATTGAGCTCAAATTTTCACAGGTTTGTTATTTTATGCATATGTTGAGATACACCAACTGTGAAGAATAGTCTTTGACAATTACCAATAGTGTCCACTGTCTTTAAAAGCTTGATAGAAGTCTATGGCAGCAAAATGATCACAGCCTCTGTCGAAAACTCGGTCAATTCAATATGCATCTTTAGTATTTGGCTTCAATCATCAGACAAATGACGAAGTTTTTCCGAAGCAGTGTGTTCGAAACGTAGCCTTGCTATGGAACCAAATCAGCAAATTAAATGTTGACCACTTATTTCGAAGAAGACCCCTCCGTCTTCTCAAACTATGAAACAACATTAACGTATGGACTGTTACTCACAAACTAGTGTGATTTTACGTTACAAATCATAATTCAACCACCACTCTTTTTAATGTGAAAATGAAACACTATAGAAAGTGTGAGTCAAACTCGCTAGAACTAATGTTGAGTGTGACACAATATTATTTAGTTATACAGTTATCATACCACGACTTCAAAGCCTGGTGGGTTAATCAGTACAGGAAGAACGCATTCCCTCAACATGGCCATTTGAGTAGCAGTCAATCACCCCTCATCCCTCATAAAAAAAAAAATATAAAAACATTATTGACGAATCCGCCCTCCATACCTCGCGTGGGTTGTTGACACAATGGATAAAAACCCTCAATCATGGGGTCCCCCCCCCCCCTTCTCTCCCTCGGTCTGATTTCAGCACGCAACTGGCACGACACAGCGAGAGCTTTCACCATGCATAGATTTCACCCAACCCCGTTTGATGCCGACGGGCAAACGGCGCTATTTCTCCCCCAGCTCAACAGGTCACCGACCCGTTTATACTAGACAGCGAAGAAGAAGAAAGATGGCTGTGCAATTTCGTCGACGATATCAGTTACTCGAAGTCGTAATATCGTTATTACTTCACGAGTTCCTGCGTGGCAAAGTCCGTAGACAATGGCGAGGTTTAGTGGCACGTTACGGGATCAAATACGTAAACGTGAACGTCGAAAAATTGTGTTGTTTATGGGTGACGTAGCCACTTTGGGCTCATTGCATGCTCTCGTATGACGTCTGCACACATGTACGTACCGGACGTGAAAAATGGCAACTTCACGTATGCTAAAAACGTGAGGTTTTAACGACACCATTTTCTGACGCTCACGTTCACGTTCACGTGGAACGTACAGCTAAACCTCCCCAATTTAAAGGAGATCTGTGACTTCGATGTCGAGAACGGGTGAGGGCGTTTGGCGAGAGTGAAATTGGGGGCACTCCCAGAGTTGGGGCAATCACATGTAAACATTGTCACGTGTATGAAGCCAACAAAACAAATCAAAACACAACCTTTGTCCGAGCCAGGAGAAGGAACAAAACCTGCACAATTTCCCCCACACAATTGCGAGAAGTTTGAGGCCTGCAGGCATACTTTAGGCCTACCTTTATCTCGGGTCCCCCTTTCACGGTAGTCTGGTGTCCCTGGGGGTGTACGTCATTGTGAGTTAACCAGACGTGATTGAGAGGTCCCTTGGTTTACCTAAAGGAGGTCCGTAGCCTCAATGTTACCCAGCCCGTTACAACCCAGTGAGTCAGAGTGAACGGTTAAGGGGTTTGTATAAACCACTGTTTTTAACAAAAAATATGAAAATAAATAAAAAGTAAAGCTCAGAAAAAAAAGAAAAAAAATATTCAAAATAAAAAACGTTTGATCGATTTTCAATCTGCAACCTTACTTTTTATAATTTGCACGCCAGTCAAGATTCTGTTTCATCCCGTAACATCCACGTAACATCCACGTTAGCACAAAAATGGTAACAACTAAACAAATACATAAGATGCAATGAAGGGGGCAAGCCAAGTCACATGAAGTCATATCTGTCTATAAATGTATAGCAAATTATTCCCAATAAAAACGGTGACAAAAGTACCCCAATACTCAGAGGTTTACCATTACCGCCACCAATTCACACTTTCAATCGTCCATCTTAAATAATTCCCGAATTGTACGCAGAAAGATGTACTTGAACTTGGGCACAGGTGCGGAATATTTAAAACATAACAATTTATGTCTAGTTATTGTTATAACTCCTCTTATCAAATAATACATACATGCACGATGTGACATTTCAACCTCTACAACGTTGAGCAAACCCTTTAATATGAAACTTTGAAATGTGAAATCAATACAATTTTAACGCAGTGCGATGTATCTGGCATTTCCCTTCATAATTGCCCACTCATATTATCCAACCGATATATATGCAGTCACCGACGAGAGAATAAAAATACATAATTCATTGTTATTGTGCAATAATTTCAGATGAATACAGCTCCAACGTGCGTCACACATAAACCATCCACTCTTAACCACACTCGGAGGACGAGCAATACATACAAAACCCACACCTTTCTACGATGCTCCAATAATGTGCAACACCAATGTGTTACTTAGCGTTATAGGTGTCACACTGGACATACACTAGGCGTAGAGGTGTTACACCGAACGTGTCTGTTAAAACACTGCCTCCTCATTTTGTTTTGATCGGTATACGAAACACGCGCATTCTATTATTAAAACACTCCCTTAAGAAGATATCAATATTTCTTGAGGATTGATCCTTGCCACGTTGAAGATGAAGACTTCATGAAACATGTAACATTGATGGGTGTGTCAGCCTCCCACTTATCCCAAAGCTAAATATATTCACACATACATCCAAGATAAATTTTAAATGTTTTAACTTTGAAACCATACATTAAGCAATTAAACTGATATGTGAGGACATAGGCAATTTTCATGCAGGACAGAAACATTTTGGGAAAGCCATCACAAAAATCCAGTAGAAGCCGTTGACATGAATGAATGAATCATAAACAACGCGATATTGCGATTTGTCAAAGCCGCACCCCAAAAATAACCCCTCGATTCGCCACTTCTGTTACCATCCACTTTTACATCGCGCATGCAGTGCGTTCAGATTCTCTAATAAAGACAACATCTGATACGTTGAAACATCCAATATCTCAATGTACAATGGAACGTTGCCAAACATTGCTTTAGCCAGACTGGCAGCAATGAAAGAGGTTGGCCCAGGGAAGAGGTTGTGCCAGGGAAGAGAGAAAAAATCGAAGCCACGAGAGCTAAAAATCAATCCAGACAGCTTCGACAACCAAGTGAGATGGCACAGCTTGAAACCGTTCGTGTCCTCTTATACGACTAGAGGATTAAGTACAAGTCTACCGAAACAGTGACGTCATTTCCGCCGAAACTGATGGGAAAGTCACGGGTGCACAATATCGTGTCTGCTTTCCCTTTTTTCGAGTGCGTTACTGACTTGGCGCCAAAATAAATACACAACCATAAATTCACTCGCGACCGCAGCACGCACGTTCTGAAGTGCTGGTTATTTTTGGTCTTTGCTACACGGACATTTTGTCAAGTTACAATCGAAGAGTATTTAATAGTCTGAGTCCCCGTCCCTGCCTACACATTTCACACCTGTTTTGCAGTATCAAACATGGTTGTGTAACAACGGGGACCAGACTACAACTGTTTTGGAAATACTAGGTCGCACTTTCATATGATACCTTTAAATCAACACTAGGTAAAAATAACTGCAATGTAATAAATTATAAATATTTTCCCTTTCGACCAAAGCGTTAATCCATATACTTGTTTTCACAAACTCACATAGGGTTTTCAAGCATTATGGCAATACAATGAGTTCGAGAAAACGTCAGTTGATAGCTTCCCAATTTGTTTCTATTCTTCAATTTGTGGACGTGTGGAAGTCCACAGAGTGTTTCAAGTTCCTACATTTATGATTGTATGGACCTCCTTTGTCGATCCAGAAAGTCAATGAATTTTCTTTGTGTTTTTCCATTGTTTGGAATTTCACAATGAAGTCTGCAATGACAATTCCATTTTCATTGTGCACGAATCGAAGCAATGACGTCCTCGCTCTGTCAAAACACCCGGATACCTTTTTGTCAAAGTTCTCGGTTTCGACCGGCAGACACCCACACACCGCTCTCTGTGTTGCAGTCACTGTGTGGACATTCCTTTTGTTCTGTACACTTGTCTTCAACATTGTAAATGAAACTGTGTGGACACACATATTGTTTCAATGGGAGACTTTGCGATGCTAGATGGCAGCAGACTTACCAGGTAAATTTCAATTGTTTACGTAGTTCTGAGCATGCGCACATTACCAAGAACAATTAATTTTACCTGGTAAGTCTGCTGCCACCAAGCGTCTAAAAAGTCCACTATTCCCCACATCATGTGGACTTCTGTTGTACTCAGGTCCACCACTTAGTATGTAGGTTTTAAAACACCCAGTGCATCGTGAATAAAATGCAAAAAATATGAATATGTTTGCCGTCCACACTAGAAGGAACGGTTTTAGCAATTAATTGCCTGTGTTAAAGGGACCCTTGTTTCATTATTAATGCGCGCACGCCTTGCGGAAGGCACGCAGGAAGCGCACATTAGCTTCTTAATGACCTATTTCTTTATGGGATTGTTAGTATTACATGCACTCAGCTGGACATCTTCAGCTTGTGACACGGACACGAAAAGGCGATCCCGCTATTTAAGTACACCACGACGCTTCTGCCTATTCCTAGACACCTCTGTGGTTTAAGGGGCATTGCGTCTTTATATAATGCCCACGTACATGTACATGCCCCGTATCGCCATAAACCCTTTCAACTTTTGTATAATAAGAGCGAATGTGGCACGCGCCGCAACAACCCTTGCCGATCTCGTGACCAGCCTCATCATCACCATTCTAAAGCTTTCCTTTCTCTATACAGTTTGTTGCCCTACTTTGGTCAAGAGCGTCTCTGGATGTACTCGGCTACTTGTCATATCCGTCACGGCTCAGCCTCAGTGATATCAAGTATTTATGCCTTTTTTCCCCTTCTCTTCTTTTCCCGCGCTCTCATCTTTTCCCGCGCTCGCTAGCTCACACGCGGTCCCCGGTGCCAGGGTAACAGTACTTTAAGCCTCGGGCGGGTAGTTGGAGGAGAATCTGGAGAGGTCTCCGTATGAGTGTTCACTCTCTTCTCATCACCCATGGGCCGACGGTGCATTTAGCTGCAATTTTGTGTAAGAAACGTATACGTCAGGACGCCCCTGTCTGAACGGTGACTGGCTCATTGTTCATGGGGGTGGGGTTAGGGTTTGGAGGGGGCGGCTGTCTCATTGGGCTTGAATATTGATACAATATTTTTCTGCACATTAGAATTGCCATCGTCAAAAATGGTCCTGATGTTTTTTTTAAGGATTCCCTTTTTTGAATGGATTAAGAAAAACAAGATGGGAAAAATTCCCCGTTGAAAAGCACTACGACGTCGGCAATTTAGGTGTGCAACAATAAAAATTGCAGGAACGAAGGGCATGAGTTCATCAGGGGTGTGCCGCTCTTTGACCACTGAATAGAGGTTGAGAAGGGGAAAAACCTCGTCCTCAATTTGTCAATTCTCTTGCCATCGAACCTTTTACAGTGCCGCTAAAGAATTTCATCAGCGTTTTTTTTTGTCTGCTGTGACACTGCCTTTATGCGTTTTTTTGATGGAATAGAAAATCTCAACTACGCTACCTCAAGGATGAAGCAATAATCGTGCTCAACACGCGGCACAATGTAAAGAACATTTTTAAAGTGATTATTTATATTGAGAGACAAGTCTCCGATCTCAACATCCCTCGTCAAATAAACCGCCGAATTTGCAAGATTTTCTCCCCTTGCTATATCACATTATACGGGCTTGCTATTGTAGTTCACCGTCGAGGAGTTAGTTCCCCACCGTGTAGCCGAATAAGATTGTGGTACGACAACGCAAACATTTCAATTGGTCTGACCGCCCAATTACGACAACCTGGCGACGACATATCGCGTGGAAGGGGGGGGGGGGGGGTGCTACGGCATCCTCCTCGTAGATGCAGCTATAATTCCAAAGGAAGGTGGTTAGGGCAAAACAAAAACACGTTAAGCGTCCTACCTTTTTGAAAAAAGGAAGGAGCAGGACCTTTTCCCCCAAAAACGGCCGCACGACACATTTTACAGACAACCGACAGGGCTTTAAAAAACTGTATGAGATCGTTAAAATAAAACCTTTTTTATGAAAAATAAAAATATAAAAAGAAAAAAGAAAAGAAAAAAGGAGACGGCCTCTTAAAAAGAAGTTGACAAGGACGCTAAACATTATGTTTTTTAAATGGCCTAAATGAAACGGGATAATGCGATCGTCAGCAACGTCTACAACTACGAGACTCACGCAGAGTGATGTGCCGCGTTTTTGCTTTGCGTTAAAGGAACACGTTGCCTTGGATCGGACGAGTTGGTCTATAAAAAGCGTTTTGTAACCATTTGTTATAAAATGCAAATGGTTAGAAAGATGTTTTAAAAGTACAATACAATGATCCACACATATTTGCCTCGAAATTGCGGTGTTTTCCTGTAACTTTGCGAACTAACACGGTCGGCCATTTATGGGAGTCAACAATTTGACTCCCATAAATGGCCGACCGTGTTTGTTGACAAGGTAAGAGGAAAACCACGCAATTTCGAGTGATACTTGTGTGGATCATTATATTCTACTTTTGAAATATCTTTCTAATCATATGCATTTTATAACAAACGGTTTCAAAAGCTTTTCAAAGACAACTCAACCAATCCAAGGCAACGTGTTCCTTTAATGTGCCACGATGCAGTAGACGATAACGCGAAGATTACCCCAGTCTTTCATTAGAGAGACGAGCCATCAATGTCAAACGGGTGTGTAAAAAAAGGCAAGACATGTCTGGGTGGCAGTTCAACTGGAAGAAATCATCAAGATATTTTTCCAGACGTCATTTGAATAACTATGATCCAATTGTGGAACAAAAATGTTGTGCAGCACGCACTTCACGCAGATGGACTTCTTCGTGCGACGGTCGCGATAAAAAAGATAAACGAAACGCGGGGCAGTGATAACGTCCGAGCGGCGTTTTATTTTTGAGCTGCACTGTACTATCCATTACTCGCCTATATTATCCATCAAAGGTTCCTCCACCGGGCTTTACTCTGCATTTTCCAAGTAGGATCCCTTTTCAACGATTTACCGTTCTTTTCGGCTTCATAAAAGGGTGAGGAACCCCCAAGAGTGACAATGAGGTCAGACAGCAGAAAAACACAACCAAGGCTATTCCCACCACAAGAGCTGGTGATAATAATCCCTTTAAACACAAACAACGTCTGAGAGTGTTGGGGGGGGGGGGGGGATTGGGAACGCAACACCGGAGGCCCCGGTCCCAAAGACGGAAGGATGACAGTCATTAGGGCCCGTGCTGATTTAACAAACGCCTCACTTAACGCTTTTACGCAACGCTGGATAATTTTGCCCTCACCGTAAGCTATGGCACTGGTGTGGGTTTGTATAGGGGGGGGGGGGGGTTGTTCTGTTGGATGAGGGTAATGTCATGCGGACAGGGAGTGCGTTCGAATGACAGGTGCAGCGTAGGTCTGCTGACAACCGGCCGACCCTTCACCTCCTTGCTATATCCATGCTTTATCTAACCACATATATGTCCAAAGATCCTATCTCATCAGCTTGCCTGCCTTGCGCTGACACCAAAATATTGTAGTGAGAACACTGAATGTGTTGTACTATATTACCCATAAATCTTCTCAACAAAAAAATAATGGCGCCAGATGGTATTCCCCCTTCCAGCCTCGTTTTGGTCACGTGCATTTGTATATAGGTCTATTTTATCTTATCCCGGTGTGGCGGCCACACCGGGTAAGGAGGATGGGGCGTGTTGGGGGGGGGGGTGGAGTTTCCATGACGGTCTCGTGACCTGGCTAGATCCACGTACGCACAAACACACAGACGTGACTACAACGCATTTTTAACACGTCGCGGATCCGGAGTGTAACGCAAAACTGCCGGCGACAATCAAGCGCCGGTCCCGCTGTCGTTAGTGCATTTTCTTCTCTAGCCCCGTCTCTCGACGGAGCGGGGAAACCTTAGAAGCCTCAAATACTCTCCCCTTCCCCCTTCTCTGTCTCTCTCTTTCCCTCCACACCTAACCCACGGCCTGCAAGCACCATGCTCCCCCGGGGGAGAAGGGGGGGGGGTGCGCCCCATGATAATATCCGTCAGAAATGCGCGTGCACGGTCTTTGTTCCCGGCTTAGAGTTCACCGCCGATCGTGTGTTAGCGGCAATATCATCGTCTTATTACCGTTTTTTTCTGGCTGCCGCGCGGCTCTCAAGCCCACTGCACACACTACAGCGAGCAGGAGAGAGGATCGGATCGACGGCACAAGAGCAGAATTTTCGCGTCGTTCCGGACCTTTTTTTTTAATCTACTCTACACCCAGACGACTGTTTTGTGAGCCTTTACAAAAATGACAGGCAACGTTCGTAAGGGGAGCGAACTATTAATTTTTGATCAAATATTTGGCATCATATTGCGTTGTATCAAAGGTTTTTTTTTAGTGTGGACGTGGCTGACCTGTACTAAATTCAACTGATATGAAGTTTATTTATGAGAGGTGGGTGGGTAGGGATTGAGTGTGTACGAAATGGAGCAGGCACAGGTAGAGTATTAAAATGAGGTGGTAGATCCGTTTGGGGAAAACTGGAGTGACACAAAAATCAAGTGAGATGATTTCATTTTCGGTGCCGTCGAAGCTTCTACGATACAAATCACACACCGCGAATAAAATTATTTACTCATTTCGTTCTCGGAAAGCACATTAATTGCTATGGCGCCCATAAACAACCCGTCCAACTATTATGATCATTTAATCAACCCTTTTTAGTGTCTTCTTTTTGAGGAAAATTGGAGTGACACAAACAGCAGGCCAAACGATTTTCGGTGCGGTCTCGAAGCTTTTTTACACATCAAACACGCTGTAAAATATGACTGATTCCATTCTTGGAAAGCACAATAGTGCAATAACAATCCAAGTTGTACTTATAATCATTTTTCAAAGTCTGTTTTTTAGAGTCTTCGAACAGCCGCTGCTAAACTGCTGAGGAGCACGCCGCGATGTAATATTCTTTCAAATCATAATTTTTTCAGCCATAAATCCAAGCTTTCAGGCCCCTGATGAGCTGGTGGATAGGCAGACACATTCCTGGCGCTCAACTGCAGCATTGGTTTTGGCTGACGGCTTTTTCGCACCAACGATCCCGTTACTAATAGGAAATGTAGACGGCTGATTCATGGCATGTTTCTATTTTCTTTTGGTAAGATAAACAAAATTCCCGATCTGTGGGCTCCTGAATAATAACTATTCAAAAGGTACTCGCATACGGTGGGAAGTTGATGGGAGTTTGAATTTGATTTTGGCACAGACATTTCAAAGATTCCTATAATATACCACTATAAAATATCCCGCGATTTTGCTCCACTCAAATGATCCACACATCACTGGTTTATTGGTTAACTATTGACCCAAATCCTACTTTTTAGTTACGCAATGGATTTATCATACACGAAACGGTCGTCGCCCAAACTGCGTTGTCACATCACGTTCACGCTATCGCGCGGCTACCTTGCCGTCGGCCACGATCAAGCCAATAAATACGGGGTAGAATCAGAGGGAATTATTGGCGATGGGTCCGCTTGCTGGAGCCAGCAAGGCGAGGGAGAGACGACCGAAATGCGTTGCCTGGGTGTACCTAGCGTGGAAATCGAAATGGTCGGGCGAGAGGTTGGGGTGGGGGGGGGGGGGGGGGCTCGTCAAACGGACAGTAGAGATGGGGGATGAAACTTTATCTTCCGCTCCAATAAACCGCAGCTACAAACAATAATTTGAGAATCGCGTAAACTCAGTGCCGGTCACGCCTCTGCAATGCCTCTGCATTAGTATTATCCTTAAATCTTCTGAGTTTTTTTCTGTGTGTTAATGTGTCTTGAGTTGAGATGGACTATTATTCTACGCAATCCCAAACGACTTTGAATTGCAATTCGGTGGCGCCTGCAGTTTTAAGTCGGCAATGCGGTTTATTATAAGAGATCTCTCGCACATGTTTTAATGCTTTCGTGCTTCAGCACTCACGGAACCTCAAAATGCCTAACCGAAAGCCCGTGCGCGACGGCCCGTCGTGCGTGCCCACCCGGCGGGGGAAGAAAGAAATCCCATATAACCCGGTAGCCCAGTTGATTCAACTGATTTTGCTGGTTTGCATAATAAACATGTAAACAAAAATATAAAAAAAAAAAATCCAGGGGGGTTTACCGGTTTTGCTTCGGGTTATAGTCTGATTATGATTATGAACAAAGAATATTTAATGAATAAATAAATACCCATGACTCAATGAGCTGAAAGTAGGCGTTGCATACACCCCCCTCTAACTCGAAGGGATATGCACCTGCCGCTGATGTTTGTGTGTGTGCGTGACGTGCGTCTTGGTATAGAAAATAGCGCCAAAACGCACATTCAATACACATGATCATTTATCATTACTACACTAGCACTTCAAAAACGTTCGCCGATTTACGCTTTTTGTTGTTAACCAGCACGCGCACAGATTTCCCCTTATAAATACCATGCAGTTTCCCACAAGGGGGTGGGGTGTTACTTAATTGTTTCAAACTAACCGTTTCCTGATTATGATAAATATAAAAGTAACCTTAATCTTCAGGATCGCGTCAAAAAATATGGAATTAATCAAATAAGTATGTCTGGGATCGGACCCTTCTGCCAGCGAGTTCGCGTCTGAGTCAATACGTTATTGCGGCACAGTGCTCCCCCATCGAGCTCTGAAACAACAAATTGTGCGGCTTCGTGCAACGGAATATGCAATCACTTATTATTTACTGAACCCGGATAGTTCTTGTTGCAGTTTTTTATTTCTCCTTTATTCTGTTGTGGGTTTATTATCGACGTAACATTAATTGAAGATCATACGATGGTTGTATACTAGGTGGTTTAAAGGCACTGGAAACCTTTGGTATTCAAGGAACATGTATTCTCACTTGATCCAAACATGCGTAAACACAACAAAGTGAAAATTTTGGCTCAATTTGTTATCGAATTTGCAAAAGAATAATGAAAGAAAAAACACCCTTTGTTGCATTACTTTGGTACTTTCAGATGCATAAATCAAAAGGCTTCGGCAGAAGTCTTTTATTATTTGAGTGAGAATTTACTTCTTTTTAAAAATATATACTTTATTTCATGAGAGGGAGTCGTTTATCACAATGTTTTATACTACTATCAATAGCCTTCCTATGCTCGTTACCAAGTAGGTTTGTATGCTATAACAATGTTTTGAGTAATTACCAATAGTGTTTAGGGCCTTTAATAAGAGACACGGCACTATTTCCCGTGGTTGTTTGCAATCGCACCATCCATCAGATCACACGTAGTAGAGAATGTTCAATTAATACCGTTCATCCATCAGGAAATGCTGTCGCTTGTTTTTGGTGCGACCTCATCGAAATAGGTAATTGAATTTCTAGACGTCATCGTGACGAAACGGGTTTTATTCTATGGTCGGTGCAAGAGTGGCCGACAGTGGGGGAGGGAGAAGGATTGTGTGGGTTTTTTAATGGTTGATGTTCAAAATTAAGACCTGCACCGTCAATTTTGAAATCAGGTTATGACGTCATTTGAGTAGGGCGCCCTCGGCTAGTGATCAAAACAAGGTGGCCTACACTGGATACAAAGTGTTACATCCCTCATGGGGGTTTTGAAAGGTTGGTGTTAAAAACATAAAACTTGCACAGCCAATATTTTGAAATCAAGTTGAATACATAGTTTGATGAAACAGCTTATGCACATGACGTCATTGCAGAAGGGCGCCCTCGGCTAAAGTGATCAAAACAAGGTTGGCGATTGGTCTATCCCGTGCAATCAGCGCGTAAATCATAATGTGAGTTTTCATCATCGTTTCACCTCTAAGATTGCGGGCTTGATGACGTCATAGCAAAGTTGATACAACATGCATAACCTCACTCTAGTCTGTATTAACCAAAAGCTAGCACAGATAATGAGGTTATCGTGCAAAGGTGTCTACAACGTCAGATATCACGACTCGAGAGACGTCCAAAACCTTTAAATATTGACTCTGTGTATTATTCATAGTTCAGATTCCCATAAAAATGACCCCGAATCTTGCAGAAAAATCCATTATACAAAATCTCTTTGCCAAAAATAACATCAAGGACAAAACAACCGTCACTGCCTACGTACCAACGAGCTTGACACGATTCCAGATTCCATGACCGCGTTAACCCAAAACAACCGTCACTGCCTACGTACCAACGAGCTTGACACGATTCCAGATTCTAGAACCCCTTTCAGCAGTCCCTTTAATAAGTGAGCCCCTTTAATGTCACACGATCCATTCCCGTTAGATCACACCGCACCTGCCCATATCCTGGTTATAGGAATCTAGACAACGCACCATGGATCCAGAACTTTACGCCCGATCGATTATTGTCCGTTGCCGCAGTTGGGATAACGCCAAACAGTTACCGCTGGACTCCTTAAAGGGGCACACGTGGGCCGCTGATATTTAAAAACATTAATAAAACTCAACCAAGTGGACTGAACCGAAGTTCTGTTTCTAGTTCCACAGGACGAACTTATAGTGTCACCCAACAATCACTCTGGTTGTACCAAACATTCCCTTACGATACGTCTGAAAGCCATGGGGATTTACTCTGTGTGTTGTTTCAATCTCTTGTTCTTGGAATTGAAAAACTGGGGCAAAACTAAAAGTAGGTCACTCAATGTCACCACTATATTAGTTCGTCGTGCGTGTTCACAGAGTGTCTTCTTACTTTCCTTTGATCTGCAAAGAGTAGGCTTATGCACGGGCTATCAGAGGATACGTGATTAACGTGAGTCATAGGGGCACACACAAATTAACCAAGGAACCTACTCCCGAAATAAAGCCGATTTTTCTTTAATATAGAATCATCAAGCAGGCCGCGATGATGCGAAGAACTTAGTTAGTAGAATATATGTATACGCACATAACACTATTGCAATGTTATTATAGACACCACACGGTGTATTCTAGGGCGACTGGTTTGCAGCCGCGCACGCAAATTGACGCAAACAACCGCTCAGGCCCAACTGCTTTTCCACCCTTTTCCCCCTCTCTCTAAAAAACACCCCAGAACTGAACAGAACAAAACACACGAGTCGTGCCTAGGGTCCAGGAATCGTGATTACTGAGCACGCCGCTTCGTGCGCTGCGTGAGAACTCGCTTCATGATCCAGAGAGTGTTTTTTCTCTTCTAGACTGCAAACAAGAGCGATGATATAAATGATATTCATGGAGAAAAAAAGTTTTTTAACACGATGTAGATCGTGTTGGGATGGGTCTGACAGTGGCTCAAAGAGAATTGTTTCTATTTTATGTATCTGCATTAATGGGGGCTGAAGTGTACTCAACGCATTCGAAGGGCAACATTGCTTTTCGTTGCATACTCCATGGTGAAACTATAGTGATCGAAACGTCGTTTTCTTATACGCAAACTCGGTTAATGCCAAGTCGAAGCTACAAAGTGCTGTCGCATGCAATGTTTCGGGCCATAAAAACCTAATAGTTATAACATGTTTTGGCCCTAAATACCCTAATTTCGTTTCCGTGAATGCTGTATTGTGTGGATGGCACACATTATTTTTGTCTTAACATGGTCTAAGAACTTCCTCAAAGTTGCGTAATGTAGTGTTTGCACCATGCAAACTTGACCGGGCAGCCCTTTATTTTTCATAGCAACTGGTACTTTCTGTAGTGCGCAGACTACGCTGACGCAAACGGTCATCAGTCAAAATGAAATGACGAATTGGGACACCCTTCCTCGCTATGTAGATGCTTACTCTATGGTAGATGTAGCCATCCGACTTCGATAAACGCACAATCGAATAAACAAGCCGCCTCAACAGCGAAACACCTGGTGTTTCTAGTGTTTCTATTAAATACGTCTGTTCAAATATACACACTGTACTGTATATTATATGACCGTGGTTCGTAGCCGACTGGCAGATTTGTAGGTCACGTCAGGTCACCCTGTGTTTACCCTGAGCCGCTATGTACAAGAGGGTAAGGGAAGTCCAGCCCCTTTATACACATGAGTGAAAGGGACAATGAATTGTTTCTCGGTTCATTGTTTGGTCTGTGTGCGTTGCTGAAGAGCCCGACTCAATTGGTGTCCGAGTCTGGATGTACACCAGACGTGCGGGATTGAATGACGAACTAGGGCATTAGCAAAACACGTCTACCAGTTATTTCTTCACAAATAGCAAACAAAATGGCGTACGAAATAAATATTAGGTCGAGAAGATATTATCGAGTAAATTTGTCACATGTAGAAAATTATAAGAAGAACCGTGTATAGAATTAACACTAACAGCAGGAAACACGCCAGAAAATGGCGCACAAAATGGCGTACGTAACAAGAATTTACTGAGCACATGTTAACACTACAGTACAAGAAAACCCGTTTATGTTAAGCACTATCTCACTGTTAAGTCAGAAGATTTTCCAACAAACATGTATGCTACAGTGTGAAAAAAGGGTGTAATCCGCATATACTTCTAGACCAACAGATCTCATGTAAAACTAGGTACAAGTTGAAGATTCGACCGCAAACACCACAGTGGCACAACACTGTAAAAGATGTGTAGCATGCGACTCGGTGATGCTTCAGGGGTTTAGTACAGCCTATGAATGTTAAAATCTTCGTTTCTCCCTCATCTGTTTTCTTCCCTCTTTCATCGGCTCACAAATACCTCCAAGAAAGAAGGGGGGATTTCACATCCGCTACTGCCTTGAAGAAGATGCGGACTCTACGTGCCTTGATTTATGTATTTATGCTTTAACCATTTTAGAATGCAAAGCTGTATGCTACGTGGGTCCGCTCCACGTCGTGGCCAAAGCCCGGTCGTCCCCTTGGTGATAGTGCGTAAAGCACGTACGGTGCACCAATAACGTGGCGTGTGAGTAATTACGTCCCCCGGGGTATGCTGCTGAGAAACTCGGGCCTGGGCCTAACGGGCGAGAACCGGTCGCCACATGGCGTTCGTATCACCAATCTATCTGATAACAACCGTAGCGCTATTGGCACTTATTCAAATAAGCCGACTATTATGGACTTTTGTTTAAAGCGACTGTCTCACGCACGGATGTGTACACAAACCATACAAACCAACTGGAACAGAAATTGTAAACACGCCAAGTTTTGTACCTTAATAGTCTGTACCATATCTCTAACTGGCGAGTGTCTGAAAGAATTGTTGTATATTTAAGCATGGAGCAATAAACTAGTTTATTGCTCCATGATTTAAGTTTATCATAGGAGAGGACCCTTCCCTATATTTGGGGTGTTAAAGTTGTCGGTACACACGAAATAGGGAATCAAAAGTAACACCATAGTGTGTTATAATAACACTAATGTCTGCCAACACAATTACCTTGGTGTTATTTCAACACCATGAGATAATCATTTCTCTCTTTGGTATCTGTTGTGACAAAACCCATGGTGACAATTTCAACACCCAAGTTTTGTTTACAACTCGCGGTTACTCGCCATCATCATTCTACACGGTGTAGTTTGTTTTCACTAAGAGCACCCGCTGAACAAAAACTCACCGCTCTCTAAAAGGTTTACGACATTGAAGTCTTGCACGTAGAACAAAGTGGATTTTGATACCGCTATATACATAAATCGTGAATAATATCTGTGAAAGACAAATAATGTGAACGATTGCACGGGTCCAATGCACGGGTCCAATGCAGGCGAGGGTCAAAAGCAGAAATTTGTGACAAATTTTAGTGAAGAGCGTTTATAAAAAAACAAAAAATCTTTATATTGTGTCTGGCACCCTGCCAACTATAGCCATTTAGCAGGTTTAATCATCAACACTGGGTCGATTTACTTCAACCACACACTGCTCCTTTAAGATGGTGGTGATCGAGTGGTGGATAGATCGCTATCTTTAAAATCGGCTTCTCGCTTTTTAGTCCAGAGACGAGACGAAGGGGGGGGGGGGGGGTGGAGAGAGAATTCGAAAAATTCTTTCTTGCCGTTCCCAAAGCCATATCACTTTACAAAGTCATAGGCCTACCCATTTTTTTCTTCTAAAACACCATTGTGTGTTTGTTCCCCGGAATCTAGAACCCAACATACCTCGCACATTATTATCATATACAGTATGTCCCAGAGTAAACTGATACCCCCGCGGGCTACAGTCGTAATGTTCAAAGGTTTTTCTTTTCATGTTCGCGCTGAGAAAAACACACGCCGCCTTCCATTAATGGCACAGCACCGCGAAGGGAAGTATATAAATTCACCAAAGCGCGTTCAATGTTGCGATGAAGAAGACAAAATGGGTAAATTTTCTTAGGGTGATATCCTCAGGCAAGGCCCGACATCGTGCTGTACTTAATTTTCTACCCACAACCTCTCCCTCCCTTTCTCTCTCTAAACCACCGCCGTTAAATTGACCCAATAGACGGGGCCTGCTTGTATAATTTCCCCCGGACCCGGCCTTTAATGTTGGCGTCTTCGTGCACCGTGAATTCGCCTCATGGTTTTACTGTCTTGCGTGTGTGTCGTCAAATCTAAATTAAATTGCGTGGAATCTCGAGCGTCGCGGCCTTCCCTCGTCTATAAAGAAGAGACGGACAAACCGCTTTTTATTTTAAAGGGGCTCTCGCTTTCTATTTTAAAGGGGCTCCTCGCTGGTGATTCTTTGATCTACTTGAATTCAGTAGAAAGTTGCGGTAAGTTGCGGCTACGTAAGAAAGGAACTCATTGTAAGATCTGTTTTAAAAATTCCTTAAAGATTACATGGCGTAATCTTTTTGTTTGCGCTTTTTTTCTTCTAATATGGCATTACCCGTGTGACGTACTTTCTTTATGGTTCACTCAATCGATTTCCAAAAGGTCACAGTGGGTTTAGGAAAAACGTCTTACTTCTTCTAAGAAGAAATCCGCGTCTCGTAGTGTGTACACGATCCGTCGGTGAACGACTACCCAGTGTTGCTTTACATTCTTGCGTGGAATTCACGACACAGAAAAACTCGTAACTTCATCTAGGAAATTGATTTATTTATTTCTTGGAATAAAAAGTCGTGTCAGACTTTTTCTGAGTATTTTTGAGGATAGTTTTGTTTGTTGTATTTTTGTGATGCTTGTGTGACGTCGGGTAAGAGATTAAAGGTGACTAAAAGATACTGTGCTGTATGGCTTACTCGCTATGTTACTTGCCCCTGTCTATTTATATCTTTTTAAAGTAAACTATAAACGTATGTATTGAAACACTACATAATGCGTGTGGGTAATTCTACCGATACTCGCGTTACATTGAAAACGCTTACAGAAAACCGAGTAACCGAATTACTGTTTTTTGACTCGACATGCTCAAGGTGTGCCACTGAAAAAAGGCAACGTGGTTCATCATCTAGAGTCAAAAGAAATTATTCCTAAATTAAAAGTCGGTCTCTGAACGAGAATCACATCGGGATTGTACGTAGCCTATTTTTTATACAGCTAGGTCCAGGGTTGGGGAAGTGAAAACAAGAAATCGACGTATGTTTTATAATATTTATCAATGACGTCACAAGGGTGGATCGCATCATTAGATTTGTGGGTTGCGTAAACTCAACATGACCGCATCGAGTCTCTGTAGTTATTGCGAGCCATCCTTTCCCATTTGACTGGGGACGTCCCTTTGAAATGTATCCCAGCCAAGTGCCAGGCTAGCTTTCTCTATAAGACCGCTGGGGCTCGGGACAGGATGATTGAGCATTGTCGTACCGGGGGCAGACGCGGCTTGCGGCGGTGACAGACTCACGGCGCGGCGGTTGAACTGAGGTCAAGCCCCGTAATTCTCCCTTTTCCCGGTGTGCGAAATGCCGTCATATTTTTGGTCTCTCTTTTGGCCAAATAAAAATAAAAACATGGTTAGGAGAACCTCTTTCTTTTGTTTATTTATATGTTTTTTCTAAATGGCCTTCCGACATATTTTTAAAACACTTTTTTAAAATGGCCGTCCGACATATTTTTTTAAAATACAAACGGGTGGGCTAGTTTTCCAAATGACCTTTTTTTTTGCTGAGATCATAAAAATATATCCCCTTTTCCGATTAATTTGTTTTAATAAAAAAAAAAGTGGGGAAAAGAAAATATATATCCCTTTTACCGATTTGAAAAGAAAAAAAAATAATAAAAATAAAAAAACACCCCCTCAAAAGGAAGTGCGCGGAGACGCTAAACATGTTTTTTATTCTTTCTTTGGCCTTACTTCAATCTCTCCCCTCAATTTCTGCGTGCGACGGCCGCTCGGTGAGGAGACGTTTCCCGTTTCCCAAGGGACAGTCAAATTCACCCTTTGTACTCGGGCCGTACCTTCGCTCTTTAAACCCCCTAACTTTCTAACCGACTATTATGTGTTCCAATTTCTGGCCGCTGTAATCAATCATTGCAGAATTTATTTGCGTTTAAAATAAATTTATTACGGGAGAGAGTGTATCTAATATTGGCGGCACACACATGAGGCACTGTCCCTGGTTTGGAGAGCATCAGCCACAATATCATGGTTGGGAGACATTCCATTTCGCTTACTTTAAAGTGACGCATATCGGCCCGTTTATTAACTGTTGTGGCTGGCCGAATTCAGTCACGCAAATTGCGCATCACAGATTTGTGTTTGAGATCCGGGCAGCTTCGTGAGTTGGAATGTTGTGAATTAATATACGAACGAGAGGATAAATGTTCTGCGAAAAAAAAAAAAAAAAAAAAACGTTTTCTGGTCCATTTTTAATGAGGAAACTCTACAAAACACACTAAATGGTGCTGTCACGTCGAAGGTTATTAGGAAATTTAATTTATTGACTTCTTTACCGACGGCACACTCTGAAAAAGCCGCGGTTAAATAACGGGTGTGCTATAAGTAATTGGGTCTAAAGAATGACTTGAGTGCGTGAATGGTAGACTTATTCTTATCTGCAATATTGAGCATACAATAATATTATCATTTAGTGCTCAATATGGGGCATGGTGTAGGTAGATCCCTCTATCATCGTGTATTCATTGTGTTCCTGATCTCAGTTGTTGTTGTTATTTGTTTGTTTGCTGTTTGTTGTTGATGTTGCTATGGAAGTGTCAATGTCTCCTGTTTTAGCAAAGAACGTGAAAACTCCCGCCGTAATCTAAATGTATCCATCTCTCAACAATAATTTGAATGGAGGAAACTGGATCAATTCTTGATCGATCCCAGGAAGAAAAAACCCAACAACATTTCAAATAATATCACCAACTTTTCAAAAACTCCTTTCACCCCAGCTTAAAAATATGAAATATGTTTATCCATCAACTATTTCCGGTGAAACTCATACTGCTGTTATTATTTATAACACTCTCTATAAGTGTTGAGCTTCAAAATCTGTCGGCCTATTCAGAAAGGGTAAAAAACACGCCTCCAAAACTGGCTCAACACCCGGTCGTATAGAATAAATGTGCCGACAATGACACACTTCTTCAACCAGCTTGGTTGATCCTTTGTCCTTTCACGTCTTTATGGTTGACTGCCTAACATAAGCTTATGTGTGAGGTTCCAGAAAAGGAAAACAAAGACCAACACCGGGGAGAACAACAAAATCAAGTGTTTTGCGGTACTGGTCACGACGTCATGGTTGAATAAAAATCATTATATACGAGTCTGAAACTATACCTAGTGCAAAATAAGCTTCGGAAAAAGCCTCACAATTTTTGTTATGGATATCGAAACTGAACTGCAAACAAATTCAAGTTCGTTGCGTGGTCAACGTGTTTATTTTTTAAATGACCACAATTCATAATTTATGTGCGCCCGTGAATCAATAGTATTAAACTGGATTTCAATAAATAAGTGAATTATTAAACGTTTCACCGCAATGAACAGAATAAAATTGACGACGATTTGCTGAAGAATCAATTTCAACTTTGAAGGCAGTATATACTTTTGGTCCTTTACGAAATTAAAATGAAGTATGATAACAAATAAACACATTCTTCCCACAGCGTGTAAACCACTAATACATCAAAATAATGTGTCCATCGCAAGGATATCAGGTTGCACCTTTAATGCATTCTGTGTCTGCGCCATAGAGCAAGCGTGTATCAAATACTGCGTGGGTCATTAATAATTATTTCCACTTTGATCACTACTTTAAAGGAGCACATACGCTGAAGTGGAGTAAAACAACAAACCGAAACTGTGATGATTTAGTGAAAATGTTTATGGAATTGCTGCCAATGAAACATCTAGTTTTTATTTCGTTGCAGTAGTTGGTCCCGTTAAATCATGTGGGTGTTTTAATTGTCCCGCACATCACAATAGTTTGCAATAACAATCAAATTTAAATTAATAAACAAACAATAGAAATAATGGAACAAAAGTTAAGAAATATTTAATTGCTCGATACACGTGGCATACATTTTAATCCAGACAATAGCAGCAACCGCTTATTAAAACAGGTATCTGTACAGTCGTGAATCAAGCACGATCATTTTTTTCTCTGAAATAACTAGCCCGTGACAGTTCCGACCTAGTGGCGACGACAATGACGACAGTGCACCCCGACAGACCGTAAACGAATGTGGATCCTCGATCCATCACGAACGTAATGTGGTGTTATCAAGCAGCGGTTCGGATCAATGTCACGCAATATAATAGTAGAAGTTTCTAAAATTTCTTTTATTGTTGGATTCGATGACAGTAAAATGATACAGAGAAGTCGTGTACTGCTGCAGACCGCAAGATACCACAAGGTTTTACTTTGTTGTACAGCATGCAAAGAACACCGTTCTACCATGGTTCTACAATAAGGTAAATAATATTTTTTTTAAAGGGGAAAAAATGAAGAAGAAAAACAATGGTAAAAGAGACACATAAAAACCCTTATACGAAGACCAACAACACAAGACACAAGAGTGATGATGTTTGTGATACATCAACAAGAGTCTGAAGTAATGGCCTACATGTGAACCCCTCATACGCCCCACGCCACAATTTACCACAAAAAGTATCTACATCATCGGAAAACCCTCAAAAAGAGGTGCCCCTTTAAAGCCGTGCCATAAGGCTCCACAACGACCGCAGCACGACGACGTTTCTGATAAGTACATCACGCTCGTCATCGATCCTGTAAAGGGGGGGGGGGGATTAAGCCTCTTCCGACAAGGGGTGTGAAACCACGGAGTGAAACTAGCATGTCGAGGCCCTAAAACCCACGGCAAGGCAATAGCAGACAGCGCGGTCCGGGGGACTCGGGAGGCGTGAAGAGGTAAACACACCAGGGTGCTGCGACCCGATCCGACGCCCCCTCCCTGCCTGGGCTTTGGCTTGGTGTTTACGGACGACCTAGCGTCCTTTTCGCTCGATCCCCTGTCGATGACCCCGCTGCGAACTGCAACGCATACCTCATAACAACCGAACCGTGCCCAGGTTCATTGTTTCTCGTACCCCTCTCCCCAATGGCCAGGGAAAGCCATTTAAAAAAAAACGTTTACAAAACGATAGGTAAATGAAAACGACTGGCAAACTTTGTGGACGAAAACAAATAATAAAGAACTTGTTTTTACAGATTGCAAAAACTATATCTACCGCCGGTCATTGTAAAAACACAAACACGTATAGACAAAAACGATTTCCCAAAAAGATTCAGGTTCGCAAACAAATACAGTTGCCTGCTTTATGAGTTCAATATTATTACAACCTCTTTACAAAGGAAAACCGGCGGAAACATAAAAACACCCCACCGCGCGAAAAACTATTTTATGTAGATCCAAGAATTTCAACGATTTGCTCATCTAAAAATAGCCTGTTTTGATTCGTCATTTTAAAAATATAATTCAACGAAACTGCTCTATGGCCTAGTCGCTATACCTTTAAAGGGAACTTCACGGTGCACCAACAGACAGTAAACTTGTTTTTTTTTCCACTGGAATAATTGTCATTAAAGATGGTTATCAGTACACAAAAAGGCAATTTGCCACATGTGTATTGGGGGGGGGGGCGTAACCAAAAAGGAAATATGGTAGTTTGGTTGCTAACCTTATTTTTAGAAAGCGTTAGTTTGTTATGGTTATAGCTACTAATGTTGCTTTTGCAGCTCTATGAAACTAGTAGATTCCCCTTTAAACATGTTGTGTGTGCATGCATTTTTGTTTGCGGTTTTACCCAAATGGTATTCTTTGAAATGACCTGAAACTGATATACAGGTTGTGGTTTTGTTACGTGTACTTTTACTTTGAACTAGTTTTAATGCATTTCTGATCATAAACCTCCTTAGGTTCCAAATAAACTGAAGTAGAAAGTTTACAATAAATCATTCGACCTGAGTCGATCAAAAAAATATAAAAACTACTTTAAAACGGACATAATTTCTGAACCTAAAAAAATACAACACTCCCAACAACCCAAACCTATAGGCCAGAGACACAAACAACCTTACAATAATTCACTGTTTGTTTCGATTTGCAAACGAGAACGGATTAGAAAGTGTGGAACTATCGTGGGAGGTTTTCCGCGAGTGAAACTTATTCAACTTCCTTGACGCTGTAGTTTTGTAGTTTGGTGAACTTAATGAATTGAACAGACGACATATCACTTAGAACAAAGCACGACATTTACACAAAGAAACTTTTTAAAACGGCCAGTAGTTTAAAATTCCCTGCTGAACGTTAAAATGAAAAACCGCAAAAATAGCATATTTACGTTAAAACAACGTCAGATAATACGACCTCTACAGCCAGTGACCCGCGCTACTTAAATTAGTACTCAAAAATCATGAGAAATTAGGAAAAACTACGACATTACAAAACTCCCGCGGTCGTCATGGGGAAGATAGCGAACGTAGCAATCGATTTCTGAGAGACTGTGGGGTCAAAGGTCACAAGCACACAAACAACACACGCCGACTATGAAATCGAAATCGAGAGACAGAGAGCAGCGAGATAGACCGGGGCAATTTTTTTCTGTAAGTTAAAATTGCCATCAAAAAAATATTCCCTATTTAAAATCGATTTTAAGAGAAGAAAAAAATTCCCACTGAAAAGCACTACGACAGTTAACTTGAAAGTAATGTTTAGTTTTTTTTTAATCCATCAAAGGTGTTGTTTTTTCTCCAATGTGTTTGTATCTGTATTCGTTATCGTTCTCGTTGTACTTTGCACTTTTACCTGTGAAATTATTAAAATGACTGTGTGGTAATTTAACAAAAATTGCAAACCGGAGATTTTTTTCAGCGAGCGCGAACACCTCGTGTGTGTTTATTCCGCTGGCAGTTCGCCATGTCACGTCGGCGGCTGAATTCGCCAGCAAATTTGAGTTATTTCAGGGCGGCGCATCTACCGGGTCTTGTTATCTCGTTGGTTTGTCGGTCTGCAAATACAAATTTAAAACGGGTAGATGTTTTTTAAAGGGTCGGTCTAGAGTCGTTGATGATATTATACACGCTGTTTTGTTAGTTGGTGACAGCATCATTGGTTTTTGCAAGAGCATATACTCGTTCCATAGTCTATGTTTGAAGTATACAAAATGTGACACAAACAAGGAATTCAGTGCTAGGTGACATCATCATCTGTTAGCATCATGCATTTCTGCACCGGCTGCCTGATTGGTGAGAAGCTTCCAAATAGACCGGTCTTGAGCTGCCACTTCTGCCTCCTCCACAGACCACCCTGTGCCCAGTCTGGAGAGTTCCCTCAACATCATGGAAGAAACACCTTCTCAAAAACACTTACGACTGCTCAGCGTGGGTTACGTGCATGTCAATGTTGCTGGATTAGCAATTAAAACTTTTGTCGTGCACCACGGAAATGATACCCCTCCAATTTTCCCCAGATTCTACATTATTTACAGCAAAACTGTATGTTTGTTGTTCTTGTTGCTTCCTTGAAAATGCCACAACGACATCTGACACAGAAAGTCAGGCAACATAGAACCATAGTTTACATTTGAAGCGGTGAAAAAACGGTACAACAACATCCTCCTGTATTTATTTTGCAATAAAACATTACGCGTTAAAATAAACACACAGGTTTTATCAAAAGTGAATAACCAAAATTGCTTTTAGAGGTTGGTGTTGAGCCTACCACCGATGCAGTGGGCATCGAATGAGGAACATGTCATAAACCAGGGGTCGATTTCACAAAGAATTAGGACCAGTCCTAACTACAGGAATAGTCCTAGGGGATATTAAAAACGTTTGGCTAGTCCTAAGTTACGATGAGCAACTCGTCCTAAATCGAGATAAGACTTGTCTTAACTCTTTGTGAAATCCACACCAGTCCTCTCAAATACAGGACAAACCAATCAACCATCGTTAATAACTTTTGCAGAACCCCAAACCCAAACACAACAGCAACAAAAACAACAACAACATCAACAACAACAACAACATGTGTCTAGAAACCACAACAAAACCTGACTGCGTCACTAAATCAGAATCTCGCCCACAACACAAAAGCACCGCTCCACAACTTAAAATAATTCAGGCACAAACAATAATCACTGCGTTGTCAAGGCTAAAAGTAGACTTTCCAAAGGCTTCGATGTAGGTGTTTAGTTGTTGTGTGCCGCTTATGGGCTACTTGGCCACGTGGCCCATGCTCAGCCAGCTAGAACCTCGAACCATGGAGGTAGAGAGGTAGAAATAGATGCTCGAACCATGGCGCTCTCGAACCGAACGCACAGGGGGTTTGACATTGGCCGATAATGATTTATTCATCCCCCATGTTGCCTGGGGCTTTCACACTCAGCCGGGCCCATAGCACGATCGGCATGTATAAAGAATCTGACAGAGCGTGTACGGTCGTGCAACCATTTCTAGACGAAGGAAGAAAAAAGTATTTAAACAAAATCCGTGCTTGACGGCTGTTTTATGAATGTAAACAATGGTTCGGGCGTGAGGCTGTATAGCCTGATTTTAAAGAGACCTAAATACAGACAATGTTGTTATGGGACCGAATCCCTCAATGAATGAAATTGCTGTTAAAATGTTTAACTAATTATTTAGTTCGAATTTGAAACTCCGCACCTCAAATTGTTCATGCCCTTCCGGCTGTCGTGCACACCTTGTTGAAAGAGAATCATGCTTCCTCCATCTTGGTCTTGTTTCTCATATCGAATAACAATAATGAATGCTAATAATCATTTTGCAAATAAGAACCAGACTATTTTGTTCCTCCAGCCTCGGTTTGGTTACATTGATATCAATATAAGAAATTCAAGATGGCTTCCCATGATAAAGGTCTATGAGGAGGAGGAAGGACCTTATTGGCTGAAGTTCAATGTGTCATTCGAACTGCGGTCATGTCATTGGTTGATGGCCAGACACCAATAGTTTCGTTCCCGTGACATTTGTCCGATTCGGGAGATGAGAGTCCCCCCCCCACACCCCTTCGTCCACCATCCGTGTCTCTTTGCTGGCGTGGCTCGTCCTTCCGGGTAAATATTGTGTTTTCTCTGGACGAGTTGGCGTGTTGGTAATAAACTGTCAAGTGCGTCATCGTTAGCAAAGCATATTATTCAGTTTATGGACTGTTCGATTTTATTTATCCTATATAAATGTAGATGTATACAAAATAAAAGGTGAGTATTTCATTCAAAAAGGTAGTTGCGTTTTTGAGTTTTGCCGAAAATCCGGAATGAATGTGTCCATGTAGGACGAAGAGTAATAGGAATACACAACACAATCTGAGAAGCGTTAACGTTTCGGAGATTCAAATTTGTATATGCCATTTCAAATGCTGTTCATAGACCAACTCTCCCGATTCAAGACAACGTGTCCCTTTAAAATGGGAAAGAGAGAGAGGGGAGAAAAATACATGGCTTCCAGCAGTCACTATTACTCTTGGTAATTCGGCCGGGACAATTTAATAAACATCCTGGCGGTTTGTACACACCGCGTGCGCTTCGTGACATCAACGAGTTTTGTGTTTTTCTGTTTTTCCCGCGCTTCACTCTCCCCCTCCTCCACCTCGGATCTGAGAGAGACGAGAAATTGATTCGTGATCGAGGAAAGTGGCAAGATCCGTAAAAAAAAAAATACATTAATAAGGGGACTAAAAACACGTCAGCTCTGTCTTGATTGTGTTTTCTTTCTTCTTCACCCTGTCCGTGCCACTGTTTTTGCGCGGGCTACGCGAACCTCTGTGATACCCTGGCTGGCTGTTTGCGGAAAGGAAAAAACGGTCCCCGTTGGGAGTTTTTCTGGGCATTGTCGGTTTGCAGCTGCCCACGTGCTGCCTGTGGAATAAATGAATATCAAGATAGTATATGGGAAAGAGAGGGGGAAAATTACATTATTCTCCGTAACAAAAGCAGGATTGGGGGGGGGGGGGATGTTGAGAGAAATTATCCTCTAGTGTCTGAAAAAATATTCTGTGTTTGTTTGTTCTGTACGAATCGATTACGATTAGGGGCATTGCACGTGTTTGATAATTCCCGGTTGAACTTATACTCGTGAATAAATCTGTAAATGCTTGCCGTATATTTATGCACAAGAGCTGGCATTACGACGTCTAGATACTTCCCTTTTTTAAACCAGTTACTTTAATTTTGTTATTAGTAACAGTTTCTCAGTTGGACGACATAGTTAATTCACAGACAGGGTATACTTTTGGTAATTTTCAAAGATCAGTATTCTCAATTGGTGTATCACAACATATGCATAAAATAACAAACCTGTGACATTTTGGGCTCAACTGGGCATCAAATTTGCCAGAAAATTAAAAAACACCATTGCTTGCATTGACTTGCTTTGTGTGCTTTCAGATGCCTAATAAAGGCTTCGTAATGGGAAACAACCAAAATTTAGTTACTTCAGAGGGAGCCGTTTCTCACAATGTTTTAACTACCAACGGCTCTCCATTGCTCACCAAATAAGTTTCGTTAACAATTAATTTGAGTCATCTCCAATAGTGTCTGTTGTCTTTGGGTGGCAGACCCTGTAAAGTTGTTTTAAGACGCTGTGCTATTTTAGCCTGTATGCCTATATCGTTACCATATTCATACAGCAACAGGATTCCGTAACATGCCATCGAACTAGATCATCATGAGACTATTATTGTTTCTTCCTAGAAAGGATCAATAACAATCGACGGAAGTTCTTCTAAACAAAACACAAAACAACAACAACACCAACTGAGATATCCCAAACCCTCCATCCTACGAAAGTCCCAAAATGTGGCATTTCTAAATATACACACACTGGGTCTACTTCCGGAGCCGTATAGTCATCGCAAACACACCACACATCCACAAAAAACATTGAGCAGACTAAAAAAAGGTGTTTCATGCAAGGATAGCACGCCAAGTGGACTGAACGTCTGGACTACAAGCTAGGATGAATCTGGCTTTTTATCCCAATCGACCCACAGGGATGAATGAACGGAAGTAACGTCACTTCAAACACAGTGGCAATTGTAATGGCGTTGGGGCCGAGCAGACGGTAGGGAATTTCCTCTCCTTCTTGTTTTATATTAAACGCGGGAACAGTGCGTAAAGAATATGATCGAGAACAATCGGGCCCAACCTCGTAAGCAGGAGATATTGCTTAACAGTTTTGTCTGATTAGCAGAAATGAGCAGGATACAACTAGTCACACATTGTACATGTAATTGTATTTTAGGTAAACCTTGTTCTGGTGAGCGTAATTTTTTGCTTAGCCATTTTTTGTGCTTCCAGCAGCTGTGTGAAATTGGACCAAGGTTGCGGCTCTCTCCTTCAACAGTTACGGACGTGACATTGCTAACCGCTGTTATAAATACTGATCAAGAACAACTGGTTTACTCTCTCTTCCAACTCAAACAGTACGGACGTAAGAGCGATCACCGCTCACAGAAATATCTGAATCTGATCAAGAACAACTGTTTTACTCTCTCTTCCAACTCAAACAGTACGGACGTGAAAGCGATAACCGCTCCCAGAAATATCTGATCAAGAACAACTGGTTCGCTCTCTCTCTTTGAACTCAATCAGTACGGACGTGACAGCGCTAACCGCTCCTAGACTCAGCCGCGTTGCTCAGGAACGCTGTATCCTTTAAATAGCACCGGAAATATATTTGTTTGATTGAATTTGTGTTCTAATGAATGTCTGACTACGTGCTATGGTTGCGAACCCGCCCATGGCTGTAACATAGATTTAAGCATAGACGAAAGTACTCCCCATTAAGACGCCACTGGGGAAAAAGAAATGATGCAGCACGTGGCATGTGTAGGTATATAACTTCCTATATGCTATTATTTCCTTGCTATTCCTATAGCCTCGAATTAGAAATACTTCATCTGTGACGTTGAAATAGATTGTTCAAGAAGAAACCCCGATGACCAATACATGGTAGACGCTAGTATGTACAAGCGCTGACATTTTGTTTTCACCAAGCATGATGCACCATTCCCAAGCAACAAAATGTAGCATCCATGGAGCATAACAAACAACATAATACTTAAAATAGTATCTGAGGCCATCTGAGAATTACTAGCAATCAAACTCTTTAAAAAATATGGTTTCCCTTTCAACATACATTATAACGGTCCCACACCTATAGTCCTATGACCCCCGGACAGTGCACGTGCATGACCCGACCCATAGCATTTCCTTCCCTTTAGTACCCAAACAAACCTCTCTTTTTTCCAACTGGAGTTGTACACCCGCCGTGGGCAAACCACGGGCCCAACACCAGACGCCCCGCTTATACTCCTCAAGCGGTTAATGCTATTACCACGCAACGGCCATTTCGGTCACCTAGTTTATATCAGTCGAGACTCGGCTGCCTCGCCACGCACACACAACAACACGCAGACTTCACATGTGGGGAATCGAGGAAGAAAAACGCATACAGGCGTCCCGATCACCTTTAAAGGGGCTCGCAAATCTTTGCGGTGCCACGTTTTGAAGTCAATTAAATTCATGGGTCCCATTTTGTATAACTCGTGTACCAAAAAGGCAATCGCCTGCCAGACTTACTCAACTGTGCATACGCCGACTACTAACGAACAGAGTCAAGCTTTTGGTTAAATTCATTTCAACGCTCGAGGCTGTGTACGCCTAGTGGTTTCATCATGTACAACGACAGTCAATTGCAGTCCGTGGGGCGCTCTTAAAATGTTTCACCCCGGTTTTTCGTTCTAAAACAATCAGTTTGCCCGGCACTGTGTAGGGGATGTAATGTCGACACCCACGCACTATCATGTATCTCTTCGTGTAGATTTCAGGGCCACGTTCGCGCCTGCCTAATAACTACAACGACCGCCCGAGTTGGCTGGCTTGCGTTGTTGTTCTAAGCAACGCACTATGTTTCAGTACCACCCTTAACGAGTGTACAGGGGCGGTTCCAACGGGCTTTTCTGTTTTTGGATTCGAGGCACTGCGCACCAAGTGTTTATCGCACGTTATTCTGAGTTTGTTTATTTTTTCTATGTATTATCATCGGCTTTTTGATAAAGTTAAAACTTAGACGTGTACTGTCGGCGTGTCTGTGTGTGTGTTCATGATGCGCTCTTGTTGTTTGTACAACCAGTGACGTAGTTATATTACTGTTTTTGGTTGGGGACGTTCTCTAGTGGCGGCGTGATAAAACCGTGGTGATACAAAATGATAATTGCCTCAGCGACTTCTGATATCTTTCATGTAGCCTTTTTTTTTTTTTTTTTTAGATAACGACGTTGATTTATGTTAAATCCAAACTGACATGTAGGTTGCCTGGGTCCCTGCTTGATCTTTGCAATGTCAAAGATTACACCACTTTGAAATTTTGTGCCCCCCCCCCTTCCCCTTAAAAATAAAATACATAGAACACTTTGATCGTCCGTTTGCGTTTAGATCGGTAGATGCTAGATATTGCGCGCAGTGTATGCTGGAATGGGCTTGTGTCATACAATGGTTCATTTAATACCGTTATATGCGGTTGTCTCTCGCTACATAACGGTCAGATCGTAACTCTCATAGCTAGATAACTCTATGATACAACTACCCTTGAAAATTGCACAACACAACAATTAAAGCAATGGTTTACTAGGAAGACTTTAACAAGACACGAAGTTAGGTCTCCTTCTCAGTGAATAAATTTGCAGAAGCGATGTTTTCACATCACGTTTCGAAATCGTTCATCCGCATTCAGCCCACATCAAAGGCCATGCGGTTATGTATTGCTTCACCATGTCCGGTACTTGCGTTAAATTTCAAAGCAGGAGGAACAACTTCTTCATTGAATGCTTTCACAAAACCATTAAAGTAAGCCATAGTATAACACTTAATTTAGTTGTCAGTCTCAGAAGCAGAAATTAAATATAATTAACGTAGTAACAATTAAACGATTTTCTCCAAACCATCAAGAAATTGCCTAAAAATGAACGTATTGCTTCCATTGCGTTATAATTATTCCTTTATTAGAGGAATTGTCCAGTCAAAGTCCGAAATCAAGACAAAAACATTCAGAATATTTGATTGCTAAACGAAACTGATGTTTGCAGATAAACAATAAATAAAGTCCTCAATAACGTCATAAGCAATTGCAGTTTGGGGAAATGTGCAGTTTTGTTTGTGAACAAAGCTGCTTCGAATGGAAATACCATGGAGGTAGAAATAGCTCCATGGAAATACCATGTATATGAAATTTCAAGTCATCATCTGTCTGTCTCAAACCTTCCGACAGCTAACTGATAGAGAAAAAAACAAAGATAAAGGGAAAAAGCACTTACCTGCTTTCGTTGCGTTTGTGTTTTGGGCTGATTCGGTCGGCCTTCACTTGGAGCAAAGATCCGGTGCAGGTTTTTAACGGTTGGTTTAATAGTTTTGCCGTTGTTTACGAGGACACTTTTGGCGAGTCACACGTTAACGTAAAGATCAATGCAGAGAGAGAAGCCAAGAAAAGTATCTTCAAGCAAATCCATTGGTACACGATTGTCTATGCACAAATAAACTAAAAGCAAGAATGTTTTCCTGTTGATATATAGGTCCGTGTCGACTAAAAGCTGGACGGCTGGGATGGAAGGTAGGTGTGCTCACTCTGGAAGGAGGGTACCGCTGGAGTATAAAAATCTAGGGCACTCCAACTGAGACTGTGACACGAGTAGGATACTACCATAGAGTCTGTCCTTGCTCTATGATACTACTAACGTGACGCAGGCGTTACTTTTTGGGTAGTACGAAATCCATTTTTGGGTTGAGGATTTTTGCCACACAAGTCGTGGCCACTCGGTGATGAGCATTCACGGCCAATACTTTGTTCGGAGTCGTGACCATTTCACGCCACAGACACACCACGAGCTCGCCACCACGAAAACAGATGATAAGATAAATCTAGTCTAAATGCGCCAGCAAACTGCTACCGCTGTATGCAGGCAACGTTAATACCCCCTTCACACATTCAACGCACAGTTATTCACCGTTTACATACGGGGTGTAGATGTGCAGTTCTGACGATGTCTGAAACGGGTGCCCCGTCTTCGAGAGGCCGTAACTGCAGAGATGTTTGACCCATAAACCTAAAATTCCACGAGAAGAAACTTGGATAGTACGAGTATAGATCCTGCAAAATTCTAGAAGATTGAGGACACGAAAAGGTGTTGTCCGTGTCCTTAAATGACGCACTCCGATGGCTTTTCTGGCGTGTGGTTAGGGAATAATCGCCTTACAGTTTAACTGCACAACGATTTCCAGAAAAAAGAGACACTTTCTTTGACGAACCGCCGCAGGAATTCCGCTTGGAACACTCCAAAAATTCTTACAGGGTATAAATCTCGAAGAATCCAGCTCCAATGGGTTGATCCCAAATCCGGGATAATCCTTTAAACGCGGAAGTTATGACGTCAGATATTACGCACTTCTGTCAGGATTGCGCGCACTGCTGATCGTCCGTGCAGCATGAGCCGGTATTGAAATGAGAGCGAGGTTTGTGAACTGCAAGGCAGCGCGATTATGTAGCACGCCGTGCGATTGGCCAAGTCCCAAAGTGGTCCATCAATAGTGATTAGGCGCGTGTGTACTCTTGCGGAACTACCGGATCGTGCAGACGTGCCGGGTCGGTACCATTACAAGACAGGGGTGTTTAAATATCATCACGAACTGGAGGGGGACAACGCTCCAATAACGAAGAGTGCGGCATTCATTACAGAATGTTCCATTAAAGAAACTGCCATCCGTGGAACATGACACACAAAAACAAAGCACATGTGTAGATTAATCAACTGAATACGTTACAAAACATCACGTGACTTGAATTTGTTAATGATTACATGAAAGAAACGTCACGTTACAATGCGTGGATAATCGATTCGAAACAACAGACCGCAGGAACAACATCAGCTCTTTTTTCTCCAAAGGGGAGGCATGCATACATTTCACCATGGAGGTAGAAGTTCACGGCTTATAAATACCATGGATATCTAACTCTACCTCTTATGTAAATACTATACACTGTGTGCTTTTATTTAGTAGGTCAAAGTACAAGGAGATGTGTGCATGCTGTCAAGTCCGTCCCCTGCCCGCGCACACATTATCACCATAGAGGCAAGGTCCATGCTATCACGTATCCAGCATAGAAATAAACAGCAGCTTTACGGGTTATAATTGTTACGGGTGATTGGGATAAACCACCCCTGGATCGCAAAATGGTACGTCCCTCAATCGCCGGTCTGTAATAATGCCGCGACACGCATCCGCCTAGCAATGCTGCTGGGGAAATAAAATGTGTCCCCTTTGTGCAGGGGACTCGGCTTTCATGGGCACGTAGGCAGGCGGTTGTTATAGTGGTGACGAGTCGATATGCCAGGCAAACACAATGAACTAGGGGCCTGTGTTCTCTAAGCACGTTCTATTGACCGCGTACTGAACCCGCGCGCTAGGCCGATAGCCACTTGAGAGAGCCCGTAAACCCTGCGATCCCTCCGTTTTTTCTTTTCTCTTTTACTCTAGCTCTCACTGTATGTTGTGAATTCCGTGTTCGCCCCGCTGCATGTGGAATATGTAATCACTAAGAAGGAGGGCTCCCACACACACTGAAAAAAAATACAAAAACAAGTGATAAGCGTTGAACACTAGGTGAGTGTTGATGGTGGGTAGCATATAAACGGGAAGCGATAGGAAAACAGAAGTGGGGTCCTTTTCTGTATGTCTTGCTTGTATATAAACTCGCTCGACCTTTGCGTAATACTGGATTAGATTAGCGTGTGTTTTGTTTGTCCATGAGTTTTAGTGATTAGAGTAGCTCATCCTCGGATCGGTCTCATCATGGTCTCATGGTCTTCTCATCTTCTCATTATCGTCGTCTGAGCATTCGCCGTCAATGTCAATTTTTAAAATGGGACATTAAAGAGATATTATAAGGTATTGCGTTAATCGAGGATGTGAGATTAAAAAAAACACATTTTGAACATTGTGATGTTTACCAGAATTAAAATTATTACCGCAATGGTCGCCATTTTGTACTCTCACTTTAGTTGTTTCGACAAGTTACCTAGCTATATAAACACACAGTAACATCACCACACACAAACATCACAGTTTGTTTTTCTCGTGCACAAACTGATTCCATTCTCATGGGTTCTCGGGAAGGGGGGGGGGGGTGGCATGCCTTGTTGGCTTTTCATGGCCACTGACGAGAGAAGGCGTTAACTTGAAGGGTGGTTTGACCGGCCCCTCGTTGCGCGGTCCCCGGTCATGCGTGTCAACAAGCCAGGAGAATACAGTGCTGTTATACGGTGTGCTGTCTGTCCATAGTCCATTTATTTCTTCCCCTCATTTTGGTCGGGGGGGGGAGACCACATTTTGTGTCGGCTTGGTGTGGATTTGAAAACCGTCTCGTCTTTTCACCGAGGCCAGTCGCCTGGGGGATTTGGCCGAGGCGGTCCCGGCTCTTGATCAGTCAGTCCCCTGGTACCAAGCGGTGCGATCACGGGGCCTGGTAACTCGATTCGCCCTGATCAATTTGTAAACGAGGTTTCGAGCCAGCGGGCCTTCTCAAGCGTCGAGCGCGGGAAAACCGAGCCTTGCAGGCACGAATTAAGGCAAAGCGCGTAATCTCCTCTTTCCCTAACTGTTGGAACGGTGTGCACACAGCATTTTACCCTCTCCCCTTATTTCTTTCTTTTTTCCCCTTCTATAGTAAAACAGTGCGGGCTGCTTGGTGATATATATATCGCAAAGCATTCCTTGAAGTCAGGCCCGGGAGCGGTGCTTCGACCAACCATGGACCAACCAAGGGATCCCGAGCCTAGGCTGAGACGAGCGCACGGTGCTGCGGCTGTTGTTTATCGATTGTAGCACTTGAGCGCAATCACTCCACAGCCGGCCGGGTGGATGCAGAGGGGGAGAGCTTACTATACGAAGCAAAGGCAGTGGCAATGACACTTGCGCGATAGCGGTATAGCGGCAATGTGGCGAACATAACTGCCTTCAATCGGTATGGCACGCTCATCACTTCCGCTAGCGCCCCTGGCAGTAATAAATTTGTGGTCGTTATGGCATGAGACGAAGGGGGAGAGTAGAGAGAGAGAGAGACCGGGAGAGCGTGCGTGCCGACTGCATGAGGACAGAGCCCCGGTTTCTGGCACGATGGCTCGATATTAATAAACAGTAAAGGCCATCGGGGGATGGTCCGGCAATGGCTAGGCTTTAAAAACCTAGCGCCGTTAAAGAAGAGGCTCCACTGAGGGAACGAGACAGGGGGAGGGACCTACATCTACATGCGGTAAAAGCAGACACAACCTTGCTTGGTATTATTACCGCGTGTGAAGAGAGAAAGAGAGAGGGAAAGGAAAGAAAAAAAAAACCTGCCTGGCCGGTCGGTAATCGATCCGGTCGAGCTGAGCGGGGTTGGATAATAATATCTCGCCCCACTGCAAACTGATAACGTTCCAATGTCGGCTGCAGCACAGGTTATTACCGGCCTCCTCGGACTCAAACCAACGATAGTATCAGTTTGTCATGTACGGTTTTTTTTTTACTCTAAGTTTAAAGAAAAAGAATAAATTCTGAAGAAGCATGAATTTTCTTTCCTTTCAATGTGACAAGTGGGTAGACACACAAAGAAACTAAAATGAGCTTTGCTGAAAAGAAAAACAGACCAAGATAAATATTTGATAACATCAAAATGTATGTTTGTCATGGCCAGGCTTTCAGTTTTGCTTCAGGTTTGTTTAAGGTTCGTTTTTTGTCTTTAGTCAAAGTTAGTATTGTATTTGACACGCAAACCATCCCCTGGGAATAAGCCAGTCATTCCCAGCATGACGTCACACCTTTTACATATAATTGTGATGAACGGTGACTATATTTCACGTATTTTATAACGTATTCGCAAGTGCTTAGGTAATAATCTGTTATTATACAGTTACAATAAACTCTTGTGACTTGTATTAATGTATACCACGTCCGCAACGACACTTGTCTTATGTGCACGGGATATATTTTTTTGTTTGTGTTCAACCCCACATAACATAATAATGTCCACAGAGTGACAGTATCACAGAATTGTGTGTGTGGACGTGTGTAAGTCCACAAAGTGTTTAAATTTCCTACATTACTTGGACCATTTTTGTTATGTACTGTGTGTGGCCGTGTGTAAGTTCACTTCAATTCCCTCATGAAATCATTTTGACATTTTCGGACTCCGTTTTGAGGACGTGTATAAAGTCCACATAAAGTTACACAAAAACGAAGCGAGGACGCCCTCGGTCAGGTAAAAAAACAACCGGATTCCTGCCATTTAAAAACCCACGGTTTAACCGACATACATTCCCCTACAAACATAACGTGAATTACAATAAAGGACACGGTGGTACGTGCGAAAATTTTCAAAGTGCAGTTTTGATGAGGATACCCGTCCCCACGTGGCCACACTCCTTTATTTAGTTCCGTATCTCTCCCACGCAGTTTAAAGTGCTCATAAACATAGTGACGGGGGTGTACACAAGATCAACTCGGCACACAGAGAAGTGATTATTTTTGTGTGTCAATCGAAAAAGGGGTCTTGTCATGTGATTGGCGGCTTCGGCATAAAGTGATCCTGTCTGGTTTTCACACAAGTGCGCTTCGTCATTTTGGGTTTTGGTTGCCCGTTTACTGCAAGCGCTGTATAATGCATCTTTCATGTCGTAAGGTCCTAAGCATTGCTGGTGTCATGGAGAGGGTGTGTTGCAATTCCGTTTGTGTTGTGTGCTTGAGCATGCTGTAAAGTTAGATGGTGGTGTGTGCCCATAACACCGTCACTGTATTATTATAGGTCGTTGGTTCAAATCCAACCCGAGTAATATGCCTGTGTTTTTTGTCCACAGAGCTCGGGAAAGTACCGAGTATACAGTGCTAACACACATCTGTGTATAAGGGTAAAACCAATGCAAATTCCAATCTATAAAGATGGTGATATTTTGACAATTTTTTTCTGGGAGAGATTGGAGCTCCACCCCCGCCACTCGGCACCAACCGTTCTCAACCGCCCCTTTAATGCCGAGCTGCTAGGTGTCAACTGCTGCTATTCAAGACACGAGATAAGGAGATGACACATCGCATTAAAAGACGGAGAGGAAGTCTGGAAGAAGCAGGGACGGGGGAGTTTACACACTCCCGCCACAGACGCGGACCAAGAAGGGGTCCGTGCCCGGCATCTTTATTAATCCTATGCATTTATGATGCACAAGCCACTGACAGCTCGCCTTCATTATTAAAATCGCCATGCGCGTGCTCTTTACCTCCGGTGTGGTTCGGTATTATCATGCACATGGTGAACGCAACGTGAACTGTTTACGAAATAGACTATCAAAGGTCAAAGGTTAGGGGGGGGTCAAAGGTCACAGCTTGGCAGGCAAAAGCCGAATGACAGTCAACATTTTGACAACCCAATTCAGGTTAATTGTAGTGAGAAAATACATGGTATGTCATAGAGTATAAATGCAGTGGTACATTTAATCCCACTTTTAGCTCAATGATCTCATTCCAGTTATAGCGGTCATCACTTGTAATTTTTAAAACGGCTTTTGGTGACGTTGAACTTGCATGCGCGCTACTACCTGCTGTGACGTCACATTCCCACTGACAGTAATATGGCAAGTGCATACAGTTTGCCACAATCAATATTCCACTCTGCTTAAATGATGATAAAATACCACACATATTGACCGTAGATGTCATAAATAAAATGTACGGTTTACCCATGGTTTACAAATTGAGCATCCTTGCAGGTCCCTTTGCCACCGTGAAGTACCGCTGTTAAAGTGACCGCTGCTGTCACTCACATGAAACTTGCCCTTTTCACCAAAACGGTTTACCTTTTATAAATTGAGCAAGGACGGTCAGACTTCGCCTTGAAGGTCCCCCTTGTGACAGTAAATTACCGCAGGTATAATGACCGCGGCCGTCACTCACATTATATTGCATATTCGCTGGACGGGTTACCCCTGGTTTACAAATTGAGCATGTACATGTACTGTCCGAAGTCTCCTCGCCAGTTTCTTTGTGACCGTGAAGTACCGCCGCTGTTTTAATGACCGAGCTTGGTTGGCTGTCACTCACAGTAAATGGCTTTTTCATTGGTCAGTTTACCCGTGGTTTACAAATTGAGCAAGTAAAGGGTCAGAATTCTCCTCAGGTGTCCCCCAGCCCCCACATGTGACAGTACAGTGCATGCTGCTGTTATGACCGTGGTAACAAAGTATCAAAAATGATCTTTTCGCTGATCGTTTACAAATGGAGCACGTGCAATCAAAATACCATTGCGGGTTAATCGATGACCGTCAAGGACCGTTGAAGGTTTACCATAGAATTTAATGGTTTACCAGAGGGTTTCTCAAGGTAAATGTAGAGTATGTTGCTGTGGGGTACCCTTTGATAATTCATAGTGCCCGATGCAGGTCTAACGCGTACGTAGTTCGTTCTTGAAAGGGCAGACGAAAACTGACTTTCAGTAAAACACTGTCAGTAAAAGAACAACAAACAAACAAACAAACAAACAAACAAACAAACAAACAAACAAACAAACAAACAAACAAACAAACAAACAAACAAACAAACAAACAAACAAACAAACAAACTAACTAATACACAAAACACAGCTCATCCAACACCGGGTTCCCTCATTCATACACACAGATTATCACGGTAAACGTTTTATTGATTTGCTATTTTACATCTTCACCTTTAATGACAACTTTAACGCTTGTTGTTTCTCCTGGTCTGGAAAACCTGTTATATGAAAAGGTCGGCCGCTCTTTGATCATGTTCCTCGAGTATTACTGCGCGTGCGCAATATGAGAGCTTGTAAAGTTTATATAAATAACCGGTAAATTTCAAGTTCCGGTGGATACACAAAGACTACTTCCGTAATGGGTTGATTACGAA
This sequence comes from Asterias amurensis, assembly GCF_032118995.1. NCBI lineage: Eukaryota > Metazoa > Echinodermata > Asteroidea > Forcipulatida > Asteriidae > Asterias > Asterias amurensis. Next base: position 1,158,169 of record NC_092668.1, on the reverse strand, counting down.
TGCGGGCATTATGGATTTCAGGAAACCGTTCCACATATAGACCCTTAAAGGCCTACTTTTGGCTGGTTAAAAAAAAAGGCAGAGTTGGGAACGTTCGGTGCTTGTTGTACCCATAAGTGGTCGACGTCTGCATAAGCGCGCTGTGATCTTGTTTACATTGAATTGTAATATACAATATTAAAGGTGGGTATGCTTTATGTTCCAAAATGTTTTCCTTCGGATTTTTTTTCCAATACTCAAACATTTCTGAGAACACTTAAAGAGGCTGTGTCGTCATGACCAAAGCAGGCCTGTGGCTGTACATGAAATTGTGACCTTCGTTTCTGCTGATTTGATACGACAGGGGGTGTGTTAGTGGTGTGGGGTGTACGTGTAGTTGGGTGGGTTCATAATTTCATTTACAGCCACAGTCCTGCCACAGCGACACAGCCCCTTTAAGGTTTTTGATGAACATTTGAACTTTCAGTGCTCAACGCAAACCGTTGGTTTCGAAATCGATATGGATTAGAAAGATGTTTGAAAAGTAGAATATAACGATCCACACAAACATGCCTCGAAATTGCGTGGTTTTCCTTTTACTTTGCGAACTAACATGGCCGGCCATTTTATAGTCAAACTTGACTCCACAAAATGGCATGCCGTGTAAGGGAAACCATGCAATTTCGAGGCATATTTGTATGGATATAAATTACGGTATCCCAAGCGTGAAAAAGATCGAAAAACATAAAATGGAATGCACAACCAAATGGTTAGTTGCTGACTTCTGTGCCCTTCGACTTTCAGGGAGTGGTACGAAAACACATGTTTACCGAGTTCGGCCCTCAAAAAGAGAGTCACAACAACCGCGTGGTCACTTTAAAAGCTGGACCGTGTTTGAGCAGTGGTTAACCACGAAACAGAAGGCTCTTCGGTGTGGTACGACTAGAAAGTCCGTACACGTCCCATAGTATAAACAAACCGCAGTGGGACAATCAGTTTAAAGGTTGACCTGCTGAGAGAGAAAGAAAGGGGGGGGGGGAGTAGAGAAAGACAGAGAAAAAAAACCGTCGACCCTCTCCACCTCGTAATCTGTATACCACGTTTAGATACAACTCTAGGGTCTCCCGTTAGCAAGGGCAGTGCGTGGCCGTACCCGTCAGTCAAAGCAGGACAGCTCGACACCCCAAGGGTCGACCTGGCGATTATTAACCCGATAGTTTCACAATGTGTCAATGTCACTATAATACTGAATATCATTATAGGACAGAATTGTACACCGAAACCGTTCTGAGAACCTGATATAGCTGAACTTTATACGCGAGTGTCGCCTGATAGCAAACAAGAGGTATTCAGAAAAACCTGAAGAGAAAAAAAACGTGCCGCAGCCGCACAGTCTTTTTATACACGCAGCCTCATGACCAAACCCTTCACGCTTTAAAATGGCAATAACTAGCAAATAAGGGGAGGGAGAAAAAAAGAAGCAAATATTGAGCTTTGAACAAAAGAGCTGGAACAATACATGAACGGGATTTTTTTTCATTAACGGTTTACTGTGGTGTTCACCCATCGGATATTACTACAGTGCGTGTAAGGGACGATTCAACCTAATTATACAACACCTGTCGATTTTGAGCGCGAAAGGAGCATAAGGTCGAATGATCGCCACGGCAACGCTACAAGAGAAGTGAGCGTGAGTAGGTATACACATTCAAACCGGGTCCACAGGTCGGGGAAGGTCCACAGTTGGGTAACGTGTATAAAACCAATGGGAGCTGTTACCAAAAAGAAAATAGGAGGTCCACGGTTGCAGGCGGCGTAGAAACACATCGGGGTGTAGTTTCTACTTCGAGTCACGTGAACATGTTAACGTGCAAAACACAACACAAACCCATTGTGTGCAAACATAATGCGCTCCCGACAGCTCTACCGAACCCTGGGAGGCTGTAATGCTCAGGCTGTGTCCGAATTGGCGACTACAGTTACGGCTACGGCTAGATTTACCCCAGACAGCCCCAGTGCCATCTGCTTGTGGAGTGGTTTACTTGGGGGCTGGCCCCATGCAAACGACGTCACCACGAGAGCGGTGAGTATTCGTTCGTTTAGCTCTTGTCAAGGGGCTCACCCGAGTGAGCACCGCGGGGTAGACCCAGGGAAGCTAAACGAACGCACCCAATGTAAAAAGGGACAAGTTTACCGCGGGGTAGACCAGGGAAGCTAAACGAACGCACCCAATCTAAAAAGGGGCAAGTTTACCGCGGGGTGGACCAGGGAAGCTAAACGAACGCACCCAATGTAAAAACGGACAAGTTTACCGCGGGGTAGACCAGGGAAGCTAAACGAACGCACCCAATGTAAAAAGGGACAAGTTTACCGCGGGGTAGACCAGGGAAGCTAAACGAACGCACCCAATCTAAAAAGGGGCAAGTTTATGTCACCGTTAAAGTCCATGAATCTACGGCCAGCATTCCGCGCAGAATTGGGCCAAGGTCGGTTAACCGTATTTCGATTTCACTCCCGCTGGAAACACATTTTTATTCCCGCTCTGGCTGGGTGGTGTGCTACGCTCAGTTGATAATCAAAGTTCCGGCCCATTAAGGCATACTCCTATGAATATTTATAATTAATACATACTTTGGGAGAGTGTATTAGTTGTGTCAAAATTGTAGTTTGCAACAGTCGTCAGCTTTGCTGTATCAGAGTCAGATCTCAACTCTGTAGCCATATTGGAGATGTTCCCTGTTTTCTTTAATAAAAATACTACATCTCAAAAACCCGTCAATTTTCACCCCACAGCTGCCCAATATTGGTTCACGTTCGCGTGTAAAAAAACATCCAAGCAAGATCATGGTTATTTGCGCGTAAGACACGACTCCTTACAAGAAGGACGTCTTACTGTTTGTGTGCTGCTTGTTATTTTGATGTTGTTGAGGCATCCGATTTGATGGACGTCGCACCGGAGCCTCTGACGAAATGAACCAATACCATTACATTGAAGAACACGGGTTTTAAGTCCCCGTACCGCAACCGACGTTTACAGTTATTGCTGTATACAGTACCGCCCAAAATGATGTGTGCATATTTCAATTAGTCGCGCCAATTAACGTGGCGAGACCGGGGCACGAACGCGAACATATCATCCCGGTTCACTCTGATAAAATGTCCAGCCGAAAGACATTTTTGAAGCGACTGCGACGCATGTCTTGTCTAATTGAGAAGGGCTGATCTGTGGGAATCATTCGCAATCATTGACGCAATTTTTTCCACGCGGTGTTTTGAAGTCACATTTTGCATTATACGGTTCGCATTCAGTTGTGAATCCATCAGTTCACTACGGCATCACGATCATTGTTTATGATTACTTGTGCCGATGAAATAGTGAAATGTGTCAATTCAATCTAGAAAAGGTGTTTTTGGTTGTAGGTATTTCTAGAAGAAAGGGTTACGAAGATTAACATGTACATAGTCTGACATTCTCAAACCCGTAAATAAATTCAAGCGTCAATTGCTGAACACATGTAAAATCATATATTGTCAAATAACATTACCTTTAATGTTGGAAATACTCAAGATCAAATAAAGTATTTTTGTGTAAAAGAATGAAATTAAATTCTCGGCCACAAATGCCCCCCTTTTTCCCAAAGCACAATAACCACAGGGGATATCTCCAACGAACCGAAAACTCAATGTCAAAGGATTTCACCGCGCAGTGGCAGTGTGTTCCGTGGGTGCAAAGGGTGGTTGTTCGTGGCCTAACCCCCGCCATTGTGGTGTCCTTGTGATTGTTTTGTTTACTCGCAGTGCCTCTAAAATTTCCAAGCGAATATATTGGAATGGGAAAAGAGCAATTTGATTGATTAAATCAATTTTCAAACAAAATTCAATGAAACCGGCCAGAGATATGCATCTCGTGAAATTAATTAGAAATGCTGGAGATGAAAATTTACGTTTGATTGTATGCCTTTTATGTGAAAAATGGCGGCAAATAAAGAGGACGGGGAGGAAGATTTGATTAACCAGTTCTTCAATGAGTTGCAAAATCGTGTTCTTATTTTCCACTCCAATTTTGCAGTTGCATTTGATGTGTGATTTCGTGAACTATTGGCCATCTATACAAGTCGTGCACTCAATGGGCTATGTGTATTCTTAACATTTAATATAAAAAAACTACGTTACTTCAGAGGGAGCCGTTTCTCACAATGTGTTATACTACCAACAGCTCCCCATTTCTCATTACGAAGTAAGTTGTTATGCTAACAATTTTTTATTTTGAGTGATACCAGTAGTGTCCAGTGCCTTTAAGTGTTGAACGGTTTGCAGAAAGCATGTCGGTTCAAATATTGGCTAAGAGTTTGCATATACCGTACGTATAAGGACTAAACTATTAAACTGACTTCTAAAGTCGCAAGCATAGAGAGTACACAAACCATTCCCAGAAAGACCAATTCATGTGCGCTTATCATTAATACAGTGTGCTTAATATATCTACACATCAGATTGATTTTGACGGCTTTCTTTTCTCTGAATTGCGGCCATGCTGTAGATAGCTCAGAAGAAAGAGAAGACGAAGGGAAAAAGGGGATATTTTTTTTCAATTGCAGCACAAACCCCGGGCCGGAGGGATTCTTTGATACTGTTACGGACACCAAAGCCGGGAGCTCGTGTTGCAAACAACCCCATGACGCCTTTCACTGGGTGCAAATCAATATCAAACGAAATTGAACCATCCCTTTTCACCAAAAATTCCGTCCCTCTATTCTCCGAGATTGATCAAAAGAATGAGAGAAAGAAAGAAGTCAGTAAAATAATCTTTCCGGGACATTGGCCAGCAATACGTAGTTGAAGATTTGAATGCCTTTCTTCGTTTGAAACCATAGGAGCTTGAAACATTTAAGTGATGCGCATTGAAATCCCTCAAAGCCGTTGCAGGATCATCTTCGCGGCTTTTCTTCCCTCCCTTCTCAGATGGTTGCAAAGACCCCTTTGTATGATGGCAATAAAACGGACCATCGAGAGATCTTTACGCAACCTCTGAAATCAAGAGGACCCTCACGGGGGGAATTTGAAACAAAGATGACTGGATAAATCCGCTTGGCAGAGGTGAATTTTCTCCCCTTGCTCTCTGAACCCCTTTTCATTTGTGGTTTTGTTTGGCGGACGAAATTCAGGGAACGACGTGGCCGGTGTCTCTGTATGGACACTGAAACCTCGTACGGGTTTTTAACTCTCGCGCCGGAAATCACGGGATAAAGGGGGTCCCCGCTTGGGATTAGTTTACAGGCGATGAAACGGATAGTTGCATCAAGTGGCGATGGATTTGTCTTCGATAGTTAAAGAAAAGGTAAAGGCGTGGAACTGAATCAAAGACTAAGCTAACCCTTGTAGTCACTGAGTGTGTTCACTGATATAAAAAGAAATAATAAGAAGAAGAAAAAGAAAAAGGAAACCAAATACCTTAAAGGCAGTGGGACACTATTGGTAATTACTCGAAATAATTTTTAGCATTAAACCTTACTTGGGAACGAGTAATGGGGAGAGGTTGCTAGTATACAGTACTGTGAGAAACGGCTCCCTCTACTGAAGTGACGTAGTTTTTGAGAAAGAAGTAATTTTCAACGAATTTGATTTCGAGACCTCAGAATTAGAATTTGAGGTCTCGAAATCAAGTATCAGAAAGCACACAACTTCGTGTAACAAGGATGTTTTTTCTTCTATTATTATCTCGCAACTTCGCCGACCAAGTTGAGTTCAAATTTTCACAGGTTTGTTATTTTATGCATATTTTCAGATACACCAAGAGAGAAGACTGGTCTTTGACAATAATTGACACTATTGGTAATTATCACCAATAGTGTCCAGTGTCTTTAAAGTAGGCGCAAAATTATAGATTCGTACTAAGCAGAAAATACTTCTTAGCAACTGCTGTTCAGCAGAAATGGCAAAATACCTGTCAGAAATTAGTCTAATTAACCTTATTCTGTCAAGCATAGTTTTGTTTTTCTTAGCTACCTTTGTGCGTCGGTAGCTCTATCCACGGTAACGGTATAAACACTGCTGCAGTTTGACTCACTAGTAATCTAGTTCTGCTAAGTGAGTTTTTTCTGTGCTTACTTTCTATTTGAAGAGCCGTTTTTAACGAAGGTTTTTGATGCATCGAGAGAAACTAAAACATTCACCACAAAAGGGTCGAGACACCCCGTGTCGCTCACACAATAATATTAAATGCAATAGCGTGGAAAATATTTGCGCTTTTCCATTGTACTGTTTCCAAGAAAACTTGTTTTACCGCCGAAGGTACGAACTTTTAGCGGTTGATTAATGTAGCCATGTCGACGGTCCTTATGAATAATATAGTAATTTCTACAGGTTGAAAGAAAATATTGATGTAGAAAACCACACACAAGGGCACGGAATGCTGCGGTTGGAAATATTTTCCAAATGAATTGGTGGGGAGTGGAGGGGGGGGGGGTGGTGATTCAGACGAGTTTACAATGTCAGATTTGGCCCCTATTCCTCCGAATGAGAGTTTCAAAATGCATATCAACTATAAACTTAGTTTTCCTTTTTTTCTAGCAAAAAGACACACTTTTGCTTTTTACAAAACTCTATTTTTAACAAATTTATCTGGAAAACTTAAACCATCAATCGGATTCAAAACATGTTTAAAGTTTCGTTCATCCAAATCAGACAGTCCTAAAAGATCCGACGGTGAGTCGAACGGTAATACGTGCACAGCCATTTTCAGACACCGATAAAGCCACCGCAACACTAGAACCACTGAAATGCTGCATTAAATAGACGGATTATTCACTGCTGAATTATTAAAAGCAAATCTTTATCACTAATGCAGCTCAACGCCCAACGTGGGCCAAAGGTCAATTTAGTAATGGCCCCTGCAAAAAAAAATTAAGTCGTATTTTTTATTACTTCTTTTACATCTACGAAATGCCATTCCGCGCACGTACCTCTGACTTTCAATGCATAAAAGGAAACTTTTAAAGGAGCGTACACGCGTTTAGTAAACAGCGTTCGTGATTATGGCAGGTCTTTGTGTATTAAAGGCAGTGGACGCTATTGGTAATTACTCAAAATAATTATTATCACAAAACCTCCGTTGGTAACGAGTAATGGGGGTGGTTGATAATATAAAACATTGTGAGAAACGGCTCCCTGTCTGAAATTACGTAGTTTTCGATAAAGAAGTAATTTTCCACGATTTTGATTTCGAGACCTCAGATTTAGAATTTGAGGTCTCGAAATCAACCATCTGAAAGCACACAACTTCGTGTGAAAAGAGTGTTTTTTTCTTTCATAGTTATCTCGCAACTCCGACGACCAATCGAGCGCAAATTTTCACAGGTTTGTTATTTTATTCATGTGTTCAGATACACCACGTGAGAAGCAGAATGCCCATTGTTTTACGAGTCAATAATGATCAAGCGTCTTGCTGAAGGGCACAAGTCCAACGACCGGGATTCGAACCCACCACACTTTGCATGCTGCTGACGACACCAGAGCTTGAGTCTGGTACCCTAGACCGCTCGGCCACGACACGCACAGAGAATAAATACACGCTCTCTACATAGCGAACTAGAACCAGTCTTGCCAACAACAAAATTCCCTTGAAACCGAAATTCATCCCAAAACAAAACAACATTGACGTTACCCAAAGGTTAATCGGGGGTACATACCTACCGGCAGGAAGGTAGAGCCGGCTTTGCGCGGTATTAATACCCTACACGGATTATGCATGGGTAGCGGCCATGTCTCGGACGGGCAAGAGTTTTCAGGATTCCAGAGCATCAGCCGTAAAACGTTGAGCCGAAAACCCCCCTCCATTAACTCGGTCTTAACGATCAGAGGCCCCGCTAAAATTGGAGGTGTTATAACGCCATCAAGCAGATAAAAAAAAATATTGACCCGTTTATACAGGGAAACAACCCGTGACGTGTGAAGAAGGATAACAATACTACCCGGGTTGCGGACTCTGACTGTGATATGCAGGATTTAAAGGCACTATATACTACATGATTGGTTATTCACTCCGAATGAAGAATGAGCTCGTCGATAATAGCTTTGGTGTAACCAGAGGAGCAGACGCACCCCGCACCCCGCTTAGAAAAATTAACCATCTTGGCTCCCAAATTAGATCTAAAAATGGGACCAAAATATTCAATATTCTTAATAACCCTCGTGAAGGTTTAGTAAATGCACTTGCCCTACCTGCCCCAACCCCTTATAGACATGTCTAAACATTTGCTGCCAAATAATGTGATCATGTAAAAAGAAATAAGGTTTAAACACCCCCACGTGACGCGCTCTCCACCAATAGGAATAGTGAAACTGTCTTAGGTATTTATGAATATTATATAATGTACATGTACATCTATATTTATCAGGATTAAAACAATCGTATTCGTTCTGCTTACCTTGGCAATGTTGACGCCAAGCTGTGTGATGTGGGGAGTTTTTGTGTGTGGATATATTGACGCATAGTGGAGTTTTTGTCCTCTTAGTATTACATCAGATGTGATCATTAGAAGGCCAGGGCGAAGCTCGTTAAAACCTCCGCGGTCGTGAACGTCCCCTACTCCCCCCTCCCACCCACCGAACTACCGCCCCGTAGTTGAATGTGTGGCTTTGTCACGTGACCCGGTCAAGGCGCCTGAGACGTTGATGAGGTGGTGATGTATGAGATCGGTGGAAGGCTTTGGGAAAAGCTGATTGCCGACGGCTAATTGCGGTGAGGAATGCATTTGGTTTTCGATTTCTGTATATATATATATATATTTTTTTATACATAAAAATCAAAGGCAAGTCGTATTGCCCTTCATGAAATACAGGCACTTTCGTTAAACCGGAAAAATCGCTCGTAAGATTTTTCGAAAATGGCAATTTTGTCTAGTCAGCCGTCTTTTACGAGACCAGTGGAATTAAAAAACATTGAAAAGAAGAAGACCCCAAACCTAAAACAAACCAACCATTTACCTATTTGTGATAACCACAGCGAAATATCTTCAGGAAATTACAAAACTGACGCGACCCCCCACCCCCACAAAAAAAAGAGAGTAAACATTGAAAGATGATATTTGGCGGTAGTCTCTGATTGCAACTCTGACCTAATCTCAAGATGAAAAACGTTTTTCCTCTTCCCTCTCTCTCTCTCTTACTTCTTCCTTCTGTCTCTATCCGGGATAATTGATGATGGTTGAATTTAACGGTCTAAAACGGGAGGGGGATGTCATCATGGCCGCGGATGTTAGATCCATAAACTTGTCCTGGTCTGTTGGGATAACATGGTGTTACGTGGAATCAGAATGTTTTGTTCGATTCGTTTAAAGGAAGTGGACACTATTGGTAATTACTCAAAATAATTATTGGAATAAAACCTTTCTTGGTGACGAGTAATGGGGAGAGGTTGATGGTATAAAACATTGTGAGAAAGGGCTCCCCCTGAAGTGCCATAGTTTTCGAGAAAGAAGTAATTTTCCACGAATTTGATTTCGAGACCTCGGATTTAGAACTTGAGGTCTCGAAATCAACCATCTAAACGCACACAACTTCATGTGACAAGGGTGTCTTTTCTTTCATTATTATCTTGCAACTTCGATGACCGATTGAGCTCAAGATTGAGATTGAGATGCACCAACTGTGCAGGCTAGTCTTTGACAATTACCAATAGTGTCCACTGCCTTTAAGTTTAATGGTCAACGTACGCCGGTGGCGTGTGCTCTGCAGATTTGTCAGTTGTCCTGCAGCCGATTTAACAAAACTTAACGCAACTGCGTAAGTCCACTTGCGCAACGTATATGGAGCAACTTACGCCATAAACGTTGCGCAAGTGGACTTACGCAACTTACGTCATAAACGTTGCGCAAGTGGACTTACGCAGTTGCGTAAAGTTTCGTTAAATCGGCCCCTGGTCTGTTGGTACAATCTTTAGCGCGGAATCAGAATGCTCTGTTCGACTCGTTTAAGTTAAATGGTTAACGTACGGTGTCGCGTGCTCTGTCGATCCCTAAACTTGGCCCAATCTGCCGAGATAATGATCTACAGAGATGAATTAGAACGTGTATAGTCTCCGGCTGGTCTAGTTTTCGTAATGAAACGAATGGATGTAATTGAGCGACTTGGACTGTAGTCTATGAGACTTGTGAATAAATGGAGTGATGAGAACATGAAGAAGACGTGTTCCCGGTTTCACTGAGGCCTGAAACTGGAACAAACTACAATGCTGTGACTTGTCTAGACAAGGCATCACCACCATCTTAAGAGACGGGGTTTAAAACCATGGTTTACCTCAACCGTCGACGATAACACCTTCGCCTACAAACCATTGAGTGACCGATCACTACACCGCTGAAAATAGACGCTCGCGTGTCGACTCGTCGTTTCGATAAATCCAGTGTATAGTTCGAAATCCCAAAGTCAATCCCCAAGTTGCTGTTTTGTGTTCATTTCAGGCATATCGAAGGAAGGGGCGTGATCGTTGAAGAGTTTTCCCACGGGCCTGGTAGTTCGATTTACTCGGTTATTGGACACTGTGTCGTAGGTACGCCCGGGCCAGATTTGGGGGAAGAGGTTTTTTTGTAATGGTCTGTTTTTGTTTTGTTACTTTAAAAACAATTTCCAGCAAGGCTAAATGTTTTTAATGAAGTGAAACGTTATGTTGGGGAGAACTTTAATGATTGGTATCACTATCTTCGTCATGTTCCCTTTGTGTTCAATACCAATACCAGTGTTTCTCATTGTATGAGAAAGGAGTCAGACTATTTGAACTTCAAACCTCGGTTCGGTTATATTGAGTTGAATGAAGTCTCTTTCAGATTCAAATACTTTAGTGAGAAATTACCTCTTTCTCAAAAAACAACGTTTTTCAGAGGGAGTCGTTTTTTACATTGTTTTATTCTAAAACAGCCCTCCATTGCTCTTTACCAAAAGGAAGTTTTTATGCTAATAGTTTTTGAGTGATTACCAAAACGTGTCCAGAGCCTTTAAACCGATGTTTAACCATCCTAGACTGGCCCCTTGACTTCCGGTAGGAAATTAAACACGGGTATCCAACGCGGGAGGTGCATGGCTTTTGTTCTTATTATATTAACTCATTCTTACACAACGGAGATGTAGAACAGAACATCCGGGAAATTAAACAAGTGGGGGATTTCTGCTACTGCGTGACGGCTGCCAAATACGTCTGTGAATGATTTCTATCCACGAAGTCCTGTTGCTTAAAGGAAACATTCAAGACAGGACTGAAATGCTTTCTTAAACTTTCACATCAGGTTTTATGACTCACTGACCACAATCGACAACGTTATAAGTTACGTCAGTAACTATTGACGTCATCACGGACATTGCAGTGAACATGGACAAGAAATTAACATTAATATTTACGTCTATATTAGCTGCCCCTTGCAACCGCCCTAAAGGCAAAGTATATCCTTGGTCTTTGGAACCGTTCGATTTTTTAAAACCACATTATTATTAATATAAACAACACAACAAAACTAACCCGTGAACATTTTATTTCAAAATGTGGCAGCGCTTTTGAGATATCGCCGAGAATCCGGAGTGATTTAGTCCACGCAGGAATGATAATAATCCGTATTATTAGAATACACGATAAGAGAGAAACAATTGTGACAGCAACGATTCTCAATTTCAAATTTGGGGCATACAAACTGATATAACTTTTTCCATAACCACATTACTTCGAAGTTAAATGGTTGTCAAAACAAACATTTTGTACTATCGAGAGCTGCTGCACAAAGTAAGTTGTGTTTATCCTTATTTTAGGAGTGAGTACCAAACGTCTTCCCCTAATAAAGGTGTGGATACAAAAAAGGTAGCGACCTTATTCTAAAATGGTGTCAGTTTGTCTGCTATATGACGATACTGATAGCTATACTTCCTAATGTGATTGATGACAGCTCAATGGAAAGAATGTTATCTCAACCTGAAACACAAATGACTGCTATTTAAAGTGACCTGCGCAATTTGTGCGTGGGAATATTTTAGTATGAGCTATCATGACATGACATCTTTGAATGGAAGTGTCTTGATAAGAATAGCATCTTGCATCCGGAGAAGTTTCAGTTTCTCTGCTGTGAAGACCTAAACACCGAGGCCGCTCACTGCGTCGTTAGAAAGAATGATACACGATATTGAATTTGTCGTGTACATACACGATACGTATGGACTTATCGTGTACGTACACGATACTACGTAAACGATAAGAGAAATACCTTTGTTGTTCATGTGGTGGCAATACGATTCCGTATTAATGCAAATGAACCAGAACACTTTAAGCCGTCAACTTTCAACAGTTTGTCCCATGGAATTACGTTGACTATATCAATGCATCGCAAACGTTTCTGACGAACAAATGTAGGTCACCAAATTTGTTGTAACACTTTCTGTCAGTAACAATGAAAGCTTCACAATCGACATACAAAACATTGTATTTTATTTTATCATCAGGGTTTAATACAATTTTGGCCAGTTTCTTTGTATCAACATACCAGTAATTGTTTGTTGATTGATTTCTTGCAACACCAATGAAAGCTTATAACTTTCTTTATCTGTATGAAAATAGCATGTATATTTTAAATCAGAATTTTCGAGCAAATCAGCCAGAATTCGGCATAGCGTTATAATAGTTATACTTTCCCTTTAAGATGATTTCTGCCAGTGCGACCTTTGACCTCGTTAACTTTGACCTCGTCCACTGTTTGTACAATCAATAAGTTATCGTCAATAGTTTATCAACAAAACCCTCTACGACGTCTATCAGAAAGTGCGATACAAAACGGCAACCAAAGTCCACCTGGCTCCGATCAGTGGTTTACAGTTTATTTTTTTATCCCTAGCCCTTCAAAAACTTCTGCACCATAATTCCACACAATATCGTCCAATAGTCTGATTTTAATCTCACAATATCACACCGAAATGATATTTTCACAATACAGAGAGACAGAGAACCCCCCCCCAAAAAAAAAAACCAAAAAAAAAAAACAATAACAATAATAAAAAATAAAAAAAATGAATAAAAAAAAAATGACGAAGTTTATGTTGACTTACGATAAGATATGAGATGTTTTTATGCGAAAACAAAGACGGTGTCAATAGTGTTTACCCATACGCTCAGGTGGTGGATCGTCACAAACGGCACAAGTTTGTCGCAGCTGCTCGGACGCGCAACACAAATACACACGATATGGTGTAGTGTGAGTGGCTGCCAATTGGTTGTTTTTAAGTGTGTAGCCTTTTGTTCGATCACCATCACTAGAATATTAACATTTAAGATCAACTTGAACGAAATCACTTAAACAAACTTGACCATTTATATTTTGTCGTTATGTGTTTCGTTATTATTTTGTCGTAAGTTTGAAGTTTATTGCGTTGCAATGTTGCTGCAATGTCACCAGAAAAACTAGCTCAATTTTCAAATTTTGTGAACTAGTGTTTTTGTTTTAGTCGCCGTTGCTATGCCCCTTCCATCGGGTTGTGTCCTGTCCCCTTTCTCGAGAACTCCCCTGGTCACTCAAGCTGATGTTATTCCCATCCACAGTATTTGACGAAAAGAAAACCTCTCCTCATCAATTCTGTAATATTCCCATCACGAATCTCTTCTTTCTGACATTTTGATCAGCTTAATTTTCAGAGAGGCTTTTTGCACGTAAACACGTTTGTGACGGGTTAACAAAAATGAGTCCTCGGTATGACATCACAGTGTTGTTTTGATGCCTATTCACTTAAAGACACTGGACACTATTGGTAAACTGTCAAAGACCAGTCTTCTCACTTAGCGTATCTCAACATATGCATGCAATAACAAACCTGTGAAAATTTGAGCTCAATTGGTCGTCAAAATTGCGAGATAACTATGAACGAAAATTACCAATAGTGTCCACTGCCTTTAAAGGCTTTTCTTGAAACTCTGCGTTTTTTGCCCAGCGTTAACACAGATACAATTTGTTTTCTTTGTTTAACATTATGACAACATTAAGCTTCACTCATTCATATTTCATAATTACTCACTCATTTACCTTTAATAAAAAATATTAAAAAAATAAAATTCGTAAATTTTAATGGTTTTCTTTGGTTTTCCCGGGTTTGTTGAATCGTGTGTGGTCGGTCACACAAAACATAAACACTGTCTGTATTATGTCAGCTCTACAAATCCTGTACAATACCTTTAAAGACAAAACACTTTTTTCTTTTGCATTACATCCACTACTAGCCATATCAATACGTCCGTAAAACGACAATGTTTGTATACGAATTATCTCTTGCTCGCTCCATCTCATTTCAGTACGGTGTAGTGACAAAAACCAACACGCAGAGTATCGGATTCGCACACCGCTTCGCTTTTAAATACACTACCCGCAGAGCAACGGGGAACGAAACCCACGCCGGGGCGAATCTGCCGTAGCATGATTTCATAAATCACCATTATTAGGGTTTAATGTCATGAAAGTAAACCGCAAAACTACGAAGAGAGATGACCTGAATTTAGTGAGTTAATCTCGCCAGAGCGTGGCCGTCCATTTCAATAAATCCACGGCCCACTGTAAAAGCTCTTACGGTTCACTAACCGATCATGCACTCGACTCTCGTAATTTTAGTTAATAATCCTTGCCACCCCCTGCTACTCCCCCCCCCCCCTTTCCGAAGGAGGGGGAAAGGTAACCAAATCAGCACTCGTTTTATTTAGTCTCTGATGGGATTTTCTTCCCTGATTAATACAGGATCATTTTTTTCTCTATCTGCTTCTTCTTACCACCATAATGATTTTTAGCTTCCATTATTAAAATATACAATTAAATGCTAAAAGGGCTCGTGTGGACAGATCGTTTCTGATTGAGCGTGGTTTAGTAGACGGTGCAAGCAGTGGACGGATTCTGCTCATGTAATCATGGACCAGATCATTAGACTAAGCACTAGAAGATGTAGTTCGTGATTATATGGTGCCCTGGGATTGTCTGAATTACAATCTATAGTTGGTTAGCTAGTTTTTAGTATGAATCTAAACTGTTATAATGCGGAGGGGGGGGGGGGTGGTATTTGAAAGAAAAAAACAACTTGGTTGTTTCAAGTTCTTACGGAAGGGTTTTGCCGCCAGACGAATAAAAACAAATGGTCGTGTACGTATACAATAACTTACTATGTACGTAAACGATAGTCTTAACACAGTAAGTCCAATTTTTTGATGTACATACACGCCATTTTTGGACGTATTATGTACGTACACGATAAGTTTAAGACTTTTCTTGTACGTACATGCACAAGTTTGTGTGTACGTACACGATATTTCCAAACTTAGCGTGTACGTACACGATAAGTTTTTATGTACATACACGAGAGTTATCATGTACTTACACGCTAAGTATGAAATTATCGTAAACGTACACTTTTTCGAGAACTCTTCCTAAAGTATCATTATACAATAGTTAAAGGAACACGTTGCCTTGGATCGGTCGAGTTGGTCTTTGAAAAACGTTTGTAACCGTTTTTTATAAAATGCATATGGGTAGAAAGATGTTGTAAAAATAGAATACAATGATCCACACAAACATGCCTCGAAATTGCGTAGTTTTCCTTTTACCTCGTCGACTAACACGTCCATTTATGGGGGTCAAAATTTTGACTCCCATAAATGGCCGACGGTGATAGTTCGCACAGTAGAAGGAAAACCACGCAATTTCGAGGCAAACTTGTGTGGATCATTGTATGCTACTTTTAAAACATCTTTCCAACCATATGCATTATATACAAAACGGTTACAAACGCTTTTGTTTTGACCAACTCGTCCGATCCAAGGCAACGTGTTCCTTTAATACGTCGCTCAAATAAATACAAAATATTAATGCAAAATATTAAAGTTCAAGAACCTTAATAATAATGAAAATCAAATCACATGAATGCGAACAAACATGAAAGAGCCGTAGAGTGACGTAGAGTCTGGCCCATCTGCTTTCTTTTCTTTGTCTCGGTTCACACTTCCCCGTGTGGTACGTGACTTGCTGCAAAGTGGCGGCGGTGCGTTGACAAAACGTGATAGCCACAACGGCTGATCTATTTAGCGTACTTTTTTGGGGTATGACTCCCGGGGCCCGTTAAGGCAAAAAGGGCAAGTAGAGTAGGCTACACCGAAACGCTTGAAACAAAGTACTAGAATCTAAACCAGATAAAGCAAACTATTGATCGAAGTTTTCGTCGAGTCTTTGAAAGTATGTAATGAAATGATGAGCCTGGAGGTTTTTGGGTTGTTGTGCTGTTTTCAATCACCATTAGATACATTTTTATCTGCAGTGCGCTCATCTTGAAGAAGATTGTGGGCCCGTCAATTACCATGCTTTAAAATAGTACCAGGTGATCGTCACTGCAGGTACAATGTGTGGTTCGATGGAGTGGCAACATGTCGGACAAAATGGTTCAAAGTGTGGTTCGTTGGAGCATGGAGGAAGCTCTATGGTGACAACATGTCGGATAAATGTCTTCAATACTGATAAATAGACTACCAGACGTATACCAGTCTATTATATTATTACAGTTGCAAGCATCTCCAGCGCATAACGTCAGATTGGGCCTATCATGGAGCTATTAAAAATGATAGCTCCATTGGCCAAATCTTTGTCCTTTCTATGGGCCAATGAAGCTCTTTCAAGCCAAACGCCAAACCCAGAGACCATAGAACGGTAGGCGAAGCTTCAATTTGCGTGAAACGCCAGGGGGCGTAATCCCATCGTGGTGCTCAAAGCACACCAGTTTGCTATGCAACAAAAACCACGTTGCTTTTGTTGAAACTGGTCAGCCGCTCAAATCATATAATATTATTGTTTCTGACGATTTGTTTCAAGAAAAATACCGAGCCCAAAGGTGAGATTTAGTAGCTGAATGAAAAGTGCGGCTCACTGTTGCCTAGCAACAGCCCGGACGATGACGATTCTTTGACGAGACGCAGAGGCGTGAATTAACGTCGGAAGGTTTCGTGAGACCTGAATAAATACTGGAAAAGCGCCTCCAGCGTCCGTCTTAGCTATAAAGAGAGCGCAATCCCGGATGCACGACTTCGGAGTGTTGTGATAGGATTGCTCACTGTGAGCTTTGGTCCAGTTAGTCTGAAGATATGTCACGACAAAGTTAGACGTGGCACGTCACGGTAGAGAGATGGTTTTTATTATTTCAAAAGTCACAGCAAAACGCTTATGTATTTGAATTACAATAAATATGTTGAAAAATATAGATATATAAAAGACACAAAGGCCACAAAAGACCTACGCTAAAAAACACGGAACACCAAGAAAAAAAGAATAAATATTATAAGTTACAACACAAATTACATCAATGACAGGACGAGAGCAATTAAATGCAAATGGGCTATGGGAGTGTGCCTTTGATTTCCTTCCTCCGTGCTTTGATTATGTAAGCATGGAATTCTGGCGAACAGCAAGGAGGAATGTGTTCTTATTCCTTCATGGAATGAAAATGTTGAATGAAAAAGGCGTCATGCACAGCCCATTTAGCTGTCACCGGCTGCAAAAGAATTACTCCATCATGTATCGGTATCGCATTCCTTTGAAGAAAAAAAAAATAGGTAGATTAACAAGCAATGGCAGCCATTTTGAAAATTCGGAAAATATTGCTTGTTGTTCTATCTACATATATTTTTTCCAATGAATAAATCTGCCGCGGGCCCTAAGGCAAGTGTGTTTTTCATGGCAAACTCTGACTGTGTGCCAAAGTACGGGCTTGTGTTATCAAAGGCTGAATTCCCCAAAGTCCTTTCACTATCTGCTCTGCGAAGCGAGACTATAAAGAATAAAACAGTCAAAGACCTTTTTTATGTATATTTCGAAGGTCGACAGTAATTTTTATGAACTGGGTTAACCGGGATGAACCAGCAACTTTTCAAGAATTTTTAACGCAGTAGATTCTTTATTAACTTGAACGTGATCGTAAAAATACTAAAAACAATGAAGCCCCTAGACATAAACCATTTTATTTTATTTTAACTACGAGGGCAGTGAAGAGGTCTCGTTAAACGGTACGGCTATAGGAATCGGATAGTAGCGGGTAGGTGGCTATTTGGAAGAAAAAAAAAATCGGCGACACTCTTTCTAATACCACGCTGTCACCATCTTGGTCATGTTCCCTGTTTCCATGACAGTAATGATTGCTAACATTCATTGCGCAAACATGGCACCAGACTATTATTTCGTCCAGCCTCAGTTTGGTCACACCGTGGTAAAGGTCTATGGTGGATTGTCTTCTTTATATTGACGAACGAACGGTTATACGAATGAAGTCTACCAGAGAGGGTCCATGGTTCGACATGCCATCTTTCTGCCAGACTATGCTTCGAAATATGTTTTGTGCAAGTATCTATGGAGGGGTGTTGGTATCAGCATCAGCGTGTTTGCACAAACTATAAGTACGTCCTCGATTTGATTTTGTGTACACTTGTTTGTTTATATATTGTTTTCAAGCGAGATCGCAAGGCCGGACGGCCACTTTAACGTCAGGGCTTCACTTATACCCGATTTAATATTTGGACCCAAATCAACTGTCACCATCGGTACGATGCCACCTACTTTTGGTGCTGAAATAGTGTTAATCCCTTCACAGTTCAAATGGCCCATATTATGAATGAGTATCTATGAGCCTGGCTGGATTTGTGGGGGGGGGGGGGCACGCTAAAAAAAATGTCATTCAGCTGCATCAACTTCGACCACCGCAGAGGGCTCACTTCATGCTACAAAAGTTGCGCCCCAATTTGCCGACGGTGGGAAAGAGGTTGTTAGGTTGATACCAACACTTTACCAACAGGACTTTAAGTGCACGCCATCAACAAACCGAATACTGATTTGCCATTTTCCTCAGTCAACCAGCAACTATTGGTCCCCCATGACATCGCGTCACACCGCGTACAGCCCGAAACAGTTGTGCTCGGACCATTGGAGCACCTAGTTTATTGCTCCATGCTCGGACGATCTTAAGCCCCAAATACTCGGGCCTCGCCACTCGACCCAAAACAAATACACTCGTATCGACCGTACAAAAAGGGCTGGAGCGACTGCTACAGTAGCTTGAAATATACACCATAAAATATTACGAGAGTATCTGCTCTACACTACCCCTAGCCCCCCCCCCCCACGACACACATCATGTTATGTGTGCCTTGGGATATTTTTCGTGAGTCCAAATAAAAAAGCTCTCTTTCGCGGTATATAGATTTATGAAAAATGCACGGGAGTGGAACATGCGACGGGCCGATCGAAGAGAAAAAAAGAAGGGTGGCAAGAAAGTGATAAAGCCCGCGCGTACGTGTCATCAAATTTTCATGATTTGAGGTACACAGTCTTGCCGCCATGTGCGAGAAAGCCGCTTGACTAGGTGAGGAGTAGAGATCACGTATCAATTTTGATAATTGTAACTACCTACCCCAAGTTTGTGTTGCAGTGAGATCATGAGATGACAGTTGGATGGCAGGACACACAATGAATATGCCATGTTTTCACACGGCGTTCTGGAGGCAAGTCACTTTAGAAACACAAGAGGTTTTCAATTAACGAACAAATCGAACAGAAAGGATAGTCAGCAAGAAAACAAGAATTTAAAAACGAATCAAACATGCAAAAAATCACGTCATTAACAAATCTCAAATAACAACAAGATTTCTTCCATTCCTGTTTCTGCAACCCTGCCACATCAGCATATAATAACTATACTGTATTTTAGACATATGGACTGCATGTAATATAATAGCATAGAAACAGTATCGCAGTCTCGTGTAAAAACAAACGGGCAAACAACGCAACGGAAAAAACAATGCGACGGGAAAAACATTGCGACGGATATAAAATTGCGACGCAAAAAAAGGAAGCAAAGTTTGAATAAAGGTCGCACAATGGAATGCCGTATAGGAAGACGTAGCCAGGGCGACTGTTAAAGCATGCAACTATCGCGGTCTTCGCCGAATACCAAGCGGTGACGTCACAACATGGCGTTTAACTGATCGTATATTCAACTCTGAATTGCTGAGTGCTACGGACATTTTTAACTGACACCATTCGCGCAATCTCACAGCGCTGTGGATGAAAACATAAAACCCTACGGAGGCAGTAGGAACGCGAAGAGAAAAAGAGGGGGCTGTATAACGCCAGAGGACACGGGGGGGGGGGTTGCTATCCTACGTGACTCGCACGCCGACTAACGAATTAGAATCCACGTTACACAGTGCGGCTAAGCAAGTACCCGGTCACGCAGGAGGGGGAAGAAGAGCCAGGGACGAGTAAAACGGGAATTAAAATACGTTGATGTGTAAAGGTCTACGGGATGATTGCCAGCCACGATCATATTCCTTCTCCGAATGGCTCACCTAGTTCTTGTTTTTTATGTGCGGTTTTGTTTATGCGGTGTATGAGAGAGAGGGGTGGGATAAAGGTGGGTTTCTGACTGGTTGAACGTAGACCTTTGCCGCCATTTTTGTTCGGATTTCTTGGTAGGCTTTAGCCCGGTTCATACTTCCTGGGAATGCTACGAATACAAAGCGAATGTTGACGTCACAGGGCTGCCCTAGCAGTGAATGTTTCGCAGGAGGTGAGAGCACAAGTCAACTGATGAAAATGACTCGTTTCAAATGTGTGACGTAAACAATGTATTTTTAAGGAATCTTTCTTTATAATTTTGGCTACAAACCAAATGAATACCGTTGACCCAAACCAATCTATGACCTACCTTTAACATAGACTCAACCTTTCCCAACAGTTCAAGCCAAGAACGCAGAGAAACTGCCACGCCAATTTACTCCTGTATTAATTTAATACAACTCGCAAAAACGTGTCCTTGAGCTCCCCCTACAACGCCGATGAAAAACGCCACCTATTAACAATGTTAAGCTGAGGCAAAGGAGAGAGGGGGGGGGGTAGCTGAAAAAAAAAAAAAAAAAAAAAAAAACGTAAAAGAAATCAAGGATTGAAAACATGAGACAGACTTCAACATTCACGCATCCGTATACAACAGCACGAGTGAGTTAAAAAACAACTCCGTGCTTTTTTCCTTCTCTTTTATATTTCTCTCTTTCTCCATGGTTCTTATTCATTTTTTCCGCGTGCGAGTTGAAAAAACAGCCACCATAAAAGAAGAAGAATATACGAATTCACACGTTTGCGTTTTTACGCTTCGGGTTTCGAGGCGAGCAGGAGGTTGGAATCAACCCTAAGGGTTCGACTGGGTCGCTTACGGGGGGGGGGGGGGAATGGAGGTGGCTGATCGCGGCCCATCACCGATCTCTGAAAGGGATGTGAACGATTCGATGGTTTTTATTGTTGGGAGTGCATCCTGAACGTGAGCTTGCCTCTAGGGCTAACGGCCGGATGAGTTTCACTGGTACTCACACCGCAGCACAGGTTCCCGCTTTCCATTAGAGTATTCCATAATATTAAGTTAAAGTGCAATAGAGTGTTGTTTTCAAAGGCACACTTTGGGAAACAGCAGACCTACTCTGCAAAAACTGGGTTTTAGTGTTATTTTAACACCATACGCTACACCCAAGGTGTAAATACACCCCAGTTTTTGCATAATGCTCTTTTTGCGATCACTTTTTCCAATTGATCAAATTTGAACTGACATTAAGAAATTGGAATGACTTTATAGATGGTCCTAAACCTGCAAAAATGTTCCTTTGAATGTTAATGCCAAAGTACGACCTTTTCTAGAGCAACACTTTAAGTTTTAACGCTGAAGCTACACACCAAAGTGGGAGGAGAGACTTTCACCGCTTTGCGTCTGCGGCTTACATTTGTATCCGAACGAAAGAGAGCGCCGGGCCGATTTAAAGATCGATGGTGCTATGGATTTACTTGGATTCTTTGTCATTCTACGATTCCAACTACTTCTCTCCCAAGGTGGGATGTGCCGCAATCGGGAATAATGAATGACTAATCCGACTACAGTGGAATGAGAAAGTGGGTAAAGCCGGACATGTATTTAAAAGGGTCTTCTCTATTAAAGGCAAAGGTTACCTTTAGTTTTTTAGAACAGTTCGATTGTTTTAGTCCTATTTGCATTTGTATACTATACAATTAAGGCCCGGTCCCACTGCAGCGATAACTAAAACGATAACGACCACGACGCAAAGAGAACGCATTATATTGGTCGAATTGCTCCTTGCAGAAAACGCACACGCTCTTTCAACCAATTGAATGCGTTGTCTTTGCGTATAGTTATCGTTATCGTTCTCGTTATCGCTGCAGTGGCACCGGGTCTTTACCCTGTTAAAGTTTCATTTCAAAAGATGGTCGCGTTTTGAGATATCGCCGAAATCTGGAGCGGTTATGTCCTCGCAGGAAGAAGAATCTGTGATAGGAATCATCACAATTTGTGAAACTGATTCACATTTCAGGGTACACAAATTGATATCTTTGTTTGTAACCACACATTACTTTAAAGTGAATTTGTAAAAAGGGTTTAGAATGGGGTCAAACCGCAGTTAGCAAAAAACAGTCCAAACTATATGATTAGTGAATAAATACGAGATAAATTAGAGTGATGAGCCCAAGGTTTCTATAATATCTTCCAATACGATGTGTAATAAATTAGAGCAAGTTTCGATGACACATCGTCGACATGACAGCAATCAAAAGTTTAATCTAGTTCTTGCTGTTCTGTTGCTCATCCTCAGCGATATCGGAACTGGAAATTGAGTTTCACATCCCAGAGTCTAATTTTTGTTTTCCTAAAACAGGAACAGCTTTAGGGCCCCTCACAAAATAATGTTGATGGATATTTAGAAACATTGACACCAACTTCAGAATCCGGTTTGCTTCTTGTAGAGTTTTTGAACGTGGGGATGAGGGGAAATTGCCAATCGTGAAGAATTTACATGTATCCTCACCCGGTGAAGAAAGAGTTCAAGGTTTCGTTTTGAGGTTGTTGTTTTGTCTTCGCGGCGTAGAGACCTACTTTAAGTACGTGTGTCCAGGGACGAGGTTGGCAGTGATTTAGTCTGGTCCCCAATGTTCGTTCATTATCAACAGTATGATCGTGTTGGGATACAGGGAATACAACCAAGATGGCAGACTCGAGGTGTGTTGTTTTATTTATTATACACATTGGTATCTCAAAACTGTACTAATAAAATAAAATAAAACTTAAAAAAAACTATAAAAAATATTAATAAAAGATTTGCTTAAGGACACCTTTGGTAATTGTCAAAGACCAGTCGTGTCACTTAGTTTATGTCAACATAACATGCATAAAATAACAAACCTGTGAACATTTGAACTTAAGATTGGTCGTCGACGTTGTGAGAGAATAATGAAAAAAATACCACAAGTCACACAGTTTGTGTGCTTTCAGATGCTTCAATTCAATACCTCGGCTGAGGTTCCAAAGCCAAACGTTCGAACCCAATCAAAAGTACATCTACGCATTCATTTAACGGGCGGATTTGCCGATGGGGGTGCAAGATGAATTAAAACTAGGACGACAAGCTAATGGAGAAGAAGAAACACATATAGAACCGAACTACTTATTTAAAACCCACGGGACAGGTACCGGGCTCGAACCAAACTCGAACTACGTTCAATCGCTGACTTTACAATTTTAAAACCATCCCCATCTTCAAATCAGGGCCCAATGGAAATATTGCATTCTGCTAAGCAGATATGAGCAGAATACCTGTTACAAATTGTTCATGTGACAATGATAGTTTGACTGGTAACCTTATTCTTATAAGCATAATTTGATTGTGCTTGGCTACTTTTTGTGCTTAATCAGCTCTATGAAATTGGGCACTGATTGAAAAATAAAAAACACCTCACTTTAAACACTGAAATAAAGCCCAGTCAGGTTATTGTAATTTTCCCTAGATGGCGCCTTGTCGTATATGCCCTACATCGTTTAAACGATCGACCTCATTCATGGACCTGACACATTACCGGCTAACCACGTCCAAACATTCGCACAGTTTTTTGTTATTTTATCGTCTCTGAAAATCCCACAAAGTTCTTTACGACAAAACAACTTTACAAGTAACACTAAAAAGAAAGATAGAAATAGGAGGCAATTCCCCCAATGGATCTATACATCCCGAAAAAATACTACGACAAAGTGTTCAAGAGTTGAAGTGGATTTAAAACGCGGGAATAAAAAAGAAAAAAAATCTAGCTCGACCCCCAAGTCGACCCGATGGTTTCAACAACGAGCTATGGACTCCGGACTCCAACGAGCCTTTTCCCCCCGTCTATAGCTCCTACTCACCCGCGGTAAATATCGAACCAAATGCCGCATATTGATCGCACCACGGTGCAGGCAGACGCCGCCTCCCTAAAGTTGTTTCTCCTTGATCACATTTTTTTTCTTTTCTTTTTCTTCTTTCCCCTCCTTCTACGTTTTTATATCCTTTCCCCGGTAAATGTACACTCAGTCTTTTTGCCGCCCGACGACGGCAAGAGGTTTGGAAAACGCGGTGTTCGTGTGAATTTAAGCCGACCGGCGTGTTACACAACGCACGTGAGTTGGCGCAATATTTCTCGTCATTTTAAAGCCGTCGCGGCAGAAGATTCTGTTCCCCTGCGATTCTGTCACCTCATTATGGCGAACTGTGTACAAACCACTTCTGATAGCGCCCTCTATTGAAACATCCTCCATTAGACCACGTTAAATTCCAGAAGGGGGACAAACTCGCTGGGACACCGGCGCGATATTTTAAAGGTGATTAAAGTGCAAAGTTAAAATAATACTTGTATGTAGATTAAAACAAACAAAACAAAAAACTTAACAAAAGATAACTTGCCAATGTATTTAATTCATTTCAAGTTTTAATATTATTATGCACAAAATGTTTACTATTAATTAGTGGACTTGGTGGTCATGACGTAAGCCTGCTTTCACAATCCGAACAAATGAGGGCGGGCTCTACTTAATAATTGAACGTATAGTACGTCACTCTTTAAAAACATCAAATTTCTTGTGAATTATAATAATACGAGGTTGAAACCGACCTACAGTATTTTGCCTACAAATACGACTGGACACCTTTTATTCTTTGTCCTATACATTGTTTAAAGATTTTGGTCGTGCAGTTTTCGAGGGTTGTTTTTGGCATGATTTATATTTTATTTTGCAGCTTGATATAATATCCAGTGGTTGTTTCCCGTTCCCCAGCTAGCTCCGCGCTTAAATAGATTTTAAAAACTCACAGCCGCCACCGGTTTTTTTTTTTTCTGTCCGCGGGATACGCGTATAATTACATAATCCAATGCCTGGAACTCGACGTGCCTGATTTACCAAAACGCAAATAACGTTATCTCTGTATACGGCGGTCGGAGTCATAGCTTGCGGGAGAGGAGAAAAACCCGGGACTGCGCGACGATTGTACGGTAGGGTCCCTCTCTCTCGATCCAACGTGCCCCAAAGGGTTAATGTGTGATCGGCCGGGCTCCTGAACAAATCACGACGGCCTGCTTAATCGAATAACGGGGCGGCGGCGGCACGACTTGAAGACGGTTCGCGTGGTTGGCGAGATAACAAAACAAGAGCGCAAAACCAGGGTGGAATTGCATCAAATTTAACGGCAGCACGAGCCTCGCGTGGCTGATATAGACGACGAAAAAAAGACGAAAACAAGATAACTAATGCCAAACACATGGTTGGAATCTTCTTAAACATATAGGGTTTACGAATCGTGGCTCGATAGGGTTTTTTACTCTCTAAATTTCTTCGTAGAATTACCCGACTTTTAAGTCGTCTGGCACACTCGCTCCTTTCTCTGTCAACAAAAACAAAGACCGCGCCATCGATCGTGTCCAGCGTGTGTAGTGCATTTTATGTTTTGGTTTATAGACCGGGGTAGGGTTTTGGAAGAGCACACATATTCCCGCGCTGGCTTCACTCTTGGTTTGCTTGGAATTATGACTGCGAGGCATGATGGGTTCGTCGTGATGGAAAAGCATATTATGATTTCATGTTTTATTTGTGCGTGTGAATTTTGTGGTTTCTTGTTTTTGGACTGATTCAGCGAACCTCTTGATTTATTCATTATGGTGTGTTCTTTTTTTGCGGGGCTTGCCGACACGATTTACTTAAAACTAGTGTGGATATATTTTTCATGATAGACCTTTATCATCGGCCAGCCATGTTTATTTGTCCAATTCGAACCGAGATCATCAAACCGAGGCGGAAAGTAATAGAGTCAGTTCCCATTAAAAGGATGATGCAAATCAGTAGTCATGATCGCTTAGGTATACACTTTACAGGGGCCACGGCAAAGATAGTGCCATCACTACAGATAAAGGTTAACTGCACTAGGTTTTATTGACGTCAATAATGACGTACGTACAACAGAGGGAGGTGGGTTGGCGGTTTTCTCCTCTGACACCTCTATGAGGAACGTTTCAAGTGTGTGTGTGTGTGTGGGGGGGGGGGGGGGGCAACAAGGCAATGACCAGCAGGCCTGGGGCAATGTAGAAAAAGGGCCCTGGTCAGCATCTGTTGCTCCTGTGAAGTGTCTGGCCTGTAACTGGTTAATGAGGGAGCACCTATTATTTTTTGTATGCAAGTCGCCAGACGCACAAGGCCTGAAGGCCACTTCAAGGTGTGGGCTACAATTATTTTATTCCAGAGGCCGTTGCCACCTACTCCTAGGGCTGAAACAGGGTTACCTCCTTTACAGTCCATATGGATGTATCATCAATCCGAAGCCTGGCTGGTAGAACAGAAAGCACTACCTCCCCAATTATACGTAGCAAGTGTCACGACCGGGACTCGAACCAAACACCAGGGATTGATCAAACACCATAGAATGAATCCTGTGCTCTTAACCGCTCGGCCATTTCTTTTGAAAGAAATGGAGGACGACGCACCTCCTACTTCATATGGAAGTCTGTCCAGGTAGAATGACCAGAGAGAAAGATTTCAAGGCATCCCTTCTTGGTGGAGGCGGGGACAAGGTGAAGGGGGTGCATGACATGGGCCCAATTTCTGCTTACATGCAAACATTTTTGCTTAAGCAAAAAATTCATTGCTTAGTAAAACCAGATTACCGGCCAAGACTCCACTCAATTGTTATGCTAAGTAAACAACAGCTAAATACTAGTCCCAAGCAATGTATATAGCATGACATTTTGGCCAGTAAACATGTGTAAAATAAGCGAGCTATTTTCGTGCTTAAGCAAATTGTTTGCTACAGCGGCTCTATGAAATTGGCCCCTGACCGAGAGTGCATCTAATCGGAACTTACTAGCCCATTACCGAACTAGCCTCAAGTACGGCATAAACACAACTTGCTCGGGGCATATCGGCGATATTACGTACGGTCTCGAGGACCGTAAGTAAAGACCTCTCTCCAGACGGAAGTCAAAAGAACCGTAAACCCGCTGTTGAAGCCACGAGTGCCTACTAGTGGGTAACACGAAGCTAACGGTATAGTAGTTAGTCTTTCACTTTTAAAAAATAGTTAAGAATGCCACTTTTAATAATGCCACTTTTAAAGGTTAAGTATTCGGCTTTTTACGTCTCAATTAAGAGGCTTCTACCTTTTTTTGGTTTACTACTTTGGATGATAAACTTTATCTGTTGCGCTTATTCATTTTGTCTGATTCTTTTTCTTTTAAATTCTCCATGAAATAATATTAAACATATATGTCGTCCATTTAGTTCATAACGGTTCACACTAGGAGATGTGACCCGGACTTCTAGGTCCATTTATTGACCCGAAAATTTGTTGAGAAATATGATTTCGGCTCGGAATCTGCGTTGCAGTTTGATACTGACTTGTTTTTCTTCAAAGGGAAATCTGAACGGCATTTTTGATTCCACAGAACTTATTGGTCACAGTGGTCCAGTGGATCCCGATCAAATCTGACCCCGGATTCCAGTTAAAATATGACCTCGGAATCCCGGTCAATTTATCCAGGATCCTGGCCAATTCTTACCCAGGTAGTTTTACGAGTGCAAGGCGGCTTGAATGACTGAAGAAAAGTTAAAAATCGCGTCAAATGTTTTGCTTCTCCAATTGCATACGAACTACTGGTCGAGAAGTCGACGACTCGAAAAGTAGGACAAAAACACAAGACGTGAGCACCGAGCACACTCCACCGGGAAGGCCGTCCTTCGGGCAGTAAATCTCGGGTGAACGCCCTATATCACCGAGTCCAATCGCAACTATGCTTTCGCTCTCTCTCCCTTCTCTCCCCCACCGTCTATATCTTCACATATCCCGTTTCTTTGAAGGCACTGGATACTTTTGGTAATTTACTCAAAATAATTGCATAAAGACTTACTTGCTAATAACGAGCATTGGAGAGCTGTTGATGTTATAAACAATGTGAGAAACGACTCCCTCTGACGTAGTTTTTGAGAAAGAGGTATTCTAACTTAATTAATAAAAGATTTCTGTCAGCTGAAGCCTTCTACTATTTTTTAATATGCATCTGAAAGCACACAAAGTAATGCAACAAAGGTGTTTTTTTCTTTCATTATTCTCTTGCAAATTCGATGACCAATCCAGCCCAAATTGTCACAGACTTGTTTTTATTATGCATATATGGGATACACCAAGTGAGAATATTGGTCTTTCATATAATCACCAAAGGTATCTAGTGCCTTTTTAAAAACTGCGCTACCCCGTCCGATCGATCTAGAGGTCTCCCGGGTCGTTTCTAAACCCCTAGTGCTACAAACACTTTTCGATCTGTTTACCGGAGGAGCAAAAAGGAATTCAACGACGATGTTTTTTTCCTCTCGGTGCTCGTCTATATTCAATGCAGCCACCCCATTGTCTTACGTCACTGAACCCGACGGCTGCTCGGTCTTGATTGCCGGGGAGTAAAATATACATATATATAATATACAAAATAAAACGGCGGCTGTTTCATGGTATAATTGTCTAGATTATTATCATATAGCGTAATAATTGTGTTATTTTGTCCCACTGTTTAACAGTATTATGATAAGTGTTAAAAAAAAATGGCGTGGCTACTTTCCCCTTTCGGTTTGGTATGGTCGGAGTTAAAAAGGAATATTATTTATTATAGAAGACATCACCCATAACCGTTGGCAAAAAATAAAAACTACATTTTTCTTACTGGCTGCTATACGCGTCCCCTTTCCTCGCATGAGCCGGATCACTGAAAAAGTATAACGGACATATCCGTAGCCGAGGCAGCTTGATTCCGACACGCCCCCCCTCCCCCAATAGAAACAATCGTGGCATGTGGGTGGAAGAGTTAAACGAAACACCATTGTGAGGGCGCCCTTCATATAAATTGGCCAGATGAGCGGACAATGCTGGACATTATCCCCTTGTGATTTAACTGGCCCAAATTTGCTGGTAAGTCCAGCAAAACGAAATAAAGCAAATAATTGAAAAATCACGAGGGGGTAAGTCCAGCGTTTTTATCTAATTTTTGACAAAGATTGAAAAAATCACAAGGGGTAAGTCCAGTATTTTTATCATTATTTGGGTCAAAAAAATGTTAAACGAATCACAATTTTCTGTCCAAACTTGTTTGGAAACTGAAAATTTTAATCAAAACACAGATAGAATATCGTGCATTGTCTTGAGAACCTGAAATTGGATACACGTTCTTGCGATAACAGACAAACCGTCACTAGGTAGGAGGCCTATTAGTAACTCATATGAAGAGAAAAAAAACACAATAAATCTCCTGTACAATAATTTAGCAAAAAAGAATAAGCCTTCGTTCCATCATCGTGACAGCTATGTATTATTTCATCTAAGTCTGTGAAAGTGACCATTAAAGCCTACATAACTGCGATGGGTTTGATGGTGTCATTCCTGCCCTTATATACACACCGAAGCACGGCGAGCGGAGCACGCAGAGCACGGCACAACCGCGCCGGACCGTGGCAGTCAAGTCTTACCCTCCGGACGTTTCTGGCGCCTCGGTTTCTGCTCAAACAGATAATTTTGTTCCACCCGGGTTACCAGATCAGGTGGTTTGAGGATTGCTCCGTGGTTTGAGGTAGAAAGATGCGGACGCACGTGCGGAGCCCAGGGATTTAATATTCTTTGGGTGAGTCTCGTGTTGATGGCAGACAGTGCGAGCTGCAGACCGCCCTCTACAACTCAAATGCTCCGAGTCAATTATTATTTTAAACAAACTAAACTACAGGGTTGGTTATTATTTTGGTAAGTGGGGGGGGGGGGGGCAAGCGGGGAAAATACATACACTGAGGGACTTTGTTTGGTAAGTGGGGGGGGGGGGCAAGCGGGGAAAATACATAAATTAAGGGACTTTAAAAACACGCAAAACAATTTCACACGTCTCACTGACGTCACACTTCTACAACGACGACTGACAAATTGCCAGTGACGGACGCTGGATAACCGTTACGTCATTGCAACCCGTGTAGAAGGTTCACCACTGTGGATCATTGAGAAAGCTTTTGGATATTACAACAAGTTGATCCTATACAAACAAAGATAACCGAGCCTTTGGGAATAATGCGCGGGAGTTGGGCCACACGTTTAATTTGGTTTAAAATAATACCCGCGTACGAGACAAACGTCGTGATCAGTTGACAGTGTTTTGATAGCAGTTACGTATTTTTATTTCTTCGATTCTCCTGTTTTGAAGTCACGATTTCCTCAAACCTGTAAGACGCATTCATCAGGTATTTTGGGAATTACGTGATAAAACAAACTACCCATGGTGTTGCCAAACAAACTACTGATCAACAAAACCAGGTAGGAATATACACCCCCCCCCCTTCATAGTTTGTTCACATTATGCAAGCAGACGCTGCAGCAGGTTTTCGTCTGAGCAAACAGAGCGACATCTCACACGCGCGTGACAAGCAGACGATCGTGTCACCTCGTTCCCGCCAAAATATCGACCAGCAGTGAAAAAAGGCGGGTAAGTGGTCGGCGAGGCGTTTTGACACGTCTTACCCTCCACATCATAACACTCTCTCGTTTATGTATCTTTAAACTTATTTAGAAACCTGGGAGTCGATTTGAAACGGGTAAGATGACGTTAATAAGTTACGCAAACTACTGCAATACGAACATAAAAATGAGATGGCAAAAGAGACTTGTTTTGGGGACTGTATTATTAATGAGATTTAAAACGAGCAGGTGGTAAGGTAATACTCTCGCCGTAAATCTGAAAGTAGCATGCAATATCTCATTTATACTTTTCACGCATAGAACGTTCAGCATAAACAATGAAATAATGTTTAGGTCTTTATACAGTTTTCGACTTATAAAAAGGGTCTCGAGGCAACCAGCACTGATCCTTTCCTTTCGGTGGTGGCGCTGTGCGTGACTGGCTGGGTGGATAATAATTACCGTGTATACAACATTTTTTGACAATCTGAAATTTTAAACGTTCAATTGTTTGGGGTTGAGTAAGTAAAACTAACTTGTGAAAATGTTAAAGATAATAAAAATTGCCGATCTGGAGCGCGGCGGTAATGTCCAAGCAGAAGAATAATTCGTAACTGGAATACTCTCTGAGAAACGTTGCTCAGATTAAAATGTAATTTGATAAAATAGAGAAGTGGGCGTTGCATGCATGATCGGCTGGACAAGGAAAGACGATGGTGGCAGTATGACACATTGACCGTTCGGTTCGCGTGTGGTTACAAGTATTTGCTTTGCAAACTACTATTATGAATGAGAGAGAAGGTCTGTGAGTGAGTAGGGTTCTACCTCCATGGTAGGAATGAGACTGAATGAGTGGAGAAATTGCCAGCGTTTGGTTCACCCTACTTGGGTCAGACTCGAGTCGCCAATTTCACTGACTTTCGACTTGACTTGTCATGGGGGAAATGACTTGATAATTTACAAAATAACTTTGAATTCATTTTGAATTTAAAACAAGATTAAAATGCAATTTTATTAATTAAATAAATGTGGCAAAAGTCTTCGGCAACGATGCCGCCCGTTGTTTTCGAGTGCATGTCAGCTTGTCGTAAAGCCGAATTATAAATCTGTACGGATATGAGAAATAAATTACGTATCCCTCACCCATTTTTCACTCATTTTTACAAAAAGGCAGCTGCGGCATTAGACACTATCTTATTTTTTACTTCATACCAGCATACGAGTCTACGACGCATGAAAAAGTGGTGGCAGGATACGGAGTTTTACTACTGCTGGAAATAATTGTAATATTCATCTGATTAGGGCTAAGCTCTAACGTAGGTTCGCACATACCTTTTTATCGTCTCCGTTGTCTCGGGTAAACACTTTTGGACCTCAATTTCCTTATACCTGATCGTTAGAGTCTCCCTTCTGTTTCGTTGTTGTGTTATTTATACAACTTTTGAACGAGTCCACAAAACACCACACATGCACACAGCACATGTTCGTAGAATGTCGCCACCAAGCGGCGATAGTAAGTTTTTCCTTTTAAGGGATTTAGACTGGTGTCCTTTTAAGATCAATCATGTGACCCAACAACACCCAGACGCTCACGAATGGACAATCACACGAGTCACGAACACGAACACACGATCAATCACAACAACACACACACACAGACAACTAAAAACTAGCTGTGCAACAAATAAATTTATCAACTGTCTAGTTTCATAATGGCAACTCATCAAAGCATTTCGGTCTGATATGAATGGATTTTGACAAAACGTATTGGTTAGATCAACTACGAGCAAACCGGAAGAGTATGGCGAGCGTTGGAGTGGGGGAGAACGGGGCGAGTGAGAGTCTCGGACCCATCCTCGAAGGGACACAGGTACGGTACACAACTCGCTCAGTCTCGTGAATTTGTTTTCCCACCTGTTTTTTTTTTTAGTGTGGGTGTTGGGCTGTATGAGAGGGGCTCGTTGTGGTCGCCGGTCGGCCTCCAAACTACCGGATCTGATTGGCGTTTGTGTGGTTAGAACTTCACTTCCAACACGTCAAGGGAAGGGAAGATCCATAGATTAAGAAGATGTTTTGGTTGACAATAAATATAATTTGGTGGTAATAAAAAAATATTAAAAAAAACACACATGGTCACCTTCACTCCCTTCAGTTCTTCACCGTACAATATGACTGAATGAAATTGAATTACAACTTACAAGTACAACTGAACTTGCCCGATCCATTTACAAAGTAAACTTGTCAGATGCTTTGAAACAAAAATCTGCAACTAAAAATTACAATCATTTTTAAGAGAAATTTTGACAGAAAAAAAACTTATATTTCTTCATCCGCAACCAAGTGTCACTTCAGTGACATTACTCAAGTGAAATGATTCTCAAAAATGCTTGTTATCAAAAGTGCAATGTTTTTTACTAAACCTACATGTATACCTTCCCTTTAAAGCCATTGGACCCTTTCGGTTCAGAAAAAAAAAAAAGTTCACAGATTTACAAATAACTTACAGGGTTTACAGAAGGCAATGGTGAAAGACTTCTCTTGAAATATTATTCCATGAAATGCTTTACTTTTTGAGAAAACAGCAAAACAATATAAATTCTCGTTAACGAGAATTACGAATTTATTTGGAAATGTTTCCGTATGGCGCCACCACTTTTTCATTAGATATGAAATAATATAGTATCTAATTTACCTCAAATGAGATATCCCTTTTTGTAAAAATGAGTGAAAAAGTGGTGGCGCCATACGGAAAGTTCTCCATTTATTTTAAACACATGTCATGACACGGCGAAACGCGCGGAAACAAGGGTGGGTTTTTTCCGTTGTTTTCTCCCGACTCCGATGATCGATTGAGCCTAAATTTTCACAGGTTTGTTATTTGATTTAGAAGTTGTGGTACACAAAGTGTGGGCCTTGGACAACACTGTTTACCGAAAGGGTCCAATGGCTTAAAGGCAGTATGTATAAGGTTGTTTTTGTTTTTTGTTGTTGTTGTTGTTTTGTTTTTTTTTGGGGGGGGGGGGCACACCTGCTGTGTTTAATCGCACACCTTTTTCAGCTAGTTTACCTCGTTTTAAAGGAACATGTTGCCTTAGATTGGACGAGTTGGTCTATACAAAGCGTTTGAAATCGTTTGTTATGAAATGCATGGTTGGAAAGATGTTTTAAAAGTAGAATATAATGATAGGGTGGTTTTTTTGTTGTTTTTTGTTGTTTTTTTGTTTTTTTTTTAGGGGGGGGCACACCTGCTGTGTTTAGTCGCACAGCTTTTTCAGCTAGTTTACCTCGTTTTAAAGGAACATGTTGCCTTAGATCGGACGAGTTGGTCTATAAAAAGCGTTTGAAATCGTTTGTTATGAAATGCATGGTTGGAAAGATGTTTTAAAAGTAAAATACAATGATCCACACAAGTATCACTCAAAATTGTACGGTTTTCCTTTTACATCGCGAACTAACACGGTCGGCCATTTATGGGACTCCCATAAAAGGCCGACCGTGTTAGTCGACAAGATAAAAAGAAAACCACGCAATTTCGAGGCATATTTGTGTAGATCATTGTATTCTACTTTTACAACATCTTTCTACCCATATATTATTAATTTCCATTATTATTATATATATTTTATAACAAACGGTTACAGAACGCTTTTCAAAGACCAACTCGACCGATCCAAGGCAACGTGTTCCTTTAAGGTTCCTCAACCGTCCTTCAGGTACTCAACTGGCATTGAAAATCACAGCATAAAGTCTTTAGATCTTACCTAAAATCTTTTGTCAAACTGCAGATTCGCTTTTGTGTTTTCATTATTGACCGTACAGGAAGTTATTGACAACTGAACTGTATGCTTGATTGGTACGCTCTGTTCAATGTTTTTTTAGGCCTACTCCCACTGTGGTCATCCAGCCGAAGTAAAATGTCACAATTGATTCTTTAATGACCCCCCGTTTTTAGCTTTTCATAGAGAAATGAATGCCATACAACCTTTGCAGTGAGTCGCACCTATTTTAGTAGAAATTGTAGGCCTAAATTGAATAGCGGAATAGAAACAAGAAAGGTGAAATCTGAATGAGTTCAATTTCCATTACTATGTACTTTCTTATTTTCATGTATGTTAGGCTTACGTTCCTTTCTGACTACCACATTTTGAAATTAAATTTACATGTACGTTAGTTTTTTTGTATGATTCCAAAAACAATCGAATGGTTCCCGAAACCATTGTTTGGAAAAGTTTCTGTATGGCACCACCACTAATTCATTCGATACAATTTAATCTAGTATCTAATTTGCCTTAATGAGATATCCCTTTTTGTAAAAATGAGTGAAAAAGTGGTGGCGCCATACGAAAATCCCAAGGTTTACATGCGTGTATTCCTACCTCCATGACTGTACTACCAGTTAAAAAAAAAACTTATTGATGCATCTTTTGACAGCGAACTCTTTTAACAAGGAATTGTTTAACAACATGACTATTAACCAAATTAATATCCAATATATTTGGTTATATCTGAAAGTCACACTTTCAAGTTTCAGGGGTGATTATTTAAATGATTTTAGAGCAAGGTAGTCTGGGAAAAAATGGCGCAGCAAAATCGTACATACACCACTTGGAACAGGTAGTGTATGAGAGAATACTATAAATCTGATTCACTGCCACGTGATGATGACACCATAGGCCTAATTGTAAACAAAGCTGATCAGGAAGTATTTTTATGGGAAATTACTTTTCTCAGTAACAATGTATTTTTAGGGGGGGGGGGGAAGTTTGCCAAAGTGTGACGACCCTCTTTTAAGAACAACATGAACCAAGTCAATCATTGTTGGTAACTCAACACACTTGTGAACTGTTGGACTCTGATTGTGGTGGAGACATGGTGTAACCTGATCACAATGAAAAGTTTAGGTTGTAAGTTTTTCCTGTAGTACCCGTGGGCCGGAATCCCCCCTTATATACCACATCGGTGTTGTGTAATTAAACTAAACTTAATCTTTAGGCCTATATTCCCGATACAATGATTACAAAATTTGTCTTTACAAGATCACAATTAAAATGAGTTGAACAAGCACTGTGACAGATGATCTAGATGTAAAGACTTGTATTACCAGAACTCAAGACATTTAAAAGGTATTGGGCCCATCAGATTTCTTTTCACAAAGGCCTACAGTGACACACAATGAGGTAGCCCGATTTATTCAAAGGAGAAACATATGTTAGGCCAATAGGCTTGTCCGATCTTGAATTTACTGGCCCAATGCTCAAATCACCAGTCTTAGGCATACATTTCCAACATTGATTTATTAATGGATGAGGCCTAATTAATCCAGCATATCCAGCATTGATATTATTTGTTGTATGAATGGAAATAAAACAAACAAACAAACAAACAAACAAACAAACGGTCAAACAAATTTTGAGTCCTACATGTCGTACGTGTACTGACTGTGGGAAATTTCCCGTATGTTTTCTTGGGCTGAACTTTAGACAGACTTACAATCGTTATCCATTTCTAGTTTACTGATTAAGATTGCATTTAGTGGAGTGTACAATGTTATCTCCAGCCAGCAGGGTTCAGGCTTGCTATGTGTTTAGTGTGCTGAATTCAATGAATGCATGTTATGTATGATGTTAAGGACGTGTTGTATAGGAAACCATAGAATAACGCCATGAAACATGAAGGAGTGGCTTAAATCCTCTATGGATGGCAGTACGAGAAGAAAAACAGTAAGGCCCCCTTTATTCACATTGATTGATACAGATTTGTCTGTGACCGTACTTGCTCTACATTTTGTGAACTACATGTAGGCACAATTATGCAACCAGACATTATGGGACATTACACACAAACTAGGCATTTCCTGTAAAAAAAATTAACTTGGTCTGCTTGTCCAATTGATTATACTGTATATATTATAACATCACCAAGCCTGATACTTCACAAAATTGCCTCCATGCCCTTCTGCTCATTGCCTTGGTGCCCTTGAAATGCTTACAGTAGAAACTTAATGTCCTTAATATCGGAAAGAAAAAACCTTGGTGCCCTTGCCCTTTCAAAAACGTAACATACCGTCCTGCTTCACAGAGCAAGTTAGTGTAGTATAAGACCGCATCCACATAAATTAGTGTTTTTTTTTAATTGTTTCTCTGTGAAGCTTCTTGAGCGTCTTTTAGGCAGACTTTGGCGCTATATAAGTTTTCGTCATTATTATTTTTATTATTTTAAAAAGGCTAAGTAAAGTTTTTGGAATATTCAATTGTTCACTAATTTGTGAAAATTTAATTTCAAAAGTTGGTAGTGTTGCTTTAAATATTGCCAAAAATCCAGAGCGGTAACATGTATGTCCACACAGATGAATTATTTTAAAAGAACTTTTGTGGTCTAAAAACTTATCATTCTCTTCTTTAATTTATTTTTTCTCTGCAGTTGTCGTATCTTGAACACAGTGCTACACAGATACCAGATCAACTTGGCCAGTGGTATGGCAAACAGGTCACGAGGCTTGACCTTAGCTTCAATCACATCAGGTAATTGCGCCGTAGATGTATAGTGAATATCCCAGTAACTACAATCCCGACCATCTCGTTTGGCCCAAGAACCATAGCCCTGTGCCCCCTTTTATTGTTGCCTCTCACACCGCGGTCTTCTGCGTTCCAATCAACAGCGAATGGGGGAACGGGGGAGAAAATGTTTTTTTGTCAGCGGGAAGTGGACAGGGAATGGTTATTGTAAAACTGCGAAAGGGTGGCCCAAGCATTTTGGCTGGGATTGTAGGTCAGGACAATGGGCAAAAACATTATCCCTGGTTGCCCTCGCTAGTAATGCAATACTGGCCTTGTGTTTTGAGCTTTCTGTGAATTAACCTACAAGGCTTGTGAAACTAAGCACTTTACTTGCATCCAAGAAGTTTTGGAAGCCCAGATATTTTAACCTGCATTGTCATAATTGCATCTTTCTGTACTGAGCTCAATGGTCAACCAGTTCAAAGGTTAAAGTTACATTAAAACACTGCAAAGTAACACTCATCCTTCCCAAGCAGGAGCTAATTAAAGGCAGCGGACACTATTGGTAATTACTCAAAATATTTATTGGCATAAAACCTTTCTTGGTGACGAGTAATGGGGAGCAGTGATAGTATAAAACATAGTGAGAAACGGCTCCCTCTGAAGTGACGTAGTTTTTGAGAAACAAGAAATTTTCCATGAATTTGATTTTGAGACCTCAAATTTAGAATTTAAGGTCTCAAAATCAAGCATCTGAAAGCACGCAATACATGTGACAAGGGTTTTTTTGTTTCATTATTATCTTGCAAATTCGATGACCGATTGAGCCCAGATTTAAGTTGATTGAGCTCAAATTTTCTCAGGTTTGTTGTTTTAATGTTGAGATACACCATGTAAGAAGACTGGTCTTTGACAATTACCATAGTATCCACTGCCTTTAAGCCCAAGCTGAAATCAAACACCATTCTTTGATTTAAACCGTAAAAACTTTTGTAATAATTGCAATAACAACATTTGTGTTCTTCTTTTTTTCTTCTTTCAGCTCGTTACAGGGCCTTGATAGATTTGTCAAGCTAGAGGAGTTAGTGTTAGATCAAAACGAGCTGGATGATGCCCTGCGGATACCTCATATGCCAACATTACACACACTGGTACTCAACAAAAACAGAATATCCTTTTCAATAATAAGTACCATTGATCTGAATACAATGATAAGCAACGGTGACAGGTCCCCACCTGCTGTGGGGTTTTCCTACGGAGATTTTCCTCCCAAGTCATAAGCTCGGTTCATACTTCTTGTGAATGTGATATGAATTTGACGTCACAAGGCTGTTTTCACTGCAAATGTTTCGCAGGAGTTGAGCTCGAGTCAACCGACGCAAGTTATATATTGCGAAATTGTGTCGTCAAAATTCGTATCGCGTTCGCATTCGCAGGAAGTATGAACCAGGCTTCAAACTGAACTTTCTCCCTTGTCTTTGTTACAAAAAGTTGCTTTGATGTCTGCTGTCAGATGCTTTTCAGACTCTATATTTCAGTTTCCTATTCAGAATCCTTAACTGGTTCCCGTCATCACATCAAAGATTTAGACAGTTTGATCGACCAGCTGAAGTTCCAGTGCCCTAAGCTGACCTACCTGAGCCTCCTCGGTAACGAAGCGTGTCCGAACGAACTGACAGACCTGGAGAAAGATGAAGACGACTACCAAAGATACAGGTCAGAACAACAACAAAACAATTAAATTAGGCCCACTTTCATGCTACATAATTGTGCTTGTTGCAGGAGAGCAACTGTGACAATTTGCAACTATTTGCCGAAAAAAGGAGTCTGCTTTTATGGTGTTTTATTGCGAGTAAGCAGTTTGTTGTATTTTTTATTTTTGCCCTTAAATATAAATATAAATAGCCTGAAAGTCTGTTTAAACATAAACACACTATGTGAACATGTACACGTAGGTCAGCCCTTGATAAAATATACTCTTTTGAACCAATTGTCATGGCTGTTACCCAGAGCTGGATAAGCACAAGTAGCTAACCACAAAACAACTTTGCTTGTGCTATGTCACCATTTGTGACCGGTAACCTGCAGCCTTACGAAACCCTAGGAATAATTCCAACTCGAGTGAAGCCCAGTAACCCATTCTAACTTTTCGGAAGCTTTTAATGCGACTTTGGATATTTGGATAGAATAATCCTAAGTTAGGAGGAGTTAGGTGAAATCAACGGCTGATCATTTTTACTTGGCAGGAAATTGTTCAGCCACATTTTCTGCTAAAGCAGCCCTAGGAAATCCTGCCCCTGGTTAAGTTTTTTTTTTTTCTGCCCTGCTCTTGGAAACCTAAACCATCTTTTTACCTTTCACCTTCAGATACTACGTTATCTACAAATTGCCAGGGTTACGCTTCCTGGACTCGAGGCAAGTTTCCCAGAAGGAGAAGAAAGAGGCAGCTAGAGTTGGCTCCTACATGAGGGTTGTTAAAGTCACTGCGGAACCGGTAAGAACATGAAGGAAGGGTTGTTGGGGGCGGCGCGGGGTTGGGGTTAGTCTTGGTTTAAAGACCATGGTGTTTGCGTGGGTGTGTGAACACACAATCAAAATTCAGATCCATGTATTGTTATTGTACTTTGTGAAATGGCCGAATAAATAATAATAATAATAATAATATGTACACGGTAAACTGCACACGATTGCAATGAGCAAACATAGAGGGTGCTGTGACTGGTATTATTTTCCCCACCGACATCGAGGAAAAGAATAACAAAGCGCCCTCTATGTTTATTCATTACAATTGTACAGTGTGCGGTGTACATAGATCTGAAAGAGTGTTGGTAATTATTCAGGGCTTCTACTTTTGCTTCAAGTTTAGCAGGACAGTTCTTTGCCGAACTGAGAAGTCTCCGGAATTCCAAACAAATCTACTCTGCGCATTAGAATAAATAGCACTACTAGTTCTCAAAAGAACTTAATCTACACAGTAAAGTAGATATACACTTTGTGTTATTGCAAATCAAATTTACAAACAAAATTTCAAATTTGTTTGAACTATTTGATCTCTCGCCACAGGACCAAGCAAAACAAGCTGACTCGCCTGATGGACGTCCACCGTATAACCCCCTCCCTGAAATTGCTAGAGAAACAGAACAGCATCAAGGTATGGTACCAGATACAAGATTAGTGTCCCACCAATTGGGTTCTAAAGTAGGATTTGCTACATTGCATGGTGGAAGTATAATTATTATTGTCGCATTTCCTTAGATCCCAAGGGTTAGGTGAGGTTGGCTGATTTAACACCATGTTAACACCTCTTCTGAATAGTGTTGTTTCTGATAAAAACTGGTTGTTGATAACTCAATGTTTCAGTCAGTATGCTCTGATCATCATTCTTCTGAAGACCATCAGAACATACTGATTGAAATGTTGAGTTGTCAACCACTGGTTCTTTTTTGAACCAAAATTACTCACTGGCTTGAAATCTCGTTCCGTGAAGTGTAAAATTGTTGACTTGGGCGAAGTCCTAATTGGCGGCAACAGCTGCATTATAGGAAGTCCTTAGCAACAGTTGTAGTTGTAGCCATTGCTGTCTGTAGCTGCAAATTCGAATTATATTTGCTTTTCTGAGACTCCTTATTGCTTCACAACCAGACATAATAAATACATGTCTTATTTTTTTCCCTCTTGAAATTTTCAGGCACTTTTGGAAAGTGTCGCTATGTGTACTACGGTCGCCATTCAGAAGGTAACAGGTTTATTCGCAATACTGACCTGTGAGAGGAACTTATAAGGATTAATTCTGCTGCAGACAGAAGCTCTACCTTCCCTTCAAACTTCGATATCATCTTCTTTTTCTTTTTTTCCAGTCTTGGTATTTACTGGTTTCTGTCGTTTACTTTTTAGTTTATTTGAAGTATTCCAATAGTGGAGTGGAGTACTATTTGTTCCTAGTTCATTTAATCTAGAGATGTATAGCTGCTTTGAAAGCACCTTGGCTCGCAGGAGTTTTCTTCTAACGGGATACCATGTCAGATTCATTGT
The DNA here is from genome assembly GCF_032118995.1 of Asterias amurensis. NCBI lineage: Eukaryota > Metazoa > Echinodermata > Asteroidea > Forcipulatida > Asteriidae > Asterias > Asterias amurensis. The sequence continues at coordinate 1,116,805 of NC_092668.1, read as the reverse complement.
GTGTAAATGGTTCACTGCCTATTTTTTCCAACGTGACGCCCCATGCCATGGCAAGACCAGGCACTTCGCAGATACAGTGAAATGGTATGTCACTGTGGTAGTGTGTTAAGACTGCATGACTTGCAATCACATGGTTGTGAGTGCGAATCCCCCAAGCTAACCACTGATTTCACAATGACTAGAATAAGTGTTGTTGTCTAGTACCTAAATCACAATTTCTTGATTTGTGCAATTCATAGCCATTGACGTTAAACCAATATTGTATGAGTTGAGAGAGATTGGCTGTTGCCAGCTTGGTGTTTACATCCCCTCACACCGAATTCGAGGTATGAAGTGCTTGGTTTGGGCTTGGAGTGTCACAATATTCCCTGTAGAAGACAGAGGTTAATGTATTTAATGCTGTGTCAGATCAGAAGTCTTGACAATTTATAATCATCTGATTCAATTATTTTAATTTACATCTTGCCGACTTGAACCTCCTAATGTTTAACAACTTTAGAGCTTAAACGCGGTTCCCTATTTGACTTTCACAATTGACCATACATTTCGTGAGTGTTTTATGGTTTTGTAATTGAATTGAATTCATGGAATTTTCTTGCATCACAATTTCAGGCTCATCTTATTTTAACTGTGTGTATGTTGTATTCTGGCATCAGTTAGGATATACACAAAAGTAACAACAATGAACAAAAAAGGTCTGTTTACTTGTTTTGCATCACGTGAATTCGGTTCACAGAAAAATAATTAAAATACACATTTAAAAAGGCGAATGAGATGGTGCTAATAAAGCCAGCAGAGGGCACCGATATTTTGTTAATTAATAATACAAAATGTCTTATTTAATCAAGTAATGATGCCGGTTAGTTTTTGAAAGTTCAATCAATTTGTAAACGAATTGCTGGCATTTATAAATTAAATATGTCAAGTGCAAAGTTTGCACACACAGACACAGGGAAACAACAAAAATTACTTATAGTAAAAGTAACTGTTTATGTAATATGATTATGTAAGAAGAGAATGCAATTGATAATATGAGTAATTTATAATCGTGTTATTTTGATACTAATTTTGATATGAATAATGTCTGTCTGCTTAATTTTTGAAAGGGCAATGGTGCCAAGGCATTTCTCCTTGGTAAAGGGCACCCTATGAGTAAACTGTAAGTTTCTAATGAAGCATTCAAGGGCACCAAGGCAATCGCCTTCGTTGCCTCCGTGAAGTATCAGGCTTGAAGTTTAGAAACTTGGTTCATTTTATGTAACTTATTTTATTGCGCTATTAATCTTTGTAGTTTATGCTGAGATTGTAGTCGGATGAATTCAACAAATTGTAAAGTAAGTGGAAATCTGTATATATTGCAATCATACAAAGTCACAGTAACTCTTTTTTCACATTCTCTTAAAACTGTTCCACCATTGCTGGGGTTGCTGGCAGCGCAAGATTTAGTACACAAATTAATGGGAAAATCGTGTTTTAAAAACGTTTTGTGCAAATTAAGTGCCCCCATCAACAATTGTAACAACTTCTCTGCAGGAAGCATGACCCAGTGGCGTCAGTGCTTAAAAGGTATACTGTGTGTGTTTATCGTTTCTTGTTTTTCTTAGTTCAGTTGCCATTCAATTAATTGAACAACATATAATGTCAAATTAATTATAGTTTAAGTTGAATAACACTTCAAGCAGAACTGTTGATTTATAGGTCTATGGATGTGTTATTTTTTACAGACGAGTAGGTTGTTTTTAGGTTATGCAAAACATTGTGTGTTCACAGATAAGCACATAACTTACATTTCTATAAAGATGGTCAATGTGCAAAAATTATCTTGGAAGTTTTTTGCCTGATATGCTACTTTTTTCTTTTTTTTTAAATGAGTAAGCCATTTTTTTTCTAGCGAGTCCAAGATATGGTGTTTGAAATTAGCTGATGACTGGCTAAGTTAAAACTTTACAGATGATATAATATTGTGTAATGATTGGGGTCACATGGTGTCCTAAGAAATACGCAAGGAGAGGGGTTTATAACAGCGAAACAAGTTTCCAAGAGCACATTGGTATACAATATTCGTCCATAGGGACTTACGCCCATCTTGGGTCAGCGGTTGTATCATAGGGTGTTAAAATAACACTAATTTGGTTAGCAGAAGTAGTGGTTGTTTAGCATCATATAGTGTAAATTTGGATGTATATTTGTCGGTATCTTTGTGTGACAATACCCATGCAGTGTAAGCATGGTAGTGTAAGCGAGTGTTCCTCTCAACCCAAAAAACACTGGTGGCCGCTTCCAAACATTGCCGACAATAATAAGAACTCAGTAGTTTTTGAGAGGAAAACGATTCATAATTTTATTGAAAAAAACTTGTCTTACATTCAATAAACTATATAATTTCAAATCATGATATTAAAAAAATTGAACAATCCGAAATAATTACTGTCAAATTTAACATCTGTTCCTTCTGTATACATGTACATACCACGCAAACCTCATATATGAGCATTCATAATGTTTTAACTAAGACTAGAAGAGGGGTTAAAGTTATTTTGCACCTATAACAAAATGATGGGTGCTATTTCACCGAGAGCAGTATCTAACTGAAAGGCAGGGTGTACTTTTGTAATGACTCAAAAAGTTAAGGACATAAAAACTGAATTGGCAGTAAACACTTGAGAGCTGTTGATAGTATAAAACATTTTAAAGTATTTTAGTTTTAGAGAAAGAGGTAATTTTCACCCGGCCTTTCTCAGGCATCTGAAAGAAAACAATTTTGTGAAACAAGAGTGGGTTTTTCCCCTTTATTTTCTTGCAACTACGATGACCTATATTGAGCTCAGATATTTACAGTTTGTTTTGTATGCATGTTAACGTTGGGGTACACCAAGTGAGGATGGGCTTTCACAATTACCAAAAGTTTATCCTGCCTTTTAAAATATGTTACTTTTAAATATATTTGGTAAATCTTAAATGACCATCCTATATACCACAATACTTAAAAAGTAGTGTGGTATGAGGATGGTGAGCTTCCGTATATTCAAGAATACCTTTCTAACAAAAAGGAAACGGGAGTAAGGGCTAGTCTGCACTGACGCCCTTGTTGGAAGGGGGTAGGAAGCCAGACCCAGGTTACCAGTTTGGACCTTTACTTCCTTACACTGAACAAACACATACACATAGCCCGTACACTCGGTAATATACAATAGACAATAGAAGGATTGCCCATGACGTCATTGACCGCCATCTTTGATGTAAATCAATGGAAAAGTGCACGCGTGTACGCGCTGTGCAACTCTCGGCCAATGGTAGCCTTTTCACGCGTGTATGTTTCATCAAAGATGGCGGCCATTGCAAGGGGTCTATTACTATATCCCACAAAAAATAAATTACAGCAACCACCTGATATTTCCCGCATACTTTTCATACTGCAATATCATCTACGAGGACTTTCAAATAATCATGGACATACAATTATATACAAAATTCAGTAAATGGTTATCGCCATTTAACATTATCATAGAAAACTCAGCTCTTTATGTTAGCCCCGGCGTACGGAGCCCCTATATATAACAGGTAAAAACAAATTGAAAAGGTAAAACATTTTTTGTTGTTGAACGAAAACATATTTTGAAGTTGTATCTAGAGGTAATAGCATTTCGAGAAAACTTGTTTCGCTATTTGGTTTACCTTTTCAATTTTGTTTACCTGGATGCGATTTCACAACGAGTTGGGACTAGTCCGAACTTAGGACTTAAGTCCTACGAGATATACAAATTGCATGGATAGTCCTAAGTAGGACGAGTATGTGGTCCTAACTCGAGATAATGCTAGTCCTAACTCTTTGTGAAATCCTCCCCTGTTCCTAAAGGAGCTCTGCACCGGCGCACACACACACTAGACATTTCTTACGCCGGTTAAAATGTTAACGTTTAATTGTTTTATAAACTGACCCGCAGTGAGTTATTTACTTGACTATTGAAGTTAAAATAAAAGTTGGTTGCCATCATCAACGAATGATGACGTGTAACAACTCTTAGTTTGCATGGAAATTTAATAATATACATTTTCAATTATCATCAATATGAATGATGACTTAAATTACCAACATTAGGACCAAAGTCTTAGCTTGAAGTTTATTGTTACCTTTTAAGAAAAATTACCTTCACCTTTGCCTATAATTATGCCTTCTGTTAATACTTATAAACCGTTCACTCTAAACCGTTAACCCCCTGCTAGTACTCCTCTACATTTTGTATTGTCAACAAAAGTTAATCACAACATAAAGTATCACCTTTGTGAGATTATGACCATCAACGTTACCTTTTATTACTCCATCTTACTGTACCTTCATCTTTAGAAACAACAATCACCACAAACAAGATTGAATTTTCAAAAAAACATCGCAAGAGAGAGAGAAAGCTTGCTTTGTTTTAAACATAGATTTACTTTTTGGGACTGGTTGCCGGCTAATGCTGAGCAGAAAGAAAAGAAACAAAATTGTTCCCTTCATGTGTTGCTTAACAACTCTAAAATAATGTACAATTTTACTGGCCCAAAAGAAACGCGTTGTGTTGAATACCACGTACTCCACTTGCACTTCATCCTCACTATCACTGTCTCCACTGCCATTTTCAGTCTTGTACCCACCCTCACTCTTTATTACGCTTATTAAGACTGCAAAGGCACCAAACTGTTTTCGCTGGTAGTTCTATAACAAACAGGAATCCATCTTTTACCTTCACCTTTTTACCAAGATCTTTAATGTCATTTCACACACTAAACCACCCCATCAAACAAAAACACGCCACCATCACTTTGACCACTCTCTACTATGCAGTGGAGTCAACAGAAACTTTCATTGGGGGGGGGGGGGGGGTAAGTGAGGAAAAGACATAATGGGAGGAGGGGGTATATCGAACCAATTTTGTTTGTGCAATTTTAACATTTCATTTTGGCTTGGCGGGAGGGAGTGTGCAGAAGCTGCTCTGCATTCGCCACTGACTAGCAGTACACTTAACATAATCGCTGCATACTTCACATATTATTATCATCAGGAACAACTTTTAACTCAATCAAATCATCCTTCTTTTCCATCATTTGCGTTGTTGGCATCACTGCATCGACTACCACTGCTAGAGCATCCATTGTCATCTTCATTGACTTTACCACCACTTCATGTAGTTCTACGCTTAGTTACAGAGTAAGTTCTGTGCTAGCCGTGTGTCAACTTAGCTGTGCGTTAGGTTGATAAACCAAATCGTCAGTCTTTACCGCCTCCATAGACCTTAACCATTATACGTCATTGCAGTAGGGCGCCCTTATAATAGAGGTCAAAAGAAGGATGCTCATTGGCTAATCCTGACCGCTGTGCGCGCGTACAGCCGTGCGCTTCCATTGTTTCATCCGCAATTTACCTCTAAGATGGCGGCGAGATGACGTCATGGTACATTAAGGTCTATGACTTAGGCATATCTTTCAACATATTTACATAGTACACCGATATCGACTTTGCCGGTGACGTTTTTTCTCCTAACGCCTATCATTGACGTCATCATGCAACAATACCATACCGATTGCACGTGAGAGAACAACACACACAGCAAAGCGTAATATTTAACTTTTCTATTGCCACCATTACCGCAGTTATGTTCACCAAACTAACATCATAATATGTCACCTCTACGTCATCTTATTCCACTCAGAATTGATATCAGCACAATGCACCATCGACATTCGATTTCATATGGGGATAGTTATGTTTCTCCATTCATATCAATAATGGTGTTGCTGCTATTATTGTTATATCACTAACGTCATCATTCATGTCATACTCCCATTATAACAAATTGTCTACATTATCACTATCAGCATCTTTCTTCAACTCTTCAGTGAAATTTAGGCTAATGGTTCTTTCTCCTCGTTTCGCTCCAGATCTCTGTGTTGTTCCTAACTGTGACGTAACTCCACTTTAAGCCACGCCGACTTCATCTCCATCATGATCACACCGTTCTGATTATCGCACCACTTGGCTTCTCTCTGCGCACCACCGTTTAAATTACCTACAGTTTTGTGCACACCACACACACATAAACACATAATGCGCACATTCATGTTTGTTCATCTTGTAAGTTCTTCTTTTTGTTCTTTCTGCTCTCCATAGTTTGGACCCTTTAATTTAGTGATGTCCCCTTTAATTTAGTGACGTCCCCTTTAATTTAGTGACGTCCCCTTTAATTTTAGTGACGTCCCCAGTGGTTTTGTGCACGAAAGCGAAGCGGGAAAATTCCTGCCCTCTGTCAACACACGGATTCCTTTTCTATAGACCTCCCATTCACATACCATCACTGTATACAGAAACATTATTCACACCGTCAATCACTTCATGGTGCTCGTTATGTGGCATGGTGTACTCCCTCTTCACGAAGTGTCTTCATTTTGTGTTCTTGAAATCTCAGGAATTTCTTTATAGGAATTGTGTAAGGGTTAGGGTGGGGGAGTGGCGACTCCCGCTGCCACATAATGGGCACGGTTATACTTTCATAGCTCTCACATTGACTGTAACCAAAATGACTATACGTTAAAGGTAAGTCTAAGAATACACCAGTCATCAGCACATCAACATCACTACGTCAGAAGTTGTCTCTAAAACAGCTCGAAATAACAAGATAAGGGCCGTTAACTGGAATATTCATTTCCAAATGTTGTACTTATCGGGGTTTTGTTGCACACACTAATCACCAACCAGTCACCGTGCAATCTTAAAAATGACCACCAATTCATTCTGTCTATACAACACTTCACCATCTCACAATCAACAATCAACATTACTACCACCATCGTTATCATCTCCCGTTGTTTATAATTCCGTATTTTCTTATTTTTTAGTTTGTCTATTTTTCCATGTTCAGCGCCCTAGAGCATGTTTACATGATTAGTTTTGGTATTATTATCACCACACCATGACCAACCCGTCACCATTAACTGCACAAACACCACACTAACCACCATCGCCACCGTTTAACACCTACATCGCCCCAACATCACCATCACCTTCTCGACCTCCTCCTCACCACAACCTTGAGTACAATCTCCGTCTCACATGAATCACATTGCCTGCCACATAATCGTCACAATCTAACCACCACTATCACCATTGGCTAAACTGAAGCTGTATTACAAGCCATGCACTCCACACACCTCTCAACGATGCAAACAACGGTGCCTAGTTAAGCATGATTGACAAAACACTTCTTTTTTTCCCTTCTCTTTTTTTTTTTTTTTTTTTTTTCTACAACTATTTACATTTTAAATAATCCGAACGGGCCCAATCTGTGCCATGAAATCGGGCCGTGCTGCCAACCTGTATGCAATGACGTCATCCCGCTGCCATCTTAGAGGTCAAACGATGATGAAACAATGGAAAACGCACCTATGTACGCTGCGCACAGGATATGCCAATGAGCAACCTTCTGATGACCCCTACCAGAGGGCGCCCCACTGCAGTGACGTCATGCATAAGGTCTTTACTAATTTGGTAACGAATATATTTCTGCTTTGAAGCACAACATAATTCGGTAACCGGTAACAGTTTAATGAAACTGATCACAGGCAAACCAATAACAAGCAATCATCATTCTCACATTTCAACACTCAACACAACCAACACTTAAAAATGGCCAACAAACATAGCAATACCTTAAATAGGCTTTATTTCACTTTGCAGTAGCTATTGTTTTAGTTGGTCTTTGTTTCTTTTCTTATCTGCCCAAATATCATTCAAGATAGAAGGCTTGATTCCTCGTTATGAAAATAAAAGTCAAAATAACAGTCGGCAGCCCTAATGCATCTGTAATGTCTGATCCCCTGTATGCACTAACGCATTGTACTGGTGCGTAATAAAAGGGGACCAGACTACTGTCACTTCAAGCCGCAGTCTGGCGGTTTAATTATTCTCAAAAGTAATAAGATAGGAAGAGCAAATCGATTAGAACCAAGAAGGCCTCCAAACAGCCATGAAATAAACCACGTCTCTTTTGACATTTTGTGTTGTTTACAAATATTATATTTAATTTTTTATATGGGAAGCCTTGTGCAGCATGCATTGTATAAACTGAATTGGCCACCCAAACCTTCCACGTTTACAACTTGTTTTTAATGAAGTTCGGGTTTTATTTTAGTTTTGGACTTGTAATTTTTATTCATCGGTAACATGGCTAGTAATTTCAAATCAGTATTAGTCAAAATAAACTGTTGTATTTCTGTTTCAGTGAAGGCTGCCCGTACTGCCCGCAGAACTCGCTGCTGTGACGTTGCAAAGAAAGGTCCGTTAAACTGGAAACAGCGCCCGCATGCGTTATTATCTAGTTAGTCTCGCACCTGTTTAACTCTCCATCCAAACCTTAGTCAAATTGAACGCCTCGCGGCTTGAGATAAAAGCATGCAGCTCGTTCACCCTTAATGTGCTATGAAACTTCCTCGATACAATGTCAGAGTCGCGAACAATCTCTTCAATACTACAACAGGGATTTGCCATGCGATATATTATTTAATTAAACGTAAACCATGCCATCAAACTAGTACTAGTTTTCCATTACATTACACACAGTGTAGTTGACATTTCCAGAAAAGGAAACGTCCTCAAACCATATGCAATTACTTGTGAAGACCGGGATAGAAATCTAACTTAATGAAGTCGTACAAGGCTTTGTTAGGGTTCATTTCTATGTCAGGTGTTAGAGACTCGGCCTTCAGCCATCTTTCGTCGCGTTCCCTGAAGACGTGTCCTACCTGTAACGTTATTAAAAGTCTGGTATCCCAAGGGGTATCAGTCTTTACGTTGGTTGGCGCATGCGTATTGTGCCGATGACCTTAATAAAAGTGTGGCAATCGCTATGCTATAGATTGTAGTATTGGTACTATAGCGGGACAAACCTTTTTCCCTGGCTGCCTCGTTTTCGTTACTTACAATCGAATAGGCACCAAATAAAGTGATATTGCATGAACGTGGATCCCACTTTTTATGCCAGGCTTAAAGTGGGTTTGCGCGCAAAAAGCAACAAGGCGCGACATTAGCGGAACAATGATTGACTGAAGACCTTTTATTGCAACGTCACAACCCGAGATTTTGCCAGCCGAGGTAGGAAAAGTATTGAAAGCCATAATGCAAAGCAAAAACAGACAGCCACAGTTTGTAACAAATTTTACTTTAAAAACAAATCAAAAATAGTGCTTACTTTGTTGGGAACAAAGCAACCAATCATGGCGTGAATTTCTTTAAATGAAAGTTTGCAGAAAGTTTGCAGAAACTCTGCCGTCCATGCTAGCCAGGGTGGTCCGACAATGCGTTTTTAACAAACCAAAAAAGGAGGAGAATAAGTGATTTGGGGTGTGTATGTCCTGAGGACGAGCGAATAATATTATACGGCTCGAAACGTCGAGACCAAAATCGGCTCTTTTTCAGAGCCAACATTCCCCTCAAATGAGTACTGTACCCGCAAGTTTACTATTCCAAATTTTTCATGCACGACTTTAATGGATAAGCCTTCCACAATCACAGAGAGTGCGGATGGGCCCAGTGATCCTGTTTTTTTCCCCCTCGCGATGAAAACCTAATTCAACTCGACCCTCTTATCATTTTTATTAAGACTTGTTGGCAAAGCCACGCTGCAAATAATATTGATGAAAAGCAATAATCGAGGACTGTGTAGATTTCAAACCCACAGAGAGATCTTCTGGATTGTCCTCATTCACGGGTCAGGTTTCTCACTGTCGTGGCTGTCGGATAAATTTCAGTGTAAATAAGTTCAAGAGGCAACCATATTTTTATCCCTTTTTTTCTCTCCTGCTTTTTCTTTCCTTAAATGCCGGATCTATTTCACCGTGAGCTGTGGGTTCGTTTTCTTTTGGTGGATCCTTTTTGAAAATTGAAATTGAATTAATTATAACTAAGAGCCTACCGAACAAAAAGCAGTGACGATGATGTAGCCATTTCAGGGACAGATTGTTATCCGTAAAATTAAGCCTCAAACCGAGCCAATCTGAACAAGTTTTCAATTGTGTTACGGATTATCTTCTTCAAATCGAAGTCAAGTCTTATGCGCAGGTTTTCCTTGCTTTTATTTTGTTTCATGTATTTTATGGCTGAATGTTTTTCCTACGTGGTCCTGGAAGTTCAAATACACGCGAGACTTGCACAGTCTACAAACAATATTATCGTGTCCACCAATATCGTACATACGTACATGTCGTCTTATGAATTGGGTGCCCTCGGCCGAAGAAGGCTGCTTGTTGAACCGTCCTGTTGTCCACGCGTTACAAATATTCCACTGCGTCATCATTGTTATTAAAAATGGCGGCGTTATGACGTCAGTGCAAACAGTCCATTGAAAAGGTACCACAGTTTTGAAAAATGTACTGAAAACTAATGCTCGTTTCGTTTTCTTGCTATTCAATTTAAGTATCCTCAATGAGTCTGTCATGGTTTCAATTTTGTTAGCGCTGACTTTTAAAGATAACCAAACCTGCAAATTCTTGACATTACCCGCAGTGAGTGGCAACAAACTTGACAGTGTCTCTCACTCGACACCCCGAGCACATAATACTAGTTGAACTGATTGAATGAGTGTAAAAGGGATGCACCGTGGGACCCCTACAACAAGTATTAAAAAAGTGTCACTCATAACACCCAAATCCCATGCGGTAAAAGGTGATATCCGTCCTTCGCTCCCTCTACGATACTCTTACACAGACCTTCATCGATGGACGGCACGTGACTGGCCTGATGAGTGGTCTCTGATGACCAACGCCAGGTCATGTTCATTTTTTTCTTTCTTTTAATTTCTGGCAAATAGGCATTGCTGTCATTTCGCCTTATTACTTCTTTGTCAGCCCGTACTGACGGTGGGTTTGTTCCGAGGTAGATACATTAGTACATTATCTACCCCTACCCATGACATTCATTTGACCTTTCCTTCTTTTTAATTTAAACATGGATGATTTTTCCTCCAGAGCTCTTTTGTAAAGTCTTCTTGTATAGGGTGGAGAATAGCGCGTAGGAGGACAGTCTTTGCAATCTTGATACATTTCTCCTATGTACTCTGTCATTCAGGTTTTTCTTCTTTAATCTTTGCCAAATTCATTTTGTTCTGCATGCCGGCCGGCCTAAGACTCTCATGAGAGGAAATTTGACATTATGGATGAAGTTTCTTCTATAGTAAGCCTACATTACTTTAGAAATCGTAGTAATTTGGTTTTAAAATGTTGCTGAGAATAAGCTAAATTACTTTTGTTTAAAAAGAGGGAAAATCATGGTTTGTTTTTCCACAACTTATGACCTATGACATATCACGTTTAAACCTTAATTTACGGCATGATGATCAAAATGTTACAAAAATTCGGCGGTGATAAACAATTTCCTCTCGAAATTGCCTTTAATAATACGAAGAGCGGAATAGTCTGGCGATTTGCAAATCGTTTCCCTCCCCCTTCTCTTGCAAGATGATGGTCTACTTTAGTCAGGATACAAGACTAAATAATGCAGTTTGCATTTTGCACCTCCATGCTGCTTTTATACCCTCGACGCATACGGTCCAGTATCACCCCGTTCGTCAACTAATGCCCCCTCTCAATTTTTATTGCCCTCAAGTCACAGCATTACTTGCTCCCTCTACCCATTATAATATTTCCCTCATGTTCTGAACTTGTGCATTTTTTGTAGATTACCGTTCAAAAGTCAACAAACATAGTGCACCTACCTACTACAATCTCATGTTATGTACAATGAAAGATCAAAAATACATTTGTTATACACTGTTACCCTTCATCAGAGGAACAGCTAAATCCATTTTTATTTTACTTTGTACCTGCCGATTTCCTCCGTACGCACATCTAGAAAATGCCTCACAACCTCTCGGAGTCTTAAAAGATTCCATCTGCAGATAAACAACGAGTAGGAGAGTCCATAGAACCGTCTTATGATGGCCTTCACGTCTTAGTTCGAGAGATCCATGCCGAATCCTTTGTCTTACATGCGTACGTGACGGCTCAAGTTGCTCAGCGGATGTCAAATCAATCTCTCTGCAGAAATGACAAGCTGGACAAGGCGAGTTTCATGTGACACAAAGTGTCAATGTTCAAGCGGTTGAATAATTATTCTCTGACTTTCGCAATATCGAGTCTTATTACCATTGTTGTAAAGACGCTTTACTCTTTAGACCTGACACCCTTTATAGTGACTTCACCCCCGTGTCACGTTCCCTTTTCACAGCTTTATAAACCAATACAGAATCATAATGGGATCAAACTAATTAAACCATCCAGCCTCGGTTTCGGCACATTAATGAGAGGAAGCCTTTTTTTGCATAAAGGAAAATCTTTTCAGCAGAATTTGATTTTTGTGATTTTTTTTCGGTTTCTCTAAATACATGTTTACCCATAAGGTAACCATTTTGTCATTGTTCATCAGGACTTTCAAGTTGAAAGCAAGGATACGCCCAAAACCAGTTCAAATTTCGAACAGGGCTGTAAAAAAAAACCTGAAAAGTAAAGAAATATAGTTGCTTCGTTCCCGCAAAATGAATATTGTTTTCGTTCTATCGAAATCATTTTGTTCGAAATATTTCTGTTCCCTCGACAAATTTTGTTCACTCGGTGAGCACTATTTCGTTCCCTAAAAAATATAGCTTTGGGGAACGAAAGTTCGAGGGAACGATTTTGTCCCTTGAGGGTTTCATAAAAGGCGGCAATGTTAAAGAGAGGAATATTCAAATATTTAAGACGTTTGGTCTCAAATAAAGCTACTTGACTAATAACCTTTTCATTTTTATCAACCTTCTTCTCGACAAAGCCAGAATAAGTTGAGTACCCGGTGCAACCGCAAGAAACCATAGAATGCAAGTGTACCTTCAGGTGGTTCACACTTTTTGTACGTCACAATGGAGGCCCAATGACCGTAGCGAGCGTATTTTGCCTTAACTTGTAGTCTAAGGGGGAAGGCTTCGGGAAAACAGTAAACTGTTCAACCTGACTTCTCGCACCTTCCTTGAGAGGTGCTCAGTTTCCGCACGAAAGTTCCTTCTCGAGTTGCAATGCATTTTCCGATGGACACCTCTATTCCGTGGACCACTAGAATTAAGCTCAAACGGTGGAATTTAAAAATGCAACCACTTATGGGTATCAAAAGTATTTTGTACATTTTGTTCTCATAGAAATCTTCCCGTGGCCGAGAGAAGGAAAAAAAGAGGCAGACTTATGTTGACCAGCGTGAAGATGATGAGGAGCGCCCGGTCCACCACGGCGGCCGCGTCTCGCCATTCACGGGCGAAATCCTCAACGGAGTCCTTGGTCCGTTTCCTCTCGGCCAGGTAGTCCACACACCGTGCCAATTCGTTGACCTCCCGCTCCAGGCGGACCGTCACCCGGCTCGGCTTGGCGTCGCTGCCCAGCTCGATCATCTCAACCGTCCCTTCCAGAATCAGCTCGTCGCTGCCGTTTGTGAAGTCTTCACTGAGGCTCTCTTTCACCGAGGTGGTGCTGTCGTTGGTCATGAAGTGTGGGAAGCAACGGACTTTGGTGAGTAGACCATTGTCCTGGCCGCGGTATTTCCGTTTCATACCGTTCCGGCCGTGGTACTTGTCCTTAACCTTGTTCTTGTTGAGGTGGGTGCGGTATTTGCACTTACCAACAGCTCGGGCCAGCCAACCAAAGATGAGCTGTCGAAGGAAGGGAGGCATGGGCACGCTGTTGTGTTCCTTGTGGTAAAGATGAAGCACCCAGACGGACATGAGCACCGACATTGCAACCACTGCTATCATCACCACGAAGTATTTCCCTGGTGGAGGCACAAGAAAGAAAACAAATATTATGATAAAGTCTAATGGGTACACTAACGGCTCCTCTCGAATCCACGGCTTCGGCTTTGGATTCGGCTTCAGGCTCCGTTCTTTCGTCTGAGTGCGTATGCAAAGCACACGCAATTGTCAAGCCTGGGCCGAATCTGGAGCCGAAGCCAAGCTTGTTTTCGAAAAGGGCCAAGAAACGTCATGTTTGTGCGCATGCTTAAAACGCTGTAAACAATGTCTGCTACCACCTATGTTCCATCCACGCACGTCACATTGTAGTTTTGTATTGACTTTGTGGTGAATTTAATCAGCAAAAACAATGATTCGCGCGCGTCCTTGGTTATCAACATACTTTTCATGTCAATAAAATAGACGAAACACGAACTGTGTCTCTTAATAATAACCGCAAGAAAACTCAAGAAACAAAAGCAACCAACCTCAATACTACAAGTCAACTATTAATTGCTGTCTTAATGACGACAAACTGCGTGTCAGTTACCCACATTATAACCTTCAACTCCCTCCTGACTCTAAAGACAACAACACAGCGTGGAAGGTAAGTATAGTCCTACGGGGAGATGATATATTTTTTTACCCCCACGTCAATGTCGTAAGAAAGATACATTAACTCCTCTGAGATTATACATTAGGGGCTTTATACAATGTTTAAGTGCTATGTTTAATAACATTGCAGGAAAAGGCACTCGCCGTGAGGTGGGGTTTTATGAAGCATGGAGATCAATATCCATCCACTGTGATGAGGGGTGAGATGAAAGGGGGAGGGGGGGGGGGAGGAACTCCAGGGTAGGAAGTACATATAATGTGATTGTCAATGGTGAAAGATTGCTTCTGAACTAGCACTTGTCAAGATGATGTTATAAAATTGCTCTTTACATGTTTTATCACGGGTGTCGGCAGTTTGGTTGTGTGCACAGCGTGGCGGCGTCCGTCTGGACAATCTGTCTTCGTTATTTGCATGGATTGCGCGGAAAGCTGCACGTATATAATGTAGGTATGTACACCAGATAGGTCTGTGAAAAGAGAACGAAGGATTCGTGGGTATGGGAGACTTTTGAGACGCTGGTGGCAGCAGACATAACGGTCCTTAGTATGCACACGTAGGTTTGAGCACGCGCACTACCGGCGAGAACTGCGAAAAAGGACCGTGACGGTCCAAAAGTATCCCATTGTCTTTGTGTTACTTGCCCACAAGAAGACGCATTGTCCACGATTCTAAACAAAGGTGTTAGTACATTCTGTACAAAAAGATACACAGACGCCTAAGAGGCATGGGGATAGGGGTGTTGGCAGATCGAGCTCCCCCAAGTCAACCAGCCCTTTGGGAGCGAGCACTGTACATTTCTACACACGAATCCGAAATTAACATCAGTAGGATTTGAAACTATCAGTGGTGGGAGAGTTATCAGGTAAGGTTTGCTGTAGCCCAATGTGTAAACTAATATCGGTGTGATTTCCCGAGACGACAGTGAACATAGCAGACTGGGAGAATGAGGGTTGCGATGCGTAAAAGCAAATCATTACACTTCACTTAAGGACCCTGGTAGCCACCATCTTCAATTGGGAACATGGTTATGCTTAGGGAATTCGCACCCCAAATAAAGGTTGATGACACTAGTCGTATGTGCAAAAAGGTGACACTTCTGTAATCCGGTTTCCAAACGGGGCCTCCGGATGCGGAATGTTCCAGACAGGTTTGTCGTCGATGCTTGCATAGTCTTTTCTCAAAACGCTTGCGATTGGTTTTCTGAGAGGCTTCCTGAAAGTATCACCCTGCAGTGTTTTTCGGGTTATGATATGATGCCATACCGATCGTTTTCATGTGGGAAATTTGTTGCATGCACGGAGCTGTACGTGTTGATTCTCCAAACAATGTGTGTAGAGGGTAACATTATTGCTGCCACGAGGGAAATGTAAGGGCGAGGGGCCGAATTAAGGGCTGGATTTTACGACACCAGTGTAGCACCCCGACTTCTCGCGTCCCCGTTGTGTATGGACGGACGGGGTGTGTCAGTTGAGCATCGGTCATTTCGTTCGCGATGTCACGGCAACTTAAAGGCTGTGGCACAATTTAACATAAATTGCAAGCACTTACCTCACGTCTTTACTACAAATTTAATCATTAAGTACACAATATCTTGCTATGAGTTATATTCTTCTTTTTTCTCATTTTTAAAACACAAGACCAAAATGTAAAACGGATATTGTGCTTAAATATACTTGTATTATTACGCTTACAAATAAGTCCCCAAACATTTTAATGGTGCTCAATGTATGTTGAGAAAACAAAAAGAGATGACAATCATCTCTATTTTGTTCTGGGAGTCTGGCTTACACACATTGAGCGACTGTGGCTGCGGCTTTTTGTTGATCGGCTGCGATAAGCAATAAAGAATAGACACAAGCAGTGATAGCGTATCAGCTGCTGTCTAAGTCAATGAGAGACGATGGGTGGCGCTGGGAGTTTGGGTGGTAGATATAATTATTAGGTTAATTCATTGCCCTCAGATATGTCCTGATTACAGAGAGGGCTATAAAGGTACAGTCGAAAAAGTGCCTGCTGCTTCTAGCGTAAAACATTGTGACATTTTATGACCTAGTCTGGAAGCACTTCTGCCTATACAAATACAACATGTACATCTCTAAAAATCGATACTGCAGTCAGGTCTTAATTGACAAAGAGGACTGAGCGATATTGAAGGTACGTGATAAAACACAAAGGGGCGTCAGCACTCCAAACTAGCAGTCGCCACGTGCTAACACCCAAGGTTTATATGGCGCCCTGGCGGTGTTCGATCCCATTTAGGAGTGTCATCATTGTGAACTTGTACGAGGTCGTAGATTGTAACCGTACCCGCTGCTCTGTTGTTTTATAAAGTGTGTACATTGCATTTACGGCGTGTGTGCTGAGTGGTGCTCAGGATTGCAACAACTAGCATTAAAGGAACACGTTGCCTTGGATCGGTCGAGTTCATTGGTATTTGAAAAGCGCTTGAAACCGTTTGTTACAAAATGCATATGGTTAGAAAGATAACCCAAAAGTAGAATATAATGATCCATACAAACATGCCTCGGAATTTCACGATTTTCCTTTTACGTCACGAAGAAACACGGTCGGCCATTTATGGGAGTCAAAAATTTGACTCCCACAAATGGCCGACCGTGTTAGTCGGCGAGGTAAAAGGAAAACCACGCAACTTCGAGGCATATTTGTGTAGATCATGGTATTCTACTTTTACAACATCTTTCTAACCATATGCATTTTATAAAAAACGGTTACAAACGCTTTTTATAGACCAACTCGTCCGATCCAAGGCAACGTGTTCCTTTAAGGCATGAAATACGGCAATCACTCTAATGGACTACGGTGTATTCTAGACGTTACTTTAAAATATCTCAACTTAATGCTGACCTGAAGTGCGGAATCACGCTCGCGGGCTTTAAGAAAACCGGACACCTTTGGTAATTGTCAAAGATCAGCCTTCTCACCGAAATATGCATAAAATAACAAACCTGTGAAAATTTGTGAATTTAATTGGTCGTCGAAGTTGCGAGATGATGGAATAAAACACCATT
This sequence comes from Asterias amurensis, assembly GCF_032118995.1. Lineage (NCBI taxonomy): Eukaryota > Metazoa > Echinodermata > Asteroidea > Forcipulatida > Asteriidae > Asterias > Asterias amurensis. The sequence goes on along the minus strand of NC_092668.1, from coordinate 1,099,385 downwards.
GTCATACGAAGTTGTGTGCTTTCAGATGCTTGACTTGGGGACCTCAATCTAATTCTGAGGTCTCAACTCAAAAACAGCTCTCCATTGCTCATTACCAAGTACTTTTATGCTAAACAATTTTTTTAAGTAATTTACCAATAGTGTCCAGTGCTTTTAAGCATCTTAAAGTTAGCATAAGTTGAGATGTTGATGAGAGCTTGAGCTTTAGAAAGTTGTCCATCATTATGTGGTCACTGAAGGCTTGCTTGTACAGTACAAGTCTTGGCCCAAGACGGTGGTGCTTGATTCTGGATAGTGTGCTAAGCGCGGTTGAATCGCCAAAGCGCGCCCGCCACGGTATGATTTGGTTACGTGGACGGCTTGAAATCTAGACTACACTCTGCAAGCTACCATCGTCTTGGCAATCCTGCAGCTCTGCGTGCACTGTGGGCGTTGCCGTATTATGTAAATAAGGCCGTTGTCAAGGTTGTGTAATGCATATTCAATATGTGAACAACATGGCAGCGCCCAGCAGCATGAAATGAAGTCGGGCCACGGTCGTACGTACGGGAGGAACGAGTGATACTATAGTATGGTTTGCCTAGCCATACTTAGTCTTGAAGTCAAGACGGTAATTGTTAAGCGCGGTGTGTAGTTACAGCGCGGTGTAGCTGCGGGGACGATACACACACCCTCGATCCCAGTATGTGTGCGTTAGAGCTGCCTCGCGCTACCTACGACTGTTGCATGTGTAACATCGCACTGTGACTGTTGCATGAAAGGCAGACAAATAGGCAGCGCCTAACGACTTGTCATCAAGTCTAAGCCATACTAAACGAACGAAATGCAGGGATTTAAATTCTACATCCCTCTTTCCCAGAAAACCAAATAATAACTATTGTCGTTATTCTGAAGAATAGCTGACTATAACAGAATGTCTGAGAGAAAACTGACTAAGGAGGAATTAAGAAACAAAATGCTTGCATCTTCGTTACGTGTCGTGTTTGTTTTATGGTTTTATACTTCCCCGAATGATTTGTCGTGGGCAGATCACATGAACCACAGACAGACGAACTACCCGCAGTGCATTATTATACTCACATGGAGGTAGAAACCTCCATGATACTACCGTAATAGTAGTTTTACTACAGCAAACACTATTCACTGTACATGTACAATTTAATTGTCGTTCAGGCATCGACTCATCGACTTTGCACATGTATTAAACTTTAGGGCTACTAACTGTGTCACAATCACATGATTACCTAAATAGTCAGTATGTTATAATTAACAATGATGTATTGTGTCTAAAAACAATTGATACAGTTTACTTAAAATTATTTCTAAATAATAAAAAGGCCAACACAAATTACTTGTTCATAAAATTGATTTCTTTATTGCCAAACACAAATTCTTCACAGAACAGTGGCTATTAAAATGATCTGGTTTGTAAACAGGCTAACAAGAATACCCCACAATTAAAGCCTGAGCGACTAGTGAAATTTGCTTCTCAACTATTCGTGCCTCAAATAGTCTCAACTTCAAAACACTAGTCATTTTTATGCCCCAAAATGCATTGCAGCGTATTATTTGCTGCAGGTGACATAGAGTAAAACTCACGCTGAAAGGATTTAAGGATTGTGTCACTTTATGTCTAGGGCTGGGCGACTAGTGCGACACACTGTCAAACTTGTCGCACAGGCGAGATTATTAAAATCACTAGTCGTGTTGCGACTACTTTTTTTAATTCCTAATTGAATAATCGTGTACTACAAAAATAGTAACAACTTCCTGTTTGGTGAACTGTCTATTGTATCGCTCACGACTATTCATGGCAACATAATTTACTTACGAAACACAGTCAGCGACACCAGTGACAATCCTTCAATCCTCTAAGCAAACAAGTCGTGACTAGTGTCGTAGTCATGACTTTTTGAGGTGTGACTAGTCGAGTAGTAACTTACACTAGTGGCCCAGGCTTACTGATGTCTGGTTGTGTTTCATAGGTAAATTATGTTGTCATTAAAAGTCGTGACTGTGAGCGACACTATTTTTTCAGCAAGCAGGAATAGTCGCAACTATTTTAGTTGTTGTGGTGGCTCGATTTACGGAGTAGGTGAATAATGGCAGTCGCAACTCGACTAAGCAATAACTAGTTGCGATTTCGACTTCAATCATAGTGCGTACCACTAGTCGCAAATCACAGGCTTTCCCACAGCAGCATTTAAAGTGCACAGGTATCACAGCAGTAATATACACAATACTGTTTGTACTATGTACTTGTGTGAGTGGCTGAGCCTACGGCCACTCTTCTACATTGTGGGGTGCAATGCAGTTTTCATCTGATTCTCTGTGTCTTAGATAGTTTATGGCAGTTGAAAGACCATGTTGCTCATCTCGCCCAACTCTTCCACTTAGTTGTACACTTTCATCTTGGTGTTCAAAATAATGACAAACATCAACCCCAGTCCAAAAGCATCGGTTGCTAAGAGTATGCACACAGTTCCCTCAGGGTTGAAAAAGCTATGTAAACTCATCTTGAAAGTCAATCTCTGTATTGGTATGGTATGATACATGTCAACAATAAATTGTGATACAGTGGTGGAACTTTGCAGCAAAATGTAGAGTACAGTTCTTCACATATGTCTTTCTTGATTGACAGTCAATATGATGTTCCATCTTTTCCTTTTCTCTTGAGACTTCCTCTGCAAAACAGCAAAATATCTCTTCCACAATTATATACGCTTGAATCTTGATTCTGTCACAGATTTGTCTCTCTTGAATCAAGAACTCCATTTCTTAATTGCAGAGCAGTCGACTACCCATTCATCTGACAAGACGAGGCCTAAAAAGTATCAGTACTCCAAGGTGGGCATGCAGCAGTTCTCTAAAAGCAGACTCCTTTCCTGGAAATGTGCCCTATCAGAAGAATGAAACAAATATAAATCATAAAATAAGTTCATTGGGTCTCATTGTGCTAAACTTTGTCTGCATCAAGCTTAATGTAAAATGTATATCTGTTTTGATTATTAATATAAAACCGTTGACCAGCGAGGGTTACGATCATCAATCGACCCAACTATAGCAATTGCAAACAAGTGTTAATTGCTTGTGCACAGAAGAAAAATTATGTAAGTTAAAAACAAAAAATGTCAGCCAATGAGCCATTTTCAAATCGAGGGATATGTATCTGTGTGCATTGAAGTGTTGGTGACTCGAGTCAGACAAATCCAATCTCACATAAAGCTGGGCTATGTTCGTTCCAAACCGAAACAAAACCAAGGAGTAGGCTCATACTTCCTTCGAATGCGAATGCGAAGTGGATTTTGGTGAGGCAATACTTTTACGAGCTGCCCTTCCATAAGTGAGACACAAGAAAATTGTGCTTCGCATGACGAAATAGCACTGCTATTTAGCAGGAAGGAGGTCTACCTACATAAATAACAAGTTTTGAAGTATTCAAACATGACAAACAATGACTACTTATGACTTTACGTTTTCTTATTCTATACAGATTCGATCAATATAAACAAGATTCTCTCCACTCACCACTTTGTGACACTGACAGTTACATAGTGACTTGGGATCCATGACTTGCTCAGTTGCAAACGTTGGTCGTATGTATCATGCTCTAGTTTCCCCTAGTTTATTCACACCCGGACATCCTACCTCCATGGTCCAACTGCTGCCTGCATGCAGCAGACGAAGCACACGAGAACTGACGGAGTTTATCGCAAAACCAGACCGTCCGCAGAGAGGGCACTAGCTGGTGTATTTTGACAAAGTCGTTCATTAATTGCTATCTAGATAGCAGATCAATATAGCTTCGGCTCACTTGTTCATCTTTAGCATTCATAATCGTGAATATTTCCTATTTTCTTACGATTTTTCCTCCACGACAAACATGGAGCTGCCAATGCCGTGTAATCATAACATGAATGACCCCGGGGTCAACTAATACATTATGTTAATTTATTACAACGATCGCACGGTGATTGGTCCGTTACAAAGCTGAAGCAGAAAACAATGAAACAGTTAACACAGCGCTGCAGGATTGCCAAGACGATGGTAGCTTGCAGAGTGTAGTCTAGATTTCAAGCCGTCCACGTAACTAAATCATACCGTGGCGGGCGCGCTTTGGCGATTCAACCGCGCGTAGTACACTATCCAGAATCAAGCACCATCGTCTTGGGCCAAGACTAGTACAGTACCTGTGTGACCACCTGTGACATTGCGTTTTCAATAGAGTCACAGAGTCTGGACTTCCTATTTATTGCGTCAACCTCAGCAACCATTATCATAAATTATTTATCAATAAATAATAACGTTGATATGGTGTATTGACTTGTTGGTGTAGTGGCAAAGTTCTCGCCTTCAGCAAGCGAGGGCCGGAGTTCGGTACACGACCAAGTCCGTATTTTTTTACGCCATTGTTTTTTTTCTCACGAAATGATTAGTTTACATTTGAAGCAAAGCAATGTTGCTGACACTTATTAATATTATGAATTCCAAACCAACTTCGTTGGAAACTTTTACCTTCTTTTTCCTGTTGAAATTTACAAGCCCTTAGTGAAGTTATTTTATACTCACTATCCAACCCCCATCAGGACAGAGAAATGGGAACAGTCAAGAGCATTATTCATCGGCTTGTTGCTCTAGTGGTATGATTCTCGCTTCGGGTGCGAGAGGTCCCGGGTTCAATTCCCGGACAAGCCCTGAGTGAATTTATTTTATACTCCATTCGCAACCCCTCAATTCCCGGGTTCATTTCCCGGACAAGTACTTTTTAGAACTAGTTTTGTACTCACTTTGCACTCACCTTAGGGCAGAGAAATGAGAATTTAATGGACAAATGCATCGGCTTGTTGGTTGTCTAGTGGTATGATTCTCGCTTCAGGTGCGACTCCCGGACAAGCCCTGTGAAGGTTTCCAGCTTTCGGATAATCTTCCCACTTTATTTTTTCTTTTATACCGATCAGAATTTTCAATTTTAGCTGCTTTTAAAACATTTAACAATATCGGCTTGTTGGTCTAGTGGTATGATTCTCGCTTAGGCAAGCCCTTTTTAGAAATAGTTTTGTACTCACTTTGCACCCACCTAAGAGCAAAGAAATGAGAATTTAAAGGACAAATGCATCGGCTTGTTGGTCTAGTGGTATGATTCTCGCTTAGGGTGCGAGAGGTCCCGGGTTCAATTCCCGGACAAGCCCTGTGAAGTTTTCCAGCTTTCGGATAATCTTCTCACTTACTATTATTTATTTTTTTACCGATCAGACAATTTCAATTAAAAAGGCTTTGAGACCATCCACAGCATCGGCTTGTTGGGCTAGTGGTATGATTCTCGCTTAGGGTGCGAGAGGTCCCGGGTTCAATTCACGGACAAGCCCTTTTTAGAAATCGTTTTGAACTCACTTTGCACCCATCACATTAGGGCAAAGAAATGAGGTTTTATAAAAGAAATGCATCGGCTTGTTGGTCTAGTGGTATGATTCTCGCTTCGGGTGCGAGAGGTCCCGGGTTCAACTCCCGGACAAGCCCTGTGAAGTTTTCCAGTGTTCGGATAATCTTCCACCTTTATTTTTGTTTGTATACCGACCATAATTTTTCAATTTTAACTGCTTTTGAGACCTTCAACAACATCGGCTTGTTGGTCTAGTGGTATGATTCTCGCTTCGGGTGCGAGAGGTCCCGGGTTCGACTCCCGGACAAGCCCTGGGAAGTTTTCCAGCATTCGGATCATACCCCCTGTATGTTTTTATTTGCAATATTACCGCCCAGAAAATTGTAGTTAAATCAATTTTTGAGTCCATCAACAGCATCGGCTTGTTGGTCTAGTGGCATGATTCTCGCTTAGGGTGAGAGAGGTCCTGGGTTCAATTCCCGGACAAGCCCTTTGAGTACAATTGTTTTATGCTCTTTAAACTTGTATTTGAAGTTCATTGTTTTTGCCTGTACATCATTTATTTCTAACGCAACTGTAGAGCATTGAACCAAAACTGAACAACACTTAACAAAACATAGAAATCAAACAAAATGTAAAATTGCATGATTAAGCATATTATAGTTTCGGTCATCCAACCGTAACAAACTCTTGGCGACATTTATATAATGCCCATGAGCTGAATATAAAAGCACCTTGCCCCTTCAAGGAAATGCAAAACCGGAAATGAGTTTGCAAGCATGTAGTTAATCTGATAAAGGGTTTCTACCGTCAACGACTACCGACTATCCTCCGAGGTGAAGTGGAGCGATTAAAGTAAATAGTCATGCGTAAACGCACACTGTTTCGACTCCCGGGCAGAGAAATGAGAACAGTCAAGTTTTCGGCTTGATGGTCTAGAGGTATGATTCTTACTTCGGGTGCGAGGGGGTCCCTGGTTCGACTCCCGGACAGGCCCTTCACAACATTACTAAGTATTCACTTAGTGTACGGTTTTGTTTTGCTGAGTGTATTCAAAGTTGAAATATTCTAGTGTTGATAAAGATTTACACGGATAGGCCCTATATATAGTTTTAGACTAAGTAAATTCGTTATTGTGTTTGTTGACAAACAGTAATATGTTATGTTACATCTCATATTTCCAATGTTTAGAATTCGTAATTATGACTTCTAACAGTTCATTTTGAATGGTCGTGAGACTTTCCCGCGAACAAAACAAAAACACGATTGTGACTGTTGCCTGACGTCTTTGTTGCCATGTAACAAAAGCGGGTCTTATAAGCCAATCAAAATCGCTGTTACGGCAGCGTTTGGTTGGATACTCACAATGCGACATTTTTTACGATAAACGTGACAGGGTTGACCAATTTTTGTGGAAAAAAAACGCCAGAATTGTGGTACAGTTTTACTGAAAGTTTCTATGAAAAGAAATTCAAAATTAAAGCTATCCTCTATTTGTTATTCAAACTTTTAAACGGAGAATGTTTGCTCCAATCAAAGAAGTTGTTACAGCATGTTTGGCAAAATAAATACATGTGCTCCGAGTCCATGTGCACATTTTTCGTGTTCTTCAATGGAGCAAATTTCTTGACCGTTTGTGAAAGAAAACCACGTCAAACTGGAGGCAAAAGGCATGTTTGTTGAAACGACATTTTGCCCAGGTCCTTCAAGATGATAATGAAAATCTGGATACCTCTGTTTTCGTGAACATGGCGACGATATTTTCGAGGACGACATGACGAGCTTGACGGCGAGATTCTGCGATGGATGCATGTCGATTATTGAGGTAAAGTTGAAAACACAAATTATACTTAAACATTTGCAAAAATATTATTTGCAAATAACTCTGGGTCGTGGGGAGGACAGTTTCCGTATCCTGCCACCTCTTTTTCATTCGTTATGAAATAAAAATAGTATTTAATTAACCAATCTTAAATGAGATATTCCTTGACTTGTACAATGAGTGAAAAAGTGGTGACAGGATACGGAAAGTTTTACCGCGGTAACCTTTTGCATAAATAACTCAGGGTTCAAAGGGGTTGACATGGAGAACGTTTCAAAGCATTATACACAAACTGACGATTCCTTCATAGTTGTAGCCCTGGTAGGAGTTGACTGCCATGTAATGTGTATATTTTAAAAAAGGAAATAAAAGAGTATAATGCAACTCCAGCCTTGTCTAGATTCCTTCCGTCATCACCATTGGGGTCGAGTTGACACAAAGTCGCCCTCTCCACACAAAAATACCCCAAATCCATTCGCAACTATAAAGGGGTAACTGAGTGAGATGATGCGAATTATTAAAAAACGTAACTCGGCAGTTGTACCTTTGTTTCTCGGCGCTTGCCTAGCGGTCAGGGAAACAGGTTGGCCGGAGTGGGTTCAGTATAAGGGAGAGTGAGACAAATTACAGAAACAACTCTAGTATCACTACCGGGGTAAAGCACATCGGTATTCGGTTTCAGTAGGGATTGATGATCCGAGGTTTTCCAGTATTTTCTTTTAGGAGTTAGTTTTATACTATTAAAATGAAAGGCAATTTGTGTTTTCATCCCCAGGGCGTGGACTCTGATGGACATGATCGTATTACTTTAAAACACCTGGGGGTTGGGGAGGTGTCATTGCTCTCTCGGTCTGACCCCGGCTAGTATTGGTGAAAATGCACTTGACTATCACGTGGTACACAACAATTGACTTCTGGAATGCTGATTGGTTGAAGATAGGAATGTCAACCCAGACCCATCTTTTGTTCATCCAGTGTTATGGTGGCATATTATTAGCAACAGAATGGGGTAAGTTTATACAAAGGAATACCTCTTAATCCGCAGAGAAAGGCTGTAATGGACTTTGTTTGGTATTTTGTGTGATTCTATTTGCATTAGGCTTAATTTAATAACATTATTCTTTTAGTATAAGATGAGGAAGCCACAGTGGGATGTATTATCAAAATTGACCAAGGTAGCCCATCCAAGTTCCAAAAGAATACTGAAAGAAAAACACTACCCATGTTTCTCAAATTTGGTAATGCCAAAATAAGCTTCAGGCCTCAAGTCCTTTTTATTAATTGAGTGAGAAATATTATCTCTTTCTCAAAAACTACCTCACTTTAGATGGAGCCAATTCTCACAATGTTTCATACTATCAGCAACTCTCTATTGCTAGTTATCAATTTAGTTTTTATGCGAACAGTTATTTTGAATAAATACTAATAGTGTCCAGTGCATTTAAAGTGCAAGCAGTGTAAAGTGAGATCGCTCAAAGAGCAAAGACCTAACAAACGGTAATTAGCCCGACCACGCCTACACATCCAAGAGGCATTCTTTACACTCCTTCAGAAATTAAGACTTTTTTTTTGTAAATAGGAAGGTAAAAGTTCGTTTCTTTACTCAGCCAAATTTAATTAGCCCGCAATTTTGTTTTTATCAACGCACTTAACACCCGACCATCTAAGTAGGTTTTTCTTTCGTTTTTTTTCTCGTTTTTTTTTTCTTTTTCTTTTTTACATACTGCATTCATAGATTTTCTCCGTAAATCGACCGTTTTATAAACTTTGAATGGTAGGTCCATACACTCAATTCAACAACAACACAACAATCAAAGAAAACACCATATATGAATAAATCATACGGCGAATAGCTAATTTGATTTAGGCTTCGGTCGCTATGAAACCCGGAGCTCTATTGTTGGTGCCGTTAAGTGTTTGGGGAAATTCCTACGTTTCCTCATAATTTGTATCGTGTCCGTTGAACACAACTGTTCCGAGTGATGCTTGGAGAAAAGGATTTATACAAAAAGCAGGAAGGTCGTCCGGTAAACAAAATTTATCTGTTTTTAAATTGGTCTTCGTTGGATATATAAAAGGCTTAACGTAGCGTTGGTTTCGAGAGGATCAAATTTGTTTAACCTTTAGCTTCCAAAGAACACACTATACAAACAACTGTCGAACATTTGCAAAATAAAGTGCTCACTTTTCAGGGAAAACACCGCAAACAGGTTCATGTCTATTTCAGGAATTTTTGACGTTTACAGACGTGCTTACAAGAACTAAGTTTTTGTAAGAATTGGTTTCGTGAGTTGTGCACTGTGATAATATTATTCGACAATGCATCCATTAACTCAATATGCATTTAATATTTGTATAGCAAAACTGGCAATTGTGTGCCTGTGGATCACACAGTGCTAGGCAGGTTGTTGAGTCACTCCATTGCACAATGCGCAGAAAAGAAGTGTAAGAAAGCAAAGAAGACGAAGAAGAGAAACACCCTTGAGTTCCAAATCACAAAATGCCCCATAAGTCTGACGCCTAACACTGAGTATAGAGTAATGTGACAAACGTGAGTATACATTTAATTGTGACTGTTAAATGTAGCGTGCACGCGGTTCGAGGCAGCATACGGAGTATAGGGTATCAATATTTACTGGGATTGAATTACCTTCAGAACAAAATACAATTATTACGAAATTCGAACCACGGGTGGTAGTGTTTTCCTTAAAGGCCGTGGACACTATTGGTAATTGTCAAAGACTAGCCTCCACAGTTGGTGTATCTCAACATATGCATAAAATGATGAACCTGTGCAAATTTGAGCTCAATCGGTCATCGAACTTGCGAGATATGAATGAAAGAAAAAAACACCCTTGTCACACGAAGGTGTGTGCGTTCAGATGGTTGATTTCGAGACCTCAAGCTCTAAATCTGAGGTCTCGAAACCAAATTCGTAGAAAATTACTTCTTTTTCGAAAACTATGGCACTTCAGAGGGTGCCGTTTCTCACAATGTTTTATACCATCAACCTCTCCCTATTACTCGTTACCAAGAAAGGTTTTATGCTAATAATTATTTTGAGTAATTACCAATAGTGTCCACTGCCTTTAAAGACCAGACTATAAAGACGTACTTTTAGTCAAAAAAAAAAAAAATAAAAAAATAAAAATCTTGTATGTTAATCACACCCTAAATGCAATTTAAAGATTCATTGTCTTGCTAAAACGGTACGGAGAAATAACCAAATTATTCCGAAAGGTTGTCTTACTGCACCTTGCGCAAGGTTCGTGACGTTCACTGCGCGTTTATTTAGTCAGCAGTTAAGGAAAAGCAGATGTCAATTTTGAAGCTAGTTGGCAAGTATCCTTGTATCCAATTGGAGACTCATGAAATACACATTAGGCACCGGCCTTATTTGCCTTCGGTCCTCATAGGTGGAACTTATAAGCATTTTGATTGACCAACTAATGACACTATTGCCACGTGTGGGCTAGACTTGATTCAAGTCCCATTCTCGTGTGAGAGGTCCCTAAGCATATACCCCAACTTACTATAAAACAACACGTAGCATACACAGTACAGTGCTGCGCTCGCCGTAAAACTTACCCATTATTGGAAAAGTTCCGTCCGAGGCTGGTGGAATCGTCGTTATAACCAGCTCGTTGAAGACTATCAGCGACAACATCGTCGTTATAGAGAGATTCATCTTCTCCCCGGACTCCGGTGGCAGATAGAAGACAAATATGGATAGAATGGATATGAGTACGTACGGAAGGATAATGTTGGCCACGTAGAATTCCGGTTTTCTCTCAATCACAAGCGTGTACTCCACGTCCGGGAACTTATGCGGGCAACAGCTGTACTTTATCTTATGGTTTGTTACGAACATATCCAAGAGGTCCCATTCCCCGTTCGGCTGGTACTTGTCTAGCTCCGGGACGGGCCGAGAGGCATTGATATCCACCCCCGTCTCGTCGAACGACCAGGAGCCGAACTTGAGTGGGCAGCGCTGGGTGTCGAACGGGTAGTAGGTTAGGTCCACTTTACAGTAGCTGATAAAGATGTAGGGTGTGTTGAACTGAACAATACCGTCGGAGGAGACCACGCAGGATAGTCCAAGGTCTCCACTGAGGGGGTTGGGATCAACACTAAAATAGTCAAGAAATTCAAAGAGAAATGAAACAATTTTAGTATAAAAAAAGACATCAGTAATATTTTGCATGGCATCCAGGGGGGAGGGGCACGCCCCTTGTGGCAGTTGATTGGGTTGACACCCCAGTAGCCCTCACCCGAAGTAAAAAATACAGTGTATATTTCCAAAAAGAAACCAGTGAACAGCAAAACAAAAACAGTATCAAAGTCAACCTGGAAAATAAAATAAGTAAATAAATAAATACAAAAACAGTTAAATAAATGAATTTTGTGTGGTTTAATTAATGTCCTCGTTCAAAGCTCTCTATAGTTTGATATCATTCCATTTTTAGTATTTGTATTGTTCTTTTGTTACAAACGAGCTTTTGAAACACAACCTGCGTTTCTCAAAATTCAAAAAAAAAAAAAAAAAAAAAATGACACCACTAACAAAGAAGGAAAAACGTTGCACCAATATAGTGATTGGGAAATAGAAGAAAAGAAGTAAATAAACATTCCCAGACGAAATGCATCCGGACAGAAAACAAAAATCGATACCAAAACCACTTCGGGTAACCTCACTCTTATCGAGTTTGTTCCGAGTTCCCCCTTTCGTTGTTCGATCCCTCAAAGTGTCTTTTTGGCACCATACCCTCGCCCGCTCTTGTTAAACCGGCAGTAATAACACCAGGAACGGAGGGCCCGGACCTTGCTGAAGGCGATGAGTGCCCGTATTAGAGCTTCTTCGTGCTAGCTCAGAGTGTTGGTTAATAAATCTTAAACCCAACGGCAACATAAACATTTTTTTTACCTGATAATCAAGGTGTCGTATTATAGAGACCTTCGGTTTGATTCGATAAGGTGGTCTCAGAGGCGAGGTTTGCGTGTACACGACATGGTATAAAGGTGCGACGGTCGTATTATGGCTCAAAGAAAATTTTTTCTTTGTGTATATACAGTGTAACAGTTTATTGCACTCAAACAGTATAGATGGATTGCACATGACGTAATTGACCACCATCTTGGATGTAAAACAACTGAAAATTAAACGCGTGTACGCGCTGCGCACAGCTCTCAGCCAATGGTAACCATTAATTTGATGTTTCATCAAAATTGGCGGTCAATGCGAGGGGTCTATTATTGGGAATAAAACAACTGGTCGTGAATTTGGGAACATATGAAACCTACACACTTAAGAGTTGATAAACGAAGAATCCCGCATGAAGTTTAGGTTAAACGGTCAAAAGTTTGTTTTGCACTCTAATATTGTGGGAATAGTCCTTTAAATGTTAAAGCCGATGATAAATGACTTAAACCAACAGTTTGGGTGGAAAGCTGGACGTTATAACATACGGATAGCCAAAACGCATTGCTGTGACGGTTTGCGCACGTATCCAGGACGAGAGCTACAATCGCATCTGCTAAATTTACTCTGTAAAAACGTGAACATTTCAGATAAATTAAACTGATATTATAACAAGATTCGTTTCTTTGCGTGTACAAAAGTATTAGCATATTTGTGTTTGTAAGAAAAATGTTTCAATAATGGAAATCCACTCTTAAGGCTGTCTGGTTAAAATAATGCGGAGTAAAAACTAAAACCGATCCATCAAAAAAAGCTTGAGAAGTAAGGAGTTGTGACAATGAAAGTGGGAACATTTGAAGCACATCCATCAACGATAACCTAGGTACCCTCACAGGCATTTGGGCACTCCTCTGTGAAGAGAACCAATTATGGTGTTATGCTGTAGGACACACGTATCTTAGCAATGTTTAAAATCACATGAATTGTATAGCCACCTCCCTCCCCAAACAACTTGAATCCAATATGCCATCATGCCACAAGGCAAAAGCGAGTTGTTAAGCAAAATCGACAGTGCAGATCATTTTCTTAATGACAGTTTTTAAAGAAGACAGGTCCTATAGATGATTTTACCCGAACTTTTAGGTTTAAACAGCCACTTTCATAGATTTGAGAAAGTTGATGACTCACCCTCCTACCCCAAGGTTTGGGTTGGTCACCCACTCCTCCTATCCCCGAATACAATTTCTAAACCAATCATTATTCCTTTAGCTAGTCTAACTTATGTCGTGGAACAATTAAGTGAAGAGTTTTCAGTGATTAAATGTGATGAAATGTAAGTATTTTGTATCCCCAAAAAATGCAAGTAACATGAGTGATGGTTGTACGAAAGTAAATTTGTCAATACACTTTTGGTATCAACTTTAAATAATCATAATTTTTCTTTATTTATGACGCCTTATTCCCCTCTTCCATCATCTTAACCATTCAAAGGGATATCTTCAATTAAGAAGCGTCCCCCTAGCGGCCCCAAATCCGTTCCAAATTGTACCCCGAAGGTTAAGGGTGGCATCAAACAATCCTACACACAAGACAAACCCATTAAAACACCCGTCGCCAACGGTTAGCTCAGGCCGGCCGATTTCAAACAACAAAGCGCGGGAAAAAGAGAAGGCTCTTCCCGCCTTTTAAAATGCCACACGAGATTACGCGGGAGAAGGGCTTTCCGGCCAATTTCAGTAATTGTGTCTTGTGCGAAACCAATAAGGGTAAATCGGAATGATTAAAATTGAGATTTCTTTTTCTTTTTTTAAGAAGCATCTTTGTCGGACGGCATTTTTTTTGAATGACCGCATATGCCTTTGGCACTGAGTAAAAAAGTTTACAGTGACACTGTACCAACAATACCATCGCGTGCATGTAAAGGAATTACAACGAAAACTCATTGGGATCTATTACAAAATAAGTGGGTAGTACAATATTCAGGCATGGCAGGTTGTTCAACCGATTGATGATAGCCTTTGATGTACGTCATGAGTGACCAAAACCGACTGGTGACCATCTTGGAAAGAGGTGTCTGGTTTTCACTGTGTTATACTAAATAAAAATTAAGGTTGTCAGCACCAGTGTTGAAACGTTGTTTTTGTTGGCAAAAATCTACCATTGATTCGTTTGAAAGAAATACAGCGGTCATTTTTGTTACAAATTTTTGTTTTGCCAAAGTGTCACCGCTTAATCTCTGCAGCTGAAAATATGTCTAAGAAATTAATGCGTGCAAACAATAAAGAATAATTATATATGTATATGTTCATTAAGCAGAAACACTTCAAGAGTGGTTCACGCTCCTGGTTACTTGCTCACACAGGGCTGTAACATCAGGGAGTTCAACCATTCTCTCGTATCAACGATAAGAGGTCTTCTAAATTTTAGTAGATAATTAATTGCAAACAAATAATACGTACGAACAATGGTCAAAACCGACATAATTTGTCCACTGTAAAGAAACACCCCAAGATGAGTTCCCGCGTTTGGTTACTTGTTCACACGGGGTTGCAATATCAGGGGAGTTCAGCCATTCGCTTGTCTCAATTCTAAGAACGCTATTCTCATTTCCAGCAGATAGTTATATGCAAAAAAATAATACGTACGAACAATGGTCAAAACCGACATAATATGTTCACTGTAAAGAAACACCCAAGTATGCGTTCACGCTTTCGGTTACAATTGTTCACACTGGGTTGCAATATCAAGGGAGTGCAGCAGTTCGCCCCTCTCAATGCTAACAGGTCTTCTCAGTTTCAGAAGATAATTAATTTACGGTTGCAGACGACTACAGTAATTGGCATCATGGAATTGCATTTTAGACGTTCATTTCGTAGGCACGCCTCCTTGGGGATACCATGAGAAGAGAGTCGACAGAGGGCGCCCTATACCATTTCGTATTTTTAAACGGTCTTGATGACGTGTTTGCAACAATGTCTTTGGTACTCTACTGTGTTTGCCTGGTAACGTGTTTACACTTATTCGTCTGCTGCATCCAGTGTTTTGTTTTCACACTAACTTCATGTTAGGTTATAACAATAAAAAGTAACTACCGTAACACGAGCACTGAAAAGGGACTGGTTTAAGATAAATTCAATCGAAATCTACAGTTTTAATTGACCAGAAGTACTATGTGCTTTTGTGTCAAACGTTTTTAACTATCAACTACCCCTTTTTGGTTTATACTGAAAAAAAAATGAGAAGAAAATAATCATCAAAACATGCTGGCACCCCTCTGAAAAACAGTACAGAGTTTGAGAGCCACTTCAGTTCTGAGAATAAGTCGTTACTGATTTTGTAAATTAGTCATTCTGTTTGACGTACAACTTGTACAAACACCAGTGAGCATACAAACCCAGAGCAGAAAGCAGGAAGTTTTGGTTGTTAAAAGGTAGGTAATACAATTAAGAGGAGGACTGTAGATGGAAAGCAAATACCAAATCAGAAAGACACGAGGAACAGGCATGTATACTAGATTGGTCAATTTGAAGAATATATATGATAACTGATTTATTATATTGTAGTTCACACTGGTCCAAATCCTTCAGAGACATACTTCATGAAAGGACGAAGATATACCATTTTCAAATATCCCATAAATCAATACTACGTATTTCAATTGAAGGTGTCTCGTGGCCGAGCGGCTTAGAGCGGTGGAATTGGGATGTGTAGTTTACATAATAAGGGTTCGAATCCTGGCCTGGTCAGTTGCGACACTTGTGTCCTTGAGCAAGGCAATTTATCATAATTGCTTCTCTCCACACAAGAGTACAGGTGGGTACCGGGGAGAGCAGGGGAGTAACATGCGATGGACTGGCATACTGTCCGTGGTATATAAATATTCTCAGTCGTTTAATGCCAAGGAAACTGGATATAAACACTGGCCTGATGAGCCATATTGGGTCGGGACAGACTTTACTTTACTTTCAGTTGCCTTATTCGAATTTTGCCAAATATAATGAGAGTATGTTATCTTAGTTGATCATAAAATAAAAAAGGAGGTCATTCGGCATAGATCGATGCCCCCACAAATCGATCACGTACTTTCCCCGACTCAACCAAGATGGGTTAAGATTTCCTGAAACTTGAGCTTCCGAGCTCTCTCCTTTTCGCTAAAAATTAACACAGAAGAGGCCATTGGCTCATACACACTTCCTTCGATTTAAACTCAGACAATGAAATGTTCACGCAACACTCAACTTGGAGTGTTACACAATGTACTGCACGTGCCAGAATCGTGGAAACATTTTTATTCCAATCCCGAAAGGTTCATAGGGCTACACTCTAGGCGAGCTGTTATTTAACACTAGCTCATCATTAATTTATGAGATTTTAAGTTGGTGAACAGCAGTCGTAGCGTTGTGTATACACGCCATCCAAGTGTATGGACACCTTTTCAGTTTCTATCTGGGCCATCCGTAAAATGTGATATGCGATGAGGAAGAAAAAAAAGCAAATGGCCGCCGGTTATTTTCACAAAAAACTTAATCGCGAAGTGAAAGAATAACAAAATATGTGATACGGTATTAGGTCTGATATTATGTATTCAATTGCACTTCGTTAAGGGCTTGACTATGTAGTTACCTTTAGAGTTAGGGCTATTAAAGTCACTGGACACTATTGGCAACTACTCAAAATAATTATTAGCATAAGACCGTACTTGGTTACGAGAAATGAAGAGCTAGTAGAATAACACTTTGTAAGAAACGGCTTCCTGAGTTACGTCGGTTTTTGAGAAAGAGGTAAATTCTCACTCTAATATTTAAATACTTCAGGTCTGAAGCCCTTTCTATGCATCTGTAAGCACACATCACTTTTGTATTAATGTTTTTTTGTCTTCTCGCATTTCTAATTATTCTTGTGAAACGACCAACGACCTTTTGAGTCATGAGCTTTCATGGATTTGTTTTTTGTGTGCAATGCTGCAGCACCATGCTAGAATACTGGTCTTTGACAATAACCCAAGCTAGAATACTGGTCTTTGACAATAACCAAAGGTGTTCAGTGCATTTATATGAGAAAATTTAAAACAAAATAATGTTGTTTTACTGTAGACGGACTTCTTGTCCAATTTAAGTTCTTGAATAAGTATTCGCCAATAGTTGTTATCAGATAACTACAGATGTTTGACAAACAGTGTCCTAGAATAATACAATCATGACAAAATACATTCAGTGTATTTGCCATCCAGCCCATGTCCACACTGAAACAAACCCAAGTGAGTTATAAGGCAACACGGAAATAAGGGAAAGAAGCTATTTAAACAACTCCCCAGGCGTTGCCGATTTGTCAACATTTTCTCCAGAATGACTGCAATATTAAGAGTAGGTTTTCATGAAGAAAGGAGGATGGCTTTCCCAATGTTTGTTTTTGGTGACAGAGTGTGCATGTGATACGTGTCGGCCCTTAGGGGAAACATGCGGTATGGGACACCACATGACTCGCTGGAATGTCAACCCAGATGTGCTCATCTTTTTGACAATCATGTTATCAGAAATCTGGCCAATAAAATCTTAAATAATTGACGATTATTTTTATACCCTCCTCAAAGAAATGCTAGCTTTAAGTATTATAACTTCCTTGCACCTGTGTCAGTGTGGACAGAGGTCTTTCTCATGCATCTGAAAGCAAACAATAGTGCAAGGGTGTTTTTTCTCATAACTTCTAAACCAATAAGCTAACATTTTCACAGGTTATGCATATGTTGGGATACACCAAGGGAGAATACTGCCCTTTGACAATTACCTAGAGTGTCCACTGTCTTTAACAGGCAAATCAATATACAGTCAAGTATAGTGTGCGGACTCCCTTTGTTGGCATGCATGTAGTGCTTTTAGGTCTGGAACTATAATTATACATAGCATACAGAAATCTCGATGACAATTCCAAGGTCTTTTTTAAAGTGAACTCAATTAGAAATTTACGCTAAATTTCCACAAAATTATAAAACCTTTCCGTTTTGTTGGAGACAATTTTGGGGTTAAATATAGACTTTTAACCGTGTTAAGAAAATGAGTGCTGACGGCAATGTAGCATGGGTCTTGTATCGGTATTGCTGTCGCTACGTGTTTTTACATATTACATTTTGCGCCTAATGAGAAAGATGTTGGCCCGTGATTGGACAATATTTGCATTGAACCAAGCCAGCCTGTGGCGAAGGATTGTACGCATCCACACATGCTTAAAAGAAATAAAATAATATGGTCCAATTCATACAAACATACAACAAGAGCACAGCAAACTTATTTAGTTTTATGTAATGGTTGGCCTTCAATCAGACTAATAAACACAACACTTGACGTACGTGTTTAGTATTGTCAATCTCAAAATAGACCTGTACCTTTTTTGAGAGAGAAATTGCTTTTTAAAATGTTCGTTCAGGCATTGTTTTGTTTTTCACTAATGAAATAAAAAATGAATTCGGAGTTCATTTTTTTCTAAATGTAAACATAAAAGGGACGGTAATTTTGTCTTAAAAAAATGGGGCCGCAGTTTTAAGAAATGTTATTTGATGCATTTATAGGTTGGGATACACCTATAGCCCTATATATATGACTCTTCGTCTCTGTAATACGGAAGTAAAAGTCCGCCAGAGGTAGGATACACAGGATTGACCAAGACCAAAAGGTGCCAAGTCCCTTTAAATCAGGTCAGGCAACATCAACATCGGGGGATTCTGATTTAGATCCACCCTTCAGAGTCCGACAACCTTGTATTAAACCCAGTAAATTTCCCGATTTCCAGTGTTTTCTCGACAACCCACACTACAGTGACGGATTGTATTGTCTTGCGTTGCGTATTGGTGACCGAATAACTTACCCGGTCCCCGCTTCAAAAACTCTGACAAGGTCCCGAAGCGATGGTAATGGGTTCGTATCAGGGTGTCAGACAGGTTGGGGAGGGGGGACATTTGTGATGAATCTATTTAAAATAAATGCATAGGGATGGGTCGCTGTCTTAGCTATAAAGTACTTAAGCACTTTGAAGCTTTATAGATAGGGGGTAAAATTACGTCGCCCTCAACAAAGTGACTGAGCTCACACTGTGAGTAATTGACGTACCCCTCATGGCAGCGCGGTAGTTTATTCTGACTGAATTCTATAACTGAATTACGGATGTCATGTAGTAAACTATGTTTGTCTTGTTGTCCCCATCTTGTGTTTACGGCTCAAGCATTACAGCATCATATAACCTTCACTCACACTGCGTTGGAAACAACATGGACGTCAAACATTCCAGACGAAACTTGTCACTTCTCAGAAAAGTGACTAAATTAAGTTGCTGAGATTTTATTCCGAAGTTTTAATTTGTTGTTTTGATTTGTTGTTTTACGCAGTGGTGAAGTTTTACACGGTGGGTGAAGAAAGAAAAAAAACACTGCACGCGAGTCATGTTAATAAAGAGAGAATCATACACAACCCTCCAACCCCCTCAAGAATATGATTACTCCGTTGGGATTCGGACCTATTACATTTTTCATTCTAACTATACATAGGCAACCGAGATTGCTCAGTATTCAAATATTATATAGCTGTTTTGCCGAAAACGTGATCACTTTAAGTACATTTTATCTTCACGCCAGGTTTGTGGTTGTCGAAGGTTATGCATATTCAAACTGGGTACATGTAGACAGAAGATGGCAATACGGTCCCGGTTTGGTCATGGTCAATTGGGATAAACAACACGAACCAAGATGGACATTACATGGGGTCCCCGATTGCATTTCGTAATAATAACATAACAAGCGAAAGGAAAATAACAGTTCACAAATAAATGAAAATATCTCCAAGTTTCCACAACCTTTGTGATTCAGAAAAATCCTCCTGATAAAATTACCTTCAGATTATGGACTTCCGGGGAAAGAAATTATGGTCTTGATTCTAAAAAGAATTCGCAGATTGTCGGGGAGATAACGGCAGCGACGATATCTCCTGCCGGTCTATCAGTAGCAACGATTCACACGCAAACACAAATACAACGTAATTTGATTTCGACATGATCGCCTGACATGATGTAACTTGATTATGTCATACGGACTTTGGAATCCTCTCTTAATTCCACCTTTTTCATTTTTCACTGAATGGATCAGTCGATGCAAACCAAATGACAAGAGTTATAGGAAACATACTCTCCCCCAAAAAAATAAATAAATAAATAAATAAAAAAATACAACCAAGGGGACAACTGAAGATTTTTCGAATAGATACGAAACAAAGGACATCCGTATAGTTTGGAAAATAACATGGAATCAAAATCGATTGATGTCAGAGTTTATCCGCACCACGGAATGCAAACTATGATAAATTTCACAGGCTGTCAGGCAAACAATGGGAAATCTCTTCACATTTTCATCTTGAAACAAACTTCATTGATTTTATGCAGTGTGTTTATTCAATTATGTTGTTAGCGATTTTGCGTTCAAATGCTATACTAATGGCACTGCTACACCTATAGGACTACCACCTTTGATCGTGACTATATATTTGTGAGAATGAAATTTACCAATAGGAAACCAGAGGCTAATGTCACAAAGCAATACACTTCATCGTAAAGACAAGTTGTCACAATTACCATTGGTGATTTGTATTGTATTGTAACATCACACTGTACCTAGCAACTAGAACTTTTTGCAGTTAGTTGAGGTCAACTTAAGCTCTTTGTTAAATCAGCCCAGGTGCGGTAAAACTGTCGATACAGTGTGCACTGTGGGTGGGGTTACGGGAGGGGTAGGTTGGTTTTCACTTTGTGCTACATGCTGAAAGATGTGTATCGTGTTTTCTTTGTGGTTGCTACGTAATCAGACAACAGAAAAGGCCTAAAAATAGACTTGCTCTTTACTGATCGAATTCTACGTTTATTATAAGGTTTGTGCACATTAAAATGTATATTTGTTACAACATACTCCCGTGAATGAAATAATTGGCAAAATGATACATGACGTGTTTGGCTTAAGATATAACAAATTAAAAAATTTAATAGGATGTTTATTTTGAAGAAGCTGTTGCTGCTTGCGAGGTTGACTGATTCCGAAAAAAAATGACAGCACAAAAGAAGAGGGGGAAATACAGACCAACAAACATGCGAGAACAAACATAATCGAAGACTTAAAAATTGCACTTTCTACATACAGTTTTCAAATTGGCAAACATACTTTAAAAGCAGAAATGTGCCGCCTCGGTGCTGGGAAGTAATATTCATCGTGTCAAATCAATTGGGTATGAATTGAATTCTTCTCTAATACCCGAAGCAATGTTAACTCAAATCTCAGATGAAGAATTTAGTTTGATTTATTTTGCTTGTGAATCACAGTACTTTCAGTAAAAGCAAACTAGCCGATAACCAAACAAAGAGAAATCATGGACCGAGGTTTCAGTTTTTATCCCAGATGTGGAGGGGGAATCTCAAGTATTTAGTAAAGGGTAAACCCATTCAACCAGGAAGCGAATGAGAAGCTAATCCATGCTGTACACCCAGTTGGATTCAAACCAGGGTCCTAGAGGTGGGTGACAAGCGAGGAAATAATTCAATGCATTACTACTATAAAGACACTGGACACTATTGGTAAATGTCAAAGACCAGTCTTCTCACTTGGTGTATCTCAACATTATGCATAAAATAATAAACCTGTGAAAATTTGAGCTCATTTGGTTGTCGAAGTTGCGAGATAATAAAGAAAGAAAAAAAAATCTTGTCACACGAAGTTGTGTGCTTTCAGATGCTTGATTTTGAGACCTAAAATCTGAGGTCTCGAAATCAAGTTTGCAGAAAATTACTTCTTTCTCGAAAACTGCATCACTTCATACTAATACTAGTAACCAAGTAAGGTTTTATGCTAATAACTATTTTTGAGTAATTCACCTTAGTGTCCACTGCCATTAACCATTGGACCTTACCTTTGATAGAGTACTATATCTGGTTTCCACAGCATGTTGACCGGTATTCTAATAACTGCTGTTCCGTTGTAGTTCGCAGGATTCCACGTCAGAAACTCATCTGGCCACCTCTAAATGGTTTAAAAACATGTGACGATAATTCATATGAGGTTTGAACTTTGAGACAATGTTTAGATTGGGTGACGTACGAAGTGGGTACCTGAGAACAAAGGAATATTAACTTAATGTAGGGACTTGAAACACTATTCGGACTTACAGACATCCACACCGTTTTTTTTTTTACTGTGAAGAAAAGGATTTTCCTTAAGTGCAGTGCATATAATTCAAATTAGTAAACACATATTTTGTTGTTTAAAATGAGAGATCATTATTAAACCAAGCTCATATAAATTAAAACCAAAATGAATACAATGAGTATGTTTTCTTACCATTCTTAACCATACGTTTACCGCTAGTTGTTGCTTCACTTCATCCTGTAAGAAAAGAAAGAGGACATAATGTTTATCGATGTTGAAAAATTGTTTGATGAGGAATTGTTTTTATGTCTACACATCCAGCTCAACTAGCGCCGATAACAAGAAGAGTAGGAAGTGAGAATAAATGTTCAGTTTTAGATTTGAGATTTTATTTAAATCCTCAATGGGGAAAGAAACATCGTAAAAGAACCCAATCCACACGTAAGGCTTCGGTCTGAGGTGGGATACGAACAAGGGTCCACAAAGGAGAAAGTCGGGGGACACCACTTTGCCAACCTTATCAGGACTCGAGCATTCCTAAAACAATAACTGTTTATAAGATCTTTACAACACCGTTCAGAATGTCTGAGGTTGTGTCACGGTACCGCCTCCCTGCACATTACACCCCCACAATATATTCAGCTTTATATCATATAGTTAATGAACGGGCATAGTAGTTGAGAACATGTACCATTCGGCTGCCGGTGCCGCAATGGGAGTTGAGATGGTTTCTTGAAAGGCCAGATGTAGACAGTAATAATAAAATGCAAACTAAAAGCTGGAAGAGGCGAATTATAATGAAACTTTTTTATATTATTGATGATAATTATTGATAATAATAATAACAATCGTATGTGAAGAAACAAAGATACCACACACAAGACAGACTAGTGCAGTGTAAGGATATTATGTTTTACTCCACTGTAGGGACATACGCAAACCATATCAACGGTTTGAACAGTGTGTTACGTTCTTTAGATCCAATCTTCACAGCCCTTTTTTCATCCAAAGGGAAACAATCCTCGCCACATTTTCAAGAATACATACGAAAGAGACGAGACGTAAGACTGAGTACGCCATGTACTTCTCGACATCCATCGTCATTTATTGACGAAGCCATTTGTCGCCACATGAGAAAAGGAAGAGGGGACGAAGATACATTTTGTTTTGTTTGTTGGCGAGACATGGACGTAAAGAAGAGAAAAGAGGAAAGAGGAAAAAGAAATAACGAACGGCTTGTGTTAAGGTTACATGAAAGATCAAGAGTCGGACGCCCTAAACATCGATGATGGGGTCTCTAAGCGCCAGGTGCCGCGTAGATTGTATCGATGATCATGGACGATGGGGCATCCTCCTTAATCAACGACTGTTGCGTGTGGTAAAAACTAATGAATGAATTGCAAGATTGGAAAGCAATAGTGAATTCCGTGGTTAATGCGATGGAATCTCCGACTAAAAAATGGGTCTACAGCCGATTTCAAGAAACGCTAGGATTAATCCTATCTCGAGTTAGGACGAGTAACCCGTTCTAACTTCGAATGGGTTCATTGCGTCCTACGCCTTTGGATATGGAACTTAACTCATCCTAAGTCCTAAAATTAATCCTAAGTTAAGAAGGGTTTGGTAAAATCGACGGCTGCATGTTCCTTTGGATCCGGTTCAATTATAACTTTGGAGTAGCGTACTAATTGAGTTGCAATTTAGAGTTATCCACCCAAAGCTATTGTTTGTGTGGGACCAAAGTGGTTCCAAAATTGTTCAAATTGTGCGAGATTTACACAGTCTGTAAAGATAAAACTGTAATGTTAAAATCTAGTATAAATAACTGTATATCTCCCGTATTAATGTAATTGTACGTGTGACCAAAGTGTTCAAAATAAGGGTTCGAATACGCGAGAGACTTGCAAAGTCTAAATAGAGACAAACCTGTACCGAAAAATCTAATAAATACCTGTCTTATCCTTTATTAATGGTGACATCTCTAAAATGTGATATTGAATGTCAAGATAGAATGCAATAAATGTGACATCAGATAGGTATAACAGCGTCTGAGCAGAGCCCCATAATTGACACTTTAAGGGCATTAAGAAATTTTTATTTCAAAACCGGTTAGAACTGGTGTGTATGTGTTTTCCCGCGATGTCCCTTCTCATTAGATGGGTCCCATTTCGTAGCTTCCCACTAACAAAACAAATGTAAATCTTTATCGAATGTAAACAACAATAATGTATTTTGTTACCATACTGTGCAAATATAAGCCAGTGAGGTGGAAGTTAAAGTCTGGCCGCTGTAATTGGTGTCTCTCATATATACCCTTACCACTTCGTGCCCTTACCGCTTCTTACCTTTTGCAAGGTTCGAAGTGACTTTGGACACTTCTATCATTCTGAATACAATACACTTCATACCTTACGAAGGTACCCTGGACACTTCGTTCTTTACAAGACACTCCGTACACTGGACACTTCCGGCCATAGAGCAAGGAACAGTTCATTGCTTTATGTTCGGACCTTCATTTAAGGCACTTCGTACTTTCTTACAAGACATTTCATACCTTCTTTTGACACGTCGTACCTTCTTACAAGACACACCATACCTTCTTACAAGGCACTTCGTACCTTATTACAAGACACTTCGTATACCCTTGACACTTCAGACCATAGAGCAAGCCGAACAGTTCCTTGCTTTATGTTTGGACCTTTTTTCAAGACACTTCGTACCTTCTTACAAGACACTTCGTACCCTGGACACCTTCTTTTGACCAGTAATAAGTGTCTGACCATTCTGACAGCCCTTTTAATGACTAACGTCCTATATCATCACCCCACGCAGCAGTGAGCACGACCTGATGACCACGAATTGAATTGGAACTTAATCAAACCTCTGATAATTTACCTTACGTGTGAACGCAAAACCAATGTTGACTTAAACCTATTGAGGAACTAGATTCAGATGGGTCGCTGGTGATTATTTTGAGGGGAAAAAATCGCAAGAGACGGAGGAGAACGAGAGAGAGGTGGGGGATAAATTAGACGTGCGTCTATCTCTTGATTTATCTAGTCCAGTCCAACAATATTTATACATCATCCATTGTTATTGGGTTGAACGTACAGATCGATTTGCAATCCTAGGCGGTAATCATCCCGTGCGTGTCAACACAACGATCGGCGTGTCGTAGTCTAACACCAACTACACGTTCTTAATAATAGGAAAATGTAGCCATCCGCCGGGAATATGTTTTTTTCTTCTTCAATATATTCTCAGACAGGGGTTGTGCAATACGCTCATGGAAGCTTCTCGCCTCGGTTTAATACTTAAAGACACTGGTTACTATTGGTAATTACTCAAAATAATTGTTAGTGTATAATAAATCTAAAAGAGCACACAAAGTAATACAACAATAGTGTTTTCTTTTGCACATTCAATGACCAATTGAGCCCCAATTTTTACAGGTTTGTTCCTTTATGTATGGATACACCGAGTGAGAACACTAGTCTTTGACAATTACCAAACGTGTCCAATGCCTTTAATACGTCTCTTTAGAAACACGGGGGCTTTCAACCCCGCGAGCAGGAATTTTTTTTTTCAAACCACTCCACCCCATCCTATCTCAAGCTTCGTTGCAAATTGTACGTTGTTTTTTTGTCTGAGGGCGTCCTCATGTGAACTTGTGGTGGAAGGTTATCATGCGCATTTTACACTTCAGGCTGATGTTATTACTGTAGTTCCATGACTTTAGATTCGGGAGGTGACGTCATTCTGATAGGGAGAGGGGTGAACAAAAATATCAACCACGATCGCCAGGAGGGTCTTGAAGGAAGAAGAAGAAATTACCCAGACAATCAGCAGAACTATGGGAGGGTGAAGGGCCGTTAGAATCAAGGCTGAGGGTTCAATGAGGTGTGAGTCTTTTCGAAAACATGATTTTTGGGCTTGTGCGTCGAGGGCGATTCTGAATTCTCGTGTTAAAGATATTATGGCTACTGGAAGCTGAAGCTGTCTTTTCGAAACGTAGGGATGTAAAATGAGCATAATGAAGAAAATATTTTACTGCCATTTGTGTTTAGTCAAAAACTTGGGGTTTATTTTTGTCAAAATAATGCTGATTTGTTGGCACAATCCAAAAAGGTACAGTGAAAGCTTTTGGTATAGGTATGACAAACCAAAGAGAGGCGAATAGGTGCTTTTTAAGCACAGATTTCACTAAAGCAGTGACATGAATGAAATGTGGCCCCTTTGCTGATGTTATGAGAACCGAAGGAGTGGTGTGAGCTTGTCTTCTCAAACACCCTTCAAGTTTATCTTTTCCGGACACCAAACCTAGCATAATAATCCACAGTACCCAGACCAGGTTCATTAACCTCTATTCCTTCTCCCATTACAGGAAAAACACCGAGTACATTCACCAAGCAAGAGGTTTTTTTTCACGCGTCCCATCGTCCCCAATAGAGCATGATTTAGCTCTAATTAAGTTGGATGACATCTTGAAAACAAACACCTAAAAACCCCAACACCAACGATCCTATGCGGTGAACATGTAACTGTATGGAGATCTAAAACCCATGAAAACAGCTTGAGGTGTAATGGCTTCCAACGTGAAGCTTTCAAAATTTCAAATGAGATATTTCTGAAGCACGTTCCATCAGTGCGATAGTTATACGTTCCTCGCGTGTGTGTTCATTTGGAACCGAAGCGTTCTAAACCCTTAAGGTACGTAGTAATTAGTTTTCAATATTTGATCAACGACTGAACTAAGGTCTAATTAGACAGTGAGCATTTTTCTTCTTACCTTCGTCTTAAATGCCGGCACTTAAGCTTTGATTAAGTGGCTTGCAGCTCCAAAAAACATATATTACTTATAAGAAAAGGCGTCGGAAGGAAGAAACTCAGATGTGAATTTGATTGAATATTCGGATGGCTGCGGAATTTTAATAGGAGAGTGCTTCATTTAAACGAAGTTCGTACATTTTTCGACGGCTTGGTTGTATTCTTAGGTGGTCGAAATCGGCGCTGTCAATGGCTAAAGAAACAGTACATTTTTTTTTATAGATGGAACTTTTTTTTCTCACTCAATCTCCTTGTCGTGAGGGCGAATTAGTCCAGCTCTATCGGACACTTGAAAGAAGGCTTCGAGCGGCTGCGGTACCTGTTTTCATTACACACCGACGGCTGTTTAATGACCATTCTGTTGGCGATTGGTTGGACACTGCAGTAGTGGGTCCGACTGTAGAAGTGGTCGGCACGAGATAATTGCGTCTGCCGATGTGTATCCGATGAGTCAAGCTAGGGCCGGAGGAGCGGAAATAGTTCGGCCAATCTAGACCGATTGCGGAGTGGAGGGAAAACATGGAAGAATCTTATACACTTTATTTTGTATGAGACTGCCCGTGATTGTATCATTGGTTTGTCGACGATGTTCCAACAAATTGGTCCTTGGTTTTCTTAGGTACGTTTGAAGAGTGTGCGTACACTATGTAGGGGTTGATGCTGGTGTCTTAATGTGGGAAAACTGTCTCCTGGAGACTCAGTCCCCCACATGGGAAATTAACATGGGCTGGATAAGGCTGATTCAAAAGAGGGTGATTTTTGAAGAAGTTTGTGCACAGTTCACCGTATGGGGTACAGAAACTCCAGGGGCAAAATCTCTTGCTACACTGGTACCTACATATTATACTTTGAACGACTGTTAATGACAAACCAACTGCGAGAACATCAGTGCCGAAACTTGGGCACAAAGAGTGCACCCATTTTTGTTTTTACTTAGGGAGCACTTCTGGCCAATCAAAACTATAGTTTCCTTTAAAGTTTCTCAATTATAAGATAATAATGGCGTTAGTAAAAACAAAGACAAGGAAATATTGTTTTCAGACATTGAACTTTTCACATTAAAACTAGTTGCGCCTGCTCTGCCAAAACTGAATGCCGATTTCGCGTTATAAATTGATTGTTATATTGATATTCCTATTCGCATGGGTCAAAGTGAATTCGAATAGTGTTTCAAGTGAAGAGACGTACTTGTGTGTGCATAGTTTGAGATTTTAATATACCACCACAATCCTTATAAATCGCGCTTAATCCGACCATCGCTTTCCCCCTGTCATTTCATAAATCAGCTCCTAAAATAATCAAAGTGTCCGAATCCATTCCGAATATTTCTCCCCATAGTCTCTCCTTCAGTCGGTCTGGTCTAACCGCTAGGCCAAGGGCAAATAAATTAATACCAATACGATTTGAAAAATCAATCATTCTGGTTTAACCAGATCTTAAATAACTGTGCCCCCCTCTCTCCGTGACAAGCTTTGCCGTTGGCAGCTCTTCATGGTTTTCTCCCTCCCGTTTTAGACCCCCGTATGGTACCTAAGACGACGTGCGTGCCTTAGGGTAACACGGGGCCAATCAACTGCCCCTGTGAGTCGTATGGATTTTTCTTAATGTCTAGAATACACTGGGTGCGAGGTTGGGGCTTTAGAGTACTCTAAGGGTGAAGGACGCAAGGTTGGGAAATACTTCTGGATATGTGCAAACCCACGACCACCGTAGTCATAGTCATGATTCTGAATAACAATTCATTATACAATGCTATTATTAAATAATTTTAAAGTATACATCATGACAATAAATGTTGCCACCCCCTCCCCCCAAAACACACAATATTATAAATCAATTGATTAATAAATAAATGTGCATGAACACTATAGCAAAGTAAATACATCGATATATACGACATTATATAAAGAACCCTTCGAATGTATTGCATTGATTCACGTGAGTCTTTGTAATGTGCTGTGAGGTGTAACAGTATTTATTACGGAACTTTATTGATGCGGACTCTTTGATTACTTTATTTGTGTTCTCGATGTTAAAATACATAAAAGTATTAATGAAGTAGTAAACTCCACATTAAGAGAGGAATAAATTAGAGAAGAATAAATTTATTCTCACAAGTAAAACAAGTAGCTTATGTTTCAACAGAAGGGACACAGGCACCGTGCACTCTATGAGCTACTTGTGACACTAAACACGACTTGATTGTTACATGCACTTTCCTGTAAAATGTGAGCGCATAATTATCCAATATGTTCACACATTAATTGGATTCACATTATAGCCACGAATTTACCCCCCAACAAAAATACAATGATGTACCACCTCCTTCATTTGCAGATAATGTGCGACCATGCGGAAACTTATCGCTCCTCCCCACTGTCTCCCACACGAAACCACCATACGAGAAAACAATTTCAGCCAAGTCCAAGGTGAGCCCGTCAAATTTAATTATCAACCAACGGTCGGTTCTTTGTGTCACTGTAATCCATCGGCTTTTGTCAAAGGGGGAAGATCACGCGAACGATGCCTTAACAGAAAAATGTCCAACCGATATCTGTACGCAAGCGGTCTTAGCGCTAGGTGAAACGGCGAGATGTCTTCGAAATTAAAATTTATGTTGTCAAAATTGCTACAAAAAAGAGAGGATTCAAAAGCGTATGCAATTTAAGTACAGGTTTTCCCAGCCTATTCTAACAAAACATTCATTCACTTTAACACCAAATCAATTATTTTCGTTTGAGAATGACTTCTCCTTATGCATCAGCATTCAACAGTCCAATGAATTAGCCTTTCAGAATTCAAAATAAGCATTTTCTGGTCAGATCATTAAATCTTCATTAGGTTGCAAAGATCATTCAATTTCGTAATAGCCAGCAGCATTAGTCTGGCCAACCATCCAAATTCATCACTTAGGTACAATATAAATTCAACTGAAACAATGCGTGGAAATAAATCTGTTATATTAATGGCTAAAACACCGTGGAGCCTGCAGAATATGACAATCGTGAAATTGCAAGGACATTCGAAATAAGTGAAACTGTGTATTCTTGAATACCTTTAGATGACTGAAAGGAGATTGAACGAGAACTCAATAATGTGTGCATGAACACGGAAATAAATGCAGTAGTAGCTATACAAAAAAAAAAAAACTTAGTTTGAAATGAGTTTAGGGAAACGTGCGTGCATTGAACGCATGTTATTAAAACTTAATCAATTTCTGCTTAAGTTGACCTGGAAAAACCTATATTAAACAACCGATTAATTACGTTATTGTCTGACCCTGTGATTAAATTGCAATTATAAATTGTTTTGTAGTTGTAATGAATGTTTTATTTATTGTCCAAACCAATAGCGGACGAACCACCAATTACAGGACAGGGAAAACTAAAACTCAAATTAATCTTAAGTGTGTGTGGTCTCAGCACAAAACCAACGTTGGATAACACCCCTTTAAAAAACGTCCCTTGCTCTAATAAAGCTAGCTGCATCGAGCGAATGAAATAATAATCGAAGACTAGAGAAGGGAAGAGCCGTTTGTCCCTGATTCATCAAAAACGACATTACTCTCTTCAGCAAATAGTTATCTAGTTTATATATAACTATAGTTATTGCCAGTCGACACCCCCCCCCCCCCTTACTCCCTCTCGCTTCTACCGCACCAAGCACCAATGAGTGCAAGAAGCCTGCGTTATTACGTGCTGGGATTCCAACCCCTTCTACCGCTGCTGCCAAAATGTATTTAATTTTCCGCACGGTAAAGCAATTCTACCGCACTTTTCCACCCCTCATTCACCACACTGCGCCCAAGGGGTGAAGCTGTTTTATTTTAGGTTTTTTTTTTACAAAACGCTCCCCGTTTTGGTTGACAGTGTGTTTCTGTAGTGTGAGGTCCGCCGGGGAAAGCACTGAGATAATAATAAATGGGCACTTTTGCAGGTCAAGATACCAAAGTATCAGGATTTGTTTTACTTCGTCCATATAGAAACATTACAATTGAGTTATGTTTCCCGATCACTGTAGATACGAATCTTAAATAAACACACCATGTTTAATTTCTGTTATAGATTCGTTGAAAACTGCATTAGAAGTACATTTTAATAGAGAAATAACGGAAACTGCGATTCGAGAAATATTGATTTGTGGGAAAGAATTCATAATGAAAGATCGTTCCACCATTCAGTTCAAAAATGTGCGTCTCTGATTGCTGAGAAACTAGATCAATAATTGTGAAGATTTTTAAACCGTCAGACAGATCTTGTGCAAACGATGACAATTGCTTCAGTAATACAACATTACATTACTTTGTCACATAAAAAATAACAACACCTGGTGAAACGATTTCACTGGAAACGTGGGAGTGGTGGATGGAAAAGGATAACTTGATGGGAGTCTGGGGGCGACTTTGTGAAGATGCGATTTTGCTAAGGGGCGACATAATAAAGTCACCCCCTTACAAAGTCGCTACCTTATACAAAGTCGCCACGTATAAATCACGCCCCCCTCGTTTGGCAAATCCGTGATCCGCCCCTTTGGTTGTTTCTGTTGACTTGTAATTTTAAACATATTTGTGTGATTGATAAAACAATTCCCAGTATGGTAACTGTGCTTGACTGTTTCCATAACTTGTGTTATTGTAACTGAAAAGTGTTGTAGAAATAGTTCAACCGAGATTATGAGACCTTGTTTGATCATGTTGGTCGGTAGTGAACGTACTTTGTTTTCTTCTTTTTTTTCGAGATAAAGGATTTATTGCAGATGCTATTAGGTAGCAGTAACTTGTTTCGAAATCCATATGTGACCCCTCTAACTGTATTCAAGATTGACGTGGCACGGCTGTTCAGTTGCTAGCTTTCCAGTATTTTATTTACACATGAATCTGTTGACGAAGATAAATACGATGTGATGAGGTCTTCGTCTAAGGATCTTAGAAAATAGACTGTGGGCATATGTAATAGTTCATGACCGTCACACATATTTGCATCATCAGCAGTGTATAACAGGGTCGTGAGTTCGGCCCTCACCCCCGTGGCCCGATATTTTATTCGTACATTCAGCTGATAAAAGAACTCGGTATGGCAAAACCAAATCATAATTATGGTCATATTGTCTTGTTTTACCCACAAACCGATATTTGTAAAGTTATGCTCAGTACTTCCTCGTGCCATGTGACAGAAAGAGTTTTACTCCGATGGGATTCGAGCCAACGACCTTTGGTAATCTAGAGTATAGGTGTCATGATTTGCCGGTTGCTAGAGGCAGTTCAAATACTATCAATGTTAAAACGTACTGGTCAATCTTGGAGTGTGAAGACGTAACTATATGTCTGTGCTTTGGTCTTTAGCCTAGAGGAACGGTCAATATGTGGTGAAGTGTCACCCATCAATACTTCATTGGAATGAATTGAATTGCATCCAGTGGTCACAAATGAATCAATACGATAAGTTTGGGGGTCCAGTAGTGTCCGTTTATAAGATGAACAAGAATTGCATTTCACGATTGTACAAAATAAGATGAATAGAATTCATGTAACAAATTAAAAGGAGAAAAATTAATGAACTGATTCGCAACGCTTTCTTCTTTCGTTTTTTTTCCCACTTCAAGTCTAAATATTTGATTAAAGCCATGTGAACGTCTATTCATCGATGCATGTCTCCGAATGGTGTGGTGCTCAAAACAAACAAAAACTGTACCGCCCAGCCCCCACCCCCCCCCCTAAAAAAACACAAAAAAAAACAAAACGCCGAAGAAAAAAAAGAAAAAAAGAAAAAAAGAAAGAAAAAAACGTGCACAAGAAAACACCAAAACATAAACAAACAACAACAAAACCAAACACTTACAATAACAAAAAAACATGAAACAAACACACAATGGCAAAGTTAAAATGAACTTATGGATCTTCTTCTATTTCTTATGTTTTACTTTCTTCTTGACGCCTAAGATTGGAACTGCTGAAGCGTTCGAGGAGTTACAGAAATACTTCTATTATTAAATTAGCTGCAACTTTGTCACTGTGTGAAACGAGTGTAGCAGCTGTGGTTGCATGCGCTGCCAGTGGAACTGAATTCTGACACGCACGGAATTATTATATTAATTCGGAACCATAAACACTGATTTGTGAGGGGAAATTAAAAACATGGCTGTTTACAAAAGATGTGATGAGATTTCGTTAATCATGATTATTCGGCCGAATGGGCGCATGTGGTAATTCCAAATTGTGTGTTTTGTTTGAAGAAAAAGTGTTTTATGTCGTTGTACTTTTCGAGTGGCATAGTTCTGAGAACTTAAATATAGAACGCGAACAACAACTACAAGGAACAAACAGTGCATAAAAAGTCAAATGCAAATTTGCATAACAAAGTCTTGCTTGGACTGAAGGATGTAGGTTATTGAGTTAATTGACTGCCATGTGGTGAATAATATTTTGTATTGGTTTTTTTATTGCAAAACAAATAAAAGTTTTACGTCTGAATAAACCATTAATGGTATTTGAAAATACCTATTCAGTCGAGTCGCTGAACTATTGTGGTAGAGGGCTTTGTGTGACGGTGAGTCTTATAAAAACAACACCAACAGCTTGACAAAGAAGTTAATTTAAGCACATGGCGCTTAAAATAACAGCAGAAAAATTGTTTCAATTCTGACTAACTAGGTTGCAGGCAAACGTGAGGTTTTACTATTTAGAATTCAAACATACGAATAAAATTATTAAATGTACTTTTAAAATGTATTTACTTAAGGTCACAAAGAACTACATTCGAAACGCAAAAAACCAAAACATACAATCGCCCAAACAAAGAAGCAAACAAACGAACATTCCAACGCCCCCACAAACACAATCAAAAATGAAAAGGTAATTATTTCTCTTATATAACCATACAAAACACATGTACATGTCGTTCCCCAAATGTTCCTTTTTCTGATCATGCGATCTCTTATGCGCATAATGATGTGTTTTACAAGAATGTTATCAACACATTCAATAGTGAAAATAATGACATATAAAACAGTCTTGCTTTGGGTTGTTTTATTTCCCTCCTTTTAATCACCTTTTCCCATTATATGTACTTGAGAAACATGAATTGTGAAGTTCCATCTTGCTGTGTGTTATTCATGCCCAAGGTACAGTTTGTGGTGACTTGTTTAAAAAAAATTAAACATTTGCATTTCAACGATGGAATCGCAAATTGAAATTTACAATTTTAAAGACATTATGTGCTTGCCTAAGTGTTTCTGCCAATAAATTTTAGCGTATTTTATGATCACCATCCTTTGTGCAATTGAGACAGGGAAACAATGGTGCAGAGAGGGAGAACATAAAAAGATGAAGAAGATAGATACATAAGAAAACGCACACAGAATAATAACTGACTCGGAATTAATGCAGCCATCACCCAATGTATTTTTCGTATGACTTGGAAATTTAAAGAGGAAATACTCGAGTGGCTTTCCCGGCGGAACTAATTCCAATTGAATGTCAAACTGCAAAAAATGAATAATAATGAAACAACATGGGTGGAAAAAAGAGACATTTTAAAGTCTCAAATCTAATTTCCCATCTTGCAATTATCGGGACCGGTTATTTCATAAGGCGTATAGAGTCTTGGGTAAGAATTGAATAGGGCGAGGACGCAGGGATCAAGATGATAGTGAGATGTCGTGGAGAGGGAGGTCTATTGTGATTGGGCAGTGTGGATCACATTGCGCAAAAGCCTGTAAGCAAATGTTTCCTGCTAACGGAGATGACATTAGAAGAGTATTTTTAAACGCTGCTAAACCGTCCAGTGAATGACATTAGCTTGTTTGCGGCTCTGCTAAGCATTATGAGAAATAATATACGCAGTGACTTAAAGCAGCAAACTAAAGTTTTGAAGGTATGACGTTAAAGTGACAACCATTATGATGACAACGTTGTGAATTATGTAGCCGAAGCCGATCAAGCTAAGAAATAAATATTTATGCGATATATATCCATCAGAGCTAAAAATACTAAATAAAAGATTTTTTGTTTTACCTTGAGTAAACCTGTTAGTGAAACTGTTCGTCAAACGAGCACTTACAAACGCATCCACTTATATAATATAAATGGAAAGATGTGTGAAATATTAAAAAGATATTACCGTGACAATACCAACGAAGTGTACTGTTCCGATGTGGTTTCCCTTCATTTTATGTTTGGTACCTTTCCGAGATGTTGACATTTCTTGCGACGGAATCGATTTGAAATTCTTGTTTTACACATGTCGGAAATGAAGGCACGACAGCCAAGGTCACTCGAAGGCCATGTGAAGGCCATCTCTCACCTCCCCCGCCCCCAAGCTGAGGGGTTGCGCCGATCGCGGTTCGTAATTGCAGTATAGAGATCCTGATATTTTTTAGGATTACCTTTTTTGAATCGATTTAGGAAAAAAGTCCCCATTGAAAAGCACTACGACAGTGGTGAATTTTGATATATAGAAAACGGGCGGCCGCGGCTATTGGTCGTCTCGTAATATTGAATTTGTTCACGATTGTTTACGCCTCTGCCGCCTTTTGATGAATATTCACGAGATGACGTCATGAGTATTCATTTTGAGTAGGCCCTTTCTAAAACTCAAGGTATGGGTTTTTTAATTTATATTGTTCAAATTAGTATTTCACATGCCCAGATTACGGACGCAGTTTGTGCCTGAATGTATATAAAATTACTAAGGAAGAAAAGGTAAAACGAAACCGAACAATACTAGTAACTGTTCGGCCGTTGTCCAAACAATACCCAATCACTCCCCCCCCCCCCACTCCTCCCTACCCCGGACCAAAAAGTCATACCGTGAAAGCTACCAAAGCTAAATGTTAGAATTCAAGCCGAATTTGTTTCTTCTGAAAGATTATCTGGGCACAAGGAACTGGGATATCCCACTAAAAGATGATCAGACTTGCAACCTTATGAACAAGCTTACAGAACAATCAAGCAATAATGGTTCAATTGTTGTTTCCTACATATTTATAAGGATTCGTGCTCATAGAAATAGTAAGAGTACACTAATTACAGCAAACATTTCATCTGATATAAGCGTCAACCTTATGAACGTTTTTTGTTTTCATTCTGTGCCATGTTTGAGGGATCAAGCCCACGACTTCGCATGTAATTAAGTGAATATTAAACCACTCCAGAAAGAAAACACGAAAAATGCAATGAAAACAAGACTGTCCTCCCAGGAGGCGGAGATCAGACATGTCATTTATTCTCACAAGGTACCGGGAGTGGTCATGAACTTGCCCCGTCACACACACAAACAACACGGCGAGGCATCGAGAGTGAGTAATTCATTTTGGATTGGGCATGTAATTGGCCCAATGTAATACACTAATGGGTATCAATTCCTTAAATTGCTTCTAACTCCCAAGAGATTTTCGTCCCTCCTCATCAGAAAAAAATATATATAAAGTTCCTTCCCGAAGGACTAAACAATTCATCGCATATAATTGCCATCACCTGCAATGGGCATTCTGCTGTGTAAAATGAGAAACGCGAGGCGTGTTTTCATGCACACTATGATTAATTTGAGCCATTCCCGTGAAATTAGTTTTTCCTTTATGAATATTTTAAAGTTCGAATTCAAAAAATTCTGGTGGATGATTACCATTTGACACTACTAAAACACCGTTGACACCTCACACAAGATGTGGTGCCGATGTAAGAGAACCAATAGTTAAAATTGCTAAGCGGCGGTAATTTTTAGCAGGTTCATTTTACTAAACAAATCTTGGCATGACTGCTTTGGGTAGAATCATTGTGTGTTTTTTGTGTTTTTTTTCGTTCGTTATGCTCTTGCAACTTTGACGATCGATTAGGTCCCAAATTCCATAGATTTGTCATTTATTTTAGGCATAATGTTGGAATACGATGAGGTCTTTGACAAATACCAAAGGTGTTCGGTGCCTTTAAGTATGAAATACATTTCCACTTTGCACCAACGTGCTTGTGTTTTATTTTATTTGTCCCCGCTTTCAGATGTGATAGCTGGTCAGGAATCCAGCAACAGATTCCCAATTTGAAAGTATTTACTGCATATAAATGTATACTAATACCGAAATGTGTTGCATGAACAGTCTTTTTACCGGTTCTTGTTCCGAACGTGCTCAGGGTGCAAGGAAAACAATACAATTCATAAACAGAACCCCAGAATATTATTGCAGCTCTCGGTTGCGGGTGGTGTTGATTGAAGACTATTTCACAGAAGTGAAATTCCGAAAAATGTACTCCGCGGTACAGTAGAATATATAGCTAGACAAGGTTTTCAAAAGAAAATAAACTATAACCAACCTGGCAAGTAGATACACACATGGTGTGGACAATATTTAAGTGAAATCCATTTTCCCGCAACTTATGCATCATGCGACAATTAGGTTATACACAAAATCTCTACTACAGGCGAGAAATATCATGCTAAATTTGTGAGAGCTAAAATATTTCAGTATCATATAATGAAAACCGTCGCCACCATAAAGCTTTCTTAAGGAAACAACATGAATAGGGGGGGGGGGAATGATTCGAGAAGTCACTAAGCCCGAAGCCAAACCCACTAATGGACTCGCACTTGCCTCTTCAGAAACGTTTTCATAAACCATCGGCTTCCATTATTGAAGACTCATGGAGCGGGATGGGGGGGGGGGGGGGGGCTCGGAGCTATTTGAGGCAAGTCACGTATTGTCACATGCTGCCTGATGGCGGAGATATATCACGAAGATAAAACTCGCTGGCCATGGGGAAGACGTGGCACAACATGTTGGCAAAACGGGTGCGGGCTTGTTGTCTTTCAATGGAAACATGACATTAAAGCTACCAGCCCATTCCAAGGATCTCCCCAAGAGGGTTCAGAAATAATCATAGCACTTGTTGCAAAGCGAGCAAGGTGGTCCTCGGTTTGCTCATGTGCATATAATGACAGCTTGATACTCTGTACAAAAGGTGCACAACAACACAAACAATAATGTTATGTTAATTGTTTGTACCCTTACATCGATTTCAATGAAGTACTGACTTAGGATTTTAGTTCTGTGAATGACAATAGCACAACTTGTTTACATACTATTAACACAAATGTTGGCGGGTTGACAAAAGTTGATTATCGATTACATTACGGGAGAATTGGCATAATGGGGCACGTGTTCTCCCCGCCATTAAACAATAGAGGATGTGGCACGTGTTCTCTCCTCCATAAAACAATAGAGGAACACAGCATGTCAAGATTCACCCCGAAGTTTCTGTGACAACCCTAGCAGGCTCTCACGATTAACCGATAAATAGATCATTTAAAAGTGCACTTTCTTCACCGGTCCCTCCTGTTTAGAAGACAAATAATAGTTGACGGTTGACTAACCCATTATGCAGATGCACGTTTATACGTGCAGTTTGCACGTTGACCACCGTGTCGGCCGGGAGCACCCATAGCTCTCCATAATAGTTCTCGCGCGGTCATAAAGATCAAGTTGAACATGTCCTCTCTACAGGTCAGCAAAACAAACTGTCTGCGAGTACCACGCAGTTCACTGCACTTGTAATCCCATTTGGTAAGTTGGGGGGTAGGGGGGGACACCTCTACTAAGACTATTCCCTGTGATACAGCAACAGTTCTTGGATAATCCTGCACTCTATTTTAATCCTCGTGGCTATGTAAATGCAAAAGGTACACTCTGTTGTTTGTTTATGTCATAAGAAGCACAAACATGGGCCTTGCCTGAAACCATGACGTCAGCGTCCTTGAATTCGCCCGTCTTTTTGAAACATGTGCTGTGCTATGCATTGACGTCACCATAACGCAATCTTAAGGCAAAATGATGTGGCAATTTGAAATGTTCGGTGTGTACGCGCGCAAACGAGGTCAAAGTTGCTACTTTATTTTGATTTCAAGCCGAGGGCGCCTTACTCTAATGACGTCACGTGCATAGGTTTATAGCATTCGCAACACTCAAAATGGCCGACAAAGTCACTGCCGCCCTAAAAGGCCCTAAATTTGCGAATCATTCAATGGCAGAACCTAAACTGCGCCAATAAAGTATCTAAACACTTACAAATGGTCAGATTTATCGGAACCTGAAATAGTATACAAAAAATAATTATTCATTTCTATTCACCGTTAACTTCTGCACATTTTGACACATCTTGTGTTGCGCTACGATGTTGTTGGGTGGATTTATGGGCACTTGAGTGGCTTAAGGTCGAATTTCAAAAGTTGCAAAAGCCCCTATTCACCCCAATTCCAGAAGGGAACTCGCACAAGCACCACACACAGACAAAATCAAAAGACACAAACTCGTTTCGTTTACTTGACCATGAAATTTATTGCCGTATCTTTAACTTTAAAACTGCTGATATCCTGTCCTCAGTTCTTAGTGTGTCCTCTATCACTGTCCTGAACGCCAAGGAGTCGTCTTCTCATACTCCCAATGAGACCTCTGATCTGTACCTGGTCAATCCCCTGCCATTTCCTGATCAGGATGCGTCGCAATCCCTCGAGAGTGGTGTCAGGCTTTATGGACTTGTTCACTTTCTTCTGCTGCAGAAGTCACCCTCGGACGGCCACTCCTTGACAGGTCGTCCCCATTTCCCTGAGCTTGGTACACTGTAGCCATTTCATCATTTACTGACCAGCGCTGGTGACGTTGTAACCATGAGCTGCAGCTCGCATCGACGTACCGGCTTCTATCAAACCAACGATCCGTCCTCTTTCCTGTTTGGTCATTTCAGCCATCTTTCCTGTTATCTTGAACCACCTTTCCCTATCTCATCATAATCAGGGATTCTGGCTCTTAACCCATATTGTTGTAAGCCTCCCATCTTTGACCCCTTTGCTTGGTTACTGACAATTATTGCTGATGTTCATCACAACCGATTTATCAAACAAGCGACCAAAAAAATCGTTTATAAAAGGTGGGCAAAAGAAACGCTGATCTTACTCGTCACAATACAACGATTTAGCTTGAATAGGGGCTTTTACAACTTTTGAAATTCGACCTTAAGCCACTCAAGTGTCCATAAATCCACTAAACAACATCGTAGCGCAACACAAGATGTGTCAAAATGTGCAGAAATTAACGGTGACTTGAAATGAATAATTATTTTTTGGCATACTATTTCAGGTTCCGATATATCTGACAATTTGCAAGTGTTTAGATACTTTATTGGCGCAGTTTATTTATATTCGCATGTGTTGGCCTGATGTGACAATGCTCTATATTGCCCT
Source organism: Asterias amurensis (assembly GCF_032118995.1). Taxonomy (NCBI): domain Eukaryota; kingdom Metazoa; phylum Echinodermata; class Asteroidea; order Forcipulatida; family Asteriidae; genus Asterias; species Asterias amurensis. The sequence continues at coordinate 1,059,047 of NC_092668.1, read as the reverse complement.
CTTAATATCCAAACATAAATGCAGGACTCAGTCCCCTGAAACCAATGAGGTGTTGACAATTCTTAGTGCAGATCCCGAAAGTGCAGACAGACCACTCGAAGCAGTCATCGTAATGGCATATGAGGATTTTTTTTAATCTGTAGTCACATACGATTCAAACTTTGCGTCAAAATAACCTTCTTCCAAGCTTGTACATATTATGTTTACACCTTCCGAAGTATTTTGTAAGCGTATAGTTTCCCAAGATGGAGTAAAGCATAAACCTTAAATGAAACATCAACAATAAAACAAGTATTGTTTTTTGAACTTATAATTATGCTACAATTTTACACACAAATGACCACGCAGGATAAATGTCATGAAATCATACTGTAGTATGGAACGTCTGTTCAAGTAGAAACAATTCAAGGTTCAAATTGATAAGTTTTTGGTTTACCTATAAGACTTGTGCTAACTCCTCCGTCACAGTGTAAACTGCAATTTGTCCCGACCCCAGGGTGATGGGGTATGTTCCTTTTGAAATAAAACCAGAAATCAAATCATGCATTATACCTGCAGATCGATGCATCACTATACCATACAGCGACAAGCTATAGTTCTGCACCCAGCGTCAGGACACGCTAGAAACTGACAATCGCTTGATGTAGCCATCCACATCACGAGAATCATATTAAACATTTACAATTGCATTAGCGAAGGGCATAACCACAATAACTTGTCGTTATCTCTCTGGGTGTTTTCCCGGAGTCAACTTAATTTAAACTGTAAACACAACCCGCAACCATAAGACACAAAACGCACTCAAAACAAAGTGCAGCTATTGCCAAAAATGCAGATCACAAGAAATTGCTCAATGATGGAAACCTTGTCTAAGTAACCTGGAGGTACTTGTAGTTGAATATTTGCCGAGCCATTATACGTGTTGCATCCACGATAGAGTGAGGCAGGTTTGAGCGTTAAGTGCTACTTCTTATATTGCGAAAGGTCAAAATCTTCAGGGGACGGTGTGTATTGTTTCATTGCGATCGCACTTTGATGCAACTGTTTTGAACTTATGTTTATACTGCATACAAAATTGAGAAAAGGCTTTTTGAATCATTATGGTTTTCGTGTACGACTTGAAATGACATTACGACAATGACCACGACATGACATGATCGAGGCTTATGAATTGTCTTAACAATTAACTGGATGCTAATTATGCAGATTATGACTAAACAGCGAACAACCATTATTGTGAATTAGTAAAGCGAGTATTTTATCTCACGCTTAGATTGGATAAACAGCCGTATATAACATGTCCCTCGTACATGATCGGTATAGTGTATACAGAACCTAGAACCCTTTCTCGGAAGAGGGGGTTGACCATAGTGTTTCTGGTTCACATAGCAAACAGGTTTCCTCATGCTTGCCAGCTAAATTGGGACATCCCTGGTTTCAATACCATAAATATATGTGAATAATTGTAATAACAGTACTGACAAATTAGAGGATGACTTGTGCAAGTTTCCACCGGAAGGGAAGTCATGCGCACGTTCCAACAAGTTACGTATTCATGTCGAAACGTTTAGTGATTTTATTTTTATCCTTTCTCAGTGTTTACATCATCGTTTTAGAAAAAGTCTTTCAGAACCCTATTTTTTTTCAAAGCCTGTTTATTATTCATCGCATTTAAGAAAAATAAAACTCTCACAAAAGTGTCCAGATCGCATTCACATCACGCAAGGTAAACCACTAAGAGCCCCTAATGCAGTCCCTGTATATGGGTTGTCTCGTTGCATGCACTCTTCAAGCTGCTCACCAGTAGGCTGTATATGTACCAATTAAGGACCAAAGAGAACAAGATGGCATGAATGTGAAGACACACCTAGCCCCTTTGCGTCTCAAGTGTCCCCCATTGCCCTATCCATCCTTTTTTGCATCATGTGTTTTAAGAGGGATTTAGAATTCTGAGCACGCGTACTTCAACACTGCCTATTTCTCTCTATGGATCACAGGGGAAATGTTTGCCACTAAGAAAAAACCACCATCTAGCCTTGTTGAGACTTGGACGCGTCGCACGTCTGATCCTTATCAGCATCGAGAGCACTTGTGTCGACTGCTCCAAGGTCGTGAAACACTTTCAGCAAACTAGTTTTTATTATTATAGAAATAAGGAAAGGTCGAAACAAGTAAAGGTCAAAACCAAGTGCATGACATTTGCTGGGCAAACATAGTGATGGAAATGCGTCACACGTAAAACACACCACATTACGTTTTGCAGCTCTGTGGCAGTCGAAGAAGAAGTTCGTCCACACAGAGGCTGAGTGGTTAGGGGTCGATTTTAAGATAGACTTAACTTAGGACTACTCCTAAAACTCTTTACTATTGGTAATTGTCAAAGACCAGTCTTTTCACTTGGTGGATGTCAATATATGCACAAAAAAACAAACCTGTGAAAATTTGAGCTCAATTGGTGGTTGAAGTTGCGAGATAATAATGAAAGAAAAAACACCCTTGTTTCATGAAGTCGTGTGCTTTCAGATGCTTGATTTCGAGACCTCAAATTCAAAATCTGAGGTCTCGAAATCAAAGTCGTGGCAAAATACTTCTTTCTCAAAAACTTCGTTACTTCAGAGGGAGGCGTTTCTCACAATGTTTTGTACTATCAACAGCTCTCCATTACTTGTGACCAAGTAAGTTGTTGGGCTAAAAATTATTAGTAATTACCAAAAGTGTCCACTGCCTTTAAGGCAAGTCCTATATTCGTCCTAACTCTAGATTAGACTGGTCTTAACTCATTGTGACATCCATCCAGGAGCGTATACAGACTTCTAATCTCCTTGAATGGTATCGCCCTTTATACAACTCGTTATATTATACCCTTTTTGTAGATAGTGATTCTTTTAAAGCATAATGCACCAATCTCCCTGATATTTTATACGATCCAATAAAGAACATAAAAATGAATTCGATTATAGCAAATATGATACTGTTTTTGTTTCCCCACACATAAGTGGATATAATGGATAGATACTTTAATATTTGTTTGATACAGTCATTTTTTTTCTAGAGGCAGTTCAACTCGAGAGTGCCGTGTTTCCAATCCTGCAGACAGTATTAAATTTCTGCCATATGAGCCCACATAAAAACATGTCAGAACACATTAGGGTAAAATACAACATTAAAGTAGGAAATGGGGACAATATCATACCGTGTTGTTATACGTCATCAGTTGTTCAGTTATCAAGTTCTGGTAACAACTTTTGTTTTTAGAATGATGTGCCTATAGTCTCGCTTCTTTTTTTAATGAAGTGTCCTTAAAACTAACTATAACAATTAGGAGGAAATAGAGGCTTTGTGAATTTAGACGATCGGAGATGTATTGAGGTTGAACTGAGACTAAATTCGGCTAAAACACAACTTGCAAAACAGGTCAGAGATACCAAACCACAGCATTGCAGATATCTCTTTCAAACGAACACGACATGTGTTGTGCCGCTAAAACTTAATAGCTTAGAACCATTGCTGACGGCTGCCATGACGAGATCAACCATGTACAAACCTTACACAACTTTCAGCCAATGATTGGTTGTCATTTTGGTATTAGTGACGTCGCCATTGAAACTTTGGGCGTCATAATCACGTTACTACATGAAACGCTAAGTAATTTGTACTTTGGCCATGAGCAAATAATATAAAATGGGCTAGCCCTCTTTGGGGGGGGGGGGGACTTGGTTTCCATCCATGTTTTACAAAGTTACAGCAAGGATCCCTTAGAATACAATAAATGAAATGCTTTTAAATTATTAAACAGGTGATTTCTTTTTATTCGAATACACAAACAGACGTACATCAGATGTGCAGGTAGTATGACGTCATGAAATTCCATGCAGTCTGGCGCCATTTTATGTTTTAGGCGTGTGACTCGCCAAACCACAATATGTGAACGTCTGCTGATATTTTCAAAAACTTTGAAACAGTTTTAAGGAAAACTATGTTAGCGTGTACACGGAGCAGGTGCGGCAGCATGATTGGTTTTGGTGCACAAATTGGATTTCTAACAATTTCACACGTCGATGCTTAAAACTAGCGGGGTACTTGGTTAAAAAACAGACTCTCGTTATTGTGTCAAACGCACTCGAGAAGACTAAATTCCTTTTCAAAATGGTGAAGTTTCATAGTTCTTCAAGCCCCTTAAAGCTTCTGATGTTGCCGTCGTTTAAATCTGTGAAACTCGTGTCTGTCTTATCTAGGAACAGTTTTTTTTTTTTTTTTTAATGAAATCTTCCTCTGTCCGGAAGCATTAAATGCGCAAACATTTATTTCAGGAAAAGTGAGTGTGAAAGTTTGATTGGATTTCTGACATTTATGAACCATTTTAATGTTAGATTCTTCATGGCTTGGACACAACTAGTTTTAGTTTGTTATTGTAAACTAAAGGGCTTGGAGTCCTTTAACCGGGCATATCATACTGTTCTTTAGTTATACACTTTTCAGTCCCTGCAACATTTATAATACATTGCTATTTTGATAATTGAGTTTCCACGGACCGATTGAATGTGGTCTTGCTTCAAAAGCAAAGGACGACAATCGTATTCCTTCATGGAGAACACAAAATTTCCCTTAAAGCGAAAGTGATAAACTCCTACGTATGGCCTACGTACAACGCCTTATCGAATGTTAGTTTTGACTTTGGAGTAAATATGGCCGGATAAATATTTAAACAAAGAGAAACCGACCATAGGGATGGGGCAAATTAATTCGTTGATTACTTTTCACAGGGCGTGTAAATACTTGTAATGGTCATGTGCACAGCCGTCAATATTATCATTATATGCGATTTATTATTAAAAGTGCTGGTCAGCGAACGCTAAGCTATAGTTTGTTCTGTGGTAGATGTGCCGTGCCCGCATTTTACACTCGAACATTTTTAGAATTGAACAAGAGTCGCCAAAACAGTTGTTTTCATTGTAAAGTCTTAAACAAACCACCCCCACATTATGAAGTATGTGTGTTCATCGTTTTTGATAGTTTAAGGCTTTGTAAGTAACTATGTTTATTCATATTTCTCAAACACTAAGAATCATGTTCCAAGAAAATGTGAATAAATCAAAGTCAATGTATAATAAACGACAAATTGAAATAAATTCAGAAATATGAAATCGATTTGTTGAGTAACTGTTAAGTAGACTTTTAATAAATATTAAAAAACAGTATATAACAAGATACCAATATTTGGCATAATGATCCGGTAGAAGTGTTAGAGACATAAACAAACTACCAGTAACTCTGAATATTGGGCAAGATCTGAATATCTTGAAAGCCAGACTCATCCTTTTAAGACCTCATCCAAATATATCTCAAACACAAGTCGTGCCCCAAGACGTCTGCTAACCCATCACTAATCATAATGATTTCAAGTCCCCCTGTTACCTGCTCCCCCCCAGATGGCCAAACATCATCTCAGGACCATGATGGAGCATAATGCTCAATAAAGATGACAAGGAAATGACAGTCGTTGTTAATAAATGATGATTGTTGCTAAATATTGCATGCACGTGATGCTAACACTATAACAGAATGGGATAATGGCTCGGGAACTTTTGGTAAAGTTCAATCAAATTCAATGGGTGTTTGATACAACAGGTTCATTCGCCTATTGCTTCTTCTCCACCCACCCCACCCCCTTCTTGCTCTTTCTGCCCCTTTCTATTCATGCATTTCCATTTGAGTTCTTATGTCACAAACCTGCTCTGATGTCATTTAGCCTTCGAGAAACAATCTGCTATGTGTCGAAACGTCTGGCCATTTTTAAATGTTTTTATTTTTACGTGAATTAAAAATGATCATTAATTCAGTATTAAGAGAGCTGTAAAACCGAAGAATCGGAATACCAGGCATACTTGATACATATCCAAAAGCAAGTTACCAGCGATTTCTCTAAAACGTTTAAATATGTAAACAAATAACCGGTTACAGCACAGAAATTGCTGAAGCTACACGAACCACAACAAAAACCACAATTAATCAAACACTTAGGAAAGCAAAGGAGTGCATTTTTCAATTATAGGGAAACAAAAAGTCGACGCGGCAGAAGGAAAATTTATGAATTGCTAACTTCATGGGGAATGTCAGTTTGTGTCTTTTGAGTTAGAAGTGCTTGGCTTTTATGCATCAATCTTGGACTTGTAGGATCAAGGGGGCTGTACAACTCGGTTTGAAACGGAAGCTTCAGAAAGCCCAATTTATTAATCTTTAAAAGCATTGCGCGTAGTTCGATAACAAGATGCAGTTTTCACTGAAATATCAAAGGTCTCACTGACGTATATGATTTGCAGTTAAGTCCACAATAGTTAGCCTATCAGACCCTTCTGTGCGTACGGTGGCCATAAAGTGGCATCAAATATCGCAAATATCTTTGAAAATAATTTGAGATTTCGCTAATATTACCACACATTATATTTGCAAAGGTTTGATATAGATGTGATAATGGTTTGCTTCATCGCAAACAAACCTATTTACGATAATTCTTTTGTTATATTATGAATATTTGCAGAAATATTCGATTTAGAAGTCCTTGCAGGTTAATTAAGTAATAAAATTGTTCTAATCCAAGAAAGAAAATAATGGTAGAAAGGATGAGGACATCAAAGCTTATTAAATTATTTTATATTAATGGTAACCTGAAGAGAAAAAAAACAGGTTATGGAGTAATAGCTGAAACTAAATTGGTCTAAAATAAAGAAAAAAAATCACCGACAAAATTGGTCAGTCTCTACTACTCTGCTGTTAACACGACAAACTTGTGTTTGGGTAGTGTGTTTTAAATAAATATTAAAGAACTTGTTTGTTGAGAGCGAGTGGTGTGAACGCACAGTGTCCAATCTGTCAGACACGGCAATACAAGTTGATTGATCGTTCGTTAGTGTGTGTGAACAAGCCCCCTTAATGCTGAATATTAAATTATCCTTCTAAGTTGCCCAAAACCAGCATTGGAGGAAGTCTATAAGGACGGCAGTGTGGGAAGATCAAAATTGGCATTTTAAACCGAAGTAAAAAAAACTTCGAACCTCTGAACCTCTTTTCTTCATCAAAGCCTCTTTTTACTAACCTCATTACCTTTTAAGGAACCTCTGAACCTCTTTTCTTCATCGAAGCCTCTTTTTACTAACCTCATTACCTTTTAAGGAACCTCTGAACCTCTTTTCTTCATCAAAGCCTCTTTTTACTAACCTCATTACCTTTTAAGGAACCTCTGAACCTCTTTTCTTCATCAAAGCCTCTTTTTACTAACCTCACTACCTTTTAAGGAACCTCTTAACCTCTTTTCTTCATCAAAGCCTCTTTTTACTAACCTCATTACCTTTTAAGGAACCTCTTAACCTCTTTTCTTCATCAAAACCTCTTTTTACTAACCTCATTACCTTTTAACGAACCTCTGAACCTCTTTTCTTCATCAAAGCCTCTTTTTACTAACCTCATTACCTTTTAAGGAACCTCTGAACCTCTTTTCTTCACCTCTGAACCACGAATCTCTGAATCTCTGAACCTCTTATTACAAGCCGATCTTAACCTGTTTATACGAGCCTCCCATCTTCTTTTATTCTGAACCTCGAAACTTCTTTTTACGATCATCTCCTGAACCGCTTTTTACGAAGATCCCCTGAACCTCTTTTTACGAACCTCTAGGGTACGTGATTTTCACGAACGTCTGTACTTTTTTAATGAACCACTGAATCACTTTATTATGACAATCGGAAGGTCTTTTTACGAACACCTCTGAACCTCTTTCTACGATCCACTGAACCTTTTTTTACAAACCTCTTAAGGCTGGAACCGGAATGTTATAACCACATTGAGGTTGCCTCGTCTAATGTCCTGCTAGGAGTATCCCAAGTTGCTCCTTATAATGTTTCAAACCACACACAACAGTTGGCAAATAAGCCCTCTAGGCCGATCACTCTGGCGTACCTGCCACCATCACCATTGATCCCTCAGGGACTAAACACTCCCTGCTGCCCATCCGTGTACACCGACAAGATTGTATCTATACTCGGATACGTTCTAAACGATCGTTTCTAGGTTAACTTCAAGTCCCCAAATCCCCCCTTCTTTTCTCCCTCCCTACACCTTCGTTCACAGACTCTATAGACATAATAATTGGTGTTTTCCGTCGACACCACATTGAGGCGACGAATGTAAATATTCCCCCGGGGAACGGGTTTACGAACCGGGTAAATAATGACACGGACAACTTCATCACGTGGCCCTGGTGTTAAAAAGGGGGTTAATTTCATTCAAATCCAGATGTTGTGCTTTTCGTCTGCCATTTTGTTTACTCGCACACAACTGGCGATTGTTTACTGTTCTATATTCAAACCCAAAAGCAAGGATCGCCCGCAGTTTGCATAATATCTTGCGGTTATTTTAACTGAAGCAGGGTTGATAGTGCGAAAGAATGAACAATACTTCATGGAGTTTTCTGCATGGGGTGTCGGTAAAATGTAAAAAGGTTTAGATCGATAATATCATGACGGGTGTATTTCTTGGTAAATTCAAGCCAATTTGCATGGCCTCCTGTTAAGAGATTTGGGGGTATTAGGTTGGCTCAGTAGTTTCTGCACCTGTCAATCACCTATGTGGACCCTGGTTCGATTCCCACCGCTGTTTTGGCGCCTTTACGTGGACTGGGTTTTCAGTCCCTACCTGATTGCATGCGGGTTCTCCCCCTGTGTGGTTTTCCATCTTTCCAATTTTCCAATTTTATGATCGTTTCCTATTCGTCGTGGTATTGGCATTAATCGTGCTGTTACACATGTAATCAATTAAATACATAAAGAACATTCAAATTTCAAAACTGTAAAGTTCAGCTAAATCACTGTTTACTTGAGAAAGTAAACACAAAATAAGTTATTTGAATCCATCAATCTCTAACAACCTGGCCAAAATTATGCAAACTTAGCAGGCCTACGTCCCATGTGTGTCTCATGAGGTGTAGGTGTGGCTAAATACACCGCCCCGACCTTCACAAACTGAACATCACCTTGTCGGTGAAGGTAAAAGCTCCCGAACACCATTAGTGTGAAGCAATTACATGCTTATTTAATGGGTAGGTCAGAGGCATGTGGGAGTACCGGCTTGTAAAAGTGTTACCCCCATTAGGCTATCGCAGCTAGAGGTGTAGACTTCATGCCTTGTGTTTTGGTTAATAATTACGAGGTGCGAACAACCTTGTCCTGTATATTCTGAGTTGGAGAGTTGGTACCCTAAGCAGCTCATGCTGAACGTTCAATCATGGAGGAAGACATTTCCCTTCCTCCATGGTTGAACACAGAAATAAAATATTCACGTTATTTATTGTATGGTTACTTGAACTTAGGCCTGTTGTTTCTGGCAACATGATGCAGAATCAGAGTGAAAACCCATCTTTGCAACATTCCAAAATTGGTCAGGTCACATCGGGCCCGGAATCACGGTGAATTCTGACCAGGGAAATACTGACCAATAGTGTATACGTTTTCTTGTAAAGGCTGCAACGGTATTTGAGGGCCTCTCATAAATACTGTTACAACAAAAACTAATGTCCAGTCTCATCCTACACACCATTTGAGATGGAAATTGGATAAACGAAAGGAACGTGACCAGCATTTGATCCCACGATGATGTGTTGCTTCATGACCCGTCGTCCAAAACGTTGAATAATTTAACCCACAGACCCCCCCCCCCCCCCCCCCCCCTCGTGAAACAAACTTGCTGAAAGGTGAGTGGCGAGGATTTATAGCACCTCGATCTCTCTACTCTCCGGACAGGTTGACCGGGGACAACCTCGTTCTCTACGGACAGGTTGACCGGGACAACCCTTGACGGGATGGTACACTATTGATCATTGTGACTCTCCTTCAACTATTACCTTAGGATGGGAAGCCATTGGCAAGCTTCAAGAATCATCATGTCTTGAAGTGGCTTACAGGGGGCGAAGGTCGCTTAGTAATTACTCTTAAAATTACTGGCAATACGAACTGAGAAAGCCATTTGGCAGATTTCAAGAATCATCCTTTCTTGAAGTGGTTTTGAGGGCGAAGGTATACGTTTGGTAATTACTCTTACAATTAGAGGTAATATAAACTTAGAAAGCCATTTGGAAACTTCAAGAACCATCCTTTCTTGAAGTGGTTTAAAGGGCGAAGATATGTTGGGTAATTACTCTTACAATATAGGGCAATACACCCTTTTGGTTTAGAAGCCTATTAGTTTCACGATAGTATAAAGTATTTTGAGCAACATAATGTGGTTATCGAACTAGATAATTATCAGTATTTATAAGTTACCAGGTGCCCTGCCTGGTAGAGACCGATAGGACACATCCAGCAAGCCATCACGGCAGCGAATGAACAAAATTAAGAAGTTTCTTTTGGCTCGTGTTAAAGACAAACAAAATACCTTTTAAATGTTGTTAACCAAACAATCCACCTCATACGTCAAAAAAACAACTAATAAGACAAGAAGCGGTCTGCGGCAGCGGCCCCGCAGGGCAACAACACCAAGAGCAGATGCCCATTGACAGACTGTGCAAATGGTATCAAGTCCCTTTAATAACAAAAGGGGTTCACCCGGCACTGTCATTAAAGTGAAATTAATTGTTCTATCAACGGGAGGAAAGAGGCAACGGCTAGTGATAAATGGCACCCGGTCTCCACTAGCTTTTATAACGAGAGTAATTCCACGATCTTTTGGGTTAATGTTTAGCGTGTGATTCGATGATCGGTCACGCCAATGGTGCATTTATAGGAGTGAGGACGAATTGGACATGTCAAGAGATGATTTATTGGACTTTGTAAATCCAGAGAAAAAAAAGACCGATGTCTTGGATTGGAACACCTCTAAAAAGGGTGGTAATAACAATTACACGGTGTATTGTCAATTATTATGAACTGAAAACAAGTTGACCATCGGCTTAGAATTAGGAAACTAACATACTTAGCCTCAATTTTAGAGGCAATATTGAATATGTATATGTCGACACGATTTCAGCCTTGGAATTAGGACACCAAAATTTATAACAATTCATGTATGATTTCTGATGCCACGAATCTAGAAGTGGACCAATATAATGTTTTAATGTATTAACTACTCAAGTATAAGCTTTAGTTCGTGCAGCAAACTGATTGGGTCGTCCCGTTTTGTCTCGACCTTTAACTAGTTCATAATAACACAACACAACACAACAACGAAGGCAACTTTTGTGCGATCCGTTTGCGCAAAACAAACATCCCCATGTAATTGCACAATGCGGGAAGCGAACCATCCTGCTCCCAACTGCCAAACCATCTTCCGGTTTGTTTTTAAATGAATTACAAATACATTTCCACAAAAACGTCGACTTTTATGGCAAGGTTGGACACAGGCCACCTATTTCTTTTGGACTTTTGATCTAGATGAGCATTAAAACAACAAGTAGGTTGCACGAACGCAATTAGCGTTTGCTTCCTACAAAACACCTGCCTCATAAAAGAAGTACGAGATCATATAAACTAGAACAGTGATTGAAATCAAACGAACACACAGAAACTCAATACCAATGTTTCAAGGTAAGGTATACAAAACCGAGCACTTATTACATAAAATATACACCAATATACAAGCACGCTCGAGGAGAAAAAAGCAAGTTGAGATGTCAGTTTGCCAGTCGCGCTCTCTTTGCAGGTCCCGAAGGGGGAGTAGAGCTGTGTCTTTTATAGATGAAGAAGACGGAAATAAGAGGTCGCCAAGGCTGGGAAAACATCCCTAGCTGTTGCAGTCTCTACCGACCTATGGGGGAGTATTAAGTTACCATTAATACACACGGGGCAATGATTTCCATGTGCATGACGGGCAGCGAGGAGGATTGGAGTCGACGCAGCATGTCTGCAGTAGAGTGTTCCATACGCAAACAATTTAAGTACCTCCCATATTGGTTTTCTGCGAGCCGTTATTTTCAAACATGAGCTTTACAGCACGTGGTATTGTTGCGTATTTGTAAACACGAGTCTGTATCCGCGAAGTTGGTTTTTATTATGTGAATGTCAAGTTTTGTCCAGTTGTTATTGTTGGATCTCTTCCCTACAGAGGCTACCCAGGTGTCATTAAAACAAATAAACAAACAAACAAACCAACAAGCAAACACACAAACAAACAAAAGGAAGCAAAACAAAAACAGAAACAATCGAACAAACAAATAGATTAAACAGTTGTACCATTTCATATTGCATTGCACATCTAAAAAATTACAATAGTATACCCTTTTTTTTTTAACTTTTAATATTGATTGTCTGAAGAAACATCAAATAGGTAATATTAATTTATAAACTTAATACAGTCTGTCATAACCAATGGGTTGACTTTTATCTCATGAAAGAAGAACGAAAATTAAAAAGACATGCCAATGACATACTGTAATTTTAAAAGGTTAAGATGTGATTACTTTTGAAATCGGATGACCGCATCTTGAAGGTGTTATGTTGTCCCGCAAGATAATTTGTATGGGGTTCCTGACATTCTGAGGACGTTTTCATACGCTCAGAATTTTCTCGGGAAGTCGACATCTTACTTTCGAGATGATGCAATCCTAAGAAGCAAAACATAACAGGAAGATGACGTCTTAATTGTTGATGTCCTCATCCAGAGATGAGTTTACTAGCGATGACGTCATCTTACGCTTTATATGATGTCATCAACTTGCTCTTCAATTTTCTCGGTATCTCAACATGTCTGAGTGTACTTCCGGACCTCTTGAAGTTTTTTAAGAAGGTACAATGTAGTATAAATAATAGTGTGTGTCCTTTAAATGACCGACAATTTTGGGCTGGGCAAACAAAAATTTACTAGAGCTGGGAATGAACCAGCGACCTCAGGTTTAACGTGTGCCGGTGCTACTAAGTGAGCTATATCCAAATGTTGGCGGTCTCTCTATTTTATCAATATCTTTATTTAGAGGTGCCCGTTAGATACCCAGACAGTTTCCCATGTGGTTTACTATTTGTACTGATGTTGCATTTAATAACACAAATGCTATTTATTATTTCTAAACAGAGGTGTGGTTTATTGGAGCAAACAGACAGTGTGGACTCAAGCTGTTGGGCAGAAAGGAGGTAGGCCAACTTTGTTTGTTTTGACCCAGTAATTTTAATAAAAGGCAATGATTTTAGTTATCTTACGAATGTGATGCCAGATGACAGAAAATAGACATAGAGTTGTGTTGAGTGGGTAGCTTTAAAGGCACTTGACATTATTGGTATTTACTCAAAATAGTTGTTAGCATATAAACTGGCTTGGTAACGAGCAATGGGAAGCTGTTTATAGACTTATCTTTGACAATTACCAATAGTGTCTAATGTCTTTAAATCGGTTGATTCTTCAATGTACTCGTTTCTTCACTTTACCCTTGAGGTGGGAGGAGCCAAAAAGTGGGGTGCAATGACGCCACTATTAAACCGGTGTTAATCCAGTAGCGACTGTTGACTCAATAAGTCGGCATTTAAGACTGTGTATAGAATGACATCTGGTTTGCACCTGGGATTTTATCCGCCAACGGTTTTAATATAACTTCAGCCACGAATCAAATCAACTGTAAGTATTGCTGCCATTTACCACCGTGCCCGCATTCAGCAACCTACTGTATCTAAGATACTGTTTAACTTCACAATGACTTTTTCCTCGCTCCTCGGTAACACTAAGCGCCAAACACGTTATTAAAAATCTCATTCATTAAATCATGATACTTGGATGTTGGAGATGACCCTACAGCAATGAATGTGATTTACCAAACAATATTAGGTTTCAGTGGATTTTGAAACCCGTGGTTATACTTGGGAAACTTACGGACCCTCAGCGTATCGTATTTGTAAGAAGCGTTCAACAGACTTGTCTCGCTAGAGAGGAGGGGGTCTATCAGGTTTTAAAGCATAGGATAATGAATAGGCATACGTTGGTTTTGGATGTTTCTTGTAATTATTCTTGTAAGGATAAAAATGATATTAATGAGTTCTTATACAGCACCTTATACCAAGCAATGGACGTATCAAATTGCTAAGTATGTTTTCCTGCAAGATATGCGAAGCTACGTTTTGAAGAAACGGACTTACTTTAGTCTACCTTATATTTATTGATCAAACCAACAGCGAACGAGCCACCAATTACATGAATACACAATTAAAAATATCCACATAGCCTTTATTGTTGGTACAAAGTAAACAATTAAAATAGAAAAATCTTATGGAAAGAAAATTAAAGCAAACATTGAAGATTAAATAAATTACTTTAGCGACAGGTTCTGTGGTGCCATATGCAGACAATCATTCTATAACCATACATGAATCATGTGCCTTAATTATAGCAGCAGAAATGCAGAACACGTTCAATACAATGGGTGTCTTTTGGTGACACATTATAATCAACAGACTGTGCAAGTCTAGGGGATAGGGCGTATCCCAACCATGATTTTACGTGTGCGCGATAATGTTTCTTATCCAGATCAGAACCATGACGGTACTAAATATATATAAAACAATTTACGGAACAATACCCTTTTTTGGACCGAGTATTATTCAATTCTTGACGGATTAAGACTTGTTTAGACAGAATAATACTCCTTTTTAACGAAATAATCTAAAACGAACTATGAATAAATTACACGATCTTAATAACTGCCCCTCTGGAATTGAAGCGTTCGGAAGCCAATTTCGAAACAAAATATTTTTTCGATGGGAAATGTTTGTAGTAATAAACGAAGGTACCTGTTCGTGCAGACCTACATGATCAGAAGTCCTTGATAGTTCCCCGGGGTGTGCTATATATAGGTCAGTTCGTTTTATATGTAGAAAGATAATAATAAACATACAACGTGCCAGCACTTGATTCTTGGCATTTTAATTTCATCACTATGAGTCTACGGAAGAATCCATAACAATGTAATTATGATGTCAGAGTTCTCTTATTTTCCTTTATGGAAATTTTATGTCGAAAATTTCACTATCTCGCACGGACGTTAATAATAAAAGTGTGTTGTTATGACAAAACAATAATTGTGCAACAAAATAAACATGGAAAAGTGAAGCAATAACATGTTTAATAAGAGATGTTAAATTTGCATCGGGATAAAGAATATTAATTTTGGTCTTTACCCATACACCGTTGTGTGTTAGCATTGTATATTCAGTACGAAATAAGAGGTTTGTTGGTTTGTCTATTTTTATTGTATTTTTTTGTTGGGGTGGGAGGGGGGTACATGGATTAGTTGGTGATAGTGTAAACGGTTGAATATTCAAAATTGTGAAATTTGATGTTGTTGTTTGGTCGTTTGGTCGGACTTGCTATCCCTTCACCTCGCCGGAGTCGGTGCCGGGGTACAAATCTTAGTTTGTTTTGGTATTGAACATTAACGCCTCAGCCGCATTCCTAAGCCTGACATAATTGCATTTGTATTGTATTTCCATACCACATAATACTTCTCTTTTGCTTTGCCAATAGGTTCTGTGCAACACTTAGGCGAAATTTAAACCAAACATCATTGCCTGACGAATTCATAAGTAATGCTTTATAGCCATGTACTGTTTTTTTTGTGAACATAAAAAAAATGACGGTTCAAAAATGCCGTTCCTCTCAACATACGTCATGTATCCACAGGCTGTGTTAATTAATACAGCAATACAGATTGAGGATATCTGACTGACCGTTAAGGAGAACAAAATCGCAGGAGGGAGAAATATAGTGAATCGATTTCTTATCACGACCAATAGTGTCAGGATTGAACTAGAACGGAATTAACCCGGACGTCAACACCCAGTGTACCGTAAAGGTGGCAATAACATTGACAGCTGGATGGCTGGAACCAAATTCAGTTGTGAAACTTAGTCACGGTGGGCTGTGTAATGGTGTGCCCTTGCGTGTAGAGGGTTGAAATACCGTGAGGATTTTGGCCCAATTTGTTGGGGGAAAATTTGTCAGGAAATGAGATTACAACTGGAAGAATGTTAGTGACAAAAGGCCGCAACGTGTAATATTGAACAAGAGTTAATTTTAATTTGCTTTAAAATGAAATACATTTGTAAAATAACTACCGATACATATTAAACCATAGTAGGGGAAATGCCTCTCTGACGAACGTCCGGTTTTGGATCGAAAGCTAATTTCGATTTAACAGGAACTTCGTCAGAGGCAAAAACAAACATAAACAAAAACAAAGGAGGAGCAAAGAATGGTGAGGCATCCAAAAAAATGTGGTACAAGTTATTAACTGAACACTATTGGTAATTGTCAAATACCAGTCTTCTCAACATATGCCCAAAATAACAAACCTGTGAAAATTTCAGCTCAATTGGTCGCCGAAGTTGCGAGGTAATAATGAAAGAAAAAACACCCTTGTCACATGAAGTTGTGTGCTTTCAGATGCTTAATTTCGAGACCTCAAATTAATCTGAGGTCTCGAAATCAAATTTGAGGAAAATTACTTCTTTCTAGAAAACTATGTCACTTCAGAGGGAGCCGTTTCTCACAATGTTTTATACCATCATCAACCTTTCCCCATTACTCGTCACTAAGTAACATTTTATGCTAATAATTATTTTGAGTAATTACCAATAGTGTCCACTGCCTTTTAGAACCAATACGAGTAAAGTGGTGAGGACAAAACGATGGTTAATGAAATTGTGGATAACTGGACCATACTAGATGTGGTAATGAATTAAGGTAATGTAATGTACATAACTATTTTATATTTGTTTCTTTTATTGGATTTATTTGGAATTCTCTACGTCATTCTTAACTATTTATCAATAATTAAATCTTCTCTACAGCCTTTAAGTTTGAGAAAAGTTAATTATCTTCCATAATCTTTCTGGACGATGTAATATTGCATGTTAAGTAAACCCATTATCACACTTAAAATCAGAAAAGACCCCCTAGTCATTAATTAGTATTATTATTTAGTATATTAGCGTATAGCTTAAATTTATATGGGATTTGAGGCATTTCATGGTGAGGTATCAATATGTATTTGGTTTGCGGTAAAACTATGTATGTGTTTACTTGATGGGTACAGCCATGTGTTTTGAACGATTTTAAAGTTGCATTGGGTGGGGATTAGGGTGAACATTTTGAAGCATTGTCCCTTTGATTTGTGAAGCTTTAAACTTGGCGCTCAGCCAGAGTAGTTCAAAAATATATTTGTCCATTCACCTCTTGCAGACGTAAAATGCATCTCCACTAAAAGCACCTCCACTGGATGTCAAATCATTAAATGAGTCAAAATGTACTCAAATGTTGAGTACTTGGTCTGCTGAAACAGTGGACGGGATAAGTGCGTGTAAAGTGTACTGCAGGTCGACCATATGAGAGAAGACGCAAATTTGTTCTTTGAAAAAAACCATATTTATACAGGATATGAAATCAGCTGAGAGGCTTTTTAACATCATGGTTGAGAACAATAAACAACAAGCAAAAAACTATTAAAAAAATACTTAAAAAACATGCAGTTAAAAACACCAAAATTATAATATGGAAAGGAAAAGAATACACAATACACGAACTATATACAAAAAAAATGTACCTAAAGTACACCTTCTTAAAACAAGCAATTTTCAAACTTTTCAAAATGGCTGCAAAATCTTGTTGATGCCAAGCCCCCCCCCCCACCCCCGTGGACGAACGCGCGGACCAAGTAGCCAAATATGACGTAATTCATGACGTACTCTGACAATGATCCCAATTTCATACTTGCATCATCAAAGGCACAGTTCCATTGTTTACCTGCCGTGCTTGCTGTACAATTATTGCTAGTTGTACAAATTACTCCTTTAAAATGACAACTCTGTGCCTTCGAATGTATATGCTTCATTTGCGTGCTGTTCCACGTGCCTATCATTGTTTAGACAAGGCCAGTTCTGCGGCTTGGCGCCATTTCAAATTTCAAAACAAATAACCCTCGTCGGAAATTACACGACAAATGGAGCGCACTGTCACATGAATTCTTCAACATCGTAAAAGACTATTGAATGCCCTTGGGCATTTTGTGTACGTTCAAGATAAATGGTACGTTTAACGTTTTAATCGGATCTTTTTCGTTTTAATAATACAATTGTAATTGTTTTCAGAAAGATTGATATGTATTTAAGTATGTTAATTGATTGTAATTGAATTTTATAGTAAGGTATGCGGTTATACCGTGTAAGGATAATCTCTAAATGAGTTGGGGCGGGTCTGAAAAGAACCAATGGTTTCAACTCGACATTTCGACCAGCATGCTCTTCAGCAAAGTTTCAAATTCTACTGATTAATATCAAAACAAAATTGGTATCGTGACACCAAATGTAGGTCGATGTACGACTGCCTCTTACTTAACCAAAAATCAATATTCTTTATCCCCGATGCAAATTTAACATCTATTAAATCGTTTGCAGTACCCGCTGCTAAAACATAGGATTCGAACTGCCTCTAGCTACCGGGCAATCTCGGTGGTCTAGTTGGTATGACACTGCTCTAGAATTGCAAAGGTCGTGGGTTCGAATCCCACCCGAGTAAAAATGCCTGTGATTTTTTTCACAGGACTCGGGAAAGTACTGAGTATACAGTGCTACACACATCGGTGTATGGGTAAAAACCAAAAATTAATATTCTTTATCCCCGATGCAAATGTAACATTTATTAAATGCCTCTTACTTGTTCGTTTAATAATAAATGGATATAATAAGCGCCTTACGTTTAGCCTCAAAGCGCTGTACATTAAGCCATTAATATCAAATTAAGCCTCAAATTATTAACTAAGAGACGCTGCTGTGAAGTTTATCAATATTTATCATTATCAAGAGTTTTTATAAACTCGTTAGTTGAGAGATTCTGGTATGATGGACAATAATCTCTGTAACTTTTAGAGACGTATTTCAGCAGCCTGTCGGTTCAGCGTCGGTGACATTATGGCGTTATTACGAACATCCTTGTGTGTTCATCACAAGGATGGTCGAAATATTTGTAATTAATACACTTCATTCGTTGTTACTTTATATTCCACCAGTTTGAATACAGTATTTAACGAATTCTCTGTTTAACGGTAAACTCACAGAGCGCAGTAACAGCCAGTTGTGTGATCCACCATTGGTTGAATTTATCCGAACGTTCTATTCTCAATATAAAGTTTTGAGTTATTCGAGTCAAAGCATATTACCATCATTCTCGTCGAAATCACTGTTTTACAATCGCAGATGCAATATTCATTGGAAAAGACAAATGAAAGAGTGAAAAACAGGTGACGTTGCCGGGGTACATTTATGTACACTCCATCGGTTACACCCAACCGCTATTGTGTTTTGTCTGGTACCCTTATGCGCTTGTGTGCCTTTAACACGCTGGTATCACAAAAAGCATGACAAGTGCGGCAGCCTGTGTTGCATGGGTTCTAAAAACACAACCCTTGAAACTGGCACGATGATCGTGTTTAAATTAATTTTCCCAGCAGCCATTTTGTGTTTTGTCTAGTACCCCATACGCGCCGCTGTGCTTTAGACACTGATATTTCAAGGAGGGCACAGACTGCGACCTTTCGTTGCCGCGGTTTTTAATAACCCACTGTACTTGAAATTTACACGGATCATCTTGTGCTTAGTTTTTCCTTTCCACGTTTAAGTTAATAATCTGAAGCTTCTTCCGACGGGGTAATTTTGTTAATGTGTGAACGGACATACTTTTTGATCAATTTTGCACACAGTAAGGATATTTCATGGGTACGTCATTACAATCCAGAGACCAATTTCGTCGAAAAACACTGCTCTAAATAATGTATTCAGTATGATAACCGATGAACCGATGAACGAGAGTACTAAGAATTGCCAAGAAAGAAAGTTAATTAATTGAATAATGACAATTTAAACTAAAAATTCAAAACACAGATCAATTTTTCTTAATATGTTTGCATTTTATCATGAATTATGCCAAATTCCCCTTTGCTTCCCTTTAAAAGACCCTGTATTTATTTAGAACTTTCGTCCACTTTATCCATACTTTGTAAATAGTACCAAGCCCTCTCCCATGTCTCTCTATTGCAACTAATCTGAACATGTCAAACTTCACTTTCAACGATTCTTACTGACATCTGGAGGGTCTCAGACCGCAGGAAAATCGAAGAAGAAAAAGAAGGGAAAAAACTCTGGACGACATCGATACGGTCTTTTCCCGCGTTTCATTTGAAATTGATACATGGAACGGACGGCAAAGTAATCCTGTGCAATTAGCATTGGAGCGCATTCCGGAACATAAGGAACCCATACCACCATCAGAGTCGCCCCGGTGTTCTTTTTTATACGAATGGCCAGACAGTCCAAAATCAATTAATATTGTCTGCCGTCACGAGGCCTTGCATAGAGTCAACAATGTGCGTGTTTGCTGGCTGCGCCACCTCTTTTTTAAAATACACAAGGTATGTTTAAATGTCGTGGAATGGTTTGGAAGAACAGTATGGAACTTTTGGGTGTTCTTTCATTTACATCCGAGGACATCATACCCAAAAGTGTCTCTTCTTCTGCAAAATATCCAAACATGTTTGTGTGTAATTTTACCAAAACCTCACCCATTTCATTGTTCAGCAATGAGCTTTCACAACTGGCGTGTAGTAGTATCTTTCCTCGCCTTCCACCTCTAGGATCCCGGTTCGAATCACACCAGGGGCACTATGTGGTTTGGGTTTTCATTCTTTTCTCCATGGTACTCTTTGCCATGTGCGAATATTTGAAATCTGAGTCCAGCTTTTCCCAGAAATAGATCAGATCATACTGATCGAAACGTCGAGTCGAAACCAACGTTTCTTTTCAGTTAAAGTATCATTGCATGGTGTTATCGCAAATCTTACTATATAATATTTTAAAGTTATACTTTCAGCTAATTGTGATATGAGGGTAATTTTGATACCTACTTCAGTCCAAAAGGTTCTACTATTATTGAAACTATTCTTGAAACTATTTTACAGTCTTGGTAATACACTGTTATCCCTTAATTTACTTTTATACAGCTCGACTGAGAGACTGGAATTAATACCCTCTAGAGTCGAATGACTCGTGGGAGAAAAAGAAGAAACCGTCGGGTAAATAATCTGATAATAGCAAGCAATCAATTCACACCGGTAAAAAAAAAGCCAATGAGAAAGAAGAAGAACAAAGAATTCCGAATAGTCTACTCCGCTGTTGTGGAATATAAAGCAATATAAGTTCTAAACAGAACATAATCTACACAGCATGGATATGTACACATGGTGTTACCACAAACCAAACATATATTGATACCTCACCATTCCATGCCTCAAATCCCATATTATAAAAATACAACAATAGTTATTTCTTGAAAGGGAAATGCGAAGATTTGATATCAGAAATTGAAAGGTGTCAGGCTTCGCAACAGTTTGCGTTCCATTGTTCGGGCGGTGGCTGAGGCTGTAACATAATGAACAGTTACAAATGGTGGCAGACGAAGCATGGGTGAAATACTATCCGACTTCACCCTCGGTGGGGCTTGAAAATCACCCTACGTCCCTGTCCCTGTTGTTGAAGGCGACCACTTTATCCAGGAGAAACTGTTTTTATAAGAGTAGTGTGAAAATGGTTCTGTTTCTGAATGGAGGCAATTGCTGCATTGATTTTGTGTCAGGGGATTTTAAGAAAAACACGGATGCAGACTCGGGTTACGGGGAGTCAGGGTTTATTGATAACTTGGGTTCAGACTGGAGTTGATAACTTGGTTTCTCTTTTGGAATTGATGAATTGAGTTTTAAGGACAAGCCACAATGACTGGCTGCGATGTGGTTTGGACAAACGGCAGTTTCCTGCTCAGATGTTTAAAAAAGTAACTAATTTAAATAATTTTGATCTTCAACTGGAATTATTAAACACACTTTATCCACAAGGGATGCCGGGAGAGTTTTGTGTTGCTTTAATATGTCACTGACCGCTCTTGCTCGACACCCCCCCCCCCCACCCCCTCTTCCCCTTCTAGAACGTGTGGTATGGTCCAGATTATGCTATCATGGCATATGAGCTGACCGTTACGTAGGGTTAAGACAATGGAACTATTTAAAGGTGACAATTGCCTACCAAGGTTTTACACAAAGGATGCTGGCAGAATTTTGTTTTGTGCCCCCCCCCCCCCTAAACCAAATCACCAACCCCTGTTGATGGCGACTCCCTCTTGGAATTATGGTATGGTCCACCTTAGGGTATCATGGCATATGAGCTGACCAGTGTGTATAATGTGTTTAAGAGAATGGAGCTATTAAAATATGTCAGAATGTGCTGACAGCAGACCACTCCCGATGCCTGGTGTAGGTTTATCTAATGAACCATATCTCACAAAAATAAGATAAAAATGATCATTTTCATATTAATAACACCCGAGCACACCGACCTCCTGTTAAAATCAGTCCGGGCCGCTGCGTAGTATTACAATATTTGCAAAATAAATACACGAGGCTACTGATTAAAGTTCCCAATAACTGACAGTATCAAGTACCTGTGTTGATTTGTCTGAGGACTGTGTGTCCGCAGATGGTGGCATTTGTACGAAGCCACATTTTGTGGGGGCATTTTGTGAAGCATGCTGTCCAAGCCGCGGACCAAACAATGTCTTGGGTTTGATTATTTAATGTTGACACACATTAATGTCATTAGATGGCAAATGTTTTTTTGTTTTTTGTTCGTACATGATTGATCCAATTAGATGATATGAAAGTTGGGGTCTAGATAATTGTTAATACCCTTTTGGATTACAAGGCATTAAAACGCCGGCGGTAAAAAACAAATAAAATATATAAAAACATAAATAATATATAAAATGGCCATAAACAGTTCGCACTTAAGATTTGTGCTCGAAAATAAAGATATAAAATTACAAATCCCATGCATGCCACTGAAAGACATTTCCCTATTACTACGACCTCACAAATACAATTGAATATCCATGTAGATGAAGTCTCCATCGTCAATGCACTCAACCCGCGCTTAGTACATCTTGCCTTTGCAACATTGGAACCAGTAATGATTGTTTCATTTCTTTTTTTACAAATAATGTGTTCTTTATCTCATTCAAGGCAGTTGACACTATTGGTAATGACTCAAAATAATTGTTAGCATAAAACCTTACTTGGTAATGAGTAATGGGAGAGGTTGATAATAAAATTAAAAAAACATTGTTAGAAACAGCTCCCTATGACGTGACGTAGTTTTCAAGAAAGAAGTTATTTTCCATGAATTTGATTTCAAGACCTCAGTTTTAGACTTTGAGGTCTCGAAATCAAGTATCTGAAAGCACACAACTTCGTGTGACAAGGGTGTTTTTTCTTTCAATATTATCTCGCAACTTCGATGACCAATTGGGCTCAAATTTTTACGGGCTTGTTATTTTAATGCATATTCTGAGATATACCAAGTGAGAAGACTTGTCTTTGACAACTACCCAAAGTGTCCAGTGTCTTTAAATGTGAATTTCGACTTGTATATTTCTTATTATAATCATACATTTACATCTGAGTGAGGAGGTTTCTGTCGCTGAAGGTCTTAAGATTTTATGTTCAGATGATATATATAGATGTTCGTTCTTGCTGAAACGAACTTAGAAATTGCCAAATATAGTAATTCAAGGATGAACCGTCGAAAAACAGTCTGCAGATTATAGTTGAAGCTTTATGAAATTGGGCCCTTCTCAAATCAACGTGGCGTGCACAGCACACTGACTGCTTGACCCCTGACCTGACTGACCAAAAAACAACCCCAGCTGAAACAACGAATACAAAACCAAAACCAAACACAATTTTCTTAATTTGGAAAATTCAATTGCCAACCGTGTGCATTCAAGAACGTGTTATGACAACTGGCAAAACTTCAGCCCTCTTAACATAATTTTATCAAGTGTAGAAGGAGACAGCTTGCGTGCTTCGGGGACACTGACTTAAAATAAAATTAGTGCTGGAAAAGGGGCTGGCTCTGAAATGACACGTAAAGAAATGGCCCTCGGCTTCACAATAATAAGTTTGAATGTACTCCCAGATTCCAGTATATTTTGAAATAGCCATGGCGTGCTGAAAGCAAACTACCCAAGATGGCTTTGTGGCAGGACGGCTTTGTAGAGGTGCTGGTCACCTGTTCCTTTTTTCTTAAAGATCTCGCGACGCGCCGATGTTGTCGAGCCTCCGGGAGACACTTACCAGGCACAGAACACATTGGGTATTGTCCAAGACCAATATTCTCACTTCGTGATCCCAGCCTATGCCTATGCATAAAACGACAAATCTGTGAACATTTTGAATCGATTGGTGGCCGAAGTTGCAAGTGAAAGAAAATACATCTTTCTCAAAGACAACGTCACTTCAGAGGGGAGCCGTTTCTAACAATGTTTTACATTATCAACAGCTCTTCATTGCTTGTTATCGGGTATTTTTTTATGCTAACAATTAATTTGAGTAATTACCAATAGTGTGAAGTGTCTTTAAGCGAGCAACAACCTGTCCTCGTTTTTCTTGAAGATCTAACAACGCGCCGAAGTTGTCAAGAGAGCGAGACACGCTTAACATCCCATAGTCTCCAGTGTTACTCGAGACATAATATGCTAAATAATTAAGTAATGTAACACATTTTAACCTGTTTGGTTTCTAATGACTGTGGCAAATGAGGTGCAATATGTTTCTTGTTTGTAGTTGCACCTGCTACTGAAGAATGAATGTGGCAATTGGGTAGTAAGAAACTATAAATAAAAAGTAAACTTGCGGGTACAAATCTTATTTGTGGGAGTGTTGGCTCTTAAAAGAGCCGGTGTGGTCTCCTTTCGACGTTTCGAACAGATACTCTGCTCGTCTTCAGGAGTCAAATGAAGTGCAATATTTC
This sequence comes from Asterias amurensis, assembly GCF_032118995.1. Taxonomy (NCBI): domain Eukaryota; kingdom Metazoa; phylum Echinodermata; class Asteroidea; order Forcipulatida; family Asteriidae; genus Asterias; species Asterias amurensis. Next base: position 1,034,181 of record NC_092668.1, on the reverse strand, counting down.
TTTAATGTGGTAGCACCTGCTACTGTAGAACTGCCGTGGCGAATGAGATACCATGTTTCTTGAATGTATAGTTGCACCTGCTATCCGCTACTCAATTAATGTAAACAACTTTATTTTATTAATTACTACCATCTAAAATTACTTTACCTCGCAAGCGGCTCGGGGAAAAAGATGCTTTACAAAACATCAAATTTAAAAATGTAACAAATGAAATTTCTCATTCAACTTTCAGGGATTTAATACTCTATTTAAAGAGACAATTACATGCGTTATCTTTCATGAGATCCATAAATTGTTGAACTTTACCTAGACTTTTCTTAGAAAATTGTTGTTTTCCTTAAATCTTTAATTTCCACCGAGAAGGGAGTTTATTGATCTGAATCTGTAATCAAATTATGGAAAATAGAGATCAATATTTTACAAAGCCGAGGGACTCCCCCCTTATCACCTTCTACTTATTTCCAGATTTAAAAGATCCAGCTCTTTCTGGCGTTTTGAAATTTTATTGAAGGTTTCTTCGCCAATCTTATCCTTGAATCGTAATTATGACAAATGTTTCGCCAGTCTTCCTCCAGAGATCGAGTCAAGTCAACAATTTGACTTTCTTGCCTGGAGGGTTTGGCAACTAAACATGAATGGAGCTGGGATATGTATTTTGTGTTATTTTTCTCTCAACGGTCGACGCCCTAATATATTATTTCTTTTCCCTAAATTAAATTATCCATCGTCAAATTGTCACCAAAGGATGCAGAGTGTTTTTTGTTTTGTTTTTATCTATACTTTTTTTTAACAGGAAAGGTCCGATGAATTTTTATAAATAGATCTCACTCTCCCCTTTCTTTTATTTTCACGCGGGGAACCGGGTATAATTATGACGATTGCTTAACCTCTGATAATAGAAGTTAAAATACCTTATAGTTTGAACGCTATCATGAACATCACCTGTTTAAACATCACCTGAGGCTAATCAAATTTAATTGTTTTCTTTCAAACAAATGTTTTAGTTTTGCAGTATTTTTCGGCAAATTAAATTTGTAATTACTGTACGACAAAGGTTTGTCATCAGTATATTATACTATAGACAAAGTTATAACTTGGGCATTTTAGTTGGACAACATCGCTAAATTCAATCAGTCGACATTCCATGACTCAACAAATTAGTACATGAATAGTATAAGGTCGACAATGAAGAACTTGTTCAAGTTCATATGTATGATGATCTTGTTTCATCGAAAACAGGTTTTTGTTTCAGTTAATGGGCACTTTCAACTATAAATGTATTTATGGGACATAAATTTGACAAATTTAGTCGTTATTTTGATGCTTTATAATAAAATTTAAGGCTACAATTCACCATCTCTCTTTGCGTTGTACGGTGTGTGATTCAACATTTGCAACACTTTAGGACAACTGTACCACAGTAGTTATTTGTTTTCTGCAAAGTAACGGACTAGTGGTTGCAGTCACAACTATGTGAGGGAACAAATCCCAAATAAAAAACGACTTCGATTCCTTTTTAACGTTGTGGCGAGATTTCTCTGCCCCGATGCACAGATGGCTGTCCCCCAACAGCTCGGTTACGGGGAAAAATAACACACGCAGGCTTATTAATGCTATTACCGCTCATATCTAAATATTGTCGACTGGTTTTAGTGCGAGGGCGGATAGGACAATAAATAAGTCTGGCTGGAAGACCTAATTTAGTTTGGATAAGTGTGGGTAATTCTCGACGCCCTCATTTCTGTCTGAATATCACAGCGAGATCTTTAAAGAGGTGCTACTCTATGTTCTCGTTAAATAAGGGCGTTTTCATGACAAGGGTGAGCATTGCAACACGGCACGGAGTTGTTTTTCCTTATAAATACTCAGATTTGCGATACCCATCAAAGCAATCAGTTTTCAATGGCGCGTTGCGATTGATCACCCCTTGGGAACGAGGTTGCAAAAGGAAATTGACTTCCCAAATGGTGGAAATGGTAGACGCGCGCACTGTGCGAAGTAATGTGCAATCCGCGCAATGCAAAGTGTGAAGTTGTTCCCCTTATTTTAACAACACGACATTACCATTCCCCTTATATTCTCGATATTTAGATTTAATCTGTAACATTTTAAAGATAATGAAGCTTTGTAACAACAACAACAACAACACACGCGGCTACTTTCTGCCATCGCTCTTCGGCCATTTTGATTGCAAAATTAATGCGCATTGAAATGAAGCAGGTCTTCTGAAGGGAATAATTAACTGCACTATCAATTCTAGCCATGGGTTTGATGTCAGCATGCTGCAGCGAGAGTCATTTATATATGGATGTAAATGATGTACGCCTCAGCCATTGGGTCACATGCAATCAATAAAACAGAACGAGAAAAAAAGTTGTACTCACGAATGATATGACGTTTACTGGTACTATTTCATGGTTGACAGTCACGGAGACAGACTCGTTGAAAACTGGACGCACTAGTTTGTTATAACCATTCAGTAAATCACGTATAAGAGGTCTGGTATCCGCCGAACACACTGTGAACAAAATGAGAGAATAGGGTAATAAACGTAAATACAAACTGTCTGTTGAAGACCATCAGAACAAACTGATTGAAACGTCGAGTTTTCAACGGTCATTATAATAAACGTTAAACAGCTCTACACATTTCCTGTGCTCATTGCGTTAACAATGTACCAAGTTGTTATAAATACCAAGTTGGAAATACAATGATCTTAGAAATTTACAATACCATTCTTACAATATTCCAATAGCACTAGAAAAAGATAAGTTAGCCAAAAGATAAACTTAACGATTTACTTTGTGTGAAAATGCATACGAATACAAAATAAATATTTACGAAAGAATCAAAAAGCTAAAATTAGTTTATTGAATATACAGGTGGGTCCTATGACCCCGTTATCATTTATCGATACATAAAAAAAGGAAAAACACAAATGGTTCTAGACAAAAGTTAAACGTTATTAGGGAGGTTTAGCTGCACGTTAAGCTGCAAATTCGCGAGCAAATACATGAATATAAACGTCAGAAATTGTGTTGTTAAATTCTCACGTTTTTTTTTTGGCATGTGTGAAGTAACCATTTTTACGTCAAGTCACGTACATGCACACGCCATACGTGAGCATGAAATAAGCCCAAAGTGGTGACGTCATCTAGGAACAGTACCATTTTTGACGTTTACGTTCAGGTTTTTGTTCGCGTAACGCGCAGCTAAACCTCCCTATTGAGTGTGTCGTAATTCATTCTAGCAAATCCATCATTTTGATACTTTGTCAAAAATGCAAATTTAATTCATATCCGTCTCGAGGCGTGTTTAGCAAGTGCCACAGGTTTGAAATATTAACTATGTCTTCGGTCAGACACTGACAGGTTTTCTATCAAAAAGCTTAGTGTGTGTATTTTGTTACAAGGAAAATGACTTTAGGGTCTCGATCTGTGAGTTGGTATTAACTCTCGCCTCGCCTCGCCTCGCGGGAAAAATAAAGTTAATTATTAAGCTTAGTATTCTTATTTTTGGAGGAATGGGTGGCACAAAGACATAATGTCATTCTGGCGGGATGGGGCGCCTCTGACCTATCAATTTAGTACCTTTGATACCTTATAGTACCTTTGTATTTTCCCAATTGAAACCGTTTTTCTTATAAGATTAATTGACATTCAGGTAAACATAGCAATCCACAAACAAAACAATTACTTAATTTATAAAAAGAAAGATATTATTTCATAGTGCTGCTGAAACAGTCCCTAATTGCCCGATCTTTATAATTGGTAATGAAAGCCTTATTTACCTATTCGTCCAAAAACCTAAATCATTGCACTGGAATGGTATCAAACAAAATGCTTACATTTTAACGTTGGGTTAGATACTTGGGATAATTTCTTCTATGAAGAATATGGAAAGTAATTATATGGCATTTGAAATTGAGCTTGGACTCAATCTTTAAGGACCTTGTTCATAAGGACATTTATTTGTTGGTAAACGAGTGGATGACATTTGAATTTGAGCATGAAGTTCCTCCGTCAGGACAGTGGCTAGTTTAGTCGACACGTACACCTTTAACAACATTTGCTTGCATAAACACGCTTACTAGGCGGTAACCACGACAGATATTCCACCAAAAGGCAATGTTAGCTTTACGGATTCAAAGAAAACGAAAAATTGCTCCGAGCTGAGTTCCTCAAAATTGATTCCAACCGCAAGGCGAAGTGATTGTAGAAGGAGAAAAAAACAAGACCCGGAGAATCAGATGCAATTTGATTAATGTTCAATCCGGCAGCCTGGCATATAAATTGATAAATTAAAAATGTGCTGGGGATTTACTGTTGTGTGTTGAAGTGCAAATTGTGGTCACCCACCTTTTTTTTTGCTTAAGACATCTGGAGTTAAATGTCACTGTAATTTGAATTTGAAATTTGTTTGTGTGTCAGTGCAGTACCATACGGGAGGGTCACAGATTCTGAGATTTGTTAATACTGCCAAAGGTATTAAGAGGAAGTACACTATTGGTAATTGTCAAAGACCAGTGTTTTCACTTGGTGTATCTCAACATATGCATACAAAAACAAACCTGTGAAAATTTGAGCTCAATTGTTCATCGGAGTTGTGAGAAAGTGATGAAAGAAAAAACACCCTTGTTGGACGAATTTGTGTGCTTTCAGATAGGATATCAGACTTCTAGCTAGAAGTCTTTTATTATTTTAGTGAGAAATTACCTCTATTTCAAAATCTACGCTACTTCAGAGGAAACAGTTTCTCACAGTGTTTTAAACTATCAACAGCTCTCCAATGCTCGTTACCAAGTCAGTTTTTAAGCTAATACTTGTTTTGAGTAATTACCAAACGTGTACCTTCCCTTTAACCCAAATAAAACTTACTCGGTGCGAAGCAGTGAAGCTGTTAATACTATAAAATTAATTGTTTGAAAACGATTCCTTCGAAGTGTAATGGTTTGGATAATTTTTCACCCAAAACATTTGACTCTGAGAGACGGTTCTTGTGCTAATCGCTTCTCAGATATCTCAGGGCAGGCGGTTGATACCTTGCTAAGCGTGGAAGGGTTACTCTTGTAAAAATAGCGTGAACGTTTTTTTTGTTATTACTGTTTTCCCAAGCTTTCGGATATCATGGTTTTATGAGCTGACCGGTGTGGTTAAGACAATGAAATCATTAAATTGATCAGCATGTGTTGACAGCAGCCATCACTGCAGGGGGTGTTGAGCAGCTCTGTAAAGTGGGGTCTGAGATCGGTGTAAGGTCAGAATACTCAGTGTGTTCATTAAAGGAAAATACCTGCCTGCAGGGTACCCATGGTATTGTCTCAGCCTGTTAGCCAATGTTTCGTTAGGCGGGTCAAAATGACCATCGTGTCCGAAGGCTTAACACTGTATTGAACGTCATTTTAACTAAGGTCAGAAACTGATCGTTTTGTTTTTGTAGCCTCATTGGGCCACGCGCTCCAAACGAGTGTCTTAAACCAGAGTGCTTACACTGCTTAGCATGAAACATTCAGCTGTTGATCCATGGTTAATCAAACGAAGTTGCTTCGTTTTGAAAATTGTGACTTAGCAAAACTAGATTAGTGATTTTTTGTGCTGTTATTTAGTTTAGTTTCTCTGTTCAAATTAATTCATCAAACAGTGTCTGTGTTTCAATCATCAGATCGGTGCATTTTAGTTTGAGTGGCCAGGGCAAGGTAGTTTATCCGCTTGATGTTTTACAACATAGACCGGTCCGCTGTCTCAATGGAACTCTCATTGAGTCGTGAGCAAACGAGCATGTCGAGTAGTATCAATATTGTTTCATGGAATCATGGAATCCCCCTGGAGTTGTGAAACACAATCTAATGGCCATCTTGAGGACGGCTGGATTGCTATCGGTTGGTTTATCTCTCGGTTTATGACATGTATAATGAGATAATCATTGACAGTCAAATGACAGGGTTTTATTAAAGCGTCCCAAATGCAGTTTTGCGAACTTGAGAAAGTCAAATCTAAATCCCCACAATATCATCTGAAAAACAAACAAAACCGAGACACAATAAAATGTGGACGATAAACGACTCATTTGAAGACCGATTACTTTGATATGGACTGCAGCTGCCCATCCAGGAAGAGGTGAAAAGGAGGAACGATTTTAGGGGTCTGCCTGATCTCTTCTAATCTTTGTCTCAGCTAAAATGAAATGAAACCCTTTCGGAAGAACAGACGATCCCCTTTCGTGCCACATCAGGGCCGCCCGCCCCATCCCACGCTGATCGCATATAAGGGGTTGTTTCCAGCTAGTTTCCAACAAAATCTGTATAAATGAGAACAAGTACTCCCACTATCTTAATAAACGAACCCAGAAATGGTTGTTAGCTATATGGAATAGGGATTGTTCCCCTGTGTTTTGAAACACTGCGTGGGTCCGAGGTTGTTATGTTGGAACTTGAGACTACCCTTACTCGATGTACTCATTTATATCAAAAGTGCTTTTGATATTGAATATTTCCCTTTCCCTTTTTCCGCGCCTTTCACTGCCAAATGAAATAAAATAGAAAAGTTCCCTTAACTGTGGATGCTCCAGTTATTTTAACACAGGTTTACCATGCACTTTGAAAACTGTTTCGAGTATGTGATTCCCAACGGCACATACTGAAAAAGGAACATGATGGTAATTTTTATTTTCACATGCCTCTAATTGGTTATTATCATGAATGCAAAGATGAAATACGGCAGACGAGATGTCGCTGACATTTACAGAAAAAGGCGCCAAATGTAGAGTCTGCCGAGTCTCTTATTCTTCAAGAAACTGTACTGAATCAATAATTAGCAGGGAAGATTCGGTGCAAAAGCCTACACTGTGAATAAGGAGCTAGGAGCCTGGGGGTGCATTAGATCCCATAATCGCGCACTACATCTGAATAGGGAACTGGGGTGCATAATTAATTTACTTTTTGAGTGGCAACAACTGACGCTTTTGACCTAGAAAGTACCGTACTGTAAACATTCAATAGGAAACTACATCATTATTTTCGAATAATTATAAGTAGTACCCACAATGTAGTTATAACAATTAACCTTTTAAAAATCAGTGTCAAAATGAACCCTAAAAGGATCCAACTGGCGCTGAATCTGAGTTAGAATCCCAACGTAAGGGCATTTTCTGGGTCAGCATATTAGGGTCAAGCCACATGGGCAATGGAATCTGGGTCAATTTATGACCTGGGAGTATTCAAAGTGAACGTGTAAATAATTATTTAAAGTGGTGTACTTTAATCAACAAATAATACGCAGAAAGTGGTTTCGCATATTTCCTCAATAAAGAAAGCGTTAGGATTGTTTTTGTTTACATCGCCCGGGAAGAAGGGGCGGATGATGTGGGGAGGGGGGGATTCTAACTTGGAGGTTACGGAAACATTGAGCGCAGCAATGCATTATTTGACGGAGACCAAGAGTCACGATAAACATATTCCATTAACCGTTTGGACTTGGACTCGTCTGATTATAAGTGGCGACGGGGGTCTGTTACATTCTCACCGTTGGGGGTCTCTCAAGGCCTTTTAGTGCCTCGATGACGCTTCAAGAAAGCAGGGAAGAAAACAACTTTCTAAAAGGGCAACTTAATCATCTCGAGAACAATCAAACAAATTGAATAGATTCAGAGGGAAAGTGCATGTACCTCGAATGAGCATTATGCACTCTACCACACGTGCACTAGTTTAATTCGATAAAGTTCATTGATGTAATTTATATACAATATAGCGGCAATTTTTCGCACGTGTATTTGTGCACCCGACGAAACCAATGAAATATGTTTTCCGGTGTCCGTAAAATGTGATAGCTCATTCTAGAGAAACCAAAAACAAAACATTATTTCATATCCTAACCAGACGCTCTTATTTACATGTAAAATTACGAATTGACATTATGTGAGCGGGAAAAATGTCAGAGGTAATTTACTCGCTGTTATGAGGAGTAATGGCAGATTAACTGCCTCAAATGTGAAGAGGAAAAACAGTTTTATTATCTTTATCCCCGATGCAAATTTAACATCTATTAACATCTATTAAACAGTTTTATTATTAATAAAATTCAACGACATTAAAATATTGTGAAGTTTGATCGAATACTCGATTAGAATAAAATGTCGTCCTGACACTCAATTAGGAAATATAGATTATTTTAACTTGAGATAGACATTACAGTTTAGACTTGCTGAGGATGACGGTTCACCGCAGAACCAAAAACGGCTGTTTAAAGATCAACGTTAGTTAGAGACTTATAATAGTAAAGACGTAATTTTGAACAAGACTTAATACTGAAGACACAGGTTAACCAATAGCTAATTAAGGATGAATGTTAATTTAAGACACACTGATGATACACCATAAACTGGAAACTCATGAGCTGGGCGCCCTTTAATCAGCTAAGTTGTGGACAAACACATACCCTGACACTGTAGGTATGAACCAACAGCTATTCTATCATTGTAACAAATTCTTACGCACGAAACTCATCCTGTGCTGATGGATGCATGCTTACGGATGACGAATGGCTCTTAAGGGCCAAGCAGAAGTGGATAAATCATGTTGCGCAGAAGAAGAATCCTACAGTCAACCAACATGTTTACTATCTTTCATACAACCTTACAAGACGAACATAATGTTGATATGGCGCGTCGAAAAGATTGAGCGAAATCAAATTTGCGCTCCAATCTTGAGGTACCTCTTTTACATTCAATTTTGTGGACCTATGTGAAAACATTTTGTAACTTCACACTCAATGTGTTGTTGCTCCTATCCCGGGAGAAAAGGTGTATCATATTTAGGTCGTGGGTGATAATGGAAATAAGGGCGTGGCCTGGATAGCTATCTAAGAGTATCAGCGTGTCGTAGTGAAAGGGGGCCTGGAGGTCATCTTGAAACCGTGTTGATAGATACGATCTCTTGTTCCAATGACGTCAAAGATGTGTCGAGGTTCTTACTCATTTGATTCGGACCGTGTGTGCGTGTGTAGGTTCACACATTAAAAAAGCGACTTATATTAACGTTCGATGGTCCCCATGTTTCAAGATGTACGCAAAACCAATCCCAAAGATTGTCAACAAAAGTTGCAAAACGAAAGAGAGACATAAGAGAGAAATGCAAGTATCCATTAATGTGAGTGCAATGGTTCAATTGTTTCTCTCAGAAGTACGTTTCTTTTGTGTAAAAACTGTCCTTATTGTTGATTTGCCAGTGCCAAATAAATAAACAAATACTTCCAAGTGTAATTAAATAAACAGTCGTAGAATCAATGCATGCAATTATTTCAGAAAGAATTTCCATCCATCGCCGTACTAAGAACTTTTTAGAATGCAAACGCTGCTGCAAGCCACATACGACTTTTAAATTAAATGAAAAGGAAAAAAAGACGAAAGAAAAAAATGCTAACAAAATACGAATAGATAGAAATCGTTGACCGGCTATTTAGAGAATGATTAGATAAATTTTGTCACCATAGAAACGCCTGAGGAAAGACGAAGAAGAAGCAGAAGAAGGGACATTCATCTTTCACTCTCCTTTATTTCTTTCTCCTTAACAACTACGACTCGCCGGCCATTAACCGTACAGTTATCTGTACTCATGCGACTCGGAATTGCAGTTTCTACTTGAGGTGATCAACAACTCGAAGCAATGTCTTTCCACTTCGTTGCCTCCCCTCTCGATGCAGCGAACACCTTCCCCTTCGTCTTCCTCTTGCCTCCACAAAACATAAACAAGTCTTTTTATTTAGACCCCATACGAAAGTTAAAGAAAGAAAAAACGTTGTAGCAGAGTATGTTCTTGCCCTGCTTGGCTACAGTTACTAACTTGTCTCATTTCTGCATTTCCTCATTTCTTTTCAATAATCTTGGAGGGGAAAGGTTGAGCTCAAACACATAACGAGCCCAACGTGAACCGGAGCATCGACCTGAGCCTAAATCTAAGCCGGAACAAAGCCCAAGCCAAACCTATGAGTCAAAGGCTAAGTCGTCATCGTATTTTTTTTAGTACCAGATTTTAGTTTTATATGCAATTATTGTTCACACCCTCTAGCGCCTTTATTTTTCACACAATTAACCGTATTCAATGACCCCTTTTTGCTATGATGAAAGTCGCCATCTTGTATGGCAAACCGTATGCGCGTCCAAACGCGTACATCACATAGATATATAATTAAATAACTAGATCGGCCGCGCGTACATACGCGCCATTACCTAATTTTTGCCATAATAAAATTGTTCGCCATGGACGCGGTAAAAATTTCATGTTCGAAAGGCGACGCGCAAAAATGAACACGGGAGATAGGCCTTTGACGCGCTAAATGTCACGTGCTGACGGCAAAAAGTCACGTGCTGACGGCAACGCACAGAAAATGTACACGGGAGATAGGCAATGGCAGCCCCCATGCCAGAACCTGCGTATGTACGCGCGGCCGATCTAGTTATTCTATTCTATATCTATGGTACATCAATGAAGCACACAGCACACAGTATTTCAGGTTTGATTTCTACGGCACATGCACGCCTCACGCACACGCACACGCTCGCAGACGCCATCTTGTCATTTGAACGGTGACGTCATATTCAAAACGGTCTATTTACCGTGTTTGCACATCTTTGCTGTTATTATTACCATAGTAATTTCAAGCAGGCTTTGATATCTCTGTGTCTGTACCGTTATCTATCATCGACTAATTGGGACAGGAACTGGAAGAAAGTTACAAGCACAGCAGAAGAATCAATCTTTTGAATTAAAAAAAAAAAAATTAAGCAGACGAACGAATACTCAACTAGCGTGCAAATTAAATGGTTACAAACTGCCAAGTCTCAAGAGATTAACATCAGTATTACACGCCTGATGAGATTATGACTTCGTAGTGGTATCAAATACCCACTCAACTCAGCAGTCATGGCTTTAATCTAGGCGACCATTGAACCCAAAGCACGTTAGGAAACACTTAAAAAAAACAGCTATGGAGTGTAGCAACTTACCCGTAGGAACTGTACACAATATATACCCGTCGAGTCAAGTGGACCAATGTTCATAATTGATTCGTTTTTATACCTCCTTGTTGTTAGTGTTTGTTAATTGTTTTGTGAACTCAAGTTTCTTTGTGCCATTCATATATGATACGTACAGTACACATTATAAAGAAGATCTCTTTTTGAATGTCCAGCTAATGAGCAGTTTGGTATTAATTGTTTAATAGTTTAACTTTATGATCTACTTGCTTATCCAATTTTGTGTTCAAATCTACTAAATGCAATACATTGACTTTTGTTTCACTTTTTTCAATCAACCATCTAAAGGCACACAAATTCGTGTGACAAGAGTTTTTTTTTTTTTCATTATTATTTCGCAACTTCGATGACCGATTGAGCTCAAATTTTCACAGGTTTGTTATTTTGTGCATAATTATGTTGAGATACACCAACTGTGAAGGCTAGTTTTTGACAATTACCAATAGTGTCCACTGCCTTTAAAATATGTCTTGTGATGGGAAGTAAAGATACATTTCGGTAGGTTTTTTTTATTTATTTTGTTTATTTATCGTTTATTTTATCTCTTGCAGACAAACAATGACTGTGGTCGTCAGTCAAGATAAGATTTGTTTTGTTTATTCTCTCTGATTGTAATCTAAAATGTGACATAAATCGATCGCTTCATATTTTCGTTCGCCGGAGAAAATTATGAACACGAGTTTGCCCAGAGCGTTTCTTACAAAAGCAAGTTGACATAAAATGAAAAAAAAACTAAAGAGCTGAAGGTACATTGAGATAAGGAATTAACTCAAGCTCAAGACATGTTTCAACGTTTTATCAGCACATAAAAGGAAGTGCACAATTAATTTCGAAGAATCGAGAGAAAGTCACGATTCTTATTGTACTTGAGAAATATGGCAGGAACTATTTTCGAATCAACTTGGGTTGTTATCTTTTGATCTTCGGCGAAAGCAAAGTCCGGGAATTGTAAAGGCACTTTATGTCTGGATGGCTCAAGCGCTTACGGCAGTTTTAAAGTGATGAAATACGGTTCAGGGTGAAAACCAATACCCAGAAAACGTCAACCAACTTTGAACCTTTTCTCGGTAGAATTTTTACTAAATGGGCACATGTTTTTATGAGAAAAAACATCGAAAGACTGTTAGCACTTTCCGTTCTTTGTCTGAATGTTAACACAGTTAACAGTTACTCGTTTAATTACGTTTTTGTTGTATTTTGTTTGTATTCTTATTATTGGTTACGATGTTAGGGAGTACATTTCATAGTTGAAACCAAAAAAGTCGTCTCACAGGCAGGTTAAACTAACACAGCAATGAAAAGGTTCGTCATTGAAAATAGATGTAAACGGAATCCGGGCACTGCAAGCACAAATTATAATATGCGATAACTAATACAAAGTTGTGAGCCCGTCATTGGTCAATACGTATTTTTGTAAAATAAAATTACAAACAAATTAAAAAGGGAAATCATCCGAAAGTATTTTTAAAAACATGTATATTAATAAAATACAAATTGATGAAATTGGCATTTAAATATCATTTTAAGAGGTTGAAGTAACGTTAACCTAGTATTTGAATGCCTATACCCTGCTTCCACCTAAAACGTGTTTACCTTGCCGTTGCCAGTTCATGTTTACAGCTCCCTTGCACTACTTCCGTCCAGGGGCTTGTATGACCCAATTTCATCGTCCCTAGTAAATTTGGACATTTGCATATTCAAATGTCTATAAAACGCTATTCACTAATGTATCACTGTCACCATAAACTGTTCGTTTTAGGGTATTTACTAAGAAAACAATGGGAGATTACGTGTGTGGTGTTATAATCTACAGTTTTTAAATCGATAACCATTTTTCTAATTAGTGCTAAAGATCAACCACTCTGGGTTTTGATTTTGTTTACCAGTGACGTCAATCTCATCAAGGATTCTTGTTGGTAAACAATGGCATGTAAATAAACAACAGCTGGTATAGAGGTAGAACAAATAGAGTTGCGAAATGAACGCAGAGAAAAAGGTATAAAAAGGAGCAAAATGTGGGTCACTGAAAGACACCGTCGATCGATTTCAATTAACACATTTTCCGGAACTGCTTGACAAGATTGGGACAGAAAGGGATGCCGTCTTCCTAGCTTCTTATTTGCACTTGAGTGGTTGTTTAGTCGGTAAGTACACAAGGATTTGAACTGAATCGACATTTGGAATGAAAGAAGAAAGAGGGGGGTGTAGAGAGTTGCTTGGGGAGATGAGTGCAGCGAAGGGAAGAAATGATGATAGATGGTTCTACTTTCGGTCTGGAACTATCATGGGGACAACCAAATATGGGGGAGAGAAAAGACTAGGGGGAAAAAAGAGAAAAGGTGGAAATAAAATAAAATGATCAGGGAAGGATAGACATACAATGTACATTTCATCCAGAAAGGTGTTCTATCAATTTGGTGTACTCGAATACACGTGGACGAAAATTACTATTAATAAATAATGATGCGCAAGTAATGAACGCAATTATTCAGACCTTGTTCTCGTCGAAGTAAAACTGCGACATTTACTACATAATTTAACTACCAAATATTTTTTTTTTTTAATGAAGAACACAATGTAGGCGAACTCGAAAACGAAACTTAAAACAGGTGTTTTGTGCAATTAATGTTATAACAAAAAAAGCAAATACAATAAAAAGAAAATGAAAGTATCAGCAAACGTGCTTATTCCACAGGTATATTGTACCCATAAAATTAAACTATTTACAATTATTTTACTAGTAGTAGTAGCTTAGTATTTTTTTACCATGAGATCAATTTGATTATTTCACATTATACCGATGCTCGAGATGAAGCCAGGGTTGACTGGGGAATAGTATAAGTGCGGACAATTTCAAGTAGAGTTCTATCGATTATCATCGCTATATATCCCGTTACAAGGGTAACTAACTAGGGAGGGAAAACCCAGCGCGCAATACTCCCACAATGTAATAACAGATCAATAGAAATTTCTCTCTCTCTTGTTTATTTCTCTGGAGGGCAATATGTGTAATGTGTTTTAACACAATTAGTCGTAGTTCAAACTAAAAGCATTACAAGGACGTCATTGAAATTTAAGTGTTCTGACATAAGAACTTTCTTGCTTTCTTGCATCTTATAAGAGATGTTAAATTTGCATCGGGGATAAAGAATATTAATTTTGTTTTTTACCCATACACCGATGTGTGTTAGCACTGTGTACTCAGTACTTTCCCGAGTGCTGTGACAAAAATATCACAGGCATATAACTCGGGTTGGATTCGAACCCACGACCATTGTAATTATAGAGCAGTGTCTTACCAACTAGACTACCGAGGTTGCCCGGTTAGGAAGTGATTTATTGTCTATAGAATGCGCGTTATACAAACTCTGTACAATGATTAACATTAAAGGCAGTGGACACTATGTTCCACGAATTTGATTTCGAGACCTCAGAATTATATGTTGAGGTCTCGAAATCAAGCATCAGTTTTTCTGAAAGCATACAAATTCGTGTGACAAGGGTGTTTTTTCGTTCATTATTATCACGCAACTTCTACGACCGATTGAGCTCAAATGTCCACAGGTTTGTTAGTTTATGTTGAGATACAGCAAGTAAGACGGCTGGTCTTTGACAGCTACTAACAGTGTCTAGTGTCTTTAAATTGTTTTCTCGTAGCCCCCCCCCCCACCCCACCCATTGAATGTACCCTTTCCCCATGCACTTTTACATCCAAGTAGTAATCACGATCATAAAGTGGTAAGTGACCCGTCGCCTTTCCTCATCTCCATCTATCTTTAGCCAACCACAACATCCTCTTTCCTGTCCATCTTATTTTCATTTCACCCAATCACAACAATGTGCTCTTTTGTATCTTGAGGATGAAAAGATGAAAACGTCTGTACTTGATAATCTGTCGAGGATGGGGAGCAGGTTGAGTTCCCATGGTAACAAAACGATCTCAGAATCAAGACAAAAATGAGTTATGTTTTTTTCAAATTACACAATAAATTGTCCAGGTACGTGGCAAGCTTGTAGTAGCAGGCATTCTAACACAGTGGAAAGGTTGGTTCTTTAATTATCTACATTATTATTGTTGTTATCTAAAGTGACACTATTTATCTTGATGCAAACTTTCCTCAACTTATTTTTTAAAGCAGGAACTCTTAATGTTACTACATGTTTATTGCTCAACGAGGCTATTTTTGTTTAATGCAAGATACATATTAACTTGAACTTTCCCCAAACCTCGTCGACATTCCTTTATAAACATGCGAGCACTTTCCGTTGTTAAACCAGACCACGAACACGGACAGAGTCGATCCAAGTTTTACAGTCTGTTGACGGCGTACGGACGGAATTTTCGCTCTTGAATTGTTATCGATTTAGCGATGTCCGAATACAATTCTCGTTACTATTTTATTGATCATACCGAAGGCCTGGACTGCACATCGTTACTCTAGTATGGATTTATCCATGCATCGGTCTAGCCGATTTAATCAATCGAATTCTAAGGAATTATATGTGTCTTCGGCGAATGGATGGTTAGTTTTAAGGGAACCGTAGATGAACTACTGGACGTGTTTAAAATTATATATGCAACTGTCTTCAAATAAGAGTGGTAAAAAGTTTGTTTTGTTTTTGCTCCTTTCTTTTCGTCGTATTAAAGGGTCTACGTTTGGTAATCACACTTAAGAATAATGGAAATGACAACTTTGAATAGGAACCTCTAGCAGCTTTCGATTGTATAAAACATTTTTAGAAACATTTCAATTTGAAGAAACGTGGTTTCTTGGTAAAAAAGATATCAGATGTCCCTTAAACGCGACCATCTGTTGAGATAAAAATTGTCACGTGTTAGTTTTATTGTACATACATATACATCTACATTTAAATATGATTAAACAATTGAACGGTTCAATAAACCAAAGATATACTTTGCTCTTAAGTGAAAACATTGTTAAGACTATGAGCACACTTCAAATGACGTCACAAAACAGAGGTTTGACAAACAGCCATAGGTTTGGAGCACAGTTTGTAAAGGGCTCATGGAACAGGCATTAAACCATAGCAATTTGACAACGTGCTCGAACCACGCTCAAACTTCGATTCCAAATTCTGAAATCTCATTACAAAGAAGAATGTAAGGTATGGGTCATCATTGATTGTTTTCTGCCGTCACGGATTCGTTTTATTGTATTGAATTTTTTATTCTATTTTTTTATTTGAAACTGAAATTCCGAACGACGCCAGTCAAGGCTTCGGACACGTTTGCCGTCGCCATTGCAATTTTCTCCCCCTTCTTTTTTGAGAGTGCATTGGTCAGAGGAGAAATACCGCTGATCCGATATTGGGTGACCGTTTGGGTGAAACATAACTCCAAATTAGGCTTCCAATTAAGGAAAAAACACTGTCTCTCGAAGTGGCGGTATATGCCTCCAGTACCCGACGACCGTTGCATGAGCAATACGTAATAATGGAATGAAACATTGCGCAAACTTGTAGGTTTTGTTTCATCGCATGCCTCAAAGTTTAACTGGTACCCAGTGTCCGCTGCATGGAACAGCACAACGGTATCTGGTTCCTGGCAAGATGCATTTTGATTGAATTAACTTTCAAAAATGTGGAGAATTTGTAATGAAAGAGTCGTTGTCACAATAGAATGGAGCGTGCTCTATTAGATAGGGGCGATGATTTAATTTGTTGTACGGAGGGCAAACACTTCAACTGACAGATCGGTCGTTGTTTCACTCGCTGTTGTTTTACCGGGTGGTTATTTTGTCTTTGGATGAACTTTAATAGGTATATCTATAGCTGGTAGTTTCAACTGGATGTCATTGTACCCCATGGTACTAGGATAACATTCGCAGAGGTTTACCGTGAACTAAAAAGACTCGAATTCATGGTGGACTCGAATACAGGAAATCCTCATCAAGGATCAACGATTACCCGTCAAACAAACCGTGTAACGCGAGCCATTTTGGGACAAAACTCGGCAGTACAGGCTTCTGTTTCTGAAGTGTTGATAATGCCATTATGATAATTGACCTGGGGTTGTGCTAATCTTGTAATAATAGGTAGAGTTTCGTTGGTTGGGCTGCATTACAAAGAAAGTGTGTGGATGGTATGATGATGATGCTGATGATGATGATGGAAACAGATCCCCCCCCGTGAAATCGCATTTGTTCAGGAACAGGAACCAGTTCCACGTCTAACCCGGAGTCATGGAAAATCTTGGGGTATGACTCGGGTATTAATCAAGATAACGCGATATGAACGATTGTTATTTTTGGTCACTGTGTTTTTGTTTTAAAAAAAACGCGAAACAGTCAAAAACCAAAACCTTATTCCCCATACTCCATATCTAGATTTTCATCCAATTGTTTTCATCTTAATCATCTACAAAAGTGATCATTACACCGTCACCCTCAAAGCATACCCTTAACTGAACATTGTTCATAACGCAAGTCCTAATAACCACTCAATAATCAAGACGGTTGGTCTCCTATACTAGCAGTCTCAGCAGCCAATCATAGGGCCTCGTCTGCCCCCCCCCCCTTCACCAAACCCCTCCCCAAATCCCTCCCACAATCCCTTATCTACAAAAGTCATCGTTACTACACCGTGATCCAAAAAGCATTCTCCTAACTATGCATCTGCCTGTTTAGAGAACAATTTCTCATAGCCTAATAACCACTCAATATCAAGCCAGTAGGTCTCCTTCGAGGAAACCTCATCAGCTAAATCTAGGGCCTCGGTTACCCCCCCCCCCCCCGATCCCTCATCAGCTTTAACCATGCTTGTTTCGTATCCTGACACTGTTCTCAGGGCAAAGTCTATCGAGTACATGACACGGTCATGTACATTACACCATCGGCTACTCATCTCAGCCCTCTTTGCAAATTGCATCACTCTCCAAAGATCACACTTTGCTTATCACCGTCCCCCACATTTTCTCATCATCGGCACGAATTGCGAAATGGCAATGTCGCAACTTGTTATAGGAATAATTACTTACGATGCGTTCTGAAATCACATTGCATTTTTATAAAACATGTTATTATTTATCTATACACTCATAATTCCTTTCTATGAAGCTTTTTTGATGCACATTCAAAACGTGATTTTTTCATGCTTTTTATATGTTTAGACGATCTTCTAGTTACGGGAACCCATCACACTCCCACAAGGGAATATAAACGCCAAGTTGGCAACAACCAATCTCTCTCATACAAACATTGGTTTAACGTTTATGATTATGAATTGCACAAATCAAGAAATTGTAATTCAGTATTCTAGACGACAATACTTATTCTATAGTCAAAATGAAATCAGCGGCTATTGGTGGGTAGGATTCGAAACCGACAACATTCCTTTTCAGAACCTCCCTTGTTAAGCTTCCCTCTCCTGTCCTTCGAATCTAAGCTCCTGGTTATCATTTTTATAGTTCCAGCTGGTGCGAGGGTCACATCATCAAATATTGACCGGGCAACAATATCAATAACACGGGTAATAATAGACCGTCATCGCGCTCTCGCGGCGGCCACGCTAGGCCGTTCTTTAATCATTTCACACGGCGCGGTATCCTCATGATGATAGGGGGACCAGTTGTGTCATCGTAGACCGCATCTCCCTCTGATGACAGTTGCAGGCCAATTGCGATCGATGGAGTATTCCATTTCACCCATGCAACGTTTACTTTACTCATAGGTGGTTGGAATTACAGAGAAAAATCGAGACTGTATTTGTTTGTGTATGCTTCCTAGAAAAATCGACAGTTATCACACACCCAAAAATGGTTGTCACCGTCATCAACACTGAACTGTTGTAGATTGGGTTTCATGTCTTCTGTTTTGCCCTCAAAAAAAGTTTGGTATTTTCAACTGACAACAATATTAATATAGGGGTCCAAGTTTCAGCCAGGTGTGCGTATAGAGTGGGATGTGCACCGCCGCGTCACAATACGCATCTCAATTTCACTGCCTATTTTCAAGAAAGCACTTAAAAAACATCTTTTTCCTTAGTGTCTGTTTATTGCTTTATTGTTCATTTGTTGTATTATCTGCATTGCTATTGTTCGTTTAAAGCGCTGTGGTCTAAATGAAATGGCGCTATATAAAAACCCATTGTATTGTATTGTATTGTATTGTCATCATCAAGAGTCGTAGCCTTAGCCGCATCTTTGGATACGGCTTTAAACTAGAGCAACCGTCACCATGGTTGTCCATGACGGAGCCGTGAAAACCACTACACGCATCCGAGATCGATCACGCTAGCATTTGCCAACAGAGACACTGTGTAGTAGCAAACCATTGATTACTAGAGACGTCACATCTGCCTTGGCGGCACACGCGACTTGCTCAACAATACATAATCAATGAATAATATTATAGGCAGCACCTTACAGTAAGACAAAAGTTACCTGGAATATATTATTAAAGACGAATGTGCCTCCCCACGCCCACTCGTCACAGTGTGCATCCCTATGGATACATCTTTTGTTCTGTCTTTAGTCCCTGAACATCATTAGACTCTCCTCCGCGGAAAATTGTGATATTATTTGTTTGTTAATGATGCGGAAAATTACAGCGGCTAGTTGGTCTGCGTCGTAAAAATCAGAAGAAGAAAAAAAATTGTTATTGTTAAAGCCCGAAATATTTACCATGTCTACATTTAGGTCAGCCCCTTGTACTCAGTAAATGTTCCGTCTTGTTTTCAAGGACCAACATGCCTGAATAACTGTACACATTAGACGGATGCACCCCTTTTAAATTTACATTTTTGGCATAATTGACTTTTTTGTGTTATTCTATGTATCTCATTGTGGTTTGTCAGTGTGAAATAAATGCTTGAAAATGTCAAATCTCAGAAGCAGACTGCGTCGGCTCGCCATACAATAGGGTGACTCAATTAAGTCTCACTGCCTTCGCAACGGAATTACACATCAACTCCTCACTATGTAGCATCTATACGGAGTGAGTTTCACTATAGAAGTCTAGTTCAAAATACATTACAGTTTTTGATTTATTAAGAATTCGTAAAAAGTCATAACAAAAAGAAGCGCAATTAACTCTATTCGAAATGGTGATTGAGGCGTGACGCACCGTATCCATGACAACATCGCGATGCAATCTTTGTTTCCTTGTGCAATCAGTTTAATAATACATATGTTGATACTTGGACACACAATCGAAGGAAGACGAAAATCGTTCACCGTCTTTTGGGGAGGCATGGAAGCGGAAGGTTGGCTGGAGCCCCATGTGAAATTGCTGAAGTGTTTCTTAAAAGAATATTGATCATTGATTTCAGACAATGGTACAACAACTGGCGTTTTAAAAACAATAACAACATCTAATAGATAAGAAGAAGCCGCAATGCTTACAGGTCTGTTAGACTGAATACTCATCCTGAAGAGTTGCTTGGCGGTTTTATAAGTCGGCCAGTCACAGTCGCTTCATGTAGCATTACCGCTCTGATTGTTGTTAACTACTGTATTAAATGTTTTGTTCAACTACTTCTGAAGCCACGATTGTTTTAATTTCAAAGTATCAAATTTCCGATTGTTAAGTGTGAATGAACGAAGAATGCTGCTCTTTGCAATTTGTCCCCACAACGCAGAATTGACTGGACACATAATTATTTATTATAAAACAATATTCTATTTTATTTTAGTTATTTTAATTCTTTTGACAAAACAATTAAAACAAGCACAGGCCGTCCAGCAAATGTAGTAATTTGACATAAATTTGCACAAAGGAAGGCTGTTTACTGTTACCCCAAACACAGTTAATCTCTTTAGTTTGAGTTATTCTAATGATTATCATTATTCGGCCAAAAATAAGAAATGAACAGAATGACATTTAAAAATGGATTTAAAAATCAGGAGGATCTATGTAAGAGAAGATATTCATAAGATGGCTTTGATTAGATCACTCGAGAGCCTCATAATCCAAAAGTAATCTGTGTAATACAAAGTGATATCAGATGTTAGTTCAGCGGTCTGCAAATCTTTAGGGCAGTAACCCAAAGATCGCCAGTCGATTTAAGACCCATCCCTCCCCTTCACTGATTAGGTAATGACATGGAATTAGGCTAAACTGAACCAGGAGTGACCGGCAATTATTCATCGAAGCCGGGTGCTTCTATTCATAAATTTAAAAATAATTGCCTTGAACTGAAGATACAAATAAAAGTTAAGAAACAAGTGTGAGACAATGTTTGATGAAATATTAAACAAGCGTTACGGCTTATTAAGAGCGCTACGGACAATTTATTGGCGACCTACTTGAATCTATTTGGTGCTCCACTTTTGGGGTTACGTGACCCATAGTTTACAACTCGTTCGTGTTGAACAGCGATCATCGCCATTTTGAAATACTATGCACAACGCAGATAAAGCATGACGTCATTGTTACTTGCACATTGTGCGCAGTCCGGTGTAAAATGGAGTATAACGCCAATAGGGGAAGTGTACCAAAACGACACCTTCCCTTTTACTGGTCTTCGAAATAAAATAAAAAACAATAACAGAAGTAGCACGAGAAAAAGAGAGAAACTTACTAACAAACTAACTGATAATGATAACAACAGAAGCAACAACAACAACAACACAAAACAAAAACAAAAACAACAACTACAACACCAATAGAATATGCTTCCGTTGATAGTTCAATCTCAGCAGAATTTCATACAAAACATCGCTATTCTGCAGCACTGGTCCTCTCTCATTCGTTTTGAATTATAATCTTGATTTCTATTTTCACTTCCTCGTCTTTATTTTCCTCGAGAAACTGCCCCTAATTTGATTTGCACGCCGACGGCAAATATTAAAGACGATTTAATAATCTTGACAGAAATGCTGGCACTGTGATCCCGTGATAAAAAAAAGGGAATTTATTTCAAAATAGATTTTTATTTAACTTCTTTAGCGAATTTATGGAAACCTCTACAACTGTACTTCCACACGAAGTGAGATGTTCGTCTCGAGATATCCATCTCATTCGTGACATTCCGATGGAATTATGGACTTTCTTTATAGGGATACCCGAAGAGAAATTACGGGTAACTGTTTTTCCGTCTGGAAGGAACGGACTCAGATTCCCAGGTACTCGCTGCCATGAAATGAGAAACTGAGTTTGTATCTCAGTTGCCACTTTACATAACTTTGATAGGGATTAAGACGCTACTATACCTAGAACGCAACACGTTAGATTGGGCTTAAATAATTGCTACACTTCTTCAATTTTAAAATTGAAATTGAAATCGTGTCTTTTAAAGGTAGAGGCACTAAGAACAAAAATGGCACTTGTCAACATCTATTGTCGAAAGCTTTAATGCCATCATTCTGTCTTTCAATATCAAAATAATGACTCATCTTTGCCTATGTGTATTTTTCCTGAACACAAACGAACTCTGGCGATTTATAGTTGTTTCGCAAAAGCTTAGTAGACATGACCTCAAAATGACATCTTTATCCCTAAATAATAATTTAAAAAACATATACAAAACAGAAATACTCACCTCTGTTTCTTAGAAGAAGCAGTACTGTAAACAACAACAAGTTCCACCATCTATCTAAGGTCACACGAAATGTCCACTTGCTTGGCATCATTATGTCAGTTGTTTATAATATTTTCCTTATTTGTACTGTAAACAATTCAAAACTCAGATGACTTTTCCTGATTTTTAAGATTCCAAATTCTCCTCAAGAACTTTCTGGAACGGCGTACAAGAAAGTGACTTTGGTTTCTAAAGATCCGAGAAATTGATACACACAAATAATATATACCATTGCGTCATGCGTAAAGTGTAATCCAACAACGTAAACGTAAACGTAACCGTAAATACGCCAAGGTGACCGAAGCGAAGAATTTGCCGCCAATCTTTGTGAAACTCAATTCACCCCACAAACTCGAAAACTATCGCGCCTCTGGTTTGCTGATATTCTCAGAAAATTCATGGGCGCTCTTGGCTGTTTACACTGGCCGGTGAATTCCTCTTAGTTACCTTTATGCAAAGGTTGTGTTCGTGATGAAACATCCCAAATTCCATGTTTGGAAAAATTCCTAGTTGCGTAACTGGCATCCAATACCATTCACGATTCCATCATCTAGGGATATGTTGTCAATCTCAAACTGAATCTCTTTTTGTTTACCAGGGTCGATACGAGTGGAGACTCCGTATTCAAATACTTCCTATAGATGAGACGCTCGAAATTATTTAGTTATCCTTTTTTACTCCTTCTTTCTGAATTGCAGCTCGAGAGAGAGAGAGACAGGCTCCGAAATAATAACTTGATAGAATATGTCCTTGAGGTCACGTTTAGACGTAATGATGCACTCAGACAGGTCTTCTATGGTCGCATCCCCAAGCGCTAGCTGGACAGAAGTTCATATCGCACTCACCACACACCGTACGCCAATCTCGTCTCCCCATCACGTCAAACGCTTCCCTTGTGCGGGCGCTGCTGCCTTGCGTAGATTATGTTACCAATAACATCCAACGCGCCTGTTGGGCAAACACGACGATTGTTGTTTCCGGAATTCAATCAGAAACAGTGCGTAGAAGGAATTAGAAGAATTGTGATATTGCTTGGAATTGTCTTAAGAAAGTGTCTTAAGAAAGTCGTTGAGTACGTGTTGTGCCATCCTCACGACTGTTCCTTGTGGTCGAAACAAAATACATCTACACAGGCACCGGTTTGTCCTTGCCAAGTTCCTGCGATCGATTTGCCGACCGAAAAAGTTATCACAAAATATTTCGCAAAGGGTACCATACATCACGCATAAGTTTCCATCCGAAGATTTTACTATTTTACGGAGCAGTACATTGTTTTGTTTGTAGAATAAACACAAACAAAAACTTTTTTTTATTTATAAAAACATTCCACCAAGCAAAGTTTCCAATACGAACACATAAGCTCGACACACAGACATCAATTGGAGGATAGCAATTCCAACACACTGACGCGAGAAAGACAAATTCCCAGGCTACGATCGACCAGATAATACGCATGCGCCACAGCCACCGGAAATAATTTTAACATTTAATATTATGCGTCCCCATAGTTCACTTTTATTTTCAGGAAAGATCAGTAGGTCTGCGCGTGCGCAATCCGCACGCCGTCTTCGTGGGGGAGTTGATTTGTGAAAAGCGACAACGCGTGTGACTCTTATGGTGATTCGCCTGTGTAAGGTTTTTTACTCGAAGCAAAATAACTCGTGTTTGTTTTGATATCAGACCTTTAGAGCTTGTCACTGCTACTTTCAATTTGCCACGTTTCATCAAAGGTGTTTCGGTACCACAAAACATTCATCAGCCCTTTGTGCTGCAGCCGACATAGGTGCAGTTGATCCACCATGGATATGAATGTTATGACCAGTGTTTCCATAATGCATACGTCATGGCATGGCGTGACGTCATTGGAAACTGCTCATCAAGCCGGCGGATGGATAATGCGTCAGTTTTGACATTTTGGCGTGAACAATAAATTAATGGACAATTTCGGAAAGGCCATGGATTGATGTCCTTCGCGGATAATACAGTACTTATGCGGACGGACTTCTGGTGGTGTTACGTGTGTCTGCCAATACTTACCTCGACACTAAAAGTAAATAATTGGTTCAAGTCTGCTGCCACCTAGTGTCTGAATTGTTATTATTTTTCTTTTTAAAAACAATAATAATGTTGACAATTCAGAGCTCAATCAACTCTGGACTTCACATAAATATTTTTCAATGTTATGGATTCAAAATTCTAGAATCAAAACTACGATCTTTAAAATCGGAAGATCTACACTTATAAGAGTGATGATACATAGGAAAATATGCACTTTTTGTCATAGCCAATCAGTCTGCAGTAAGGGGGTTATTTCTTCGGATTTTTAATAATATTATTCTAATTCTGATCACAAATCCTTTATGTTTTGTTTATTACCAGCTTGATAAAAAGTCTGTATAAAACCATTACGTGACCATCGTAATGACATCGTCGTTCCGTATCATACAACCGGTGAACCTGTTTCTAAATAGTTTGTCTATATACTTCCCCGGGTCGACCCCGGTGTGTGGCGGTTTTTTTTCCAGGACGAACGTGGGTAATTATCTGCACACGTTCGTCCTGGATAAAGAAAACGCCACACACCGGGGTCGACCCGGGGAAGCTAATCGAACGCACCCATAGAAAAAGAAAAAAAGAACTGTTTGACGCCCTCACTATTAATAACTCCAAAATATCAACAGAGGGCGGTCGATATGCCATCAGCTGGAGATGTCGAGAAGCTAGAGGTGGCGCTATGCAATAATCATAGCTGCTGAGAAAGCTAGATAATATTATTGTTGTTCAAAGGTAATGTCTCAAGATTTCTTTCTGCCGCTATTTCTCTCCACTAATCTAATCTTCCACAGTGTCTGAAAGGGCGTCGGTTTACCTGGGGTGGATTTTACAAAGAGTTAAGATTATTGTCCCACCTCGAGTTAGTATGAGGTTACTCGTTCAAACTTAGGACCAGCATTAAGTTGTTAATAACTCCTAAGTGTCCCATAGCACTGGTCCTGAAATAGTGATAAGCTCTAAAAAAAAAAATTGGCAGTGAACTGACTAGCCTTACTTTTACGGTTGGAATCTCATTTCCAATGGTTCATTCTGTGACTACAGGGCGAGACAGCGATGACACAAAACTCGTTTTAATAGAGGTATTTTTCAAGCTTGACTAACGCCTGTGGGCTTAAAGAATTAATACATAAAAAAACTGTCATGCGTTTGAGTTTTGGGTCAGCGGTGTTGGTGTTTAGGACAAAATATAAATGGCTAATCGGCACAGTTGATGATGTTTTATGTTCATAGGGCAGCCTGTTTTGAAGGGGGAAAAAAAGAGTAGTCTTTCTCCGTCTTCATCCACCAGTGCTTGAATGACTTAAATGGTCAACAATTAATTGCAATTGAATATTAATAAAACACCAAACTTATACTTTATGGAAAACAACTAACTTATTCGGAATGGAAACTCTACTTACCATTAACCATGGACACCAAGAGTTTCCGCCAAAAGTTAGATGACGGTAGAGAGCCATTTCATAAATAATGAACAAATGCACTACAACTCAATGTGAAAACATAGATGTTTTTTCCCCTTCAAATAATGTTGTTAAAAGTTTTCGAAGTATTTTTTTTCGCCCAATACCTCACTTGGCTGAAACACGTAAAAAAACTAAAAAAATATTTTGTTCTGTTCCTTTGTCCGTGAAAGGGAAACACCTAAAAACACCAACGTCATGAAACGAACCTTGTTTGGAAGCTAACTGGAGTATTTACAAATAACTTTGCTTAGTATACAACATCTGTGGCAAAAGCATGTTTTTAAAAAGTTGTTGTTATGAATTTATGTTGTAACAAAACACCCGACCTCTGATTGTTAAAGGGTTATGTCAACTTTCAGAGTTGCAAACAAAAGTGGCTGAATACGTTTCAGTGTGTCAGGCATAACTCCTATATACAACGGGGTTAAAAGCAGTCACCAAATAGTTTTATTCATAAAGCAAGACAGATTTCTGAAGAAAGGTCTTTCAGTTTATGCTTGACCGCTCAGGGTCTTTATTCACTATAGACTATGACTATTTTTGCAAGGTCAAAGAAGTATTAGCGAGAGAGAGGCAGGGGACAATTACGAATAAGTTGTTCAGCATAGCAGGTGTACACGTGAATAAAGATTTACTTCAATCAGAATTTCTTTTCTGAGTGTATTGGCTTTGTGTTCTTCGCAACTTTATGCGTTTTGGTGAAGAGAGACACACTACCATTTGGCTGGGAACAGTCCCAAAAATAACTTCAGAAAAAGCTCTTTGTCAACACCAACAAAGGCGTGCACCCGTTCACAGCACTGTCTGGGCGAACAGTGACACGTTATTTGGTATCCAAGTTCACACCAAAACTCCTGGAAATAATCTAGCTACCACAGATATCCTGACGCGGGGATTAGCACCGGAGCACCGGGCATGGAGAACCCGCTTGAGGAACGGTACCCTGATGAGAGGGAAGCTGGTACGGATCATGGAAGTCGAGTGGAGGAAATCTTGTGTGAGATCGATGAAGGGGATGGGTTTCGATTACAGGAGGTATTGAACCGATGGAAAGACGAGGGTTTAGAGGTAACGAGTTGCCGTGACAGGAGAGGGTTGTCTCTTTATACGACAGCCATCGAAAATGGTTTCCTAGGTAAGGATTTAGTTACGACTCTTGAATCTTATCTGCAGACCCTAGTTTGTGAATTTGTCCTTCAATGTTAAAAATCATGTACTATGCAAAACTCGAATGCTTTAGAAAAATTGTGTGTTGTGTGACTAATAATTAAAAATCCATCTTGTTATTTCATTACAGATGTTATCAATGCTCTTTTGAAGCACGATGTTCCTTTGGGAGACGCCCTCATACGTTGTGTTGAAGAAAACTTCAACGATGCGTCTTTGGTGATAAGCCGATATCTCTCAACTCGTCCGGTAAGAATATATATATAATATATCAGTACTTGCACAACTGTCGTGGCCAACCGGTTAAGAACACCAGACCCAAGCTATGGGTGGGTGCGGACCTGAGTGCAGCGAACAAATAGTATTACATACTTAGTCAAGTGCGCTATTAATTATTATTTTGAGGATTTTTTTCAGCAGGAACATAACTTTTGCCTTTTTAACACAAGTTGCGTTGTGATTCTATTCTTGATGTAGTGTTATTGCAGTAACATTTTTTTCCAGTGGTCTGTACGTGCCACAAGTTGATGGAATACACTATTCAATGGCGTGTTCAGGGACTCGGAGTCTTGCATGGGTGAAGAAAACAAATGAATGACAATGACAACCTTACTTGGTAAACAGCACTTAGAGAACTATTGATAATATTAAACAATGTAAAACAAAATTCAGTTAATGAGAAAGAGGTAATTTTCATCAATAATTGTGAATCTGAGAAAGGCTTTTGGTAACCTATGAAGTTGTAAGTTTTTTACAGTGGTATAATTTGGGATGCACAAAGTGAGGACACTGGTCTTTGACAATAACGAAATGTACACCCTGCCCATGCGTAACAAAGCTACCCAAAAAACCCTGCTGAATTTGAAAGGACCTTTGTGAACTCCAACAATTTGGTTGTAACTCTAGCCTATATGGGTTTTTTTCGCATATTTAAAACTCGTCGTAATTTGAACGCAATTCAGCCTTTGGCTGCATATGACGTTTTAGTGCACTCAATAAACCAAATCAAAATTTTAAAAAGAAAACAAGGGAAACTGACTGTTGGGGAATCTTTTAAATGATTTGGTGTTAGAAGACTAGATGCAATCGGGCTTGTCGGAAGACTAGATGCAATCGGGCTTGTCGGAAGACTAGATGCAATCGGGCTTGTCGAAAGACTAGATGCAATCGGGCTTGAAAGTATATAAAGTGTTTAGTAACCGGAGATTCTGAGTCCATGAGTCATGCAACCTCAAAGGATGTCAATCGGGCCTGTCTGATAAAAGAACTGAAATGCAGGGTTTAACATGTTTCTGCTTTTAACAGGAGAAAAAAAAGACACACAATCCTACACAATGCTGTGTTATACTATCAAAAGCTCTTCATTGCTCATTCAAGTGAGCTTTTATGCTAACGAAAATGTTCAGTAATTGCAAAAAGTTATTAGTGCCTCCAAAAGCAGATTTGTGTAATGAATTTAGCCGCCCTCGGCTCTTCCATACAAATATTTCCCTTCTCATCCATATTCCTGAGTCTAAAAATAAAAAAGTCCAACCAATATTATTCTCTTTTTACCTTATCGTGGTATGCAGCGATTCCAGCCACACAAATACATTAACGGTATAACATGTAACTGTATAAATTAATAACAGGAACTTTGCGAGGTGGTCATCAATGCAACTTCGGACAATGGCGACTTCCATCCCGCCATTACACCCATCATCCTTGCTGCACAGAAAAATAACTACGAGGTCGTTAAGGTGAGTTCAAAGTAGATTTTAAAGATGGTTCTTGGCTTGACCAGGCACGTCTGGTGGCCTTGTGTTTTGCGACTGAATATCTATACCTAATTTATTGTGTATCATTTCATTTCACATGTTGACTTTGAATCTGAATTAATGACTTTTTCCAACCCGCCCAATGCAAACGTCTGGCTTGCTTTTGGTTGTTTTTGAAATCCGAAAGAAGTCAGGGGCGGATCCAGGATTTCCCAAACGGGTGGCGTGATTTATATGTGGCGAATCTGTAAGGGGGTGACTTTGTAAAAGGTAGTGACTTTGTAAGGGGTGACTTCATACGTGGCGACTGTACATAAAGTTAAGAGGGTCTCTGCAAATGTCTACTTAGAAGAAAACAATTGTGTGCGTTGGTGTTTTGTTTTTGAATCATTGAATTTAATGCAGAGTGTTTCATATCTTAGGTGTTGGTGGGTTTGGGAGCGACTATTACCGAACCTAAGATGTCCACCGGGGCTGAGGTAACCCTGACCCAGGCCCTCTCGACCATCCACATCTATCGTGCTCTCTCCCAGCCCGCATACATGATGAGCAGCACAGAGCTTGATATTTTTGGATACGCATTCAGGGTAAGTTGTAGTGGATGGCAAATACATCTTTAAAAGCAATGGACATGTTTGGAAATATATTGTCAAAGGCCAGTATTCTCACTTAATTGGTGTATCCCTATGCATAAATTAACAAATCTGTGAAAAATTGGACTCGATTGGTCGTCGAAGTTCCTAGAGAATAATGAATGAAAAAAAGACAGCATTTGTTGCACAACGTTTGTGTGTTTTCAGATGCCCAAAAAGGGCTTCAGTGCTGATATGAAGTAATCTAATACTTCAATGAGAAATACATCTTTTTCAAAAACTACGCTACTTCAGGGAGAGCAGTTTCTCACAATGTTTTATACTATTAACAGTTCTTAATTGATTGCTAATAAGTTAAGCTTTATGATAACAATTATTTTGAGTGATTACCAATAGTGTCCAATGCCTTAAACAGTAGGCCTAAAGTTCCTTGTTTTGTTTTTGTTGGTTAGATGAGTAAGAAGCTGCGGGACTTGGGGGACGCATGGGAGGATTTTGGGGCCGAATTCCATTCCATGGCAGACAAAGTGGACCAATTCGTAGCCGACCTTTTTGGACAGTCGGCATCCACGGATGAGGTAAAAGTCTTAAGTTTTTAAGGTGGGAACTATAAATTACTTTTATATAAGGGAGCAGGTGTTTTTCTTAATTTTTTTTTGTTAAATGATTAATTGTTTTAACAATTCACAGTCTCGCGTCTTTCATGTTCTTCGCACAGTTAGTATACACCATGGAGGTAGGATTAGACCTCCATGTATACACGCAGTAGAAACTCACAGGTGAAAAACGTGGTACACACACTCTATAAGTATTAACTGTGCTGAACGTTGTTAATAAATTTTGGATTTGGTTTTGTTATCGTTGACGCCAATCTAGTGTCAAGCTTTCTTCATATGGAATGTTCTTTGAAAAGTAAACAATGAAAGTTGTCCAGTTCTGTACACTTTTCTTCTCTGTCTCTGACTTATAACAGGTCTTTTATGACCATTTAAGTCTCAGTATTTTGTGGGTAGGTGGCATACAAACAATTGTGTGGGTTTCTATACAGTGGAACAAAGGTCCCTACCGGGAATTCATCAGAATAGACCCGAGAAAAGCCTCGCGACGATAAGGTCACCATTTAGCTTCCGGGCAACTCTGAACCGTCAGCTAATGGGAGTCTAAAGTGTGTGTAATTTCGTTTATTGTTTGTTTTTTGGGGGTGTTTTTTCACGTTACCTTTTTTTCCAATTAAAGAGTTGGTGCAACGATTCAAGTAAAACAGTGAGTGCAATAAATAAGGTTAAAATTAAATCTGGAAACTTATGAGAAAATAAAGACAATAACTCGACCTCAACTCAATCATCCGGCTTCTCGGTTTTTTTTTCTCTCTTTTTACCGAAATCCCAGTTTGTGTTATTATTTAGATTTCTTTTTCACAAAATGAGAATAGCAAGATAGATTACAAATCATTGTGTGTTTTTCGCGGCAGGTTTTGGCATTGTTTCGCTATCATAAAGATGACACATACAGGACTGAAGGAAAACAATACCCTCTTGCTAAGGTGTCTGAGGCAATTAAGTATCATCAGAAGGATGTAAGTGTGCTCTCTCATTGTGTTTGTTTTTGCCATGTTGAAGTCTTTTCGTATATCCACACACCATCAAAGTTTAACTATAAGGGTTCTATTTATTTGAGACACACAAGGTGGTTCAAAACATAGTTGGTACCTGTTTTATTGTTCGATAGCTTTCAATGTTGCAGCTGTTCTTGTATATTTGTTTTTAATTTTTGGAAAATGTCCCCGGGCCTCTACAAAATACCTATAACAAACAGGAATTGATGATGTGACTTTTTGCACAATAAGAATCATTTCACCAAACATAACCCCGATTGCGACACTAGAGTTTTCAAATTCTTTTTATTTTTCATTCTGCCTGTTCTTTTCCATTCCCGGTCTGATTAGTTTATAGCGCATCCGCACACGCAGAAGGTTTTAATCTGCCACTTCTACCGGAATCTACTGTCATGGAATAACAAGGGCGCCATCAATAGTTTCCTCACTGCCTTTCTAGTGATAGCATGTTCCCCGTTGATTTGTTTGGCGTATATCCTACTGCCAGTGAAGCAGGTCATTCAATTCGTCCGCATTCCGTGAGTATTCAATCAAATTATAAAAGACAGCGCCAATACAACATTTCAATGTTTTTTTTAATCTTAGGTAAAAAAATTAATTTCTTATGTGACTTACAGGTGTCATTACCTTCGTTTCGGTTCTCGTTTAAATTCCTAAAAGTAGTTGCTCCCCAGGCAGTTGCTTCCAATTTATTAAAATTATTTGAAATCTCTGTAAAAAGGAAATAATCTGTAGGTGAAAATAATTATCTGAATAAGCCGAGTAAAATATTACATTATTGCTAGATTTTGCCTTTACCTAGAAGTTGCCTGTGACCTTCATGATCCTTTGCACTAAAAGTATTCGTTAAAATTGTCGTTTCAAGAATGTTTATGAATGTGAGATGACAATGACTTCCTTGGACACTCTGGTCTTTTCCCCCGAATGTCCCTGGCAATTAACTGCTGATCAAAAGAGACCGTTCACCACTTACTTTGCAATTCTTACATCTATCAAAATTCTAAATGCTACATCATGTTGATGTTTTTAACCCACAGGTATGTAATGATGCTCTTGAACTTCGCCTCGTTGTTGGCATTCATCGGGCTGATCGTTGCACTTGGAGTTACAGCGCGAGCATCAGATCCTAAATTCAGTGAGGCACTGCGGCTAACCATCTTCATTTGGAACATCGGTTAGTGATTCCCCTGTTAATAGATTACGTATGCCATTGGTTACTGCAGTGTGCAGATCATTGGGGCAGCGTGTATACCTCATTTACATTGTTGACTATGCTTTTTCAAAGCTAATAACTATTCCAGAGGTTGTAGTGATAGTTTGGTTTAAAAAAAAATAAAAAAAATAAAAAAACATTGTTATTTTTTGTTTTATTATTATTTTGTGCCGTGAGAAACCCTGTTTTTTTTTTACACAAGTATGTTCAAATAAATGTTTTCTAACTGAAGATTCCGAGTCAATGGTTCAAACTGCCTAAACGGTTATACGCCGTTTTAATCATTAAAGTAGTTGGAATTAGAAAGTATAGTTGGATAGTGACCTTTCTCGACATGCAGGTACCTTTTGGCTCCACATTCAGTTTATATGGAAACGAGGAGGGAACCGATTCATTGAAAGCTCCACTAAGATTCAGGATGCCATTGTTGTGAGCCTTTACCTCACCATCTTCTGCCTACAGTGGGATTGGAACGTACAGGTAAGTAAAATAAATGGGCAATGTGGGTTCGAATCCCCAATGACCTATTCTTATTATGGCCGTATAATTACCGATCAAACTACAGATTTGGAAAGCCTACGTCACTGCTCGTTTATCCAATGAAATCATTGTATCAAATGAAATCACTTGTTCTAAAAAGCAAGTACCTGTCTTTATCCTTGCGGATAAAGTGACAGGGGACCATTCTTTACACTAGCCTGGATGGCCTACTATGATGCGGTATATTGGTTACTGGTGTTTTACTCTGAGTTTTTTTATTCTCGAAAACAGATTAATCCAAACGTGGTTGTTGACCAGGCGCGCAGTCGCCGTGCAGCAGCAGCAGCGAACTCTACCTACCTTACGCTAAAAGAAACCATCGAGCTTCAAGACCATGTGTCGTCGTCGCTAGACTCCATGGGGCAAAGGTTGACGACGTCACTCCGAGGGGAAATAGACTCCACCATCATGCAGACGTTGTTGGGCTTGTCTTGCACGTACGAACTACCAGTGACTACTCCTCGGTCGGTTATGGACGTTGTACCTGAGCATTACCAGGAGCATATTACCAGGGTTGCTTACGATCCCGTACTGGTATCCGAGGCTCTGTATGGCGTCGCTATGGTGGTGTCCGTACTAAGACTAACCAACCTCTTCATGGTCAGTGAGACGCTTGGGCCACTGCGGATATCCCTGGGAGGCATGGGAGGCGATTTCATGAAATTCCTGACCGTATTTTCTATCGTGTGGGTGGCTTTTACTCTTGGGATGACGTATGTTTACGTATCAGTGGGACACACGGAGAAATTAATCTGCATCAGTAATGGTGGAAGTGAGGACAGTTGTAGCAATAAAGTCGTCTATGAAACGTAAGTTTTAACTTCCTTTCTTGTAATTTTTGTTATAAAATTTACCAATCGGCGAGGCTGAATGGGCATTAGGTGTTTAATTTACGGGGTACACCTAACACTTACACTGGCAAGCCTATGCTGAAGGCTTTCCTTACTCTAGTATCTGTGGCGTAGCAACCACAACAACAACACCAACATAAACAATGCACAACAAATATTCATTATTTCGAAGCCGCTTGTGGAACGTCACTGTCGTCTACCTGTCCATTATGTAATTTAATTCACCAAGTCTAGCTAAATTTTGCAAATTAAACAAACGTCTTTACCGAGAGCTTCGTACCAATACAAACAAAAGTTAGAAAATAAAGATTCTTTGAATCAATCGCTTGGTGGCGCGCTATATTTGTTCAATCAACCGAATATACATTTGAAATGTTAATTTCATATCACGCGTGCGCACATTGCAACTAGTTTGCAAAATTGAGGGAACATTGCGCCTTTTTTTTGTTCTGCGACCAATGATGGCATGACGCATACCAGTTTGTGATTCTATACAGTGCACAACCAATGTAGTATACGCATGCTTTAATGTAATTAGCATGTTATTTTATAGAAAGGGGAAGAGCTAAATGTTTTGCAGTGTATTATTGATTGTGTGATCTTCCTCCAATCTTCGTTCGATTGTTACACAGTTTCGTCGGGACACTTCAGGCGCTTTACTGGACGTTGTTTGGCTACACCTCCCCACGAACTCTGGAACTGTCAAACAGAAACTACGTGGCAGAAGGCGTGGGAACTTTTCTCTTTGCCAGTTTTATTGTAGTTGCGGTTATTATTTTGCTGAACGCCCTCATCGGTATGTTATCCAACAGCTACAACAGTGTAGAGGTACGTGTAGTCGAGATTAGAACCCATTGAACGACCTCATGAGCACAAAATAGCGCCCCAATCTTGGGAAGACATGTTGGCTTAAAATATGCTGCATAAACAGAAGAACACGTGCAGCCGAAAAATGCTTTGGCGGAATGATAGTGAAGTCAATTTGATATTGGATATCGGTTTGTACGGAGAATACGATGTTGTTTTTCGATATTGGACATTGGACATTGGACATTCACGTAGGTTTATGCAGTGATTGTCTATCTAATACATCTAGGATATTGGATATTGGACACTCCCGTTGGTTTGTGCAGTGAATGTCTACCTTGCAAGTCGATATTATGTTTTGTCCAAAATCCAAAATCAGACTAACTTTACTGTCATCTTTGTGGAATTCGCCTGAGGTATCTTTAAATAAGATGAGAAAATAGAATCAGCTGTTGCAAACTGCTAACCAAACAAAAAGACCTATTAATTGTAAAAATACAAAAAAAGTTAATGGTCTGACCATGGAGGTAGCGTTTCAACCCTAGCAGAGTCTTTTCGACCAAAGAGAATGACAAAGATTAAAAGGTTAGAATAAATCCACCATTCTTTCTTGTTGCAGGAACACGCAGACACAGAATGGAAATTTCACAGGGCGGTTGTTTGGGACGCGTACCTGCATCCCGTCGTTACTCTGCCTCCGCCCTTCAACCTCGTACCCACGGTGAAATGCCTATTTCGCCTTCTTCGATCTATTGTCGGAATATGGGTCAAATCGGCAAGAAGAGTACCGAGGAGTTTTGTAAGTTTTGTTTGAAAATATTTTCTCAAATTTGTAAACCGGGGAATGATCAAACTCAGAAAACAACACTAAAAGTTTAACAAAATACCAGTCAGTTTCCCTCGTTTTTTATATTGATAAAATACCATAAATTCAAATGTCACCCTAGCTTTCCTAAACCTTTTTATTATTCGTTGACCCTAGATCCTATTTTCTGATTGTTCAACTTTATTTATTAATTATTTTATTCCAGAAATGTTCACAAGCTAAAGACGAACTTGCTGATTACACGGTAAGTTTTGAACCATTACGCTTACCACCAGGGCCCATTTTCATAAAGCTGTTAAGCATAAAATACTATTTTGCTGAGTTGTGGGGCACCAGTAACAGTAATGTAATTTTAATGCAATTTTGGCGGATAACATGTTTCTGATAAGCAATTCTTTTCTGTGCCTAAAGCGTTTTTGTGCTTGCAGGCTTTATAAAATTGGGCCCATTGGAAATACATCAGATAAGAGAATGGTATGCCTCTTATTACCAATTGTTCCCTTCCTGTGAAAGCAACTAGTTTGAATTACATACTAACCGTGAAAACCATTGTACGTTCAATGTAATCTGTGGACATTGTGTTATGTGTCCTACAAAAACTACCCAGTTATTTAAAGAGGAATTTTTTTTTTTTCTCGCACAGAGAGTAATAAAACTCATCGGCAGTCGCTACATCCAACACAAGCTATCATCGGAAACCGATGCAGTCAGTCCAAAGGATCTAACTCTACTGAAGAATGACATCTTGTCTGTCAGGTATGCCGCCATTTTTAATTATGCTTTGCCTCAGCTGCAACCACATCACCTCAGACCAATCAAAACACAGATATGTAAAGCTTACGTCACTGCATGTTTATATCGTTGTGTCCAATGAAATCACTATTCTGAAAAGCAAGTACCTGTCCCAAAACGGCGTGCAAATTAGGTTGGATGTGAAACATGGACATAAGATGATTTGAATTTGTGCGCTTCCTGTTTTCAATCTCATTCCGTTTCAAATTTGCAGATATTTCATCAGAAACCGCATAAAAAATTACAATTCGTCGCTACACCGTACCCAAGACTCGTGTACCGGGGTCGGGGAGAAACTGGAGGACCTGGTCCCTGTAGATAACAGAGCAGACGGCCTAAACTCGGACTCGACGGAGCTCAAGGACCGGAGCGAGGAGCTCAGAGAAGTCATCGAAGCTCTTAAGATTGGGATTGAACATTTGGCAAGACTCCAAGACCAGCCCCAGAGAAGACCACCACCGGCAGCGCGACCTCCAGCGGCAGTGCGCCCTCCAGCGGCAGCGCGCCCTCCAGCGGCAGCGCGCCCTCAAGCGGCAGCAGCGGAGGCCGAGCCGTTCGAAGAGACGGATGTAGTTCGTCGTATAACTTCGATGATGGAGAGTGGCAATGCATGGGGGCAGAACCCTAGCTTATGGTCAGAGTTGTCTGCAGCGGTTAGCCGAGCTGATAGTCGAGTAGGGCTTAGTCAACCTAGTGAATGAAAATAACATACACTGGTGGAACAATAACTACTTTAAATTATTCCCTTTTATTATAAGCAATAATATTGGTGAACAGTTAATTGGGTTTTTTTAAAGGTCAAGACAAAAAACAGTAGTAAGTTATATGGATGCGCTCAGATAGTCAACCTAATGAATGGGAATAGAACACTAGTGGAACAGTAACTTACATATTCCTTATTATTATAAGCAATTGGTGAACTGTTATAGTTGGTTTGATAAACAGTCTAGAAACAACCCAGTAACAAATCAAATTGTGGATGCGCTCACTGGGGCGCCCTCATCAACACAAAATGAAAACAGAACACTTGGGGAACAATGTATTGAGTCCTCATTATTCAACCTAAGAATGTTATGCACAATGTTGATGTGCTATACTTTTATTGGTGGGTATATTTTATCTTTAACAATATTATTATTATGAGGGCCTACACTGCTTTATTTGTTTCTGTAGCCACTACATAATGATTCTACAGAATTGTGTCAAAGGTCAATTTTGGCTAAATGTACGCGGGGAAATTTTTTGTACGATTTTCATACAATCAGACGCAAACTCTTTTGAATGATGGGTAGTTGTTGTCGATATATTTCTGATGTAATCTTATTATCATTATTACGAGGACCTATTTAATTGATATTAATTTATGTATACAGCAGGCATAAGTATTTGACAACACAATATTATTTGGAAATGGGATTAAAAAGATTGAGATCGGGGACAATAAGTTGTAACGCTGTCTTCAAGAAGTGTATCAGCAAATCAAAGTGCACTGCGCTTGTGATGTATGGTTGCACTTTATAACTGGCCTAACATGTTAAGAAGTATGGTTCATATCATCCATGTGTACAAATTGAGTGTCAACGTTTGCGGAAGCTTGAAGCATGGCATTTTACTTTTAATATGAATTCAAACAACATCAACAACACGGCAACAACAGCAATAGCAGTAGCAATAACTAAACAGAAACAACAACAACAGCAGCTCAGCAACACAAAAACAACACAACAACATTAACAGACAAGAAGAACAAAATCAGCATCTTGCAACAGAACGTTTAAAGGCAGTGAACACTTTGGGTAATAACTAGGAAAAGTTTCCGTATGGCGCCACCACTTTTTCATTTGATATGATATAATATAGTATCCAATTTATCTCAATGAGATATACCTTTTTGTAAAAATTAGTGAAAAAGTGGTGGCGCCATACGGAAAGTTATCCATTTGGGCTCAATCGGTTATCGCCGTTGCGAGATAATAATGAAAGAAAAAAACACTCTTGTCACACGGAGTAACCTCTCCCCATTACTCGTCACCAAGTAAGGTTTTATGATTATTTTGAGTAGTTACCAATAGTGTCCACTGCCTTTAAGTTAAATCATGTTTGATGGGTAGGGCATAATTCTACACAAGAACATGCTACTCAGAAGAAGACAGTGGTTTTGGTTTAGACGTTGTACATAACAAAACACAAAATCCAATTGCAGGTTGAGTGACTCCATTTAAAAGACTGCCAGATTAGTAATCCTCGAACAACAGTTAAAAGGTGGATGGCCCTACACAAATCATTCTCAGAATCACAAAGCTGCGTTGATTGCAACCCATTGCCTTCTTCATTTTGGAAGGACTGTATAGTTTTGGGTGGGGTTTTACGTGTGGGTTTTTTTTTCTAGAAGGAGTTTTTCAATAGCCTACTATAATGTGTGGGGCAGGGGAATGAAGATGTTTATGGCGTCTTTTGTCAGTCTTTGAAACCACAAGAGTCACATGACAGGGCGTTTACAAGAGAGTGGCATTGGCACAGTAGGTTTTTGGTGTTGGTTTTAGCGTAAAGCAACGACAAAACTTGCTCAAGGTTTTAGGATACCAACAAATTATCGTGTTCTTACGTAAAGGCAAACTCGTCTGCTCTGGGAATTATCGCAATACGGTAATTTATACGGTGCCTTTGGATTGGATATAATTATGGAATAAGTTGCATTACCAAGGCATATGCAAGGACCACCAGCTTTATGCGTTGGGAATTTACTTCAGTGAAATTATCAGAGGATTAACTAACAAAAAAATGGAGAACGAAGCATATGAGATGGACGGGTTTGAAAATGGACATCGAACAAACGGAAATCTCGCCCACGACGAAGCAAATCAAAATGGCTTTCATCTAAATGGGAAGTCTAGTGAGTACGATTGGGAAGGTGGTGCTTTGGTGTCGAATGGGAAACCCTCGCCGCATGCTGAGGAGAGTAGACGGTATGATGTGGTGCGGGACTTGGCCCAGACCGGGAACGGGCCGAAACTTGACGCACTATTGGCGGAGTGGGAAGACCTCGGATGGTTACGGGATTGGAGAAACGAAGATGGACTGACGCTATACGCTGATGCTATCACAGATGGATATATAGGTAGAGTATGCTCATTGTTCGTCTAGGTACTTGTTAGTTTTCCACCTGAAACTTCCGCTGGGGAATTTGACAAGGAGGTCAGGAGAGCGTCGTCTAATTCAGTTTTTGTTGTTGTTGTTTAGGTCTAGTTGTGAACGTAATTACTTTTGAAGATTTGGTGGGATTTGGAATCTATGAGGGATTGTTGCAGGTCATTTCATAATTTTCAGTGTTTTGGAAAAAAAAAAGATTGTTCGGAGAGGGTAGAGGAGATGCTGGGTTTTGAACTGATTTTCGTTGCCCTTTCTTGGCCACTGCGGTTTTGATAACACCTATGATCGTCTTATAAAGTGTTGTTAGCTGGTGAATTTGTCGTTGACTCTGAAGTTTGTCCCAACCCAAGGATACGAGCATGGTGGAAACACTAGATCAATCTAATAAATCTATGTCAATCAAAATAAATTATACCAATTTAAAAGGGTGAGCAAATTTAGTGATATGCGAATACAAAGCCTGCAATCATTATGTTTTGCTTTAAAAAAAAACAGTGTGGTTTCAAGCAGAGTCTTGGAGAAAGATTCTGCAAGGGTCGAAGCGTTGAGCCATTAACTATTAACCAGAGGTAATTTTTGTTGGTAGTCAATTTTGGTCTCAATTTGCATAAGCTAAGTATGTTTATTCATATATTTATTTTGTAGATGTGATCAACACGCTAATTAGTTATGACCTACCGATGGGTGATGCCCTCATACGGGCAATCGAAGCTGACTTCGGGGATGCTGTGGTGGCGATGTGTCGCTATCTACGAAGTAGGAAGGTAAGACGCCACGCCTCTAAAAGTACCTCAATCTTAACCTGAGTTCAGACATAATACGTCAAGGAGGCAACGAAGGCGATTTTGCGGATAACTTTCCGTATGGCGCCCCACCCTTTATTTTATTTTTTTTTTTTTTTACAAAAAGGGATACCTCATTGAGGTGTTAGATACTATAATATTTCATATCGTTTATCATATTCTTCTTGTAGCTTCATACCAAGAGTTGCTTTAAACATTGTTTAGGGCGAACTGGCATAAAAAAAAATTGACAAAAGCAGCTCTACATGAAGTTGTACCAAAGATACTTCAAGGAGGTAACGAAGGCGATTGCCTCCATGCACCCTGGACATTGCCTTGGTGTCATTTGAAATGCTCCAGTAGAAATTTACAATTTTCCCTTTACCAAGGAGAACAAGTCTCGGCGCCCTTTACCTTTAAAAAAACGAACAAATCGGACCAGGATATTTTCATTCATTAAGGTTTATTACAAATATCACAAAATACACGACAGAAGTTAAAAAGACTTAAATTGGCGTGTTTACATTCATTATTGTTAACAATGACAAAAAAACAAAAAAACACTGACTTAAAAGAAGAGAAGAAAAGCTCCAGGCATGAATGCACAAAAAAAGATAAAAATTATGTGTGAATACTATGTGATGAAGAATACAAATATTAGTCATTTTATCTAACAGGATCTTCGCAAGTCGATACTCAACGGTAAATGCGATAATGATGATTTTCATCCAGCTATAACACCTCTCCTTCTCGCTGCTCAACGTAACAACTTCGACGCAGTGCAGGTACGAAACAGTTGCATTAAAGACACTGGACATGTTTACTAATTGTCAAAGACCAGTAATCTCACTTGGTGTATCCCATCATAATATGCATAACATAACAAATCTGTGAACATTTTGACCCAATTGTTCATCAAAGTTGCAAGATAATAATGACAGAAAAAAACATTTACAAGTTTTTGTGCTAAATTTTGTTTTGAGTATTTACCAAATAGTGTCTAATGCCTTTAATTCAAGTCAGCCCTGTTAACATTTTGTTAATATTTTGATATCCACATAAATCCACAGTTTCTAAAAAAAGGAGTCAAAGAAGGCTGGATCCCTAACTATTAACATGGGGTTTAATGACAGATCTGATACTTCACGGCGGCAACGAAGGCGATCGCTTCAATGTCCTCTGGTCATTGCTCCGGCGCCCTTAAAATGCTCCAGTAAACGTTTATAATTTCCTCATAGAGTGCCCTTCACCAAGGAGAATATGCCTTGGTGCCTTGCCCTTCCAAAAACGAAGCATACATACCTGGATAGGCAGAGCATCAACACTCTTGACCAATACTATAATGCCGGATTGCACTTTAGCTCTTTGTGGCTCGGGTCTTTTTTTGACAAAGAGTTCCGAGCTTTCTTTGCGGACAACTCTTTAAAGATTAAGCCTGTCTTTTTTTGACGCAGTCTTCGACCTTGTGTTTATTTCCCAGTATAATGGCCTCATTTTGGTGCTCAATATGCGACATATTGTGTATTGAATCTCTGGAATTCTTTAGACTTAGAGGATCGGGGATGGGGGGAAGGTTATTATGAACAAGATGAAAAGAGTGTGCTAAAGTTAAAGGGAAGACTAACATGGTAATGATGGGGCCCAAACAGGGTCGCGTGTGACTTCGCTACCGTGAATTTATTAAGCACGTCAGATTGTGCACGTTACTTGATAATGTTGAGTTTTTCTAAAGTTTGTTAGATGACGCAAACGTGCTCGAAACACCTGTCTAAGAGCAACTGAAGTTACTCAGTTAAAAATCAACACATAAAGTCTTTATCATTGTCAAA
Source organism: Asterias amurensis (assembly GCF_032118995.1). NCBI lineage: Eukaryota > Metazoa > Echinodermata > Asteroidea > Forcipulatida > Asteriidae > Asterias > Asterias amurensis. The sequence goes on along the minus strand of NC_092668.1, from coordinate 992,175 downwards.
CAAACTTGCTCTAATTAAGCGATGCTAAAACTAAAATCATCATTTAGAAAACAAAATGCCTCGTAAAATTTAACATTGGGCAATCCTGTATCCAAAACGGCCTGGAATTTGACATTCTGACTAACGAACAATTTTTCTCCTTGGTTCAGAAGGTAAAGATTCTTTGGTTGTTGAAATCCAAATTCAAATTTTGCATTAAACGATTCGGGTACTTTTTCAAAATGTCCACATATTTAAATATTAAACTTACAGGGTTTGAAGATAAGTGGAAAGCTTCCCTTCAAATATTACTAAGAGGTTGTGTAGTTTTTTAAGAAATTAGTAAAACAAGTAACAAAATAATTTTCGTCTCAGGAAGACGAACATTATTTTAGCATGTAAAATCCCATTGACCAGTTATGATATTATTTTACCAAACCATGGCACAACTGGTTCATCAGTTTTTACATGGTAAATCTGATGTCTCGTAATCAAATTCGTGGAAAATTACTTCTTGCTCGAAAACTACGTCAGTTCAGTGGGAGCTGTTTCTCACAATGTTTTATATTATTAACCTCTCCCATTACTCGTTACCAAGAAAGGTTTTAATTATACTAATACTAATTATTTTGAGTAATTACCAATGGTGTCCACTGCCTTTAAGGCAATACAAACACTATTCACAATCTGAATTTATGTGTTCCTTTTTTTATTTGTACAACAGCTCCTCGTGGAGCTTGGTGCTACTATCATTGAACCAAGCTTGTGTCTGGGTGACGACGTAACCCTAACCCAAGCCACATCAACCCTCCAAATCTACCGCGGTCTCTCCCGGCCCGCATACATCTTGAACACCCAGACAGACGTCTTCGGCCACGCCTTCGAGATGAGTGCTAGGCTCCGAACCCTGAGCGTGATGTGGGAAGACTTCGGTGCCGAATATGAGGAGATGGCCAAATCCGTTGACGTGTTTGCGGGAGAGATGCTTGGGCAATCTAGCTCGACTGAAGAGGTAGGTCGTTGTCTTGGTCCAAGACGTCACTTACTTATTGTCGTGACGTAACAAGGTGATAACTTGACAGAGGGAGCGCTTGCTACAGGTCTCCTAGAGTAGACGGAAGAGGTAGGTCGTAGTCTTGGTCCAAAACGTCACTATCTTATACTCGAAACGTAACAAGGTGATAACTTGACAGAGGGCGCGCTTTGTTACAGGTCTCCTCTAGAGTAGAGCTTGTGATTATTATTTTGATTTAATTTGCCTTTTACCTAACACGTATTAAATTGATTTATTCAATATTGTAGATTTTGGCGTTATTCCGCTACCACACCACCGACAAGTACCGAGACTCAAGAGGCATGCAGCATCCACTATCCAAGATGTTCGAGGCGATTAAGTATCAACAGAAAGAGGTATAATAAGAGACCCCAATCTGTTTGTTCTGTCCTCTCAGAAAAAAAAGAGCAAATAATGACAAGTCATATCGGAGCAGACCAATCAAACACCGATATGAAAAGCTTAAGTCACTGCACGTTTATCCAATGAAATGATTGGGTACGTGAAACCAGTACCTATCTTGCGGATAAAGACAGGGGACCAGATTCAACAGAGTTCCCAAAATGTTACCTAGTGACCACCGTCGACCCCCTCTTGACAATACCTGCAGATTGTACCGCTCTTGTTTCGGTGCCAGTGCGGATTATATCCCCCGGTGAATCCGCCCTCACTTAAAAATATTGTTTTAATTCAAAGACTGACTGTTCTTATTATAATTGGCTGTCCCCATTTTGTTCTTCTCAGTTCATAGCTCATCCTCATTCCCAGAAGGCGATCATTGCGCAGTTCTACCAGAATCTTCTGAGCTGGAACGAGAAGGGTGTAATCCACCAGATCCTGCTCACACTTTTTGTCCTCCTGGGATATCCAATCATTTCCCTGCTCTACATTTTCTTCCCATTCTCGAAGGTTGTCAACTTTGCTAGAATGCCGTGAGTATATGAATTTTAAATCAACATTTACCCCTTAAAGATCATATTATAGATGACTACACCGACTAGACTAACCAGAAACCATAGAGCACAGGGATGTTGACTACACAGTTTATATCGAACCATGCACTGGAGCATGGTCGATATTATATGGTTAATTCGAGAGCTACGTCACAGTTTCTGGTCCCGTCTAGTCGCTCACCCAAACTCATAGATTCACACTTTACTTGTCAATACACAGCTACGTCATGATGCTGATGAAAGCTGGTTCCGGGTTCACCTTCCTAGCTATGCTGATTGTCGACTCTGTTCTTGATAAATACGACTATCCAACCACTATAACAGTAATACGGTGGCTCATAGTGGTCTGGATCCTAGGTAAGTGCATTAAGGAAAGTTTCAACTTGCAAGTGTTTTGTACTCGGTCATTCGACTGCAGATAATGTGCAAAAAGGGACTTTGGGGGACTCTAAAGTCTGCTGCCACCTAGTGTTCAAAGGTCTCCCATTTACCCCATTGGTCGAACTTATTTTACTTTATAGACCTATGCCAAAGTTAAAATACACTGCAAAACTGTTCTGGAAAGATCAGGGCCCAATTTCATAGAGCTGCTAAGCACAAAAATTTGCTCAGCATGAAATTTCTTCCTTGATAAAAACAGGGCTACCAACCAAATTTCCATGTGATTTTCAGGATAAGCAAACAACAGCTGAATACAAGCAACAAGGTAAACCTGTTTTTACCGAGGAAGAAATTTATTGCTAAGCAAATTTTTGTGCTTAGCAGCTCTATGAAATTGTGCCCAGATTGACATAGATTATGGGTCCTGTGTGGGACCTTACCTACTTCTGAATCAATGTGACCCGGGATCTATGTACGGTATCTGGTGTTCTTTTCATAACCAACACTATACACAAAATAGACTTATACATGGTGCTATTGCAAACCTAACCTTTCACGTTCGTCCAAAGAGAGATATTTAACCCTACAATATGAATGCCGTTTGCAGGTTTGATGTGGTTGCATATGAAGGTGTGCATGAAGAAAGGAGTGACCAAGTACTTGTCAGATTTCGCCAACCTGCACGAGATGGCAATTATCGCCCTCTTTCTAGCCATCTTCGTCCTTCAGTGGAACGGCAGGATACTCGTAAGTCACTTGCTTTCAATATTTGTCATTATTTTAAGTTTGAGGGTGTGTTTGTATTTATTTGTGTATTGTTAATAATATGAAGTTCACAAATGTTTATTTTATGTTTTGTTGTTGCCTGTATTGTGGGTATTGTATTGGTTTGTCAAGGCGTGTTTGTTTTTTGCTGTTATAATGGTGATATTTTCGTGGACGCTATTTAAACACACATCCGTGGCTTGTTGTAACCGTAGTTTCATCCATATTGAGATTCTCATTAACATACTTGCTGCTTAGTACGTTGAAGCAACTGATGATAATATCTTTTTCTGTTATAGTTTGGAGAGAATTTCATATTTACTCGTTCAAGACGTCACGCACACAACAATCCAGCAGTCAACAATCCATACTCTGAGCTACAGGACCAAGTGGCACTTACCCTCAACGGTCTGCGTGAGAAACTTAATGAGACTGTGGTGGTTGGTGTGAACAGGGCCGTCATGGGTGTGCTTTCAGGCTGCGGGCCGCTAATCATTTCGACCAACGCACCGATACCACCACTACCTCCGAAACTCCAAGACGCGTACGATCTGGACCCGTACGACCCGGAAGTAGTTGCAGAGGCTTTGTTTGGAATTGCCATCATGGTGTCGTTCTTGCGTCTTCTAAATCTCCTTCTGGTCAGTGACGTCTTCGGACCACTCCGCATTTCCCTTGGCGCCATGACCAATGACTTTTTGAAGTTTTTTGGAGTCTTCATCATAATTTGGTTTTCATTCGCCGTGGGCCTGCACCAGACCTTCTACTCTGCCGGGGTGGCGACTAACAGGCAGTGCCTCAGCGAAGGTGGGGACCCAGACGTATGTTCAGAGCTGACTGGGTTTTCATCGTAAGTTGTTTATTACATTGTATTTTATTTGAATTGAAATAACGAGCCGAGGTTGTCCAGGGAAAGGCAAAATTACAAACAAAATTCATCAAAAAAGAGGTGGCTTTTTAATAATATGCAACGTTGCATGTTCTCTTTCAACTGTAAAGTAAAATATGCCACATCTCTCGTGCCGTTGCCACCTACTCCTGTGGGTGAAACAGGGTTCCCCTTTACAGTCCATACGGATGTAGGCGTGGGTATCATCCATCAGAAGCCTGGCCGGTACCTCCCAACCTTACAAAGCATTCATGGTTGCATTATCTTCGATGCAGCTTGCCCTCACACAGCGTGGTTTAGGTTGGCGGTCGGGTTGGTGCAGTAGTGTCTTGCCTCGCCTTTCACCTCAGGTAGTGGAACCCCGGTTCGAATCCCACCGAGGGCACCATGTGGATGGGGTTTTCAGTCCCTACTTGACTACATGGGTTTCCCTTGAATAATTCTCTGGGGTTTTCCGGACATCATCTTCTCTTCTCGTTTGGATCTAATTAGAGGGTTGAGAATAATTTATCCAGATCCAGATCTAATCCTGTCCTTTCATTCTCACCGCATTACCGTACATCGACTTATTTTTTTACAACATTTATATATTTTTAAATTATGACAAAAAAATAGGTCACCTCGGGGTTAAATATATGTTTGGTTTTGGTGGGTTTTTCATGCAGGGTGTTTGTCAGCTTGTATAACCTTTACTGGGCTCTTTTCGGGAAGATTGGACTCGACATTCTCGTTATCCCGGGTCACCACGCTGTGGCTGAGATTGTCGCTACTTTACTCTTCATTTGTTATCACATCGTGGCTGTTTTGATTCTGCTGAATGCTCTTATTGGTATGCTGTCCAATACCTACAACGGTGTCGAGGTAAGACATTTATTCAATTCACTTTTATTTGCCAAACTGCCGAAACTTAACACAGCATTACAAAATGCATATATTAGCGGACAGAGTAGAAAATGAACAGTATGGATGACGATTTGAAGTAATGTAGTTTTAGCGAAAGGGAAATTGCTCATCATAAATGTAAATCTGGAACAGGCATGAAGCCGTTCTCAGTACCATTAAGCCCTATATGCTAGGGTCGAAACGCCAGACCATTAAAGGCAGTGGACACTATTGGTAATTACTCAAAATAATTATTAGCACAAAACCTTTCATCGTGACGAGTAATGGGTAGAGGTTGATGGTATAAAACATTATGAAAAACGGCTCCCTCTGAAGTGTCATAGGTTTCGAGAAAGAAGTAATTTTCCACAAATTTGATTTCGAGACCTTAGATTTAGAACTTGAGGTCTCGAAATCAACCATCTAAACGCACACAACTTCGTGTGACAAGGGTGTTTTTTCTTTCATTGTTATCTCGCAACTTCGATGACCGATTGAGCTCAAATTTTCACAGGTTTGTTATTTTATGCATATGTTGAGGTACACCAACTGTGAAAGTTAGTCTTTGACAATTACCAATATAGTGTCCACTGCCTTTAATGCATTATGTCATTTTGGTCTGTTAGAAGTTTGCAACAGCTACAACTATTTTTCAAGTTTTGGCACTATAACAACAAAGTACATAATTATGCCCATAATTTCTATCCCTCTAACTCTATCTCTTTTTCTTACTACAGGAACAAGCAGACACTGAGTGGAAGTTCCACCGGGCAGCAGTGTGGGCAAACTACATGCAACCTGTTGGTACTCTCCCGCCACCCTTCAACATGATTCCTTCCCTCAAGACCTTGTACCGGAAATTCATTATGATTTACTCCATGGGAAAAAGTAGCAGGGAAAACGAGGCAAGTTGGGCTTCTCTCCACTTTAAAACTCACCTGTTTATGTCCATACTTGACTATTAGTTTTGATATGGGATTTTTTTTTGCCTGAAGAACACCTGTGGTATTGAGCAACACAATATGCACGCATGGTGTACACAATAATGCACTGCTATAGATGTTATTCATTTTTCACATTGTGTTTATTCTCCAAACTACTAATACTATTGTTAATGTGCAGTGGGCACGATGATTAAAGGAACACGTTGCCTTGGATCGGACGAGTTGGTCAAAACAAAAGCGTTTGTAACCGTTTTTTATATAATGCATATGGTTGGAAAGATGTTTTAAAAGTAGAATACAATGATCCACACAAGTTTGCTTCGAAATTGCGTGGTTTTCCTTCTACTGTGCGAACTAACACGGTCGGCCATTTATGGGAGTCAAAATTTTGACCCCCATAAATGGCCGACGTGCTAGTCGACGAGGTAAATGGAAAACCACGCAATTTCGAGGCATGTTTGTGTGGATCTTTGTATTCTACTTTTACAACATCTTTCTACCCATATGCATTTTATAAAAAACGGTTACAAACGCTTTTCAAAGACCAACTCGACCGATCCAAGGCAACGTGTTCCTTTAATGTAATTGTCTACTGCATTTGGTGATGTATAGGCCTATATTTAAGACAGGGTATGCCTCGTGCATTAAACCGTCCCGTGTCTCATAATGCAAAGCACATTATTCTTAGAGTTAAAGTATAATAACCCCTCAGGGCTAAATATCCTTAGTGCAGTTTGTAAGGATTTTACAAAATAGCTTTTGCATATTTTGGAGCTCCGTGGTAAATGGAGTTTATTGATAAAGCGTGGTCTCCAAAAATTAGTTTGGCTTAATTTTGTCAAACTTAATATTTCACTTAATGACCTTTTAATCATTACATATTCTTAATTACAATTAACGACCCTTTAGCACTGGGCAGACGCTAGTTGGTTTGATAATAGCATAATGGCTGTCAAACTTTTTCAACTTTCAGAAAGAGTTGCATTCGAAGAAGGAATTGCAGGACTATACGGTGAGAATTTTTTGTCTTCTTCTTTTTTGAATATTTTTATAACATTAAACAAAACATAGGCCTGTCAGTCCAATAAAGTCAGGAGATCAAACAAAATTTATAGTTAAAATAAGGACAAAAAACCAACACCCCACCCGATTAGTGGCAAAGTGTGTCCCCCCTAATATTCCCATACCTTAACACTCCTTTTCTCTTGTACAAGTAAACCCCTCCCCCTCCCCCCCCCCAAAAAAAAAAAAAAAAGAAATAAAAAAGTAGATCATAAATAAATAAATCATGAATACAAATCATAAAAATTACAAATATTTTGCACAAAATGATAAACCAAACAAACAATCATCATAAAGCAGACTAGAAAACCAGCTACACAATCAAGCAATAAATATTATGATAACATCGAAATATAATTTTCATTGCTGGGTTTTTTTCTGCGTCTGTAGCGAGTTATGAAGCTCACTTGCAGCCGGTACGTACAAGAGAATCTATCGGCCTCAGCACTGAACTCTGAGGGTCTACGGCCAAGAGATTTACAAACCATGAGGAACGAAGTCAAGTCATTCAGGTAAAGTTACGGAACAAATCCAATGGTTTTGACCCGATGATTTATACCCATGCTGGCATGTAGAAGCAAACTTCAACTCCAAATGGCACTAGTGTTTCAACAATTCTTAAAGTCAATCTTGAAATAGTGGTTCTAAGAACACTCTTCAATTAATCGAAATTTCGTTAAATTTCTGTTACAGATTCGCGACTGAAAGCCGACTTGAGCAAATCGCCGGTTCTCTTGGCGTCTCAAATAAGAAGTCCCTTGACCTTAGCAAGAAGCTTGAAGACCTTATCCCATTGGAAGACCATACCGAAGAGGTGTTGCGCAAACTGGACGATGTAACTGTGTACACCTCAGAACTTGGAACCGGGGCAGTCAACGTAGACGGGGAACAGAACTCTGTCATCCGGATGAAAGACACCATGATTGCGGATCTAACAGCCCAGCTGAGTGCTCTTCGCATAGAGAATGAAGAGATGGTAGTTGCCCATACGGCCCAGAATTTAGAGCATAAGAGACGTCAGGCGAGTCTAGGTGACACCATCAATATCCTGCAAGGTCAAAGGTCAAACATGATGATTAACTTGGGAGGACTGAGTGAGGACAAGGAACGACTGGAGGCCGATGTGGAGAAACTGAATCAAGAGGTGATGCGACTCCAAACTATGATACCGGTTCCGAACGAGGAGGCGCCGACACCAGAACCGACACCCGTACGGTTGGGCTTCGTAGCGCGGGTCAAGAAGGGCATTGAAGTAGTTTTGAATAGCGAGGTAGGTAGTAAACTTGTGTGTGGGGGTGGGTACACACATTCATTATGGAATAGTTTACCCATCCAAACCAGAAACTCCAGCAATGTCCCGGCCTTCAAACGGGCTCTCGAGACCCACCTTAATCACCTTTTTCTGGTCGACATCGTCTTCGTTCTTTCTTGTTTTCCTTCTTTCTCAAGATATAGCGCCTTGTATCATTTGGAGCTTTATAACAGTTTTTATTCTTCAGTCCGGGGACTTGTATAGAAAAGTTATAACAAACTAGATGACAATAGGGTGCCCGGTTGGGTGAAGGTCCCCAGTTAGAAAAGAGTCTGTTCAAACTAAAAGGAACAGTTGCCAAACAGTACAAACAAAAGAGGGACAATTTTTTAGATCTGATTGAGGGTTTTACCCACTTGTATTTGCTACAAAATAAAGTCATATCCCGATGCAAATTCAACATTTATTTGTTCTTCTTCTTTGTAAAGGCTGACTCATCAAACAATACAAAAGAAGAACAGGTTTTGTCAGGGACCAATGAACGAGGTGCGAGCCCGGACAGTGATGCAGTGGCTACACAAGGAGCGAGCCAACCTCCTAGCCAGGTAGACCAGGAACAAGTGAAAGACTTGGATGAATTAGAAGGAAAGCCGGACCCGGAGGATGATCAACAGGAAGCTACTGCAGGGGATACCGATCAACCACAAATAGGAATTTTCAAACGTATCACAAGCAAAATAGAACTAACTCTGGCCCCAAATAAGGTATGATGTGATTTGCAATTAATACTGAGAATGGAAGTGCTGTAAACATTGTTATAAACGTGAGATTTGGTTCAGTTCCCGGAAGCTGTTGGATTTTGGTATAATGTATAAGACTTTCCATCTTTACGTTAAATATGCCGAAATTTGGCAAGTTTAGATATCAAAATGTCCACTCTCTAAGAACTTTTGAAAACTTATAGAACTACATGTACATGTAGTCTGCGCCATGATACACCGTTATGCGTCGTCCTTAATGGGCGGCTGTAGCTCTATATGTACGTGGTTAAAAAGTCTCGTGCTGTATATAACAATTATTTCGTGAAAATGAAGTTCTAACTTGTAACTGTTTTCATTGTTAGGAACAGGAGGACCCATCAGCAAAAACACCGATGCAAGAACCCGGAGCAGATGTTGAATTACCAAAGGAGCAGCCCGAACAGAGCTTGAGCCAAGAGGAAGTTCAAGGACCAAGCTTAGATTCTAATGTTGATCAGCAAGCAATAACTCCCGATGGACAGCTCGAGACGAATGACGAATCCGGTGGGAAACTGCCGTCGGTTGAACAGGAAGAAACTCCTGAACAACAGCAAGGTACGGAACCCGAACAGCAAGGACCGGAGCCGGAGCAGTCTGATGAAGTGGAGGTAGAAGCCGACGAAAGTCAGCAGTCCGCAGATGTAGACGATTCTACACAAGAATAGAACAACATGAACCGAGACGGAATGAGGCAAGTGACAGTTCTCAGTTTGCACTTTACAGATACTGTACATGGGGGTACACATGAACACCAAGATGCTTATTAAACCGGTGTCCAGGGAAATCTGTCCGCCGGAAATTCTGTCCCATATACGGGAAAATTAAAGTGGGCTGAAGAGGGTGATTCAAAAGAGGGCGGGCTCTACCAAAAAACAAACTAACATGGACGAATTTGGTGAGCGATGTGGCACGGTGTTGATATAAGTAATAAGTAGTGCAATTAATAAAATTTTTACATTTCCTATTTTTACTGGTATTTTACTGTTCAGTTCAGGGTACCTTACACGTTAATAATCGTACTGTAATAATATGGTGTTATACGATGTTTAAACTGTTTATTTTTTAAATTTGTTGCTTGTTCATAAGTAAGCTAACATTTTTATTAAAAATTATTAGATTATGTATTGTATATTTTTTGTTATGTACATTAATTGTGATTTTTTGGAGGGCCAACTAATGCTATAACAAGTTTTATAAATAAAAAAATTAAATTACCAATATTTTTGTTTATTTTGGTGTGTGGGCATCACTCCTTTGACCTCAAACGCAGCTAATACTATTTTAACGGGATTGCTACAATACTTAAACCTGTTTATAATGTGTGTTTTTTTCATCTTTTAAATTTGATATTTTTATACTAATTTCCTTCCTATTTACCGATCAGAAAATAAGGCCCCAACCTCAAGGTTTTGAAAAAATTGACAAAACATGATTAATGTGGTATAATTCTTTATCCGAACGTGAAACAATAAGGCTCATGCTGGATGGACAAGGAACTTGCAGATCAGAATCAATCTAAAGTTAGTTGTTCATGTATTTGCACTACTTATCGATTACCATAAAAGGTTTTTCAGGTAATTAGAATTGGAAATGAATGTTCAATTATCAGTTTGCAAGGTTGAACAAAATAAATTATGTTTTGTTCAGCAACTATTTTATAAACACATTAATAGATAAGAAATAATAAGTACAACATGTACTTACCGGTTACAATAATGGTTTACTTCGGTTATCGGGTAGCATTTTTTACTTTTAAATTGAGAGTAAGTGAAATTGAGATAATAAACTTGCACTAGTCAACCATAATCATCTTAGTATTGCATGTACATTGTTCTTTTGTTTGTTGGTAGATATGTTTCAAAAACAAACTGCTAAATCGCCACATAAATGTTAACCAAAATCAGGGTTTCAAGAAACAAAGGTTCAAGAAACAAAGGTTCAAGAAACAAAGGTTCAAGAAACACACTACAGTTTGATAATCAATTTGAAACTTTGCACGGTGGGGTGTTTAGGTTAGGTTGGCGGGTAAAACTGTGTTGACTTCTTTTGACATCAGTGTTGGATCTGAAAAGAACCGTGGGTTGACGTTGACAACTCATTCAAAAAATATCTTGTTCTACTTGGTGGAAGACCTTCTCTTATTGATTTGCCACAATTTGCCCCACGAGAGGGCACTATCATCCACGATCCGCTCTCACGACATCTCCCAAGACTACACAATAATTTGGGATCCCTACGTTCTACACATTCGATTGTGCAGTCTACATTAATTACCATATCGCGTCACAGCAGTCTACATTAACTCGTGCGCCGATTGGCTGGAGTCTACATTAATTACCATAGTCTACATTGATTACCATAAAACGTTCCTACAAGTACACACGCTCGTGCAATCCGCCGTCGTCCACTTCACAGTCTACATTAACTAGCCATTCGATTGGGCAGTCTACATTAATTACCATATCGCGTCACAGCAGTCTACATTAACTCGTGCGCCGATTGGCTGAGAGTCTACATTAATTATCATAGTCTACATTGATTACCATAAAATGTTTCAATAAACATGAGACTCGAGCCTTGTTTACCACTACGGTCAGACACAGAGCAAGGAACAGCTAGCTCAAGCAATGGAGGTAGAATTAGATGCTCAAGCTGTCGTTTCTTCGGTAAAACAGCTCCCAAGTTTCCCCGATGTTGTGTTTGAAAGGTAAGAACATTGTGTGATGGTTTCTATGAGAATAACATCCTTTTTGACACTAAATTTGAGTACAAAATCAGCGTAAGTCAGCGTAAGAAAACTGAGTGACTCGTATAACCACACGTGTGTGTATTGTGTAACAACATGGGTTTACTTTTTACACTACCCCATCCTAGTTCAATGCATTGTGTGTGTACGTTGTGTACAACGTGTACACTGCATACAATGGCGTCTAGAATACATGTACAGGACATTGGTAATACCATATACTCATGTTCTGGAGAAGAACTGCAAAATGGCAACACATTAAAAGACATGCATTGCTTGCAGTTGCAGGTGAGAGCGAGCAGCAAGATTTCTTTTAAAAAGGCCCGCAAGTCCATCATATGATATTGCCACAAAAATTAACAACAGAATATGAAAAGTGTATATCATATGATGATACTTCCAGTTGCATGTCACGCATGTTACGGTATTAAAATAGCTATAGGCAAAGGATGCGCACTACTACGCATGACAGCGTGAGTTTTGCTAAGGGGTACTCCTGGAACTATGACTTGAGGTTCGTTCGGCTATCGCCTCCACTAATGGAGATGATAGCGGAGAACGAACCTCATAGTTCTCAGAGTAGCTAACAGGTAGGCCTACTTACTACGTAGTATGTGACATCAAACGCTCAAAAAGCGCCCGTAATGGGTGTGTTCGTTTAGCTTCCCTGGGTCGACCCAGGTGTATGGCGGGGTTTTTTGTCAGGATGAATGTGGGTAATTATCTGCACTTGTTGGTCCTGGAAAAAGAAAAAGCCACACACCGGGGTCGACTCGGGGAAGCTAAACGAACGCACCCATTGTGATCAATTGTGGTAATAAAGCGCCCTCACTGGGGTCAAAGGATGCAAATCATTGGACGATAGATTTCTTTGTGCGTAGAAACAAGAGCGTGACCTCAGCGTTCCTGTAGCGTTTCCTGTTAATGCAAATGGGTCTATTGTATATCTTAGGATATCGTAATAATTGTTTGAAGACGACAAAATATCGCCTTCTTAAAATTACCATGGTACAACAAAACAGTTGTTGCATGCTGTTAAGTGGATCCATGGTATTTTTGATACACCCTCAGAGGCAAATGGCACTCTTGCCCCTCTGGTGTACAAAACACCATGGACCTTGGCGTCACAACAGGCATCAATTGTATATTGTTCATCACACGTTTCACTAAAATGTAGTTGCCAAATATAAAGACAAAGTATACCTTTGGTTTTTAGAATCCTATAAATGAAGATGAATAAAATAAAACTAACAAACATGTAAACATATTCCATTTCAAAAGGTAGTCGCTCTTTCAGATGTGCCATGGCCCCAAATCAGGAGCTGTTGTGTTCACGCAGGATACACAATTCTCAACAGGAATACTGTACACAGTCTGAGAAGTGTTTTTCTCAGATTCATATTTTGGGGCAAAAATTTATTCATGAATTATTTTTTGAATAGCTTGTAAAAGCGCAAAAAGCAGTTGAAACCCAGCAACGCGCAGATTGTGATATAATGCAACATAAGTCTGTATCAAAATTCTTGGTGCTATTGAGCCACAAATCAAAATCAAGGATTCAAGCCTATTATGGAGATAAAAAGGGATGTGACCAATTCGAGCTTTGAGATGGCAACTGAGTATCAATGATCACAAAAAGAAGTCCTTGATGTGACACTTAATTATTATAGTCAACTACTTTTCACAAAATCAGAGTTTAAAAACACATGTTATGATGTCCACATAGAAAGTTGTTTTTATTACAGAACAGCAATAACTTAACCACCCCAAAAAATAATGACAACAAAAAGCTCCTTGCTTGATGCATTGCTCTATACTTAATGAGTGTAAACAAAAACTGGGCCATGGCATTCAGAGTTATAATGTTTAGAAATTGCTTTGACACAACCACCTAGTGAAATACTTGATTCGTCTAACAACCACAGAGAAAAGACACAAAAGTAAAGCCTCAACCAGATCCATGTCGCCAACATCAGTTGTTTTCAATTGCCTTCCAGGATGAAACAAGACACTGTCACTTTAGAATAAAATTTACGACTTCAGCTTTGCAGGGCATTTTGTTTTGTCTATTCGTACACTGGACGGTTATCTCTTTTACGAGCTGAACCGGTCCCACACTGTCTATCGATGATAAAACCCAGGCTTGAACTCAATACCGTGGGAACTTCATGATTTTCTATGTCACATTCTAATTTTGGTTTTGTTTATCAGGGAGAGCGCGAACGCAGTCCCCACTATCAGAAATTGTACTCCCGAGTTCCCCACATTTGGGGGAATCGCATAGGTCAACCCGTCCGAAGTGCAATGGATAGGCCTCGCCATGGGAGAACCGCCTTATTGATCACGGTATCTCCTGAGCCAGGTAAGTATGATTTGCAATTGTTTGACATATCGACTGTATCTCAGCGGTTTGCTTTTCACCTACGGTGCTACCATTATTCACCATTCAGCTTTCATGCAGATTTTAACGCGCTACTACGCATGCGCAGTTTGATTTATTATGCAAATTATTGTAGACTGTGCGCATAATAATGAGGACTGTATGCAATATAAATATAATTTAGACTTTGTGCAGTTCAATTTTTCATGCAAGTCAATGTAGACTGCATGCAAATTAGTGTAGACAAATTAGATAGTGTAGACAATTTATTGTAGACATAATGTTTGTAGACTTTTATCGTAGTCTGAAGACGTGATGCCACAGTAAATCGTCATACCGCCCTCTATTGAGCAGAGCATAAACCACGGAATTGTACCTGTACTTAACAGCTGTAAACCTAGCACTGCCATAAGTAAATATCATTACCTGTCTGTTTGTGACACACATGCCATCAAATAAAATTCCAGTCAAAACAACATGGCCCGACGGTCGGGATACTGCCCAACATTGCGGAAGTGTTTGGTGATCGTTGTTGTACTTTTCTGTCTGTCTGCGGGTCTTCTTCACATGGTTAGTAAATGATGCTTTCATCGCCATGATAACTAACAACATTGTTGACTAAATTGAGAATGCCCAAGTGTGAAGATCGAAACCTTCCGGCCGGGCGGTTCTCGACTCTGGTAGACTCCGACTCGGAGGGCCGACAGCAGGTTCGCCGCGCCGCGCCTGTCTTCAGCACAACTTCACTCCACTTCCTCGTTATCAACATTCCTTGTTTTGTAAAACCTAGCCAGGATAACTTTCCGTATGGCGCCACCACTTTTTCACTCATTTTTACAAAAAGGGATATGTCAATCAGGTAAATTAGATACTATATTATTTTATTTCGAATGAAAAAGTGGTGGCGCCATACGGAAACTTTTCCAAATTAGATACTATATTATTTTATTTCGAATGAAAAAGTGGTGGCGCCATTTGGAAACTTTTCCCAAGTGGGGCTAGTCTAGACCCAGTAGCTGGGGTGCTGCAATTTCGTTTGCTCTCTCGAAATTTTGACATAATCGGTCCATGGAGGAAGAAAGGTCATTCATTTCTCTAGCACCCCACTGAAAAGCAGTCAATGATTCAAGACAGCCACACTTTTTCTGACTGTCACTCTCTCACTCTGTCCACAGATTTTGCAGTATTTTGATACTGAAGATCTTTATGAAGATGATGGGGTTTGGCTTCAGAATGAACAACATTTTGCTCAAGTCGACTTCGGAGGAAAGTTAGTATCAAGTGGTGAGTAAAATCAAACTATGGTTTTCTGCTTGGTATTATAAACATTTTTTGTAAGGTATAACATGCAAAGTATACCTTTGGTTTTTTAATCCTATTTAACTATCTGTAGAGTAGATGTACAATAAAGTTGACCTGTAAAAAAAATGTGATTTAAAAGGAGGTAGAATTTTTCAAGATATTGGCAAAAATCCGAGTCCGAGAGTTTGTGTCTTAAATGCAGGAAGAATAATCCTTAATTGGAAAAGGCAATATCTAACAGAAACTTTTCTCAGGTTCAAATTTTTGGGGGATAACAACCGTTTTGCTCATAACCACAATACTTCAAAGTGAAGTGATTCTCAATCGAAAGCTGCTGTACTTTAAACCAAGAAAGTTTTTATTGACATTGTTTGTAAGACTCTTAAGAGTGATAAGGCACCTCCAGCTCCAATTTGTTTTGCTTTCAAATATACCTTGGGATTGTTCCAGACACTTCACTGACAGCTGAGCTGTATGTTTACATTCTTAAAGATTAGACCCAAGCACCAAGATTGTTATCTACTGGAACCCTGGTTTGTGATTACCACTGAGCAAGGTCACCTGCAGACGTCACCACCGCTCCATGTGACTGTCTTCAGGTCACACATCTACACCCATTAGTTTCAAATTCAACCTAGTATTCACCTCAGCTTTTACATCCAAAAGTGGACTTTGCTGAGTACCAGCCTAGATGTAGATGTAGAAGTGGTTTTCTCAGTAAGATTAAGCTGACAGTATACTCCAGTAGGGACAGTTTTGGGGATAGTTTTGACAAGGTGTCCTATCAAATGTATTCCTTCCTTTCAAAGAAATTCAATGAGTGATTTATTTACACCTATTTTCTGTTTCTTGTCCAATTCAGATGGCACAGATGAGCATGACAGAGACCATGTCAATGTCACCAATTTAAACATAAAGGTTCCCATCATTCTATGGTGGACGCCTTTTACCGGTGAGCGTGGGCAAGTCAAGCAATGCGGCAAAGACGAGTGTTTCTTCACTGTAGACAGACACTTTAAAAATCATCCCCAGACGAAAGTTTTTATGTTCTACGGAACGGACTTCAAGCCGCGAGATCTTCCGCTGCCGAGAAAGAAGCAGCATGAGTGGGCACTTCTACATGAGGAATCCCCAAAGAATAATTATATCCTGACCCAGAAAGATTGCCTGACCCTGTTTAATCACACCGCTACGTTCAAACGCCAGTCTGACTATCCAATCACCACTCAGTATTTAGAGCACCTGTCTGACCTGACAAGCACCGAGTATCTCGTCCCAACAGATTTAAAGAGTAGGGGTGGCATAGCCCCAGTGGTTTACATCCATTCCGACTGTAATCCACCATCGGGTCGCGATAACTACGTCACGGAATTAATGAAATTCATTCGAGTGGATTCGTATGGGAAATGTCTTCACAATAAGGATCTACCACCAGACTTAGTTGATCCACTTACTATGCACAGCGGGGATCTCTATAAAATCATCGCCAAATACAAATTCAGCCTCGCCTTTGAAAATGCAATCTGTGATGACTACATTACAGAAAAGCTCTGGCGCCCTCTGTTGGTCGGCTCAGTTCCAGTCTACAGAGGATCACCATCTGTTCGTGATTGGCTGCCGGATAACCAATCAGCAGTTATCGCTGATGATTTCTCAAGTCCAGAGGATCTTGCCAAGTTTTTAACCTCCCTCGCTGGGAATAAAGAACGCTACGAAAAGTACCTCAACTTTAAGAAAGTTGGTATAACAAACAAGAAGCTGATAAACACAATGAAGAAACGGGAGTGGGGAGTCAATGACTACAAACGTCTCAACTTCATCTCAGGATTTGAATGCTTCGTCTGCAAACGAGTCCACGAGAATCTGAAGCGATCTGAGAGAGGGGAACCTCTCAAGCCGCACAGAGCTGAGGGCAATCATTATAATTGTCCAAGACCGCAATACAGCAACGAGAACTACAGACGTGAGAACGATATTTACCTTCAAATGTACGACCGGCATAAGAAAAATGCTGTAGGTCTCCGAAAGCTCGTCGAAGAAGGACTGGGATATGATAGCATTAAGTTCCGTGACTTGATGTCAAATGTTTATTAATTCTGGAGATTTTTGACGGTCTTGAGTTCCTCTCTCTCTTGCCATTACAGCTGTATTACAAGATGCCAAAATAAACAAGGAAAAGTACTTCTTTTTAATCACTCCTTCAAATCTTGTGAGGTTAGTCAAATGCTTTGCTTATTTGCAAGATTTGAAGTAAGTGAGCTTATAGCAATGATTTATTTTCCCAAGCTGACAACCTGAGCATTTTTTGTGGGCTAAAAGCTGTTGGCACAAAGTGGAAATATTGCCAAAAACCTTACTAAAGTTTTAATAAGAATATAAAATATAAAAAAAAAATGTTATTGTAGTTGCAGGTAGGTTTATTTTTAACATGTAAAATTGTATGCAAGTTTATTTTATACATTATCTAACTTGTCATGTGTTGTACTTAAAAGAAGACATTGTCAGTGGTGCTTTATATCTTAAATGTTTGTTAGATTGCAACATTTTGTTATGGGGTCTTGAGATTTAAAATCAGGGAAATAATATTAGAGGGTGAATTTGTATCAAGACTAATCCAGCTGTTTGATGTGGTGGTGTAGTTCTCAGTCTTTTTGACAAACTTAAGCAAAACTAAGGAATTTAGGAGTGGATAATGATGGGTGGATGGATAGGTCTTAAGTAAAAGAAGCAGCAGGGTTAGCCAGAAATGTTTGTTTGATTGTTTCATTGTGTTTTTGTTTCTTCGAAATATTTCCCTGAAATATGTGTGCTTTGAGTCATTCAATGGTTAGGTAGTTTTATATGAATGTTTTGATATAAATGCATCAAATTTATCAGCCTTGAACAACATTTGTTATAATATTGAGTTGACAGAATTAAACCAAGTTCCTTGCCCTTTTTATACTATTTGACAGTTAGTACTTTTTAGAATTTGTCATTATTTTGTTATAAAACTCATAATTATTTTGTTGATGGTTTCCAGTATTATCAAAGATGTATAATGTATGTGCCTAGAGATGTTGTATGACATTGTCTTGTGTAAGAAATAATAGTGTTTTACTAATTATAATAAGTGGCTTAAAAAAGTCTTATGGCATAATACTTAATAGCGCCCATATTCACCACTCAGTGATGCTGAAGGTGCTTCAACATGCAGTATTTTCCTGAAAGTTATGTGGAGCTAGAAGTATTGGCCATAACAAAAGTTTTATATAAAGGCCTGCATTTATTTTATCAAAATGAAAAATGAAAGTACATTTTTGGTCAATATATTATGGCAGTCTTTTAAAAGGTTTTTTTTCATTATGCTTTATGATCATTAAAAAAAATCACAAATTATAATGTTATGGTATAAATTTTGTGTATTATTTTGTTTTTACGTAAAGAGTCTCTATGAGCTTCCTAAATTCTCCCAATTTTACTCTAGAGAATTTTCTTTTGTTTTTATTGTTCTTCAGTCAAAGCATTGGGGGTCGAATTGGTCAAAGTAATTTCGAAAGATGGTAAAGCAACAGACCCGGAGCTCCCAGACCTACCCCCCCCCCCCCCCCCCCCCAAATAAAAAAAGGGAGCTTGCAAGAAGCGGTTGATACAGCCACCTTGGGCGGCGCGCTGGTTGTAGTTTTAGTTTCATAAGATTACATGGTGTGCAGGTGTGCATGTATCAATATCATGCATGCACACTTAATTAATTAGCCCGTTTTATGCAGGCTATAAATAGACCGTTGATGGTTTATGCTAAAATATACCAGGGGTCGTGTTATAACGTTTACTTAATTCACACCAGCATTTTAAGTTGTGTTTTTAATAATACAGAGTACAAGTATACGCATGCAAATTAACAGTGTTCTAAATTTTACATTGCAAGTGTTTAAAACATTCCAAAATTAGTTTATATCAAAAACCTAAAAGTTGCGCTTAAAAAACACCCCTATTTGTAATGGAGAAGGCCGGGTGGTCTGATATCAGGTGATTTTGTATAATGGTACGATCCGAGTTGTGTGTTGAATGGATGGGATGCGAAATGACATGACAGGTCAATCACACACACACAAGCTGTCGACATTGACGACAAGCTAGTACACAACATGGCTGTCCTAGCTGGTTCAACGGGCGAAATATTGCAGAATTTCCTCGCTGGTGGTAAGTAATTCCTGTACAAATGGTTCTTGATACCCGTAAGAATATAAATGTCTCTTTTAAACAGAGTTCCTTGGCAGATTATGTTAAATTTTCAACCAACTTCTGCGGGGAAGAAGTTCAAAATCAAATCTCTGATTCTGAAACCGTTTTTTTGATTTCACGCAGCGAGCACGTGAAAGTTTAAATGGTGGTGTGTGTACGTGTGTGTAGGTATCCGGATCCAGATGGCTTACGAAAAATTCATCACACGTACCCGGATCGCCAGTTAAAGCGAAAACCCTTTTATTCAGAGCGTTCTAATCCTGTTTTTGGACTGTTTCTAGGGCCGTTAGTGTTACTGTTGTTAGCCTATAAGTACAATTTTAAATGATCAAGACGATATTTTTTTGACAATGTTTGACTGCCACTCTGTTCATTAATTAATGTTCATTATTCGTTTCCAAACCAAAAACAATATATTTTTCATTTGACCCATTTTTGAAGAAAAAAAATTATAACTATAATTAGTACACTACACAAGATTGGGAAAAGTTTCTGTATGGCGCCACCACTTTTTCATTCAATATGAAATATTATAGTATCTAATTTACCTAAATCAATGAGATATCCCTTTTTGTAAAAATTAGTGAAAAAGTGGTGGCGTCATATCTACGAATAGTTATCTCAAGAAGATGATGGTACAATTTTATTAATGAATAGGCAGAGACGAGTAACACATTAAAAACAGAATAAGTTGCAATCGGTAATGGATATTTTACAATTTTCTACAGTCTACAAAGTTCTAAGCATCAACAAAAGATCAAAGATCAATTAATAATAATATTTCTCCATACTTTCTCCATACTAATATTTGCGCACCTAGCATTTCTTAAAATGCTCCAAAAGCATGGATGAAGGTGTTCTTTGTCCGTTTTCTGCATGGTTCTCATTTAAAAGCTCTTGGCTGATGTAATAAATTGTAAATTTTTTATTTACTTTTTTTTAATTTTCAGGAGTAGCTGGATGTTGCGGCAAAGTAGCCACAGCCCCTTTGGATAGAGTAAAAATCTTAATACAAGGTCATCATAGGTACTACCAACATCTTGGTAAGTATCGCACCATAATTTCAAACAAGGGGTACGAGTTTTTCCTGTTTTTAGGTTTTAATTTCAATAGAAAATGCTGTATTTGGAACAGCCAATCGCATCAAAGTGAGTCAAGAGTAGTCAAGACAGCCCAGAGTGTTGTTGAGGCGCACCAAGTTCTAATGAGTTAACTCAAGATGGGCAGACCCTACTATTTTTGATACAGGTACCAAAGTATGGGTGTAAGGAAGAAAAGTGTACCATGCCAGATATGTGAGAGGGGGTTTTGTACCCCTCCGCCCCCCACCCCCCACCCACCCCATACACTATTTTCCTCTTGTGCAGAGGCACCTATAAAATCCTCAAAAGAGTTCCTGAGACGTCAAGCACAAAATGAAGGCACACCATGCCACTTACCGAGCACCAAATGATAATATAAATTTTAATAAAGTATCTTTTGTTCCTCTTATTGTAATTACAGGTGTTTGGTCATCAGTTGCCAAAGTCCTTGAGTATGAAGGGGTCAGAGGTCTTTACCGTGGCAACGGTGCTATGATGGTTCGAACATTCCCTTACGGTGCTATCCAATTTGTAGCGTATGATTGGTTCAAAAAGGTGAGGTCATATCTTAAACACTTTCACGGTAATGTGCACCTTGTTCTTCAATCATGTCAATCCCATGCGCCATTGTACGGCCCATGGTACAATGTATGTTGTTTATTTTGAGCAAACATTTTTTACAGTCGTAACTTCACAAGTGCTTTCGCTTTTTACGCTGTGCGTCAAGTGTGATTATCAAGTTGCAAACATTGAAATAGAGATAACACTAATGCACACAGGGCAGATTCAACAAAAGGCGCATATTACCTTGAAAGGGTACATTGCTTTTGGGCTTGAAGAATAAAATTCGCGTTTTTCATCTTCAGACATTTGTTCATTCTTGATTTCTTTTTATTTTACAGAAAACAAAAAAGAAGTTATTATCTGGTTCCCTAGCAGGTAAGATGCAACCTCTTAATGTTTTATTGACAGATTATTAAATGAGTTAAAATAATTTTTTTAAGAACTGCTTTATCTTGCTGTAAATTTGTAAAGGAGAGCGGGAAAGGGGGTCACTTTCAACTGTTAAACGTTGTGAATAGCACTTAAACAAGAACTATCAACTATTAGTAGATAGTTAAGCAATACACTTTTTGTGTGTGAATGTTTTATTGACCCTGACAGTTTTAGATGTTTGTAAGTGTTTGTGTTGTGTAGCATTTCAGGCAAATCAACCTCTTCCCCCGTAGATCTACAGAACTGTTGTTGAATAATCTGTTTCTATTTCTTAACAGGTGTAACAGCGGTCATTTTTACATATCCATTAGACATGGTTAGAGCGAGGTTAGCTTATCAAGTACAAGGAGAATGTCTATACACAGGAATCCTCCACACATGTCGTTCTATATGGCATCAGGTAAAACCAGTATTCCTGCTTTGTTGTAGTGCAAATTAAGTGGTTATATTGGTTGGAGACTTACAAAGTTCATCGGTTTCAATAGTTGTCCACTTTCTAAATTTCAGGTATTGGTTGTTGATTGTCCGAATTTACTGACAGTGCAAACCCCAGTGTTTTTACCCTTGCACCGATGTTTATTAAGCAGTGTATACTCAATACTTTCCCAAGTTCTTTGAAAAACAAATCCACAGACGCATCATTCGAGTGGATTCGAACCTCCTGATATTTAGCTCAGGGTTTCAGAATGTTTTATAAGCAATGACTCTCACCCTCGACCTGTGAATCTGCTTCAAGTATTGAGATTTTGTTTCTAAGAAAGTTTTTGTACTTTCACCGCTGACATTTGGAGTGGAACGTCTTCCTTAAGTAAAACTCTTTTCCTTCTTCCTCCACCAGGAGGGTCAATTCAAAGCACTCTACCGAGGTGTTGGGCCAACTCTTGTCGGAATGATTCCATATGCAGGTAAGATAAATACTGACCTTTGACATTTTTCCTACTTCTTCTGTCTGATTTCCGATTTATTTTGCACTCTGAAAGGTTAGCAAAATTGTGATTGGGAAAAGTTTGTGAAACCATGAAGCATTCACTCACACCCAACATGAATGTTGATTTTGTAAACAGCTGACTTAACAATGATGGCTCAAGTATAACCTGCCTGTTGCAGTTAAATGTTTTTATGAAGTGAAAGTTATTTACATTGTTTACTTGAACCTTCTTGAAAGTACATTATGATCTTAAGAAAAATGCTTTAAATAAATCTTATTATCATTGTCTTCTTGAGCTACAAGTTGAAAACCCCCTCCTTTTTTACCTGTTACATTCCAGTTATATTTTGAATCATTTGTTTCGTTGTCAGGTGCTGCTTTTTATTCCTATGAAACGTCCAAAACCTACCTCCTAGAGAAGGGTCCCCTAATCCTCTCCAAGCCCTCCCGATCGGACCCTAATCAGAGAGTTCTAACAGCCCAAGCTAATCTTGTCACTGGGGGACTGGCAGGAGCAGTGGCACAAACTATAGTGTAAGTTGTCAACCTGTGGTACTTTCATCTGAAGTCTTCATTTTGGTTTTGGGATTTGTTTTTGTATGCAATTTTGCACAAAACAAGGCTACAAGCCACTCTTGGTAAGAGACTACAAGAATAAAAGTGTTGAAGGTGAAAATAACTCTGGGGAGCTGAAAGGTTGGAATTTATATCCCTCTTAAAACAGTGTAGGATGAAGGGAAACTTGTTTGTGTAACCACACAAATATTGATGACTACAGACCCAGGCTTGCATATCAAACAGTGCCCTAACTGAAGTCATTGTGCCCTTTCATTGGCTTAGGGCTGTTCATGGCCTTGCAGTTGCATCGTTTGACCTCAGCGATGGCTGCCCATGCATTTACAAAAGGTTTATTAAGAATCACCATCATGGGAAATTTTTCTGCTAAGTGTACTTTTTTTCAGTCAAATTTCTGAACTATTCTTTTTTTTTTTTTTTTGTAAAATATTCATCTAAACCTTTTAAAACTGTTTCAAAATAATGATTTGCTTTGATTTTAATTCTAGGTATCCCTTGGATGTAGGGAGGCGACTAATGCAGCTTGGCTCCATGGTTCCAAATTCTAGCTCAACGAGGTAAGTTTAATATAACCCTTCTACTCTTGCTGGTGAGAAGGACGGCCAAATGTTATCAAAACATTAAATCGTGTTTAATCTGTTAAACAAGATTTAATGTGTTGGATAACATTCGGCCGTTCTGACCAAATTCAACATTTTTTTGCAAACGCTCAATTAAATAAAATATCTCTCATGATTGGTTGCTTTGTTTCCACCAAAGTGTCAACACTGTTTTTGAATAGTTGTGTGGCCATTGTTACAAACTGACATCTGTTTTTGTTTTGCATTTATGGCTTTCCATAGTTTTCCAACCTGGCGAAAAATTGAGCTGTGACATTGCAATAGAAAGGTCTATGAAAAACAATTAGGGTCCAACTAAATAAGCTCAAATAGCATACAGAAGATTCATTGTAAACAATTTTTATTTTTAACTTGCAGTTCATGTATGGAGACCCTCATCCTGGTTTACACAGAGCATGGTGCAAGAGGTCTATTCCGAGGGGTTAGCATCAACTACTTGAGAGCCATTCCTTCAGCCGCTGTGTCCTTCACACTTTACGAGAATCTAAAACAATACCTTAATATCAACATAGTCAGTAGGTGATGAACAGTGTTTTGTTGTCTCAGAACTAAGGTCGCTAGTGAAGTTTATAGTGATTTCACAAAATTGGTTTTGCATATTTTGAGCTCCTGGTAAAGTGGAGTTTATTGATCAAGAGTGGTCTCCAAAGCAGTTGTTTGGTAAAAAGCATCATTCATTTTCCAAGAAAAACATTTATTTTATGATTTTGAATTATTTTTTTCAAATTAGAGACAATATTTTCAACACCTAGATCATTACAAAGAATATGAAATTGCGATAGAAGACCTTACAGCTCTGAGCCAGCGATTTGTTGAATCATCAAACCAGAGTGAGCCAGTTAAGACCTGTATTGTCAATCCGGAGTCAAACTCTTTTGGATTATGCGTTCAAAGTGGTGCAAAATTCTGTTCAATCCGCGAATGAAATCTGTTTGTGACAAGTTGGTTACCAGACCAGGGCCCAGTTTCATAGAGCTACTAAGAAAATAGTGTTGAACACTTACTATTTTGCTTGGCAAAAATGACAGGACACCAGTCTCAGATAAGATACATGTGACATTGAATTTTGGCTGATAACATAAACCTGGTAAGCATCATTTTGAATTGCTTGGCCACTTTTTGTGCTAAACCAGCTCGTTATGAAATTGCGCCCACTATCAAAGTAGTTTTAACCTGTCAGTGGTATTTGCTGAAACCAGTTTACACCCTGGGCGGTTTCACATTCAAATGACCAAGTGACGACATTTTTATGGAGTGGGCATGAACAAAAGCGTAGCCTATACAACTTGTAGACTTAGTTCAAAGCCTGGGATTGTGATTTTTTTTTTCTACGTCATTTGATGTCAGGAAACTATAAAGAAAAATACTTTTTTTTTTAAATAGCGCGAGTAAAATTGTTTCAGGAAAACATGATGTCTTCCCTTGGCTCATAAACCCCAGACTATCAGAATATAGTTCTATCTTATGTTGAATTAAGCTGAGAAGGCTGAACCATTCCCATGGTTGTCAACGTTTTAGTTTTGTTCTGTTTCTTATTGTGTCACAGAATATATTATGTCAAAGAAAATAATAATATAATTATTATATTTGGAACAAAGAACATTAAAAGTGCAATGTAAATAATGAAAAGCTTATTTTATATATAAAGCGCTATGCTGTGATATTTAATATCATTATGAAATAAAAACAATTACAAAGAAGAATTTGTTGTTCTCATGATGTATTTATTGTGGTGGTAGTGGTGGGGTTTTCACTATTTGATTTGTTTCTGTTTGCCTATGGAGTTCTTATAAGAAACCTCTATGCTGCTAAGTGGCAGACAGGTGTCTGGCATTTTGCCAATAAAACGGAAATATTTCTTTTCTTTTGGAATGAACAGATTGTTTGCCGTCTGGGGTGGGGACTACTGACTCATAAACCATCAATGAAATATGAATCATTCATTCTTGTTTATATTTTGTTTGATGGGCGGTGGTTCATTATTGCACCTGCAAACGCCCCATGTGTGGTGTGCATGTGAACACCACGTCATTGCCATGTGCGTTGGGGAATTTTGTCATAGGATTGGAATGATGACAACATAATTAGAACAGGTGAGCCAAACACTAAACACCGCCCTCTCGTGGCGACGAGAAAAACAGTTTAAAAATGCCATAGAAAACGAAAATAATAAAAGACAGATGTGTACACTAACTAGATCAGTCACAGTGACCTATAAGCTCGGAGTATGACTGGTTTTCTTGGTAAATATTGTCGCTGAAAGGATGTCCAGCACCCTTTCCTGTTTTTGTTTTTCAGTTCAGAGGAATATGCAAATCAATCAATCGGAAAACCCACCCGCTGGTACCTTGCGTCTACACCGTGCGTTTGCTGATAGATAAACGCGAACCAGTGACACATTTTTAGCAGACGAGAGAGAGTAGGTGGTACTTACAAATGGCCGACATGGCGGACAGTGCAAGTGCGAGTGAGATCGAAAGCGACACGGACAGCATAAAGATGTCCGTGCCCACGAGGAAAGAGGAGTTGTTGAACAGAATTGCCTCCTTGGAGCAGGAGAATAAGGTCTTGAAGATTGAGCTGGAAACTTACAAGATGCGCTGCAAGTCTCTGCAGTCTGAAAACCGCGACTTGAAAAGAGCGAGTGTGAATATTGTAAGTCCATTCGATTGTGTTGGGAAAATACTGTGCATGATTTTATTATTTTGTCACACACAAGAAATTCCACCTGAAGTTTATGATTAGGCCTACTGAGTGTTAAAACAGTCGAGTAGTTGCTGACTTGTGAAATGATAATGTTGCTGTAGCGCTGGTGTCACTTCTGGTGGTAAAGTAAATGCTTGCAATTGATAATTAATTGAAAAATTAAAATAAAAACAAATCTTGTGTGACGACTGTGATGGGGATTGTAAAACTTGTAAATTGTATTGTATGGAGTGTTGATGAATTGTGGGAAATTGGGGCAAGTTTTGACATGTTTCTTTTTTGTATTTCGTTTAATATTGTTTATTATTGACTTGTTTCCCGATGTGAGGTGCCTTTTGTCCCCTATTTTGGGAGTAAAATGTAATGACTATACTTTGCTAATTTCGCGGATGGTCGTTCCATGTCTGCAAGAAAGTGGGTCAAACTAAAAATTTGCCCATTTTTTAGTCGTTTTGTTACTGTGAAACTACAAAAAACAAAAAACTAGCTAAAAAGGTAAAAAAAACATGAACACAAACAAATTCAATACATTTAATATCGCAAAAACGATGTACATTAAAATAAAAGACGCAAAATTTGCTATAGGGTCTCTCAGTCTAAGTCTAGGTTTAGAAAATTGTCAGTAAGTTTGTTTCACCATGGAGGAAGAATGGTTTCACAGAGTGGTCAAGTAAGTTGAACCATGGCGGATTTAATTAGGCAAGAGTTTGTTTGACAGTGTATTAAATAGAAATTGTACAGTCAATGCTAGACCCAGTGACTGGGGCGCTGATGACCGATAATGTCAACATTTTGAAAAAAGGAATCTAGCGCCCCAGTCACGTGGTCGAAGTCAGTGCCTACATCATGATGCTTTGTGACTTGGAGTTTCATCTTTGAAAGGGCAAGGCCTTAATTTCATTTCACAAAAAGCACTTCCGTTGGAAAATCTATGGGAAAATTTGAAGGGGCACCAAAACCAGGGCAACGGAGGTCATTGCCTCCATGGCTTTTGTGTAATTCCAGGTCTGTACACCATGTGCTACTTCCATTGCTCTATTGAGTAAAGTGTGCTTCTTGCATTTAGACCTCACCCGTCAGCATAGCATACCATAAACTGGTTGGTGGAAGTCTAGAATTTGGGTCGGGTTGAATCCACTCGACCCCAGAGCTTGTAACTAAAAATGTTAACTGAATTGGAATTTGTCGACAAGACCAGAATTGAAATGAGAAAAAACTACACAGTTTTGTTTTTAATGGGCTCACAAGGGACAGGAGGTATTAAGTTGCCCAAAATCGTAAACAGATAAAAATTTACATAATTATGTTACCAGGGAAAATGTTTGGTGTTTTTTGCTTAAATTCTCTGTTTATTTGTGTTTCTTTTTCTAACTGTGCTTGGACTTCCCCCCCTCTGTTTTGCCTGAATTTGGGAGGGCAGTTGCCTCCTGCCCCCTCCCCCTGGGTTGTACACAGCCTCCTGCCCCCCTCCCCCTGGGTTGTACACA
Source organism: Asterias amurensis (assembly GCF_032118995.1). NCBI lineage: Eukaryota > Metazoa > Echinodermata > Asteroidea > Forcipulatida > Asteriidae > Asterias > Asterias amurensis. The sequence continues at coordinate 964,167 of NC_092668.1, read as the reverse complement.
GCCTCTTGCCCCCTCCCCCTGGGTTGTACACAGCCTCCTGCCCCCTCCCCCTGGGTTGTACACAGTATGCCTAAATGCAGTTCACTAGTGCAGTCCTCAATCCATCAAAAACAAGTGAAACATGTTTTTGAAGGGTTGTAGTAAAGAACGTGATAAATGTCTATTTGGTTCAACGAACACCAATACTGTAAACAGAATCAGTGAATTGAACTTGCAACAGTTCATGGTCCGTTCATTTAAAATATAATTTAAATTACAAAGTGACGTAAATCCAGTTTAATTAACTTCAGAGATTAAACTCACGTTTTATAATTGTCTCTTTTAATATTTAATGAATTGATTGATTGCAAAAGACATAGTTTCTGACACTGCTCCTAGACTGCCCTAAATTGTAGGAGGATAAGACTAGCTGATGGTTTTAACCATTAATAAAATGAAATTTCAGTGCAGTGTGCAGTCAAGTTTGACCGGTGAAATGAAAACATACCTTGTTTGGAAAAAATATCATGAGAGTGGTGAAACAATATGTTTTGATGTAAATAATGCTAACTGAAAACCACACCGCCTTCTTAAAGATGAGAAAATATTACTTGTAAAAATAGGTCCCATGGTCAAATGTTCCTGATAAAATTACAATACTTTGTCTAGTACATGTAGTAGAGATTTGCTTGGAATCCAAGTACTGAAAGACACAACCATGTAAAAATACTTTAATATAGAGGGGGTTTAATGGTTTTTATATGAATATTCATCTATAAATGAACATAAAGTGGTTCTTTCACCTGATCAAGCAAATGAGAAAATAACATTGTACGTTTCCATGCATAATTGTTCATGTACATATACGTTTTTAGTTGTAAGCTTTGTACAAAAGCCTATGGGGCATTTTTTAATAGAACAGTCTGGGTTATTCAATTTATTGTGTTTAATAGAATACCATGGCCGTCTGCCAAGATTTTGACACACCTATTGCATTTGTTACGAGCAAATATCAAAAGAGTGTAGTGGGTAAGAAGACTTGAAAAATTGAAGTGACAAACATCTTCATGAGAAATGACACAGGGGCCTCGTTGTACACTGCTAAATTAAGACACAAAAGAGCAACCTGTCCCACTCGGCCATGGATTAATTCAGTTTAATTTCCCATGGCATTATGTATCCTCTCCTGGCATTAGGGGGTCACCATCAGGAGGTTCTTACTCAGTTGTTGTCCGTTGTTGCTTAGAGGGGTTTTGTAGTAAAGTCTAGAAGAAGATTGACTAGTAGTGAAAGGGGCTTGGTACAAACTGAAGCTGTTGTCATTTGGGGGTTAAATCCCATCATCTCTGGATTCAGAGAGGGTTCCAGATTTTACATTTTGTCAATGTGCGTGGTTGCTCACTTGTCACGCTTTAACCTCATGTTTCTGAGTTGGATCGTTGGCAGAATGTGCAAATATTTGCTGTAGGCTTAAAAGCTAGGCAGGGCTTGAATTTCAAGACTTCTACCACACATTGCCCTGGACTAGAAATCAATTTTACAAGACCTAAGGCCTTTATCTAGATGTATAAATAAAAAATAAAAATAAAAACTATTACTCGGCTGATTTCGGTTGGTAAATAACCAAAATTAGGGACAACGTGTTCACATTTTGAAAACTGGGCATGGTTTTTCACAAGTATTTTCTACTGATTGACTCAAAGCATTTAGTCCATAATTACACTTTAACAGGTTATGGTTTATCACAAAACATGAACTCTGCCTGCGACCATTATGTCAGCTCTACCAATCCTTTGCTAGGGTCGAAACATCAGGCCATTAAATATTCTCTACCAATCCTAACACACATTCAGCTAACAATTTTTCTTACCTGTAAATACAAAATGCTGTGCAAATTATATCAGTTGCTACTCAAAATTATGATTTGCTATTCATTGTTGACAAAAATACTGGACAAAATGATTCCCTGTGTTCCTTTAAATAACCTGTGACTCATAATGGTAGTACATTGTAAGTATTAACACATCAGCGTGCGTCTAGAGCAATTAATGCTCCTAGACCTGGTAAAGTCATCAGGAACACATGTCCAGCATGTTATAATGTACATACTGATGTTATGCAGCATGATCAAGGCCTTGACAGATTGACTGCATGGAAATGTCTTGCTTATCTAGGGGTGAATCAGTCAATTTCTTAGTAGGATTAATTGGAATTGGTTTCCAAGACCAACTTTTCCTGATTGTAACATCTTCATTTAAAGTATTGGGGTACTTTTTGTACAAAAAATGCAATGTCCACAGATTTACATTAAACTTACACCGTTTGAAGATAATGATAGTAGAAAGCGTACCCTAAAATATTAGTTTCTGAGGTGCTGTAGTTTTTGAGAAATGAGTAAAACACTGTCATGAAAATACGTTTTTACATGTACATGCTAAAATAATTTTTGTCTCATGATAACTGAGACGAAAATTATTTCCATGACATTGTTTTACTCATTTCTCAAAAACTACAGCACCTCAGCAAGTAATATTTTCAGGGAAGCTTTCTACTATCATTATCTTCAAACTGTGTAAGTTAAGTGTAAATCTGTGGACATTGTGTTTTTTGTCCTATAAAAAGTACATAGACCCTTTAAAAAGAAAATACACAAACTGCTGTGATATTGTACAGCAGGTTAAAATAATTGTAATGTGAAACTCTCCTTTGAAAATAATAAAACCACTTCATTCAAAATTACTACTCAACAAGCATTGCACTGGCATAGTAATTTCCCTCTGGTAAAGGGCATCTCTATGAGGCACAAATGTACAGGAACCTTGCAAAGGGCACTGCAAAGCACAGGGCACCATGGCAATTGCTGTGGGTGACGTGGGTTATTTCAAGGCCTGCTGTTATGTAGAAAGATGTAACCTTACACAGTACTCTGTAAAGCGAAAACAAAATCAATTTAAAGGATTTGGGTACTTTTTGTAACACAAAACACAATGTCCACAGATTTGCATCAAACTTACACCGTTTCAAGATAATGATAGTAGAAAGCGCTACTTAAAATATTAGCTGAGGAGCTGTAGTTTTTGAGAAATGAGTAAAACATTGTCATAAAAATACGTTTTAAGATGCTAAAAATAATTTTTGGTCACTGAGACAAAAATTATTTTCATGACATTGTTTTACTCATTTCTCAAAAACTACAGCACTTCAGCAAGTAATATTTTCAGGGAAGCTTTCTGCCATCATTGTCTTCAAACTGTGTAAGTTTGATGTAAATCTGTGGACATTGTGTTTTTTGTCTCACAAAAAGTACATACCTGTAGTCCCTTTAAATTAAACAAGAAACAATCTTATTGTGATGATCACGAGTCACAGCTTTGTTATATTATTGTGATAGTATCATAAATTGTTAAGAAAAATGTGTGTTCCATTTTCCATGAAAATACATACTACTTGTACAATGTACTACATGTACTACATGGAAATCACTTACTGTGTATACGAAATGGTTTATTTGTCATCTTGTTGTAGTTCCGGTTTCTCTTTGAGTTTTGTTCTGTTCGCTTTTATTTTTTATCAAAAGTATTCATGAGCAGCCGGCCTTATCATGTTTTTTGGAGGGTGACAAAATAGTGACAGGTGTTTACTTCATAATAATGGATTTTGGACTGGATTGTTAAGACCTTCCTTACAAAATGGCATTGACCGTCAAGCCTTGTGCCTCCACAGTGATCACTTTGATATGGTTTGAATTGAAATATTTTAAAGGGCCAACCCAGTCTATTTTTCCTTTGTTGATGTGGGTCCTATTGAAAAATTGGCAGCCTACAGTAGGCCCTTAAAAAAATTGATATGTTAAAAAAAGTCATTTTGTTTATAAATACTGCCAAACACATTTCGTTGATGGTTGAAGTATGATTTAAAGGTGCAACCCAGCTATCATCAGATCTGAAAAGATTTGCCAATTTTAAAATATTCTGGTTTACTATTTTCCTAAGTGCCCTTGCTCATGAAAATGGTCCTACCCAGTCTTACCTAGATAATCACCTAGAAGAAAACATTCCAAAGACGACCTTGTTTCAATTGGTGCTTCCACAAATTTGGGTCCAGAAAGCTCTATACTTTTGGAGAAAAAAAAACCCTGTGAAGAACCCTGAGTGACAGTGACATGTACACAAGATGCATTACAGAAATTAAGAAAGATTACCTTGAAAACCTCAAGGTTGCTCGCTGTGGTTGTATGTTTTAGGCAAAGAATTGAAGAGGCTGAGTGAGATCTGAGAGAACTAGATGTCAAGGATATCAGGCAATTTCGATCTTGCTTCTTGAACCTGATGGTAAACAAAATAAGAACGTAAAAACAAAATTAAAGAGAATAATCATAAACCACTGCTTAGAAAAGACTTAAAAGATGCAGAGTTATGAGAGAGTACAAGACAGACAATATTGTAAAATTTGATTTAAAATTATCTTATTGATTTAACATCTTTATTTGATTTATAATACATACTGTACTCAAATTGACCACAACAAAAACTCGAGATGCGTTCTTTTTTTATCTAAGATTTTAATAGAAATACTTTAAGATGCAGAGCTGAGATGGAGACAGGTGCCTCCTTGGTCTCCTCCTATTATCATCAACATCTTCAAGAGATCCACTTCTATCAGTCTCAAGCACTCATTGCCTCAAGCGGGACAGGACATTATTGAGGTCTATTGTGAACTCCGACATTGATCAGTTTCAACTGGAATAACATCTCCCCAGGGGTAGGGGGGATTGGGTAGAGTTCTCCCCTGGGAGATGGAGGAAAGCGTTCTCCTTAAAATGTCAACTTGTAGCGCCTTGATTTGCTTAGATTGTCAAATGAGGTGCAGTGCAATGAGAAAACAAGTCTAAAAAAGTTATAAATATAATTTGAAGATCGATGATGTTGCTCGTGAAAGGAAATTGGTATGCAATGTACAATGGCTTTTTCCATCGAGACTTCAATCCTACTTGAATAATTTAGGAGCTAGATTGAGGCTGGTAAATAAAAAAGTCTGCCCCATTTTCTCGGAGTAAAATAACTGAAATAACTTTTTTGTTTTTTACTTTACTTTACTTTACTTTAGATCAATCTCGCAAAAGTCATACAGATAAAACCATTTAAAACCAAACATAAACGCAGAGTGAAAAACATTTTAAAGACCTTGGTCCATTAAATTCAGCTTCCCAAGCCGTAACTGAAACAATTTCAGTCCAGAATCTCAGAAAAATCCTGTTGAGAACTCATCAAAGACTGGAAAAATAAAAACATTATATCAAATTCTCTGTTCAATTTCAGTGAGTACATTAAATTTTCGGGATGACTAGGCAGTTTATGCCTCCTGTAAAATTCTTGGAACGTTTCACATTGTATTCTTGTAATGCACACATGTATCCATGAAGCATACATTAAGCCGCCATTGGGAAATACAGACATCTGAACAAATACAGGGGTGGCAGTGTCGAATATTAATTTTTTGTTTTTGATGCAGCTGATAGGTACATGTATATATGATTTCACCACTCTGTTCAATATTGTGGTTACAAAAAAGTACTATTTTAAACAAGTATTTTGGGGGTGTTTATTTGGCAATCTAATGTTTTAAATGCATGTAGGTCTGGAATTTTATCTATGAAAGGTTATACAGCAATGAGGTTGTAGCTTGAAGATGTTCCTTTGGAGGAGTTTGTTTTACCCCCATTTTCATGTGTTAAGGGCACTTCTAATTGGAAAATCTTAAAGTCTATGAGAAATTTGTGAAGGGCACCAAGGCCAAGAACAGGGCAACATGGGCCATGGCCACTGTGTATTGTTCACTGCTACTGCTAACCCCATAAGAAGGAGAGCATCTTTCAGTCATTGAAGTCTTGATCCCGGGGCACCAAACCAGCTGGGCAACATAGGCCATGGCCGCCCGGGCCTCCTTGTAATTCCTGGGCCCAATTTCATAGAGCTGCTAAGCACAAAAATTTGCTATATAAGCATGAAATTTCTTTCCAGATAAAAATAGGATTACCAGCAAAATTTCCATTTGTTGCATAGTGCGTGTTACTGGTATTCAGCTTTTGTTTGCTTATCCTGAAAATCACATGAAAATTTGGTTGGTAAACCTGTTTTTATCAAGGAAGAAGTTTTATGGTAAGCAAATTTTTGTGCTTTAGTGGCAGTGCTTAGCAGCTCTATGAAATTGGGCCCTGGCATGTAATTTGCAAACCTTAGGTCTAAATGCTGCGTATAACATTTTGTTTGTTTGATGAATGAGCATCAGATCAGAATACTCAAGTTACACAACAGTTTCATTAATTGTTAGATATCGACCAATGAAGCCTGTAGGCAGGTGCCACCAACGATAATAACTAATTAAGCAAAGTAATTGATTCTTCTTGTTAGAAGATTAAATTAATTATCTTTATCTGTAGTGTAGTACGATTCGGAGATAATGTAGTTAGTGAGTACTCCATTGAAGATGGGATTTACATCTGGGAGTAGAGTCTGACTCTCTGCAGATTTTCAAGGAACTTTCAGAGACTCATTTTCTTGAATCTTTAATTTTGTAACTATTGCTTTTAATATTTCATAATTGATTTACTGTTACGTAAAGAGGTCAGGCTACATGTATTATGCGCTATGTTTTGTCTTGGCAGGCTCTTACTTACACGTATATATGCATATGTATCATTATTATAATCCAGCTAGGAGGATTCTGCACAGCACAGGAAGATGGGGACACTGTTTGTGAAGCTCTTGTAATTTTATAAACAAACTAACGCTGTGTCCATTATGATTTTTTTTTTGTGCAATATAATGAGGAAGACATAGTAACATTTAAATCAGGATTTCTCCTGATTTCAGGATTTATTCATTGGTCTTCCTTCAACTTTAGATGCACTGTACAAGTTAGTGCTCAAGGAATGATTTCATCAGCAATTTAATTAGATTTAGATTGACCCTGTGCACACTGAATGCAAATATTGAGTAGCTAATCATGATTTTGAGTAGAAACTGATCGTAGCATTTTGCTCTGCTGCAAGAGAAGTTGTTCTTTGAATGTATATTTCCAGAGCCACACAAAACTGCTAAGCTTCCTTGCTCTGACTGATAATGTAATGTACATTTGTAAAGTAAACGTCTGTATAAGATGCCAATGGCCAACGGAAGAAGAATTCACAGAATTTTGATCGGTGATAAGACCTAGCAAATATTTCCGAAGGCATTCATGAAGACACGTATAACCTTTCCATCTTGTCAACAGTGGATTGCTTAGAATTTGTTATTTTGGCTTCAAGAAGGTTTCCTCATCCCACAGTTATATTTTTTTTTAACACAATTTCAAAATGTTGTCAAGATAGAAAATGAAGTACAGATTTTATACTGTCGGAGTGTCCCAAAATGATTCCACGGCACCTACAGCAATAGATGATACCTTGTGATTTTGCTGCCGTGCCCTTTGCAAAGATCCAATACAAATTAACATGTTTCCTCATATTGGGGAACTGCTTCTTATTGGCGGAGAAAGATTAATCTGCCCCTTCAAGATCAAAGTACAATGTACATGTACAAGACCTTTATCTACTGTGAAGGGCACACAGGCCTGGAGTTACACTCAGGCCAGTCCTCCGTTGCCCTGGTCTTGGCCTTTGTGCCCCTTCAAAAGTTTTCCATAAGATATGAGATTTTTCGAATGGAAAAGCCCTTTACAAAATGAAAATGTCCTTGCCCTTTTCTAAGACGTAATTTCAGGCCTGCATGATGTACATGTACCTCTGGCAGTTATTGGTTATCCATGGTAACAATGTCTCGTTTGAAATGCTTGTGTAATTCTGTACGTGTTTTTTGTCAAGTGTGCACCATGGACTGTGAAAAACAAAAACAAACTGATTAAATAATTACAGAACTAGGAATTCAACTATATTGGACACTCAACAACTTGTACAATGTGCAACGTAGTGATACATAATACTTGTTTGCTTGAATGCTACAACACGTTGGACTTAATATGCGCAGAGAAAGGGCAATAGTCTGGAAAACATTATCGGCAGCGAAGATTCCAAGGAAAATGAAAGACAAGATGATAGATACTGAGATGGTTTGATGAGGCGGAGATTAATATATGTGAAGAGGTGAAGATGGTTTGATAAGGTGAAGAAAATTACAGACATGCCACTCATCATGGCAGTAGCCCACATCATGTGTGTCTGGTACTGTACATCATGTACGTGTACTGTACAATGTATGTCGTGTACACATGGTACTAATCAGGTTTTCCCTTTGAACAAGCAACTGGGCCGCTTGTTTTATTTATTCAATTATTTATTTATTTTTTGCAAGGATTGACAAGGAAAAATACACACAAACATAATCGGAATGGCGGAAGAGCTGCTCATCTCGTTAACTAACTTAGAATAATCCAGATTGCGCAGTAGGTCTTTTAAAACCAAAAGTAAACAGTAGGCCTAAACACCATCTAGAAAACAGTCTGAATGCCTCATATGTAGGGTATGTAGGGTCTGTATTGTGAACTCCAGTTGTATACACCGTAAGACCATGGAGGTAGAAATAGATTTCTACATGTACCTCCATGGTAAGACACAATGTTGCATCTTACTTGAAGTTCCAAAGACATTTCATCATGTCGTTGCCCACTTAACCCAGCAGGGACTCCATGATGCAATCACCATGAGCACCACCCCCAGACATTAAACATAATAAGAAATATCACACCAGGGTTCTTAGGGAACCTTATTACCTCATCCTTAACTCCTCCGTCAAGATTATAGAGTAACCATGTTGTATTTGACGAGGCAGTAAACATGCATTAGGAGCATTAGGACGAAGGCATCTTGTAAATACTGCAGACATGATTCACTGTTTCCCAGTAAAGGAAGTTTAAAGGAACCTGTGACATCAACTTGTGAAGGGCTTGAAATTTCCTGTCTTAAATATCTCTCAGAACTCATCAAACAAAAAGTTCTATCAACCCAACTATGATCTTCCACATCCTCTCACCTTCAACTGATGCCTGGTCCTTGTGTGAAAACAGGCGACAGTAATAAAACTTTTTCTTTGGCTCTCCAAAATAATGGAACACTCTCCCTCCTAAAATTAAAAATGCTTCTTCCTTACAATTATGTTGAATACTCACTTTTTCAAATCTATGTAGTAACCCCATTCTGCAGCTTGTTATTTCGATAATCTTGAAAGACAATTGACAGATAGAGATGTTACACAATGAGGTATTTTGTTCAAATTAAAAACACCTGCTTACCGGGTTGTGTCATTGTGAGTACATTGTATACAGGCCTGACATTAAAGAAACACGTTGCCTTGGATCTGTCGAGTTGGTCTTTGAAAAGCGTATTTAACCGTTTGTTATAGAATGCATATGATTAGAAAGATATTTTAAAAGTGGAGTATAATGATCCACACAAGTATCACTCGAAATTACGTGGTTTTCCTTTTACCTCGTCGACAAACACGGTCAGCCATTTATGGGAGTCAAATTTTTGACTCCCATAAATGGCCGACCGTGTTAGTTCGCAAAGTAAAAGGAAAACCACGCAAATTCGAGGCAAATGTGTGTGGATCATTGTATTCTACTTTTTAAACATCTTTCTACCCATATGCATTCAATAACGAACGGTTACAAACGCTTTTCAAAGACTAACTCAACCGATCCAAGGCAACATGTTCCTTTAAAATCACAGTGGTGCAGTGTTAATTTCTAGCCCCATTACTGCATATAGAGAAAGGTTACTGAGATCAGGAATATCTGGATTTAGTGTACACAGTGCCCCTTTACATTATTGTTCAGTGCCCCTTTAAAGCTCATATTGTAAGTGGGTTGATGCCCCAGTTTCACAGCACCGGCTTGAGTTGAGTGTTTGGAAGATCATACGCCTACGTCTTCTGACCTTTTGCCTGACTAATGTTTTCTGCTCATTAGTGCCGCACATGTAAAGATCATGTTCAAGAGGTTTTATGAGCGTCATGCTGCAGCCAGCTACGTCTAGTCCCTGTGTTTTTCTCATGTTAATAGTACAAAGTACTGGAATAGGGCCAGACTATCTGTCACCCCATATCTGATTATGGTCACATTAAATTATTGTAAAGTACAGATTGACAGATGGTAAATACCAAGAAACTAGGATTACAAAGTGGCAATACTGATAGTTGTAGACGCACACACTCACACTGTTATTGTTACTTGCTGTAGGTGTTTTTTATTTGTCTATTGTCATGACTGTAAAGCTGTTGTTTTGTTTCGTTTTGTAGTCTGTTCCTGGACAAGTCCCCCCCCCCCCCCCCCAATACAAACTTGAAAACACCAAGTAGAAATCATTCAGAGGAATTTTTTATAATTTAGTTTGCTTTGGCCGAAATTTTTGTTCAGAATTCCCCCAGTTTTAAAAAATCCTGGGAACCCTTAAGTATCATGAACTGCTTCTTCAGGTCATTAATTTCTTATTTCATTTCTTTGCATCACAGCAAGCTCAGGCTGAGCAAGAAGAAGAGTTCATCAGTAACACCCTCCTTAAGAAGATCCAAGCTCTCAAGAAAGAGAAGGAGAAACTAGCCGTCAACTACGAGCAAGAGGAAGAGTTTCTTACCAATGATCTGTCCAGAAAACTAGTTCAGGTACTGTAAAGTATTTTATCAGAAAGATCAGTAATAAATAGCAAATAATTCTCTGGGGTTTTCCCTCCCACATCCAAAACTGAAACTTCCTTCCTGAGTTCTTATTTACCCAATTTAAGGAAAATGTGTTTACACGCGTGAACATTGTGCGTGGTTTTTTACAACTTTATTTTCTCCTCATTTCGAGGACTGTTGTCTTACACCTACCTTGAAAGTCACTGGACACTATTGGTAATTGTCAAAGACCAGTCTTCTCACTTGCTGTGTCTCAATATATGCATAAAATAACAAACCTGTGAAAATTTGAGCTCAATTTTTGAAAGAAAAACACCCTTGTCACATGAAATGTGTGCTTTCAGATGCTTGATTTTGAGACCTCAAATTATAAATCTGAGGTCTCAAAATCAAATTCGTGGAAAAACACTTCTTTCTCAAAAACTATGTATTTTCAGAGGGAGTTGTTTCTCACAATGTTTAATACTATCAACCTCTCCCCATTACTTATTACCAAGACAGGTTTTATGCAAATAATTATTTTGAGTAATTTCTAATAGTGTCCACTGCCTTTAATATAAGCTCTGCAAGGTAAACCACCACATCTCTGCACCAGACCCTGAGGTGCCCATTACATGTAGTTAATTAAAACAAAAAACAAGGAGACAAGATAAACAAATCAATGATGTTTTCGTTCTCAGCTCCGGCAAGAAAAACACCAGCTGGAGAGAACCCTGGAGCAGGAGCAAGAATACCAGGTCAACAAATTAATGAGAAAGATCGAGAGACTTGAGAACGATACCGTCTCAAAACAGAAGAAACTCGAAGAGGTAATAAGAAGAGAGAGTTGTTTTTCTTAAGTAAGTTACGTTTTGCGGTGACACCATGTAAGAAATCTCTTTTTTAGTAGTGCTGGCTCTGAGACGAGCCGGTTTCTTTTTCTCCTTAAAGTGAAGGTTGTCGGACACACTGCCAAATGTAATAAGTAGAAGCCATTCAAGGTGAGGGCTATTTATACATTGATGGTTTGGTAGTCAAGTTAATACTAGATGCTAATGGAATCCCTAAATCCAGGGTAGTTGTATTAGAAATTCAATACAAGGTCAAGTTAAAGTAGTGTTGGCTTGGATATCGGGTAAAAACATTATCATGAATCAGTGGACTGATCTGACTTGGTTGACCGAATCATGTCCTAATCAAAGCCTCACCTAAATCAAGTCTAGGTTGTTGACTTAAAAGTTTGGCACAACTCAACCTGACCTAACCCCTTTGGTAAAAAAAAAAACGATCAGAATCGACTCCACCTGGTCCCTACCAAAGCTGACCTCAATCGTATGATAATTCATTCTTACCTGATATGACCATAACAGACCTCAATCTTATCAGACTGACCTGACCTGACCTGACCTGACCCAACCTGGTCTAACCAAACCTAACCTGACTTTACCCTGACATTACCTGACTCTACTAAACTTGACCTGACCTGACTCTACTAAACTTGACCAGACCTGATCTATCCACCCAACCTGACATACATACAGGACCTGAACTGGACAGACCTGACCTAACTTGACCGGACCCAGACTGGTCTTATCGAACCCCACATTACCCGACTTTTCCAAACCTGACCTGACCTGACCTGACCTGACCTGACCTGACCTGACCTGACCCAATTGCTGGAATATGACCCATTCAGTAATGCCATGTATTTTTCCATGCAGATGGTTCTGCCATCCTGCCTCTACACTACATCTAAAATCCCCTTAGTGTCATCATTTTATTTTAATGTGAGTAACTATGCATGGATTGATGCACTGTTCTCCCTAACGCCTTCAACGTTAGCCCCCTAACGTCTTCAACGTTAGTCTTAGAAAACAAAACTCCCAAATGTTCTGTGGATTCTTGTTTTGCTTGTCTAAATCCAGTTTTGTATGTTTTAGTGAATGAAACCGTACTGCCTCTTTACAAGCCTGGACTATCATCTTTGAGAGGTCGAAGCCATTTTCATTTTGCAAAGCAAACTTCAACTGGAAAATCCTAAAGTATATGAGTGACGTTTGGAAGGGCACCAAGGCCAAGACCAGCCGTTGATTTCACCAAACTCTTCCTAACTTAGGATTATTCTTAAGGATTTACATGTAGGACGAGTTCAGTTCCGTATCCGAAGATGTTAGGACGCATTGAACCCATCCTAAGTTAGGATGGATTACTCGTCCTAACTTGAGATAGGATTAATCCTAGCGCTTCGTGAAATCGGCTGCAGGGGAAACAAGACCTCCATGGTCTCTGTGTAATACCAGGCTGGTCGTTATTATTCACTGCTATCATATCACTGCCAACTATTTTTTTATGATGTGAGTCAGTCCAATACTTTAGATTCCTGTGATTGTTTTTCGCTAAAAGAACACAAAGTTATTCTAATACATGTAGATGTTAAATCGTTTACAGTACCCGCTGCCAAAACATAGGATTCGCCTTTAGCCACCGGACAATCTCGGTGGTCTAGTTGGTGAGACACTGCTCTAGAACTGCAAAGGTCGTGGGTTCGAATCCCACCCAAGTAATATGCCTGTGATTTTTTTCACAGAACCTGAGTAAGTACTGAGATCACAGTGCTAACACACATCAGTGTTTATGGGTATTCATTTTATTCTGCACTTGTGTCTTACCCGCATGTGTAACGAGGAGAACATCTCCAAGTCATATTTTAACTAACAACATTTTTTATTGTTGTCTCGCAGTTGAGAAGAGAGAAAGTTGATCTTGAGAACTGTCTTGAGCAAGAGCAGGAGGCGTTAGTGAACAGACTGTGGAAGAGGATGGACAGACTAGAGGCTGAGAAAAGGTGAGTCCCTTAAGATCTTACAAACATCTTACCTTGAACCACGCCCAAATCCATGATTTTTCATCATGACATGAAGTACCTTTATTTCCAGATTGTTGTCACTGAGCACTAAGAAGAACTGAATTCAGCTGATAAAGTTTTCTTGTATATGACTGCATTTTTGTATCTACTGTCTTTATTTCAATGCATTTTTACTGTTGTATCTACTGTCTTTATTTCAATGCATTTTTACTGTTGTATCTACTGTCTTTATTTCAATGCATTTTTACTGTTGTATCTATTGTCTTTATTTCAATGCATTTTTACTTTTGTATCTACTGTCTTTATTTCAATGCATTTTTACTTTTGCATCTACTGTCTTTATTTCAATGCATTTTTACTGTTGTATCTACTGTCTTTATTTCAATGCATTTTTACTGTTGTATCTACTGTCTTTATTTCATTGCATTTTTACTGTTATATCTACTACTGTCTTTATGTCAATGCATTTTTACTTTTGTATCTACTGTCTTTATTTCAATGCATTTTTACTTTTGTATCTACTGTCTTTATTTCACTGCATTTTTACTGTTGTACTGTCTTTGTGTCAATGCATTTTTTAATGTTGTATCTACTGTCTTTATTGCAATGTTTTTGCATATTTTACTGTTGTACATGTATCAACTGCATGTTTAATGTTGTACATATCTACTGCCTTTATGTTTAATGCATTTTGACTGTTGTATCTACTATCTTTATTGCAGTGCATTTTGACTGTTGTATCTACTATCTTTATTGCAGTGCATTTTTACTGTTGTATCTACTGTCTTCATGTCAAAGCATTTTTACTGTTGTATCTACTGTCTTTATTGCAATGTATTTTTAATGTTGTATCTACTTCCTTTATGTCAATGCATTTTTACTGTTGTATCTATTTTTTGTTAAATCCTTCAAGTAACATTGAGAGGTTGAAATTTTTTAATTATCTTTTTCCCCTTTTACTCTTTTTAATATTTTTTTTATTTTTTTTTTTATTTTTTTATTATAGGTTTGGTGTCCTTTTTGGGCTTGCATTTTTTTGTTAAAGTGTAGTTTGAGGCCTACTTTACTCTGTAATTATTTGCTTTTTTTATGTGGCTAAGAATTTTAGGCCTATTTTACTCTGTCTCAGGGGGAAAAGTTACTGATGGGGCTACCCCATAGTTAGTTTTCCACCAAACATTGTAGTTTCCACCAAACAACATTTTCCAGAACATATGTTACAAACAATTTTTCAATCATCACTTTTATTAACAGAATGCTTCAAGAAAAGCTGGACGAGCCAGTGTCTGCTCCAGCCTCACCAAGGGAAATCAAAAACGGGAACACAACAGAAAACTTGTCGATTTACGTCGACCAGCTACGCAGTGAGGTCAGGAAACTTAAAGGTCAACTAATGTCATCGCAGATGGAACGTAAGGAAAATGACAACAATTAGGAGAGAGAGAGAGAAAACAATTTGTTTTATAATTTTTCAGCAGTGAAACCAATGAAGACGTATATGTATCTTGCTCTCTGGCATGTCTGTTGACTACAGGCCTGGAATTACACAGTGGCCACACACAGGCCATGGCTTCAATTGCCCCTGGTCTTTGCCTTGGTGCCCCTTCAGAAGTTTCCTAAATACTTCCAGATTTTCCATTGGAAGTGCCCTTTGCAAATTTGCCCTTGCTCACTGAAAGACGGAATTTTGAGGACTGGATTGATGTTTTTTGTTACGCTGGCACTGTAGGCCATAGCCTCAATTGCCCCTGGTCTTGGCTTTGGTGCCCCTTCAGAAGTTTCCTAAAGACTTCCAGATTTTCCATTGGAAGTGCCCTTTGCAAATTTGCCTTTGCTCAATGAAAGATGAAATTCAAGGGCTGGATTGATGTTTCTGTTTTCAATATGGAGAGGTTTGCGGTAGCACCATGTAATGACTATCTCTAATGAGTTGGGGTGGTTCTGAAAAGAACCGTTGGTTTCAACTCGATGTTTCGATCACTATGCTCTGATCGTCGTTTCTGTTTTCTTTTTATTCCTTAGATCAAGAGAGAATGAATCACCTCGTTCAAGAGGAACGAGAAATCAAAGAAGAGAACCTCCGTCTACAACGCAAGCTCCTGTTGGAGCAAGAGAGAAGAGAAGCTCTTAGCAGGCACCTCTCAGAGAGCGAGTCCAGTCTGGAGATGGATGACGAGAGGCAGTTTAACGAGATGGCGGTCCATGGAAGCCTCAGACCTCGGACGATATCAAGCCCCATCCCGTACTCTCCCAACCCTAACAGACCCATATCACCAGGTATGTGAAGAATGAATGTCTCCAGTAGGATGTCCTAGAGAAGGCCTTCAACAGGCTCTTGTAAAACAGAAGGCAATCAAATGTCTTGGATACAAGAGGGCTCTTTTTATGCTTTTCATATACATGTAATATAATGATAATCTGAGGTGTCTTAGAGAAGGCCATCAATAGGGTCTTACAAATAGAAGGCAATCAAATGTCTTGAACACAAGACGGCTCTGAGTGCCTTGTGTGCAAGATAATTTGAGCATCTTTTCTTAGATACCTGATGGCTCTTGCTATATATGTGAGATCATAAAAATCTTTAGACTTTGAGAAAGATTTTGCTAGGGTACAAAAATACGGACATTTTCACTTGATGCATGATAGAATTGCTGTAAATATTTTGAAAAATTATACCTGAAGAATGTCAACTAACTTTTGATAAAACTACCAACCGCCTTCCTTCCCAGAGAATGTTTTTGTGTTATTTACATTTCTGTAAACTAGACATTGCATTTCAAGACCTGTATTCTTTCCCCCACTGAGTGTTACATGAAATGCCTTGAGATATTATTTGTACCTCCATCGTTGTTAAACAAGGGCTTAATTTCATAAAGCTGTTTCAAAGCAGAAAATATCACAACAAATTTCTGCTAAGCAAAATAAATAGGATACCAGTCAAGGATGGTATGTGACATGTTATTTTGGCTGGTAACCGTACCCTGGTAAGCACCATTTTGTCATGCTCGGCTACTTTGTTTGTTTAAGCAGCTCTATGAAATTGGGCCCTGATCTTCGTGAGAGCCTGTACACTACACTGTACCACTAGAGGGCGCTATGGTACACTGGCTGTCAAACTGACTTGATTTGGTGTTTACTGTTTGCATCATGTTTTTAAGTTTTAAGTAGTTATTTCTATTTGGCAAAATAAGACTTGTGTTTCTGTTTGCAAGATAAACAGTTAACCCTTGCACTGTTTAATGTGTAGTGACTGTGCTTACATGTATTTTTATTCTCTGCTAACAAAAAAAATTGGGGTTGTACTTGTTTAATAGTAAAATGTTTGCGAAATTTGTTGTGTCATTTTGGAAACTGATGCGGAAAAAAGCGACTCCTGTACATTATTTGACAACAACAATTTTTGTATTTTTTATATATATTAAATAATGTAATTGATTGCATTTCTAGTGCACCTTCTCTATCCAAGGATGTTCGAAGGTGCAAATTACACCATGCAAAGCGTACAATCTTATTTCAATTCATGCAAGTTAGTTCTGACAAATTATTTTGTGTATAAAGGCATGTTGTTGACCCTTTTCTGTCACTATACAGCATGTTGCATGATCGTTGTAAACCCATTATTATTTCTGCATTTTGCTTTTTCTTCTTTCCTCTCCCCCTTGTATACAACCCACATTGTCCATGCCTGCCTGATGCTCGTACATGTTGTGTATGTTGCAAATGTTGTCTGCTGCCACCACCTTGCTGACTTCTTCAACTGACAGCGTTGCACACCACTTTCTCCCCTTCCTCGTCTCCAGCGAGCCGAAGTACGCCCTTTGCCGTGGGGCCACCCAGTCATCCCTCCCCCATCAGCCCATTTGGAACGTCCCCACCAATCGGACCAAGTCATCTGGTACATGTGAGTATTGGATGAGTTCATTTTGGTCCAAGGGTTAAACAATCTAAAAATCATATTTTTTGTTATCTTACATGTACCTCCTTTTTCACACAGTTCAGTGTGGAAATACTTTGAGAAGACAAGAAAAACATCAACTTCTACCCGTGAATTTTCAAATTTACACAAACTTTATGTTCTGGTTTACTCTCACAACAAAGTTCAATTCAAACAAGAAATATTTATTACAAGAAACTTGGGAATAACAGAAATCAAAGATCACATGTTCGGTCATGTGTACAAGTTCTTGAAAACTGTATACACAACTTTTAGAGTGCAGGTTTAGCAACAAATGTCCTGTTCAGAGTGCAGTCGTTGGTTTCAGGCTAGATTCAAATAATTGGTTTTAGGTACAGGTTGACGACTGTCTATACTCACACATTACCTCTGAACCCAATAGCCAAAGCCATGTCTGTCTTTGGCTGTTACTGTAGCCAGATCCGTGTAGTAGTCTATACTTCTTCATTTCCGTAAGCCGTAGCCAAAGACGTCTCATTCAGACCTAGCTAATTTACCCTCCGTATTTACATCTTCAGATGGGCTCTTCATCGCCTCAGGTCCAGGTAAGGTCAACGACCCTCAATGACCCTAACCTGTAGCTTTCAACTTTGACTCTTTATAATAATGTACTGTAACCTCTGTACTCTGTAAACAACAATAGCCTAACATCCCCTTGCCCTTATCCTCCCCCCCCCCCCCCCCCCGTTTCTAATCTACAATACCTGCTTTTAATTAAAGGCAGTGGACACTATTGGTAATTACTCAAAATTATTATTAGCATAAAACCTTACTTGGTAACGAGTAATGGGGAGAGGTTGATAGTATAAAACATTGTGAGAAACGGCTCCCTCTGAAGTGACGTAGTTTTCGAGAAAGAAGTAATTTTCTGCGAATTTGATTTCGAGACCTCAGATTTAGAGTTTGAGGTCTCGAAATCAAGCATTTGAAAGCACACAACTTCGTGTTACAAGGTGTTTGTTTCTTTCATTATTCTCTCGCAACTTTGATGACCAATTGAGCTCAAATTTTCACAGGTTTGTTATTTTATGAATTTGTTGAGATACACCAAGTGAGAAGACTGATCTTTGACAATTACCAATAGTGTCCAGGGTTTTAAGGCTGTATCCGAATTGTCGGCTGTGGCTTTGCTAAGAGGGTTTCTAGGGCAGTTTTTTTATATTCTTTAATGCATGTACCATGGTGATCCAGCCACAGCCGCTAATTCGGAAACTGCCCGAGACGGCTTCAGGAGTCACTGTAAATTGACTCCACCTTCTTAACACATTTGACCTTTGACATTCTTAAAGGTAACTTTTTTTTAAAACAAAAAACTGCTTCAATCATGACACCCTCTTATAGTGATGAATAATTTAAACTGATATTTAATGAGTGCTTATCTTCACTAACAATATTACACATGACCAAAAAGTCTTTAATATTGTCATACTTTCCTTTCCATAAAGGCCTTAATTTCTAACGAGATATTACTGTCTTTGGTATTTTTTTTTCCAATCTCTTCAAAACATAACCTAAAATTTCTTATTACAGAATAACGCCTTTATCATTCATCACAAATGTTTATTTAATTATTTACCCATGGCTTTTGATTGGTCAGAGGATCTCGCTAAAAACAAATTCAAAATCCCTTGATTCTTCATAATTTCTGCTTCACTTTTCCTACTGCTGACAGATTTTCCGGGTACAAGAATCTTTATGGGAATGTACTCTTTCGACACAAATAAATGTTAAACATATTTTCCAACTGGATATCATGGTACCAAACAAAACTTAACATTCAAACAAGACTTGTTTTCTTTTTCTTTATACATTTTTTGACAGTTAATACATAAATAGTTTCGGGTCATTTCCGGGTCTGGAACTGCATGGAGGCCACGGATGGCACGGCCTCCTGTTGCACCTGGTTTTAGCCTTGGTGTCCCTTCAAAAGTGTCCCACAGACTTTAAAAACTTTCCAAAGAAAGTGCCCTTTGCATAATGAAAATGGCCCTGCCCTCTCAAAGGTGGAATTCCAGGGGTTGATTTCACAAAGATAGTCCTAACTTAGGACTAGTCCTGGGACTCTTGAGGAGTTAATAGCAGCTTACGTCCAGTCCTAAGTTAGGGTGACTAACTCGTCCTTACTTGAGATAAGACTAGTCTTATCTCTTTGTGAAATCCAGCCCAGGCCCGCTTTACCCATAGTGTATAATGCCCTTTTAAATACTAGATCCACATCTCTCCTTGTAAGGAGTTGTTCTTAATTCTTGCCCCCCTTGTTTGCACCCCCTTCAGATGGGCCATCCATCTCAGTCCCAGCTTCAGGTGAGTAAGCCGCATCCTTAACCCAACTTAAAAGAGATGTCGAGTCGGAAAATTATTTGCGAGAGACAAAAACAAGAAATATATAACCTGTACACACAGTTGGTTTGGAAAATTTTCCCACTCGCATGTTGGAGCCCTTCTCAACAAATGGTTTAAAATCCAGCTTTGAGAATTATTGGAGGGAAGACTGTTTTGCGAACATTCAAAGCTTGGCAAGAAGTCCTAAGTTTTGACATATGGTTATCAAGTGTCAAACTTTGTTTAACCTTAGAGTCTTATCCAGAGTGCCTATGGTGGCTGAGAAGCTATTGAGAAGCACCACAGTGGTCCTGGAGCATGCACTTCAGTTGGTTGCCTCCAATTTGCCTGTTAAAGTTGCCTCCATTAGGAGACTTTTGAGACGCTGGCGGCAGCAGACATAACATTCCTTTTTTGCGGCTCTGAGCGTGTGCGCATATGCTTAGTATTGCGTGTGTAGGTCTGAGCATGCGCACTACTGTGAAAAAGGACTGTCTAATAGTCTCCCATTTTTCCTTTAAAAGTTGCCTAGTGTGACAAGGCCCATAATCCGACAGAATAGAAAGATCATACTGTGTGCTAAATTTCATCATTATGGAGACGGACTTGAACACAAGCTCGTTCATGTTGTTTAGTTTATAAACAGCGTAAACATGAAATATCAAGAGTCCAGTTATTCTACCGTCAAAAAATAGTTCATGGCCTGACGGTTTTGACTCAAGCAGAGTCTTTCTCGAAGTCTACCATCCCAAGATTTGGTTATGGATGGTGAGCTTGGTTTCTGCTCGACATCTCTCAGAAGTTGGTCCCCGCTACCAAGATCATTTACTAACCTCTTTTAAAATTAAAATGGAATGAAGGATGTGATGGGAGGTGGTATCTAATCACACAAAAAGCTTTATTAATGGTTTCCTGACAAGGTTTTGTCGTGGGCCTAACATTGTGGTAATTTAAATGCTCAGGATTCTTGGTTTTAATAATTGGATTTTAACTGGTGGGAAAGTTCAACAGTTCCAAATCAAAGGCAGTGACTTCGTTTGACCTTCTGTGACACTTCCAGGAGTGTTTAAGTTTTTGGGGAAAAGAACTCCAAAGTAATTTCCAGCAATATCCTTCCCTGTCTTGTAGAAAATGTTCCTCAAAATCTATTCACGTTTTATCTTCAAGATCATTTTCTGAATGCATTGCTGTCTCCGACATTGCAGCATGGAAATGTGGATAAAAAATTATGTGATAATTTGTCTATGGAATGCGAGCATCCAAAACCCATGCTTGTACAAAACTCTGGGAAAAACACAGGCATGTAACTTTTTGGCTGATTTTCCCATGTAATGGTTTCTCAGCTGTGCCATTAAAAACTGGAAAACGGGGCACTTTCCTCTCATTTTGACAAACTGCAGTTGCAATGTCTGAAACAAAATCTGATTGTTTGAAAATAGATTTGATAAATGAATTAAATTGAATCTACTTATAAATATGGAAGTAATTGTACATTTGTTGTTGACTTCTTATTATCTGGTTCCTTAAGATGCCTTGCCTAACCCTTCATTTGAAAAATCATCTAACTTTGGGTTCCATTCTCATCTTTACAGCATGTGCATAACTTTACCCTTGTAACCTTTTGAGTATAAATCTTGAATTCTGTATCCTTTTGAGTTTTTGTATTCATTTCATCTTTTGAACATTTCAAAGAGAACTGAAGATGGTGTGATGGATCTTAACCAACATTTACTCTGGGAGTAGTAGTGCATGGATTCATAAATCTTTATTTTGTTTTTAATTAATATTTTCATTATTAATGTCTGAACAAACTGCATGACAACAAAGATTGAACTCTCCTGATGTATCTAGGTGCTTGACCTCCCAATGTGAAATGAGAGGTCAATATCATTTTACCTTTCTTTGACCTTTCATTCTGGAATAAATCTGATGGTAGTCCTTGTGTTCTGTCTATTCTGTTTCTCTTTAGTTTTGTGTTTTTCTAGAACTTTTTTGGGACAGTCTGTGTTTGGGGTGATGCAATTTTTGTAGAGTGGAGATGCTAGAGTCAAAATCCACACCCAGCCCTGTATGTTGGGCGGAGTAGAATGAATTGTCCTGCTTATTTTGTGTGTTTTAGTCAAAGCCAGGAAAGTCAAAAGTGTTTTTAAAGGTCAATTCCGTAAAAGAGGAATAATTACTTTTTTACTTCAGTTTGAATTATTTGTTTTTATTCAAAATATTCATTAATGGAATAATAATGTTCAGTCTGTAGATACTTTTTGATTTTGTAGATTGTGAGAAATGTTATTTTTGTAGTTGTCTGCTAAGATTCTCTGATGATGCAACAACTTGATCAAACTTTATCTTCTTTTACTCCTCATCTACAGAGGCACCGAGTTGCCGTGGCAACAGGTAGCAGCAATTCAGGAAGTCACAACCCTGAGAAGTTTATTAAGCCCTCTGCTCCGACCTCATAGGAGGGGGCGGAGCTAGTACACCACCTTAAAGAGGGGTGGATATGAACAAAGGAAGATGAAGACTCTATTCTGACAAAGACGGAAGATTTAATGGAGATGGAGGAATTGAACTGTTAAGGAAACCCTCCAGATGAGAGGTTGCCATGGTGATTGTTGCTATGGAAACAGTGATACATCTGTTGAGATGGTGGTAACTTCGGAGTTGCTCGAGAAAAAATCATATCCCCATTTGTGATTAGATTCCCTCAATCTGGAGTAAAATGTTGGTTTCAGATTTTGATCCAGATAGATGCATGCTAAAAGAAATCCTGAAGCCAGTGAAGCCAGTGGTAAAAATTTGTTCCACGAGTAAACTTTTTCTATGTTGAATTTTTTTTTGCAGTCAATGAAAATTGCAGTCGCTGAAAATCTGTACAAATTGTTTGTGTCGTTTTGACAGATGGTTCAATTTAGCGCAACATTAAATGAAAAGATCCTCCTGTTAAAGAGTTCTGTGTATTTTGTAGATATCACTAGAATGATTTGGTTTCCTTCAGCTGGTGAACTCGGCAAAGGAACAAACAAACTCAAGCCATAAATGTTTTAGATATTTGCATAGAATAACACAACTGCAAGATAATTGTTGGCATTGTACAAAAAAAGTATCGGTAGTAAAAACGCTTCATATTTTTGCAAAAACAAATATTTTTGCATTTTCTCGGGTGGATGACTGTACATTTGAGGCAGAATTAAAGTTTATTCCAAACTTTGACAGACTTCTGTAAAAGTTGTGACTTTAAAAGTTTAACGGCAATTTGTTGTCAGTTTGAAATAATCTGGATTCTTAAAATGATGATAAAAGATTATAGATATTTAAGAGAAAAAATTGTGTATATATATAACAAATTATATAAGTTTGCCTGATGCTGAGTTTGTAAATGTGAGGTTTCGGGGGGGAAAATGCAAGTGTGCTGAAAGATTGTAGACATTAATCGATGACATTGAAAGCTTAATCAACTTTAACCCAGGAATTTTTTTGGGGATTAGTGTTACTAACTTTTGACCAAGTTATAACTTAGAAAAATTCTTCATGATCATGAAGGGGCACAGAAATTTCCTCTGGATAGGGGCATGCACCTAGCCAAGAGGAAAGTGAAAATTTTCATTGAAACCTTGCAAAGGGCACCACAGCAAAAGCACAGGGCACCACAGCAATGGCTGTGGGTGCCGTGGTTCAATTTGAGGCACTGTATACTGACGTACGTCAGTATACAGTGCAGCGTTGAATCTTTCTCTGCCAGTTTTTACTGTAAAACTGTATACAATTCAGATTGATTTTATTGGAAAAGATTGAAACACTTAAGTCCTGTCTATATTAGTGGCTTCAGAGTGGCTACGCTTGAATGCCGAAAAAGCAGCTAACAGCCAAAGTCGCTTGATTCAAAAGTGGCTTTTGTTTAAAAGGAACCCTGTCTTGATTTTGTGGGGTAAAGGTGCCCATTTTTTATTGTGCGTTTTGAGAGAATCGTTAAAAATAAATGTAGATGTATGTTGTATTTAAGATGGAAATGTAAGTGCAAGAGAGTTTCTTAAAGCCCACAGTAGTTGTAGCAAGGCGTCACAAGGAGGGACTGGGCATCACTGGGCTGTAACTAATGGTCCAAATGGGTTCAACTGGGTGTTGAAGGGTTACTGAGGTAATCTCAATACTTTGCACCAATGTATGATGAATTTATTTTACTTTTTATAAGAAAATGATTTTTGATCAGTTCTTGGTTTTTCGATTTATAAATTTTATACAAAAAAATGAAATGAAAATGTTGAACTCACCACGCTGAAGTGCTGTTCTAATTTGTCGGGTTAGAGTTAATAAATAAAATGGATCAGTTCAGTACAGGCTGACACTTTTTATTCTTTACAACAGTTCACGTTTATTCTCCAAGATAATAATTGTTATGCTAAACATTGTCCCTGAGAAATGTTACTTTTACATCATTAATGTTAGTTCTGTGGAAAGAAAGAGGTGTGTTTTTAACACCTGCATTAAATGCAGTGTATACTTTTGGTAATTGTCAAAGACCAGTGCCCTCAGTTGGTGTATCACACCATATGCTTAAAATAACAATCCTGTGTAAATTTGTGCTGAATTTGTCATGGAAGTTGCAAGAAAATAATGAAGAGCAATAGTCGTGTAGAAGTAGTCTCCCGCAGATCTGCAGTATCGTGAGATAGTTATGAGAAAGCTGTTTTGCTGTAATTGCGACAGACTTTTAACGACCTGTCCATAATTTTGCCAACCAATTTTGTGCACATGCGATACGCAATTTACATAATGTCTTAGGAAGGGCCTGTTGTGTTAACAAGCTATTGGAAAAAAAAATCTTGTTTAAAATGAAAATTGCACTTTTGTTAAGATGTATAAAAAGTGGCAATGAAAGGTAACCTAGTTCCTATCACGATATAGCAGTGTTTTGTATAAAGGCAGAAAGGATGGTAGAAGTTGCAAGCTGTTCACAAAACTAGAATATTAGTGTAGTAAAAGACCAGCCAATGGTACAGAACATGCCTTTGTGTTTTTCAGAAGTAAAAACAAACGTTTTATTCAGTATTTAAATAAAGCCCACTCACAACAAGCAAAATTTAACATGCAAAGAAGGGCATAATTCGGCCAGTTTGTAAATCACTATAGATACTCAAGAAGTATTTAGGACTCGTTCATTGTATATTTTTTGATAAATTGTTCAAACAAAGAAAACATTGCTGAAATTGTAATTGTGGCTAAAAAATAATGTATGGATGTAATAGTTTCAAGTTTAACAGACTGCACTGTGAAAAGGTAAACTTAGAAAGATTTGTGTTTGGTCAACCAAAAATTGAATTTGCTCAATTCCTTTTGGTTCGTACCATAGAAATAGAGTTCGGACTGAGACTCGGTCATATTGAAAAATCCATTCATTCCTTAACCAGTGTTTTCTGCAATCCACAGTGTACCCTCATCTTTAAGGTTTTGCAGATTGAAACAGTGTTTAAATTGATGGCTGCTGCTTTAAAATATTCAAGCCAGTTCTGTGTTTTCTGGCAAGCTGTAATGCCCTTATTTTACCAAGTGCGTAGCCTTGTTTGCCTTAAGAACCGTCCAAGTTCCTAACGAGCTAAGTGGTGGGGGTTGAGTTTAATTAGTCGCATTCTTAACATTTCTGCAATTGCTACAGTGCCTAAAGAGTAAAGTACCAAAATGTAATCACTTTTGCAAAACGTTTCTTTGTGAATCGGTGTATAGAGAAGATTTTTTTTGGGTCAAAATCCATTAATTTTTGTTTTCTTGCCAATTTGTTGTTTCCATGTGCTTTGGGGTGAATCCACAGTGAACGAAGGAAACTTGTTGCATTACACTTGTACCAGTCCTTGTTATGGCCGTCTTGACCAAGAAAATGATCAAGCTTACTTGAAGCTTGAGAAAACTCCAAAGATGTAATAGGTTCCTTCAATCAGTAACTTTGGCTTTGTCACAGGGCGTTTTAATTTGTGCAGTATGTTACCGTAACTCTGCGGCATTGCGTTTTCGTTCTTATTCACACACTTGAATGTAAATGTAATATAAAAGAGTTCTTAAAACAATAAAAAGAAGTTAAAAACCTGTACATTGAGTCTAATTGCAGTCAATCATTAAAATAATTTCAGATCATATTTAAAACCATTCCACAGTTTTCTCTAAAATCAATTCAGCATAAATATCCTACTTAATATTTGGATCTTTCGAACCATCTTAGCTTGTGGGTGTGGTTAGTATCAGGGTAGCTCCCCCAACGTCCAAAAGGAACAACAATTATACTTGAGTTATCGTCGCTACCGAACTGAAGTGCTTGATCAGCAACAAAATTTGCAGCTGATGGAGGGTCATGACATTGGCCAATGGAGTCGCATAGTTCCTGGTCGGTCATTACGGACGTGATACCATCGGTGACCATGACTAACATACTGTCTTTGCTGTGTTTTACCTGTTGGGTAATCAAGACAAATGGTTATTTGGAGATCAATTATTTACTACACTGTGGTATGAAATTCAATACTGCAGGTGGGTAGAAACAACCCACAGGTAACTTATGTGGGATTCGAACCTAAGACCTGCCACATAGCAGACTTCTTGATCTAGGACTCATTTTAATGCTCGAGCAGAAAATATTGCTTAACAATTTTCTGCTAGGCAGAAATAAGCAGGATACCTGCCACAAATTTTACTTGAAACATGGTAGTTTGGTTGGTAACCTTATTCTGGTAAGAACAGTTTTTATGTGCTTAAGAAGCTCTGTAATATTTCACCTCGACTGATTTTGTCTCTGGTTGTGCCGTGACGCCATACCGCTTCAATGATTCGTCACCAATACTCCTGGTCATTGTCAAGACACTATTGACCAATGGTCTGCCATACTGGTTCCACCTTCAATAAAACAATAACACAATGGTCAGTTTCAGTTCTTAACCCAAAATGTACAGAAAGAAATTGATCCCCAAAATCATGGATAGAGTAGTCGGTAGACACGGTTTTGCAGAGGTAAGTTTTGCATCTGCTAAGGTCATGGGTTCGAATCCCCCCTCATAATATGCCTGTGATATGTTTTCATTGGACTCGGGGGGGGGGAAAGTACTGAGTATACAGTGCTAACACATTGGTGGGAAAAGTTTCCGTATGGCGCCACCACTTTTTCATTCGAAATAAAATAATATAGTATCTAATTTACCTGATTGATATATCCCTTTTTGTAAAAATGAGTGAAAAAGTGGTGGCGCCATACGGTAAGTTATCCCATTGGTGTATTGGTAAAAACCAAAATCAACATCTGCAGGGGGTCAATACTTACGTAATGAATCCATTGCAGGCTTCTATTCTTTCTCTTTCAGCTTCGTCTTCGGGGTCGTGCTTGCGTGTGAGTCTCATAGCTTTCCCCTTACGGCACAGGATCGCTCGACTGTCGCCAGCGTTGGCAACAACCAGTTCGTTTCCATTGCGAAGTAGACCGACTGTCGCAGTGGTTCCTGTGTTTTCCATGACTGGATCTAAGATGAGAAAGAATCAATTAAAAGCCTGTCTGAGGAAGCTCCTAGCTTACATTCTAGGAGTAAAACGTAACTGAAATAATAGTCAATTAAATTGTAAGGGGCACTTAATTAAGAAAATTTGTATTTGAACTTTGCAAAGGACACAACAGCAAAAGCACAGGGCACCACGGCCATCACTGTGGGTGTCATGGGTTATTTAGAGGTCTGGGGTCGATTTCAGTAAGAGTTAGGATTCATCTTAGGATTAATCTTAAGGTCTGCATGCTTTAGTGCAGGGTTGGGACTCGTCCTAAGTCCTAAGATTAGTCTAAAGTTAGAAAGAGTTTTGTGAAATTGACGGCTGCATCACCTCTTAGTTCTATATAAAGGTGTCTTGCAAACCGGTTTTCCAGGTCTTCAAAGGCTCTGGTCAGCACAACCTGGAGATCGTGTTCCTTTGCTAGCCAGTAGTTGATATGCTTGTCCATGTGCAAACAAGCATAATCCGCCGCAACAGCGCCCCCATGCCCGTCGAATATCCCAAAGTACAGAAGATTTGGTGCGAGTTCTAGAATACTGATGCGGTCCTCGTTCGTCATGCGGCGTCCGATCAGCGACTCCTTGCCGACATTGGAGATAGAAATCTTTGGAATTGGAATCCCATGTTTGATACTTTGCTGAAGAAGGATGGGTTCTTGGATTCGGCCCTGCCACGTACCAAGCCTGTCCCATTCAGGATTGTCTGAGCTATTATGTGAAGAACAAAATCTTATCGATGAGTAGTGAGGTCTATGATGTCTGCTTCTTATACAAAAACCGAGTGTTGCTCGGTAGTAAATGTGACCAGCCTCATAAAAAGTTCTCCTGTATAAATAGTCTGAGTTTGTTTTAAAATCCGGCAGATGCGTCTTCAAGCTTTTACATTTGTTGAGAGTTGAGATGTTTCTATGTTGAGAATCGTTTAAGCATCTTCTCTGGAGACATCTGGAGATGACGCTCATTAGTCTGCTGGACCTCATCATCCTCGATCCTTCTGCGTCAAACTGAATAAAAATAAATCATGAGTGATTAAATACATATGTACATGATTCGTTGGCATCGAAAACAAGTATGATCTTGCTTTTGTGACAAGGAAGCTGTTGGAAGTCTCTTAGATGCATGCGCAAACACGCAATGCATCTTATCCTCGCATATGTGAGGCTGCTTTCGTAAAGTTACCGAGCAAAAGAAACTTGCACTGACTCGGTGACGGTCATCGGGTTTATCATGTTTCAAACATTGTTTATGTACGTAGGTCGTAGTCGACTTCACCTGCTGTTAGTGTTAACA
Source organism: Asterias amurensis (assembly GCF_032118995.1). Taxonomy (NCBI): domain Eukaryota; kingdom Metazoa; phylum Echinodermata; class Asteroidea; order Forcipulatida; family Asteriidae; genus Asterias; species Asterias amurensis. The sequence continues at coordinate 935,592 of NC_092668.1, read as the reverse complement.
TTCGTAACGGATAACTTTCCGCATGGCGCCACCACTTTTTCACTCATTTTTAGAAAAAGGGATATATCAATCAGGTAAATAAGTTCCTATATTATTTCATTTCAAATGAAAAAGTGGTGGCGCCATACGGAAACTTTTCCCAATACAATCGTTTACCTTCGTTTTCCTTTGTAAAAGTGTTACTTGGGTGTATTTGAACGTCAAATCTGCCTACCCTATCTTACACTACAGCTCAAGGAAGTACACAACAATAACATTACTATACCTGCCGAGAGAGGGCGCTGTAAAAATCCTGCAAACAAATCTAGCAGGGAAAACAATATTAATTTTGTTTATTGATTCATTTTTTTATCAACATAAAACTGCATTCTTGCATTGTGCTGCGATGGGTACATTTTACTGTCAGTGGTTTGTGCAAACCTTGTGATTAAATTTGTTCGGTAAAATTATATTTCGCATGACTTGTTGCTCATGAACAAAACTACACATCTTGAGAAGGGACTACGAGGAGGGGGTGGGCTTCCCCCTTCTTTTTGTAGTCCCTACCCGGCGCATAAACGTGAAACCCCATTCCATCTCACTACACCTCTTATTTTCATGTTTTTTGAACAATAGTTTAAATAAAATTAAAATCATCCATTATGTAAACAAAATGAAATAATAATAATCGATGCCCAGACGAGTAGCCTCCGCTCCAGTCGTCTATATCGATGTATGCAAAATCGACACACATGCGCATGCGACTGCACTTTACACGCACAAAAAACACACACCCGCGCCGCGCGAGCTCGACGAAATCATCATACCACCGCCGGCCAAAAACACGACAGGTAGAAGATAAAACCTGACGTTTTTCTACAATTCTTCCCACATGTTATCCGTCAATAAGACTTCATTAACGTCAGGAGCTGTGAAACAGTGTCAGGATGCGTAGCAGACCTTTTGGTGCCACTTTGGGCCTAGTTTTGGGAGTTTTACTGCATGGATGTGCAACATGTGTAACAGGTAAGTAGCCGGTCTTGTTACCGTACTTGAGGGGTGTGTGCAACGGGGCGTTGCGGAACTTTGAACGGCGGTGCCTTGTCGTCTTTCTCGCGGTGCTCATCAATGGGTGATTATTGGGGCGTATGTGATTGCATGTGTTTTTGTGCGTGGATGGTTCGGAGCGGTGGTGGTTGGTGGGATATTGAGGTTGTGTTTTATATTATCACGGAGGGAGAATAACTACCTCTCGGAGTCTCGATAAATGGATTCAATAAAGTAAACATTAACTTGACAAAATGGAGAATTTATAAATATTTAGTATTTTTATATGGAGGAAGGGAAGAACAATTTGTTCCATATATAGGCTAATAAAAAAATAATAAATGGCTTTCAAAGAAACATGTGAGGGTGGTGATCTTTGTAAGAAGTGCGTTTTTTTGTGTTTTGAACATGAATGTTTATTTGTATTGTAGGCCTACACCTTTTTGTGGAGTTTGTGAAATACAAAAATAGTAATAACCGGTGGTACTTAGTTGTTCGGTATTGTCATTTTTTCAAATTTATACTAACATTTTGTTCAATAAAAGTGCCCTCTATTTAAGGACACCTTAATATTAATACAATTCTAGGTGTAAAATACATCATTCAGTTAAATCTATAATCTAGCCCAACCTTGTGCTATTTATTGCTCCCGTTTAATTTAATACTCGCCATTACAAAAACATAAATGATGAGACAATAAAAGAGAACCAACCTAGTGCTCAGGTATCGGAGACGGACAAGACTGTGACAATCCTAGGTTATGCTTGATCACGTTCCTTAGACTGTGTTGGGATAATCAAGGGTTACAATTATGCAACATGGCATTCCCTGAATTTAAAGAGACCCAGTGAAATACAAAACACATCTGCTGATTATAAATCAATACAAACAATAACAAAGCTGATTTAGAATCTATTTATGTTTTCTGCTCAAAAAAATCAATATAAAATGTGCATGCATGAATTAAAACAAGTTCTTTTGAAAGTCACTGATTTTTAGTTTTTTAAAGAATTTAGAAAAATGTACCGATGTTTTACATTAGTTTTTTAAGTACAGTCCATACGAGCACCATTGTTGAATGGTCATCTGTACAAATTCACAGACATCTTTACTATCATTGATTTTCTTTTGTTACAAAGTACACAAAGCACAAATGATGAAAATCACACACTGTATAACACTGTAATTTTACACATCTGATTACAAAACATAAACAGTAACTTTTATCATCAGAAGGATTGAAATGCAGAGTGAATCTGTTCTTTTTCCTTAAATTTTCCAAGGTTACAATTTTTTGTCCTTAATCCTTTGGCTTCAATTATTTGTGACATCCCATACCAAATTTAGCAGCCTCAGTTACTGTGATGCAATGTCTTAAATATTCTTAGCTACACTTTTAGAACAAATACATGCATGAACACGTAAGGTGCATTTTGGATGCTCTTATTCTCATCTGTTTGATGAGCACGTAGCACGGATTTGGTACAGACGAGGGATTTCTCAGGAATTTTTCCCCACATCAGGATTTTCTCGAAATCTCCTTGAGTCTTCCACTTGTCTTAAGAGAACTAAGCAGTCACCAAAGGGTGATGTCAAAATCTGTCATTTGGTATTTCTGGTAGTGATGCACAGAGGCTCTCCTGAAATATTTGGGAGGTTTCGTGTCTACAATTTTCACATTACATACATAAAATCTCATCCCTATTTGCATGGAGCATCACTGTTGTAGTATAAAGCATTAGCCAGCAGGACCAGTGAGCTTGTCAATTCACTAGCCCATCACACTTTTCACTGGTCCAAATTTCAAATAAAGTAGGCATGCTTTTCAACTCTGGACTAGCCAGTCACTGGTCAGACGACCACTTGGGAGTGAATTCTGACTGGTTCTCAGGTATTTTAACTGACATTTGCCCAGCTTAATGGAGAACGTTGTATTGTACACAGCCCACCTTTAACTTTAAAAGCAATTTACTTCACTGTAGCCGGATAATGGTTGAAATCTGCATTGCATTGCTGTGCATCATTTGCTTCTCATGATGCACCCTGCATCCAGAACGCATCACGAGCGCAGCATCTCACCAAAATTAGCCTCCATTTTCATCAATATCAAGTACTCCGATTGAATCAAATGGCCTTCCTTGTCTGTCTTTAAATTGATTAGTGCACCTTGCACTCTAGATGAAAATGAGGGGTTGGGGGCTTTCCACCTGCTCACAAACCACATGCAGCCCATCAAGATCCATCATCAAATTTTGCGAGGACTTAAATGGCCTTGAGCGAAGCGGAATTACAGCTCACCATCATTTCTGACCTTGTTGCATTTACCTGAAAATACGTAGTAGGGTTGATTTTGGATGATGGCCAAGGTAAATCGTGCAGCAATGAAATTGATTGGGCGATTGGATGTGTAATGAATCATGAACAAGCGTACGTGTAGTATCAACCATCCGTGTGTAAATCTTGTGTAACATAAGCAGAGATTTTTCATTACTGAGATGAGGCTTGCCCAATTTAGTCTCTTTTTTTTTACGAAATAAGTCTCGAAAAAACCCTCGGCACACCATCTGCCCTTTGCAAAGTTCCGATACAAATTTGCATTTTCCTCATACATGTAGAAGAGCCCCCTTACGAGGAGAAAATTGCTGTCCCTTTAAAGCAAAGTTCAAGGCCTGACGGTACCACTTTTTAATCTGAATTTTAAAAAATGGAAAACTAACAAAAACAAGGTTTTTTTTAAAACCATCCAACACTACCGTTTGGCGTTTATCTGCAGATAAACTAATTGTTTTTTTAATTTTACTGTTTTTTAAATTATTATTTTTTTTTTTTCCTACAGTAAGTGGTTTATGTAGTGTATGTCAGGTGCTTTGTATTGTTATTAATTTATTGCAGACCAAGTAATAAAAACCCAAGAGAAACTTGCTGGTTAGGTTTGTATAAAATTAATTTTATGTGTCAGGACAAAATATAATTGTGAGTAGAATAGGATTTTAATTTGCAACATTGGGATTGAATGCTATTTGTATTATTTACAGACTCAGAACATACGTTGGTACATGTACATGTAAGACCCCGCAATTATTGTGTAATTTTTATCAGAAAGCCTGACAAGGGGAAACACATTTTAGGCCATTTTGAAGCCATTTTGTTTCAAAACTGAGGCTGCAAGGATAAAACAATTCAGACCTTATCAACATGTAGTAGTCATGGTATTACCTTGTATGAGCCTCAAGATTCATTAGTGAGTACATAATTGGGAACAAGACAAATATTTATAATCTGCAGAATAAAGATATAGCCGGGTGTTCTTGGACGGAATCTAGATTTGTTGTTCCACTTGAAAGTTGGATCACAAAGAAACCTTGACTGAAGACTAACTGATTAAAATTGTGTGCAGTCAATCTGTAATAAATTCAATGCAGTTGTAAGCAAACCACATTGATGTGGAATTGTTGCCCGGGGAAAAAACAAAATGAAACAATTGTGACATCCGTCAGAGACATAATTATTGATTCGATTTGATGAGTTATTTTCTTGAGTGTCTGTCAGAGTGAGAATTTTCACAGTCCGCCTGTCTGGTGACATCATGCAGCAGGTTTATAAGGTACAGACAGAATGCCTTAGAGGGGAATTCTTTTTTTGAAATGGCTACAATAACTTGCTCAGTTTGCACAGGAGGCTATAATTGGCAGCCGTGAAGAGTGAGGCTTGGAATAGGCATCTCTGAATTAGTCTGTGTGGTGAAAGCAGAAAAGTCTGCATTTCTGTGGATGCAGAGATTATAAAACAATTTGTAGCTGTCTGGAGAGGAAGCTAGTTATGATGGGTTTTATATTAAAAAAGCAGACAAGACTGCATCTAGGGAGTCTGTGGATGCAGTGATTTTAAAACAACTTGTAGCTGGCTGGGAAAAGACTAGTTATGATGGGTTTATTCAAAATGCACTGATTCCCTAATTCTAAAACAACTTGTAGCTGGCTGGAGAGGAGGCGAGTTTAGATGAGTATGTGTATATTCCAAGCCCTGTGCTAGATTAGAAAGCTTATAAGACTGCAAAGGGAGTCTGCGGACTCAGCCATTCTAAAACAACTTGTAGTTGGCTGAAGAAGAGACTATAGTTATGATGGCCATGGTTTATTAAAAAAGCAGACAAGACTGCATCTCTAGGGAGTCTGTGGATGCAGTGATTCTAAAACAACTTGTAGCTGGCTGAAGCTATGTGTGGCTTTATTAGTTGAGATTATCTGCAGAAAGGTTCATTGGTTCATGGCTGATAAAAATTAAAATGTACACTCTGCATACACTACATACACAAACTAACCCACACATTTCTTGAATTCTAGACTTACATAAATCAACATTTTCCTTCCAAACAACATTTTGTAAAATGTAAAAAAAAAATCAAACAAACCCCAGAACCCATTGGAGCGTAGATCTAACCACAACACAAAAAGGTAACAGTTTCTCCACTCCAACAAAAACAAAACTCACACAGAGTCCAGGTTAAGTACTCAGTTCTAGACTATTCCCCTATTTGTTGTTTCTTTAAAAGAGAAGTTTGACCTTTTAAAAAACCCAGCGTTTATTGAGCTACTGCTGATTGTTTATTTATGGAACCAATACGAATGTCAGGGTTGACTAGCGGGTTGAAGGCTCACCCGCCAATCTTTACAGCAGTCTCTCCCTCGGACTGATAAAACACAAAGAAAGACTTTTTAATTAGATTTGCAGACCTTCAGGTTGGGTTATTTGAAATTGAAGTGGACAGGAATGCCGTCTTGGGTTTCTGAGAGAGTACATTCTCTCTTAAGGCTCAATGTATGTCTCAAAAGGAAATACCATGATGTAACCAAAGGGGATGCAGGTGTGGGAGGCCCATAATGGGATTGACCAAATCAATTTCTTTTCTGTTTCATTTTTTATCATTTCAGGTTCATCTTGCCAGGATATAAGTTTAGACTATTGTAGAACGCTGCCGTACATGCAGACAGGGACGCCAAATATGTTTGGATATAACTCTCAGGAAGATCTGCCAGTCCACCTTGGGTCTTCATTCCAGACATTAGTTTACATCGGTTGCTATGAGAACCTCCATCTCTTTCTGTGTGCTGCGGCTTTCCCACAATGCACCTCTGACGGAGAGATGCTCCCCCCGTGTCGCTACCTTTGCGATGACTCATTTGAAAAGTGTGGACGCGTCCTACTTTTCTACCCAGATATATATCAAAATTTAAACTGTCAAGAAATGCCAAACTCTACTGATCCGAATGTCTGTGTTGGATTGGACACCCCTAAGCAAAATAAAACAAGAGAGAGTACCACTGACAGCTCATCTAGTTATGAGACAACAGCAATTACCAAGATTACAAACACCGAAATTTACACAAGTTTGGACACTTTGTTAGCCACGACATCGCAACCAGAGACAACATCTCTTGAGAATGCAGACAAAAAAACAGCAAATAGCACTTTGGTGAATTTGACATTGTCTGACTCGGAGGTCGAAGGGCAGAGATCAACTGAGAGCAGAGGGGAGGAGAAGTGGACAGACAGTGTGGACAAATCTGTGAAGACAGGTGACCTGTTTAATCAAAGTATGTCAAAGGTCAAATGCTAAAAATGGTCTTGTCTGTAGACTTTAAAATGAGTATTAAACTACATTTGGGAATATGACAAATTCTTCTGTAAAAATTGTAACAATACCATGATCTTGACATTTTTTGCATTTTTCCTGGTAATGTGCGGCAGGGGAATGTACTTCTTGTGTATGACTTGTGTAACATTGTAGGTGAGGTATGTGTTAGCACTATTATGTAAATCTCATAATGAGTAGTGTTGGTTCTGATAAGAAGTGTTTGACTCAACATATCAATCAGTATGCTCTGATCATCTAGCCTAAACTGTCACCCAGTTTATCCTGTGGCCCAGCTTATCCTAATCCTGTTCCTGCCTTCATGCACCACCGAGCCAAGCCCAACTACCAGGTAATCTCTAAAGCAGTACTTAAGCTGCATCCAGCAACAGAGTCCAGCATTTTCCTGTAGACAATCAGAGCACTGATCAATACCGAGTTTCAACCAGCAAACTGGTTCTTTTCAGAACCAACACTGCTCAAAAGAGGTTACACATGGTATTACCGCAAACCTCACTGAATTATACTTCCACCTTGCAAAGTTTCAAATTCTACTTTTTAGTGTAACATTTTTTTTGATATCAATATAAACCACAAGGGATACTGACTGGGTAAATTTTGAAATGATTTTGGGGGTTGAACAAAGAATTGACTAGAGTGGGATTCGAACCAACGACCTCCGGATTAACGTGATTGAGTACCAGTACCTGATCTTGGATTTTTCTGGGAAGTGAAGTAAAAATTAATATTTTTGGGTCACTGTTTTTTTATTAATTGTCTACAGGTGGTTCCCACAACACTGTCTCATCTCTTGGGATCGTTCTCAGCACACTCTCCGCTGTGGGTATGGTGGTACTACTGATATTCTGTGCATTCTTCAAGTAGGTATAATTTTATCAAATTTATTCAAACAAGTTTAACTGATTTTACAAGTAATAAACCGCCTTTTTGGGTAGATTTTTTTAAAATATTTTTGTCAACGTTATAATGTTTCCCTTTTAACACCAGACTGAAGGTACTTAAAAAAAAACCTGAAAGTCTTTCCTTTGTCATGTCACAATCTGTTTCATTGTGCAAATGTTTTAACTTTTTTTTACACCTTTTCATGATGTTCGACATTTACTTTCTGTTGTGATGCATTGCGCCACAACACCTTGTAAACCATTACATGCTGCTATGTTAAAGGAGTAGATCTCATAATTCAAACATAGTCCCACATACCTTGTATGAAAATATTGTATGTTAAAGTGCCTAGAGCATCACTAAATGACGGATATGCGCGCTATTTAAGAAGTCACTATTATTATTAATATGTCAAAAAGGAGACTGGTTGAGCGCCCTCACATGTCCGTCTGCAACAATTTTGAATCCTCAGTCTCAAGAAGTTTTAAACCTATCTAAAAAACCATCATTGATATCTATTGAAACGTGTACTATTCCAAAACTAAAATATCATGCATTCACCCCTGTACAATCTGACATTCCCTAAGAGTGTTCAAACAAGCATGACATTTCATTCATGCTTGTTTTCTTACATTGTTTCCATAAGCCAGCGGTAGCATAACTTGTTCAAGGTCGGAAATTGGTTCAAGGTATTTGAAAAAGCACGCCACTTAAATTTCATTCAGGTTTCTTTTAGCAAAATATTTACCCTCAAGGTGTGAATTTTTGCACCAAATGACAAAAAATAACATTGACTATTTGGCACAAATTTTTTATGTCTTTATTGAATTTATGTTGGGTTTAATCCAACCCACATGTCTCAGTAAAACTGCATGGAAATTAAAGAGTGGCTCTGATTTCCGTTTTTTTTTCCCAAAATCTAAAGCCTAAAAAAACCTGTACCTTGTGTGCTAGGTTTAGCCTTTGTACCATAGCCCTCGAAAATGTTCCTACTTGTTTTCAAGGACCAAATATCATGCCTGGTTTGTGTTGTTGAAGCAAAAATAATTTACACACGGATCGAGAGCAATATTCTTTCAGTTACTGATGGAAGGGGAAACACAGTAATGGCCCATTCTTATTCCTCACAGCTTGCCACCTCCGGCTTAGAATTATAATTTGGGAAATCAACAGGGACTGTGGCACTCATGTTGATGTTGCTTTCTACGTACCCTAACTCCTTCAAACGCAACCCCCCCCCCCCCCCTCAACAGCATACTTGTGCCTCCAAACCTTTTAAGACAATTTGTGCGCAAACGTGTATGTACATGTACACAGGCGATCCTTCTTAAATGCACACGGACCATCTTGAAAGGTTTTCTTAAGAGGAGTTATCCCGTTACAGTGTCTATCTTGATACAACGTGATCAGGTGTGAAGAAACAAGTGTTCCGTGCGCCCTAATGGAGATTTCCCCTTTAACATGATATGCGCATGTAGAGAAAATGGATGGAGTTTCAAATCCTCTTTAGACTGGTCTCTTTTTCGTATCCCCAGCTGAGCCAAAATGGCACAATGGAACTATGCAAAAGACATTGAAAACAATACTGATAATCTTAACATGTACCACTTTATCACACCTGAAGGGCGTGTCAAAGTGCTCAGTATTTGTTTCCTGCAAAGTATGCGAAGCTGTGTTTTCGAAGTATGAGACCTACTCCTTTAAATAGCTCCATGTAATTAGTAAATTGTCCTTGCACCATTCTAGAAGTCAGTTCCTCTGTATGTTACTGTGTAGGGTGTGAGTGAGTTAACTTGCTTACTGTATCTTTTCTCGCAATTTTGACTCCCAAAATGTCAGGCTCTATGGGTGGAGTTATCCCGTGCGAAGGGCGATTCCATTCGGAACGCACACAGAATACACAGTTTATTACTAATTTAAAGATGCTCATTTAATATTTGTGGAATTTTTTTATATTCATCAAAAACCTACTTCAAATGTTATGAATTGCATATTTGTTGCTCTATATTGTCTATATTTTTTTCTCATGTACTTTATTTAATGCACTTTTTTATTTTTGCATTTTTGTATATTTATTGTCTCATTTTAAATTGAATTGCATTTTGTTTGCCTCATATATGCTGTGTATTTCTTTCTAATCTTGTATTTTATTTGATGCATTTGTATTTCTGCATGTTGTGTGTATTTCTATTGTCTCATATTTTTTAATTGAATTGCATTTTTGTTGCCTCATTTTATGCTGTGTATTTTTCTTGAATCTTGTATTTTATTTGATGCATTTGTATTTCTGCATGTGTGTATTTTTATTGCCTCACATTATGCTGTGTATTTTTTCTAATCTTGTGCATAATTGTATTTCCGCATATTATGTGTGTATTTTCATTGTCTCATCATATTTCAAATGGAATTGCATTTTTACTGTTTACTGTATTTTTTGTCTTATCTTGTGTCTTTCATTGTAAATCCAATTGGTATTTAATTACATTTGTCTTGCATTGAATTGATGCAACAATTAATTGGATTATTGTTGCTTCTAATTATTCTTATCACAGGTGCATTTTGTTAAATTGTGTATGATTGCTTGTTTTTGATACTTCACTTAATTGACATTAGATTAATCAACTTATTATAACTTTTAAAATAAGTTAAAACTTGAAAACTAAAATAGCTTTGGACTGTATTGATTAATTGTAGGTATTTTGTTATTTAGGGCACAACAAAGGTTGCAAGTGTCACTTCCTTTAAAACAGACACATCACATTATTGTAAATTAACTTAAAATGTTCTGAAGTTGTTCATAAACTAGTATACCTAAATTTTTGGGTTTTTTTTTCAATATATTTTTAACCTCTTAAAGTGCCTGGGGACCTGGTTGGGTAGTTTACAAAAATCGTTTAATTATTATCATTGTCTAGGTCACAAAAGTTGTAGTGTAATCAAATTTCCATTTGTGTGAAACAATCCTTAGGCAGGCCTAACTAAAATACATAAAACTAAATTAACTTCTAAAAAGAAATATTCCTTTTCCCTGCCATTAATTTGTTTCTCATCCTCCCTGTCTTACTTTCAGAAGTTCATTTGGAAAATCTTTTGGAAGACGGCGTAAACCGAGGGACGCTGCATTTTACACCAACCCGGCATTTGATGATCTACCCCAAAGAGGTCCAAGAAATGTGGTAAGAAAAGTGATTTTCATTTGAGCAAAGAAGAATGGAGAAGAGCTGGATTTGAACCAACGACCTCTGGTTTATTGCTCCTGGCGCTCTACCAACTGAGCTACCTTGCCCTATAAATAACTACGATATCAACATCAAGGTCATAGCTTTTATTTCTTACAGAAGAAGGTAATAATTCTGGGAATTTCTTGACAGAGTGTCTTGTTTCGAAAAGTCAGATTTTTTCAAAATGACAGCCCCTAAATGTACATCAGAGCTTGAAACTGGACCACAGGCCAGAATTTTTACCATTTGGCCAGTAACCCAAATTTACACAAAGTTTTTTGTTAAAAAAAAAAAATAATATTTAGTGTTACCATGTCTCAACAATGTTGTAGAATGATTTTTTGTACTCTCCCTAACAAATTCCATTCATTTGATGTTTTCTTTTAGAACGGGCAGGTGATGGACTTCAGACAAGAGCCATACACGCTAGACGATTTACCACCCCACCCTGCCAGTATCAATGGATCACATTATCAGCCAAGCCCTGCCCACATGAACCCCTACCAGCAGGAACCAGGCGGATACACGCAGCAAAATTTATTCACCGTCTTGGATTCCTCTCCAAAAACCACCTCAGAGTCAAATCCTAAAATTTCCCATTTCTCTAAAACGGATCGAACACACACAATGGGAGAGGATTGTAGTGCGTCTGGCGATTTGGTTTATTCAAATAAAGTCACAGTAGTTTCCATGGATGCAAACGCAAATGAGCATGGTGCTGTTCAGGAGGGCGGGGCGAGACCTAGAGCGCCCTCTGTTGATGGGCCTCCACCCAGGGTGACGACCACTATGGATAAAAACGATGATATGATCATTGCAAATCCCATCGCCTGTTGATGTTAAATATTTAAAAAATATTACTAATTTTTTTAAATGGAATTCCATAAATTAATTTAAAGTATTCCAGCTCGATGTACGGTAAATCAAAGAGGCTCATGGTGTTTTGAAATTTGTTTTATTTCGTGTTGAAATTGTGTTTGGTTTGATTTCTGCAATTCCTCATAAATTTGTGTAATTAATCCTTGACATTCCAGTAATATAAAGTACTATATAAACATTTTAAGATTATAAAATAATAACTATTCCTTGAAGACAGTGATTCCAAGCAGCAAAAGGGGATCAGGTCGGTTCAGTGGTTCCTTACCATTCCTTTGTCATCTTGTGATCCCTGGTTTGAATCCAGCCTTGAAAACTTGAGGTTACAGGTGGATTGGCTTTACAGTCCCTACCTCCAGTACTTGAGTTTTCCTTCCACATCTCAAACTTATGGTTGCTTCATCTTTTTCAAAAAGTGACCCCTTTCAGCCCTTCGAGTATTTTTTTAATCATTTTCAATTTCATTCAGCATCATTAAACATGAACGACTCACCTATTGTTATCGCAGTATTTCTTTTTTGTTAAAAGTTCATCAAATTGCTTTGCTCTAAAACATTGGGTGCTAAACATTTATAACAATTTCAAAAATATAATTTTTCTTCTTCTGATGAGCGAGAACAGTTTGGAATCTTAAATGCTAAGCAAAGTGTGATGTCGCAAAACACATCTCTATGGTGATACTGACAACTCTTAAAGTTAATCTCAGTGCTTTGTGAAATTGGGCGAATGTCCCAGTTCCATATAGCTGCTTTAGCAGAAAATATTGCTGAACAATTTCTGCTAAGCTGAAATGAGCAGTGTACCAGTCACAAATTGTTACTGTGACATGGTAGTCTGGCTTGTAACCTTGATCCGGTAAGCATAATTTTTGTTGTGCTTAGCAACTTCTTGTAATTAAGCAGCTCTATGAAATTGAGCACAGGTGTTGCAACTGGTATTCAAGTACAAAATGAAAGACGAAAAACAAATTCTACTCTTCCAATCTCGTACTACTTTCCTTGATAAGACTACTCAGGAATATTTCCTTGGGGTGTTTATTTTTGTCCTCGCAATATTCTGTGATATTCCATTTTTTCTGTAATTTTCCTAGGGTAATTTTATTACTGTGTTTTCATTTATTTTTTTGAACTGCTGCAAAGTTAACTTGGCTTTTTTTTAATTGGACCAAAATTTGTGATTGAAACATTTGTGTGAATAATTTCTTTTATAGCAGCTTGACGGAAGACTAGTTTTGTAAATGTATAAACTGCTGGAAAGTTTACTTGTTAAAACCAAAGATATTCAAACTTTTTGTTAGGCGCAGAAGTTAAATTTATTCTAATCTATTAGAAATATTTACTATATGTATATTTTGCTAGTAATTGTAATACAGTATGTAAATTGTTCAAAAGGTAAAACATTTAAAAATGTACGATTCAACTTGGCATTGAGTGGTTTATAGGGCAATTTGGAGCACGTAGTTATGCGTTTCACATTGGAACGGCGTGCAGCATGCACACATTTCACAAAACTTATTTCATTATAATTGGTGAAAAACACTGCAGCATTCACTGCTTGACTCGCCTGCAAGCCAAATTCCAAAATACCATTTGCCCATAAAGATGGCGTCTATTGGTATTCGGTGACTTTCTTTAAAACACAGTGGCTAGTTGAACAGGATGAACAAAATAATAAGAGTATTAGTTACATTATGGCAATGTTATTCAACTAGGGAAAATGTTCAACATTTGCTTTTTACTAACAGTAAAAATAGATACTAAACATCACATCTCTTGGACAATCTCAACTCAAAAGTCAATTAATGGATACCATGACTGAAGCTTTACTCATCTCTTACAAATGTAGTTTAAACTCCTGTGAACATATTTTTAACAATAAAAAATTTTATTTGATGTATGTTTTTAGACCTATTGTTTACCTTTACCAAGGAATGTGTACATTGATTTTATTATGTGTTCCTTGTTAAAATTCCACAAAATCTGCATTCCTAAAAATGTTTTACATATATATAGACCATGTGAACTTTGTTTACAATAAGTGTGACTTTGTACATTCTTTGAGTATTCTGGCAGGCACAATACTGCACAGGTCATGGGAAAGTTGACAATTTGTGTCATAATTTCCACCTAAATCCAAGAATTATGAAACTAAAAGCTGGACAAGTTTTGAGATGTGCCCCCTTTCATCTTATCAAAAGTTGATAAGAATTAGACAGTGCCAATCTCCATGAAATATACCATTTTATGATTTCTTCCATTAGGCTGCGTACAAGTCCTGCCTGCAGGAAGTCCAGGCTATGTGGCTTTTGTAAGCATGTGATGTCACAGGTCACATCGTCTATTCCCGACTTCAATACTTTTCTTTTCTCCAGCTGTAGTCTCGGTTAATTGCATTTTTGTGTTTCCAGTGTTGTAGTCTTGGTTTAGGGCATTTCAATTTGTTTTCAATGTAGCTGTAGTCTTAGATCAAGGCATTTGTTGGTTCTCATTGGTGCTTTTGTCCGTCTGAGTTCAAGAAATTTCCATTTCTTTCAGTGTTGCTGTAGTCTTGGATCAAGGCCTTGCTCTAATTTTGTTTTTCAATGTTGCTTTATTCTGGGTCCATTAAAGCCATTGGACACTCTCGGAACAGAAAAAAAGTTCACAGATTTACAATTAAGTTTAGGGTTTACAGAAGGTAATGGTGAAAGACTTCTCTTGAAATACTATTCCAGAAAATGCTTTACTTTTTTAGAAAACATTTAAATGATATCAATTCTCGTTATCGAGAATTACAGATTTATTTTAAACACATTATGACATGACACTGCGAAATGTGCGGAACAAAGGGTGGGTTTTCCCGTTATTTTCTCCCAACTCCGATGACCAATTGAGCCTAAATTTTCACAGGTTTGTTGTTTTGTATACAAGTTGTGATACACGCAGTGTGGGCCTTGGACAATACTGTTTACCGAAAGTGTCCAATGGCTTTAAGGCATTGTAATTTGTGTTTTCTGTGTTGCTGTAGTCTTGGTACAATACTTTACAACATTTATTTTGTTTTAAGTGTTGCTGTCCATGGTCTTGGTTCATGGCATTAGTATCTTTTTGTCATTGTTGCTTTAGTCGGGGTTCTTGACAGTCTTAGCCCAAGACGTCAGTGATCGATAGTGGATAATGTATTGGGCCTGTTGTAAACGCGCCTTATGGCATGATCTAACCAACCAGTCAAGTTGGTGAGTGTACTTGTCTTTGAAAATTATCAAAAGTATGCCTTATATGAATTTACTGTACTCAAAACAAGTAATTAGGACAAAAAGATCAAATTTATCATGAAAATGATAATGCCTCTTTATTAGAATGCAATAATTAATATAAAATGTATCTCAATTGAGTTCTCTGTGGTTAAGTTGCAATGAACATGCTGTATACAGATATACAATTTCACAGGTCAAAGGTCGCGGCTCTGCTTACCAATCATTCACTCACCCTGAGCGAGAATAGTGGTAGTGAGGGCAAAACTTTATGGTAAGCAGAGCCAAGAAATCTGGTCCTAATTTGTACACTTTTTTTATCAGTCAGAAAAAACAAAAAGTTACCCAATTATTTAAAGATGTGAAAAGGCAAAAACAACAAAATTTAAATTACATGTTTATATACAATCATTTCCCATTCAAAAGTTAAGCTACACACCAATTCCAAAGAGTTGCTAAGTAGGAAATTATTTACTTATTTGCTGAGCGGGAAAAATACAGGGTACCAGTCACAAAGAGTATACATGTACATGGCATTTTGGCTGGTTAGCGGTTTCTGCTAAGTAATTATTGTGAACCATGCTAAGCAAATACATGAAATCCAGTAATGGCAGAAATATAAGGTACACAAATTCTCATTACAATTTAGCACATTTTTGTTACTTGTTTGAAACTCAATCAATGAAAGATGTTTTGAAAATGACAAACGAAGAAAAAAAAAGGATCTAAAACAGCATAAAATACTAGAAACGAAATTGAACTGATTTACAAAATGACCGTTAACTTACGAACACAACTACATGTTACAATCCAAACAAGTTACAAGTTTTGGGTTGAGTTTTTTTCTAGCAGTTTTACGCAACTTTCTTTTTATATCTTCAAGTTTAAAACATTTCAAAAAACAAATATTAAACAATGTTGTCAATCGTATGAAAACAAATACACTTCTCAAAAGCACATTCTTGCCCAGATAAATTCCCAATAATTCTAGCCAGGCAAAATTAAGTTGTCCTTATTACGAGTCTTGAGTATAATCCATAATGGCCACAACCCACATACTGCAACTGGCCGCCAACCGCCACAAGATTTTTCTTGTTTCCACTGTTTTCCTTGTTAACATAGTATCCATATTTCTAAAACGAAACTAAATTTCTGATTTGTGTTCTCTTTCTGGATTTTTTTTCCATGTTTACTGCAAATGTTTGAGCAAACAATCATTTTAAAAAGCTTTCATGGCTTGACTTATCCTGATGACCGTACAGAAAAGAATTGTTTCTAAATTGTTATTAATGTTAATCATACAGATTAATTAACACATCCTATAAACTATAAACCTGGTACCAGCATTAATAATTTCCAAACGAGAAAAGTCTGTGTATAGAGTGCCTCTACATAATGTTCCGGTAAAATATTTTAAATCACTTGAAAAGAGGATCGAGGTCAGTGAAATGCAATAAGCAGTTAGTTCTTGATTTGATGTTTTTGTCTTGTATCAATGGCTAAATTTATTAGAATGGTCAAGACAACAAAAAATTGTCAATGACCTGATGTTTTGGCTATAGCAGTCTTTAGCTTTGACTCAACCAGAAATAATTTAGTTATTTTATGCATTTGCTGAATTTTTTAAGGAAGTTTTAGAGTTCTAGATTGATTTTGTCTGATATTAAGTGTGCCAAAAATAGCTCTCAGAAGTATACACAAATCAACATCCAACACATTTTCTAAATGCCTTTTGATCATAGATCTAAACAATTTAAGCGACAACGAAATTATCTCCTTAAAAAAATGACACAGACGAAACTTCACTTTACTCATTGACAAATTACGTGTTCTATTTTAACTACTTGCAATTCTTACATGCAAATAACAAGTGTTTTCAATGTAAATACAGCATATTTATCTATTTACAATAAATCACACAATAGATATAATAATCTAGTGTTTTTCCTTTCATATTAATCAGTTCAGTTATGACTGTTCTCATGTAATTTATCCATACTCAAAACGATAAAATAAAACTTCAAAAATTCCCTCCAAACATTTTCAGTTTTTCAGACAGTACCGATCAACCTGAACAATACTTTACACCCTCAAAAACAAAAATACTCAAAAAAGTGTCGCTCGACGTCTTAGCTTTTTGTCCACCAACGCAGACGATAAAACAGATACAAATAAAAACGGAAATCTCACAGTTTATCTGATTCTAGAACATTTAAGAAATACTTCTGAAAATACTCACTTGAAAAAAATAATAATAACGGCACTAGTTCAACGAGACTGTCAGTTTCTTTCTTTCTGTACTAGACTCGTTAAATCTAATTAACATGAATTAATTAAATACAAGTATTGAGCCATTTAATGGCATGACATCTGTCCCCCCCCTAGCCCCCTTCCCCTTCTACTAAGGGACCAATAATCTTGTCCCTATTTTCCCTTTAATTCAGAGCACCTCTGAGTCGTGTTATTCCCCACTGTACAGACCCCTTTAAACAGGATCTCTACACAAATCAATAAAGCTGTACATACTATGACCAAAGCTGACTATCATACCACGAAGCGACTCTTTGCCATTGAACCCGTCTTGGACATTGTGTCTGCGTGTGCCTGTAACAAACGAAGAGAGAACAAAAGTTAGGAATAATTGTGTCTGTGGTGTCTGTATCAAAAAAAAGAGAACAAGAATTAGAAATAATTGTGTCTACGTGTCCCGGTGCCTGTATCAAACCCAAAGAGGAGCACAAGAGTTGATAAAAACTCGAGGTCCTTCAACATTCTCCTATGGGACCCAGTACTTTACGTAGCACTATGTTATGGTTTTCAAGATGCTGTGGCGTAATACGCAACCAGGAACACTGTGGTGAACCCCTTCTCTTTTTGATAAGTGCACTGGGTTCTTTTACGCATGGAACCAAGAGCTTTTCAGTGCACTTTTAAGTTTCCCTGGTTTGTGATTACATTTGATCCCCATCCACAATAACAACCAATCCTCAATCGCTGAGAGGCTACTTTCAGTGACAACCTTGCTAATTCTTTGCCAATACCAAGCAACTCATTTGCCCACTGACAAGACCCAAGACTTAGGACCAACTTACCTCGTATGATATTAATGTCTTTGCTGGAAGACTGAGTCTTTCCTTGAATCCTTTCCTGTAAGGAAAACAATAAGATGAACAACATTACTTTAAAATCACAAGTGGGGAAACAATTTGGCAGTGAGAGGGATTTTAAAGCTTGGTGCGACTTCTTTAACATGTCAAGTGCTACAAAAAGCTTGGTGGTGCGTCAAGCTTTTTTTATACATGTTGGAGGAAACTTCTACGGACAAATATTTCTGACTACTACGAACACAAAATTTCTCACCCAATTTTCATAATTCCATCTTCCTGTTTGTGGTTGCCGGTCCAGACAGAGATTTTGTTGCCCTTGCCTCGGACATTGATGACCCCACCGTTGACCAACTCTCCTTCATCGTCACAAGACTCTCCGATAAGAAACAACAACTGAGGTAGAAATTGTCACATTGTTACATTAATTATTAACCCCTGGAGTTATTCAAATTAATTTTGGTGGCTAGTAACCTCAGCGCTAGTAAAAAGATATCAAAGAGCATGGATTCTTTGTATCCAAATTTTTCCATAACACAAACGGTCTGAATTCAGATTTAGTCTAGAATTTCTGGTCCCTGACAACTTGGCATTAAACGACCGGGGACTCGGCCTTCTCCAATGAGCACCACGCCCTGTGGAATTCACTTCCTGATAGCTGCTGAAATACAAACTCATTTGAATCATTCTAGAACGGTTGAACACCCACTTGTTTCGTCGACAGTTATTTATATTTCAGACCATCTATAATTTAGATTTGTTGATCTGAGCTGAACACATCCTAGCGCTTTGCAATCTCTGGATTGAAAAGGTGCTCTATAAATGCCAACCTATTATTATTTTATTTAAAGACACTCACCGATTCTAACCAATATCGATCGACATCTTGTGGCTTAACCCGTCCTAGATTGAGCAACCAACGTCCTCCTTTTCTGTTTTTGTCATCCTCCCACATGGGTTTGATTCCTTCCTGGAAAGTCAAAGGTCAAACAACAGGTCACAATAGTCTTCTATCAAGTCCATGTCTTTTCAGAACAAAGTGACAGACAGTCCAATCTGTTTAGGGTTGGACCTACTGCAATACTTAAAGGGAATGTTTACGTTTGGTAATCACTCGTTTTCTGATCATTTCAGATGGGACGTAAAGCCGTAGGTCCCGCGTGTTATGTAATGCACATGCTCCCCGGTATTTCTGGTTTGATTGGCTGCATATTGCGCCACGGCACCACAAAACACTGAAGTGCCATGAGCCTACACGGAGTGATGGATTTGAGCGCTATAAAGGAGCCACTTTTTTATGTTTATATACTTATCCAAAGTTATTAGGGTATGGTTGTTGAACCATGCCAATCAGCTGTGAGTAAAAACTGAGTCATTAATTTTCAAACTTTTTTGTCATGTTATTATTTTACGGACCTTGAATAGCGAGTAGTCACATCCTGATTGGAGTTTGCTGGCAGACTGGATATGGTTGAATAACCTACGAGGACAAAAAGTAAACAATAACGTCAACAAATCATTTATAAGAGTAACTATAAATATAAACATGAATAGTAAACTTGCGGGTACAACCATGAGTAAAATCTCTTTTGAAGGAGTGATGACTCTGAAAAGAGCTGGTTTGGTCTCGACGTTTATTTATAGTTTTGACTTCATTTCATTTATTTGACTGTGAAGCCAAGGACTCTCAGACAAGCAAACTTAATCACTGTACTAGCCATGAACCCAACGGAGAGAAGACAAGGAAGTACAAACTTCAGTTTAAGATGTGGCAGCAAACCCCTTGAGAATTATTCCAAGGAAAACTCATGCAGTTAGAGTAGGGACTGAAAAATCAATCCATGTAGTGCATCCAGCAGGATTTGAACCAATCACTTTCGGACTAACGTGCCGGTCAGTTACAATTTACCCAGTCAGTTTCACTTGTGGTTTGTCGTGTTATACTTTTATTTCATTTCTACTTACGCCCAAAAGTCCTCAACGGTATCAAAGGCAGTGATAACCCTAAGATTATCGGCCCAAGACTTTGCTTTATCGTTCTTAAAGAACCAAAGAGCCCACTTGTTCTGTAGAGGATGTTTAATCTCTTGTTCAGGTGTCACAAGGGCAGACTCTGTGTCTTCTGTTTTAATTGTCTTCTTGTCGTGAGGGGTTTCCTGGTGAAAACAAAAAGTATCATTATGGATTTTAAATCATAAGAAAACAATGGAAGCTAAAGGGGACATTATGCCAATCCTTTGTCATGTACATCCGGTGTTCTTTAAACCACGTTTCCCATAAACGTTCAGCAGGGTTTTGATTTGATTTCCCTTTCCCAGTTTACTTAGCTACCTAAGTAAAAAAAGTCAAGTATCCATTCTGACTGATGATAAATTAAGAAGAAGACACTCTCTCAACTTTATTTTCTCAGTTTAACTTTAAAAAAATATATGTATTATTTTAATTATTAAAAAGTCCAGCTGCTGGCTTCGCATAGTAAAAATATCTCAGCTCTGCTGTTCTTGACAACTTGATCACAATCTGATTCTGAATCTGATTTTGATCAATGAAGAATTCAGAATTGAATTGGTTAGGCTATCCTGGACCTGGCTAATTGGTAAATTGTAATTCATTATCAAATTATGATGACAAATAATTATTCCTCAAAAATGTACAGTTTCTAAAATCGAAACAATGCATAGTTATCATGATTCATGCTCTTTTTACAAAGTACAGCATAGGGCCTATACATGGCAAATACAACATTCACACACAGGGCGTGATCATCATGAACGAAAATGATACAGACAGGCTGCCGCATGGGAATGGTGCACAGCTAGCTAGCAGCTGCAAGGAACAGTGTACATACTACACTCTACATACAGTGCATGTGCACCACACAATACGGTGACATTGCACGTGTGGTCGCGATTCATTATTTGGTACAAAAAACTCTGTTTTCATCCATTTTCCATTGAACAACCACCCTCAAATTTCATCTGAACATTACCTACAGCCGTACATTTCAGAAATTCGTGTTCCTATTTACCAAAATTGAAATCTACTTCATAAAAACGGGGAAATTACCTCATGAGATATCGCCACTGCGGAGGCCATGTTCGCTGTAAAATCCAATATGGCGTTTAGTCACGTGGTACCGGCAAAATGCTTTCTAAAAAAAACTATGATTTGTTTTACTCACAGAGCGGTTTCAGGCGATGACTAAACATGAGTAAAAAGAGTTGTGTTTTTCTTTAGTCATACGCTCGAATGAGGTCTATTCTTTAAAATATTTGGGGGTGCTTGCTTTTATTAGGTGTCTGTGTTCTCGCGGCAGTACCCCGGTGTGGAAAAGGGGTGTGTCTTATTATTAAGATTAGGAATAAGTTAAGAATTTCGGCACCGTCATCCATTCACGGTTGGGAACGTGCGGCACAGATCGCGGGTCGGGGTAGGGCAATTTTATTCCAACCCAATTATTTTCATAAACTTTTATTGCAGCCCTAATCCTACAGGAGGGAGTTTGTCATGGTCTTCGCAAATTGTGATGTTGAAAACTCATAAGACCCACGATCACCCGAGTTTGCTATGACCAAGCATCACAAAGTATTATGGACCACCATTTAACCTTTGTTTTACCATAGAGCAAGGAATTTACAAAGTTATTTTCTGGCAGGCTGGTCTTTTTGGAATGTTATAAAAGTAACAGCTGTACAAGTTTTGCGATGTGTCCCCCTTTTTCTCAAATCAAAAGTTGCTACAAATCAGCAGACCATGCAGTCTCCAAGTACTGTACAGGGGCATATAATATTTCCTTGTGTTCTTCATAATTAAATTGAGCTTTGCAAATTGCCGCGGCTGCTCATTAAATACTTTGTGAGCGTTTCCTCAATGAATGCCCTATCTTTGGACAAAGGGAGAGAGTGTGGTTCTGCACTTGGAGAGCGCTCGCTGTCGTCTTGTGATAGTTGTTGGGAACGATTCTTTGTTTATATTAATACTAATATAACGGTGAACCTCTACCCGGCGGGGTTCAATCTCACTCGCCGGTGGGTGTTGGTGTTGGGGGGTTGGGGGGGGGGGGGGTGTAGACGGGTCAGAACAATATTTAGTGGTGACACTGGTGGCACGTTTGTTTGTTTTTGAGCGGCTATTTAAACCAGTCGGACCAAACCGAAGTAAATTTGGTTACTCTTTGGAGACTCAGTAGTTCCATGGAGGTAGGACCCGAGCTGATTGTCAATCTGTTCGACAGACAGTGGAGAAAATGATATTTAAAAAAAAATGGTGGCAGCATGCATGTTGGGGTACACCACGATGTCTGACACACAACACATAAGTAAATGGCACCATGCATAGATTAACCTTAGAATAATAAGCTTTGAAATAATCATCTAATATAATTATGTGCATATGATGTATGCATGATGTGTGTATCCATGCGTTACTCAGAAACCCCTATTGTTAAATGGAAAAGTCCAACGGCTTATCTGCAGGTGCACACATGGCACACCTCTACCTCCATGGATGGGCACACGTACTGCTTAACAAGATGGCTATTTTTAGCTACGTGGTGACGTCATTGTGCTCGGCCTTGTGGCATGTGTGCGGGATATCCGTGGTGTGTTTGTGCTAAATGCAAATTTATGTGTAAAAAGACTCGAGCACACAGTTCGTGCATAACGTGTACTGGTGTGTATGTGTTTTATACGAGGGTTCAGAGCGTATTGTGTGTCCACAGCACACAGCAACCCCTAACGCCATTTTGTAACATTTAGGGCGCGTATAAGTGGAGTCGTGGACACTGTCTTTGTTCGTTTTGAGGAAATTTTAGTAGAAAAACTCACAGGAGTTTTTGCAATGTATGGAGGAGGAAGTAGGGGGAAGTGTCCAGAAAACTGGCAAACAGCCGAAATCTTGAAATGGATTCAAGACAACGACGATTCCAAAGGAGATATTAAAAGTCGAGTAATGGGGGTCGTGCAAGCCAATGATTTGGACGGCCACACTCTGAAGCAACTGGTGGCTGAAAAAGACGAGATTCAAAATCTGTTCCCAGCACTGAAGGAGAGACTGGCATTCAAGTCTATGCTGAGGAATCTGTTCAAGGTAAAAAAAAAAATCAATTAACTTGAGAGAGATTTTTGACACACAGATAGATAGGCCATCCTCACTTGGTGTGTAATGTGTATTTCAGTGTGCTCTTTCAACTTCGTTTAATTAATATGGTAGCCATGGGACTGCGTTTGACTGTGATTATGAAAGATAGAATATTATCCGCACTTAAATCACTGCACTTTTAATGGTATATTGTGATGATATTAACACAATATAAACATTCAAATTGCATTATCTATCAACTCACCAAAAGTGGTTTAGGCTATGCTCTAACTTTTATTTCTTTATTATAAAAGCCCCGTCTTAATAAATAAACTACAAAAAAAATTAGATTTAAGAAAATTATATACACTTTGTACCAAACTGCCATAACCTAATATACGCATAAAAACAATAACAGCTAATTTTTATTGCAGTCTAGTGTTTATGCTATTTTCCATTTAGTTACCGACAAAACTATAAAGATTGTGCCTTGTAGGTAGTCTGAGGCCCCGATAACAAAAAAGGACACTAAATATTATTACCTGTGCCAGATTTTGTGCGATCATTGTTGCAAGTTCTTGAAAGACGGTCAGTGACAAAATAAGGTAACCCGACGTTTCGACCATACTCCCACTGGTTGTATTCAGGAGTATTATGAAAACATTTAAATATGTTCATCTTATTTAACTATTTTAACAGTAATTCTCGATAATAAAAACAAATTATGTTACCTTATCAACTTTTTTTATTGTATAAGAATTTAAAAGAGGTTAATTTTTGAATTTGTATTTTGTTTGTTCAATGTCAACAGGAAGAGGGTAAGGTGTTAACAATTGAACCGCCTAGCAACCTCGTCCCCAAGCATCCACCGCCCGCTCCCGTGATGGTAGCATCCTACCCTCATAAACTACAACCCGTAACCTCGTTCCCTCCTCTCCTAAACAGCATTCGCTTCCCGGTCACCACACCAACAAGAACATATCTCCCCCGAGAAGGAGGATCAACGCTTCCCGGCCGCCCCAGACTCCATCGTCCAGTGGACACGCATCAAGTGACGTCACAAAAGAGAATAGTCATGGATAGGCCACCAATTGACTCAGTTTTGCCAAAGAAAATAAGGGATTTGATACACACGGAGAAAACCTTCACTTTGCCATCGTCGGTTCCTTTCTCCGCGAATACCTCCTCACCCATAAACATAACCACTCAGCCACTGTACTTTAACAGTCAATCTACGATGTCTCCTCCACAAGCAAAGAGGCAAGCACTCTATCACAATGTCACCTCACCACCACCCATCTCTCGAAATATCCCCTCATCCTGCTCTGCCCCAACTGTCACCCAAACTGGCACCTCAATTCAGCTCCCTACCACTCCTCCCCAACCCCCGCCACAGAAGTCGCCTCAAATTTCCTCAGTCACTTCGTACGGCCTAGGTGTTGTACAAAGTGAAAAAACTCCTGCATCCAACTCATGGCTGGTCAGTAGCAGCAACAACTCGGAACCAAAAGTCTGCCCTACAGACTCGTCCTCCGCTGGATATTGTAGATGTATAAACTATCCGGCTCCAATTCCAGACTTTGAAGACGATATCCTTGAGTGCATGTCTAAGACGGGAGGGATTCGTCCTGTCGTGAGAAAGAGGATCATGCGAGACGCCTCCCAATTCTATGTCAACATTACCATGGGGCAGAGACTCAATTCCAATGATTATGCCAACATTGGACGCACAATGATTGAAAAGTTCCCGGCTTTGTCGTGTGGTGGTCTGATTCCTTGGGTAAGTTGTTTACAACATTGTTGGGCCAGAATTTAGAATTTGGGACCAGGGACATTTTGTTGTATTTTAATCACAAGTTAGTAGCACCGACGCCCGAACATCTGACGTCACACTTCAAGGCCAGTGAACCTAGAGCCGGGGATTCGGATCACCTTCGACCTCACATCATTTCACATGGCCTTCATTGTTCTGGGTGGGGAATTGCAGTTAAATCCCCTTGACATCAAAGACGGCGGCAAATGCGAGCCGCGGGTGTGTGACGTCAGAAACTCGGGTTATGATGCACTTGGACCCAACGTAAACAGAAATACCATTTAAGGCAAACTATTCGTAAAGGAAATGAATCCGTTTTTGTCTGCAATTTATATAATGCCCTTAAAAATTATGTTTTTTGCTGTGCTCAATCAAAAAAGATTTGTACGTTGTAAAGTCTGCTGCCACCTAGCGGTTGAGAGATGTTTATAATTTATGATAAAACAAAATCCACCTCGTACATGTGAAGGTCATAATTGTATTTGGTTGAATTTATGACATACGATTATCGCCTTATCATATGGTTTCTTCAAGATAAAGTAACATTAATATTCACATTTTATTGACACAGTGACATTTGTATTATTTCTGTGTTGCTCTTTTAAATGACGGTGTTCCATAATCTGTCCGCCGTAGATTCGGTCCCCCAATGGAAAGTTAACATTGGCTGGCTCTGGAGGAGGGTCCTAACTCGGGACAGGATTAACCCTAATACTGGCGTTTCTATGGTTCTTCTAAAACGCCATTTCAGTCCAAATCCAGCACAGCCCAATAGCAAGCCTACATGCACACATGTGATTTGGAAGGACCAAAATGGCTTCTAATCGCAAGTTTCCGCCCCTTTTTCAATATACGGACGGCTTTTGGCTACGACTTACGATGGTGGTTTCAGAATATACTCCTCAACTAACTCGCAGTCTAGCCAAAGCCATAGTCAAAGCTGATCTGGTAGACATGGCTAAACATATTCTCTCATATTTCCATCAGGCACTGTTCAACAAAAGTCTCAGCCAATGCATCCGAAACCTTCGCCGCCGTTTGAAGAAAATCAACGGGGGATTTGAGTCACTGAACAAAGTAGGAGACGACCTCGAGTCCGGGAGTGCTGTTACGTTCGACCCCATTGATTTATCAGATGAAGAAATTGGAGAAGGGGACGAGGATGGAGAACAAGATGTCTTCTTCATCAAGGAAGAGATACCTGCTTGGACTGAGGATCAAGTACAGTAGACGTTTATCACTTCAAGAAATAATTATTTCTGAGTCGGAGTTGACTTCAAACTGGGTTATCGGTCCAAAAAACAAGATTCAATGTTTTCATTTCTTGATCATTTACAAAGTCAACTGATCTGGATTCAGAGTCAGCTCTGCTGATATTCCGGGTTGATTTGACCGAGGTCAGGTCAGGAAGAGACTGCAGTCGAACCAACCATGCATGTTTGAGCGCCGCGCTAGTCTAGTTTACGAACCCATTTTTATGATAGGGATAGCACTTAAATTCTTTCTTAAAAAATAACCTGCATAAGCTTTCGTAGCAACAATTATTTCGTCGAATGCAATGATGGAGGGCAAAACTTCTGAAGGTATACATAATTCAAGAAATAGTCAATGATTCATGTTGACGGTCAGAAACTATAAAGAGCACCTATATTCGTTGCAGTTGGACAGGAAGCCATCATCAATAAAAGTTCAGGTTCTTTGGGATCTTTTCTTCAGCAGCTCCTTAACTGTCTCTTACATTCTTTATTATATACATCTCTATGAAACTCGGACTTGTTGGTAATTACGTCACACGCATGCCGACCTCTGCATGCACGCCCAACGTTTCACTCTTCTGGCTTCAGTAGTCCCTTTCTGTTGATTGTTTTGTGTACAATTTTCATTATAAAACTTGAGAAAGGGAAATGTGCAAACTGAAAAGTGTTTAAACAAAATCATTGGACACGTAGCAGGGAATGTTTGAGCATATGGCATTGGTAGCCACACAGAGCAGACCCAGTCAATAATCTAATATCGCTTCATTGACCCATGTATATGATTGACCTCAGTGAGGCGACTGTTCTGGGCCCAATTTCAAAAAGCTGCTAAGCACAAAAATCTAATAAGCATGACATTTCATTTCTTTCTTTGATAAAAACAGGATTACCAACCACATTTTCACGTGATTTTCAGGATAAACAAGCAACAGCTGAGTACATAACAAGCAAGTTGCAACAAATACAAATTTGGTTGGTAATCCTGTTTTTATCAAGGAAGAAATTCCATGCTAAGCAATTTTTTGTGTGCTTAGCAGCTCTTGGGCCCTGGCCTTGGACAACTTTTTGTTATGTGTCTTATCTGAGAACATGTCCAGAGAGCGTGCTGAAAATTCCCGTCTATACGTCATCCAGATAACTAAGCACGCCTGGCGATAGCTGAGGCTCTTTTCGAAACCACAGCTTCAGCACCGGATTCTGCTCAGGTTAGCTTGGCCCCGCAGTTGTTTTGGCAATATTGCGCGTGCTTTGCGTATACGCACTCAGGGCTTCAGACGAAAAGACGGAGCCTGAAAACTGAATCAAAATGGGAGCCGTGGTTTCGAAAAGGGCCTGAGACTGTAACAGTGTAAGCGAGCGCTGTAATATTATTTTCTAACTGCCGACTTGATATGGACTTTGGACAAGACCAGTGTATCGTACATCGATACATTGTTATAAACGTTTATTCCTGGTCTATTGAGGTTGTACTGGTGTGGGTTGTTTGACTTCGTTCTTGTGGCCATCAAAAACAGGATGAGCGGCGAAATGACTTCGGATGCCGAAAATATTCAACAAGAAACTGTTTTGAGTAATCCAGCTCCCACTAGCGTTGTTCACCCGTTACCGGTTAGTATTATTATGAAACATAGATGCATTCAGAGACGGTCTCATTAAAGACAGTGGACACTATTGGTAATTGTCAAACACCAGTCTTCTCACTTGGTGTATCTCAACATATGCATGAAATAACAACCCTGTGAAAATTTGAGCTTGATTGGTCGTCGGAGTTGCGAGATAACTATGAAAGAAAAAACACCCTTGTCACACGAACTTGTGTGCTTTCAGATGCTTGATTTCGAGACCTCAAATGCTAAACTTGAGGTCTCGAAATCAGAAATTAGTGGAAAATTACTTCTTTCTCGAAAACTACGTCACTTCAGAGGGAGCGGTTTCTCACAATGTTTTATACTATCAACCTCTCCCCATTACTGGTTAGCAAGTGAGGTTTTATGCTGATAATTATTTTTAGAAATTACCAATTGTGTCCACTACCTTTAAGTCACGTGAGGACAAGTCTATACAATAATGTTCCATCGTTGTGACAATAACTATTGCATGGCTTTTTACATTTTCATTTCGGTAAGCGGCTTTTGGTGCAGACAAATTCATTACTTTGTGCATTTGGGAACTTCCCAATGTGTAGGCTCCCGGTTTGGAAGTATGATGGGTGGGTTAACGAGAGTTTTTAAGCTCCTTTGCTTTAGGCCTAACCGTTAGTTGTTACTGAAATAAAGGATCTTGCCCATGCCTCCACACCCAGAATAATTTCCTATAAGTTTTCATCTATGCCTATCTTTCTCTGTTTGCATCTTCAAGTCAGACTCAAGATTGACCCTATACTCTTCAAGATCTTTCTCTGCCTCAGTGCCTATTATCAGAGCCCATTATTTGAATCAAGAGATCAGGCCCTGCGCTTGACAACTCTGTGGACCCCAATTCGAATCCCACCTCAGACTTAAGAGCCCGGTGTGGATGTGTCTTCAGTCCCTTTTCCTCCAACATTATTTTGGGGGTTTTCTTATATATTATCTTGTTATTCGGGTGTGTAAATTATACATAATTTATCTGACTATGTAGATGATCTGACAATCAGCCTACAAACAAGAGAGCCGTGGACCTTGTACCTAACAACCATAGAGCTATAATAGCTCTATTTTTATGCTAACAACAGAAACAGTCGGCCATCTTTGGTTTCCTATAATACTAGCCAAGCGTAATGTGCAGTGTTTAATGTTAATGGTTTAATATCACACGTCACGAAGGCTCATCGCAAAATAATTTATCAGGAAACAAACATAATGCCATAATCCTCCTACAGTCGGCCATCTTTGGTTTCATATAATAGTACTAGCCAAGCGTAATGTGCAGTGTTTAATGTTTAATGGTTTAATATCACACGTCACGAAGGCTCATCGCAAAATAATTTATCAGGAAACAAACATAATGCCATAATCCTCCTCCGTGTGAATTCAGATTTGCTTTTAATAAAAAGAGGTAATCTAGAAATGGTATTGACCATTCAACAAGACATGCAATAAAACCAGTCAAATTATCGAGTACAGATTAGGAATGTTTAACCTCTGATGGATTAATATTTTTCACATTTCGTTTTTTTCTGTTTGTAAAGCAACTCCCAGGAAAGCGAGGCCTATCATGCTCCACTATAGCCAATAACCCAATGGACAGAATTAGACACTGAAGAAAAAAGTTTCAGGGATTTGAGAGGAAAATCCCATAGAATTATTTCATGGACAAACTTACTGAAAACCCAATCCATAGTTCCCCGGCGTGATTCGAACCGGGGTCCTAGCGGTGGAAGATCGCTAGAAAGATCCCAACGCCAACCCGACGACCCAAGCCCCCCCCCCCCCCCCCCCCAACGGCTCGATTTTCAAGAACTGACGGTGTCACCCTGTCACACTCACAGGGTGCCACAGAGATTCTTCTTTTTAAATGCTGTGTTAATAAAAAAAAAAACTATCAACATTTTGAAGGCTGGACTAAAATGCCTCAGACAACAGTATATGTGAAAACCTTCGAGTTGCAGTTTCTGTTGGTTCTTAATTGTTGCTGGTTGAATATCCAATCCTTGAATATTTAATCAGCAATTCGTTTTTTTTGTCTACTGCCAAGTGTCCTTTTTAAATATCGTTGAATGAATAAACCATTGCTAATTCTAAAATGTACTTTAATTACATGCTTTAAAGCTTTGTTTTCCACGACCTACAGACTCCCTAGAATACACCAGAGAGCATCTACGGCTTAAAACAATATTCCGGGGCCCTAAGGCGGGCCCCGGTCCCCACGCCGTGGTATGTCCGTCCTCTCCCCCCCCCCCCCCCACACACCTTTTAGGACGGATTGACGCCCCTGCCATCTCAGCTTGCAAGTTTGAACAGTTCTTTAATCTGCGCGTTCCACGAAGCGACGGCTCCATTATATAACACAGGGGCTTTGGGGTCATGAAACTGTGAATAGCCTTTACAGATTACGTAACGTCGGTATATGGCTATATATAACACGCTATTATTTATTAGCATAGAGAAAGGACGTGCATATGCTGTGCTTACTGTCTGTATGTTCGTCTTCATAAACCAACACAAGACCAAGACCAAAGATGAGTGACAATTTAGAAGGTGCCAATAATATTCAGGGTATGAGTATTTCTCCAATTGATGATGATGTACCGGTAAGTTCCAAGCATGAAACATTGATATTACTCTGTTATTCAATGTTGATAACAAAGGAGGGACGCTGCGGCGTTGAAGAATTCCGTGCATTGTTGGCGGTGCAATCCATACGCTGTACGTTTCCCCATTAGATCCGAGTTTGCTGTACGGTTTTCTATCATGGTGCAGAGCAGTCTCCGCTGTGTCATGAGAATCCGCCCTTGTTATCGTAGTTGCTCGACGAAACTTCAAAGTAGGTACATATCCATGGAGGTCTACCTCCTATCCATGGTACATCCATGTTTCAAGAACCACTGTTTCGTCCTGTTCCGACCACTTCATCCATGTTCCGGACAGCTAACGACGTGTTTTCTTAATTCCTAACCATAATAATGTACATTATATCTTGCACAGTAATATATTATAAGCATTTCAAACGTTGTTATAAGTGCATTCATTACCCCCATACCCTTTAATTCCCTTATTTAAAATGTTGTCGTCAGGCGTCGTCAATTCAGTTTTTAGTGCGGCCGGAATATAAGGATGTCGGAATATAATACTTATTGGGTTTTATATTTTTTGGAATGAGTCGTTCAATTCACACCAATTTCTGTTCAGTCTTTGCCATGTGGTTCAATTAATCTGATGTGAAAACCTTCGTCGTTTAGGCTTCATGAAGAACAATATTTTTTTAAGCCTTCGAGGAATGCAAAATAACGTTAATATTCACGACTTTTGCCCAAACAAATACATAACTTCCAATATGGATAACTTTCCGTATGGCGCCACCACCTTTTCACTCATTTTTACAAAAAGGGATATTTCATTGAGGTAAATTATATACTATACTATTTCATATCGAATGAAAAAGTGGTGGCGCCGTACGGAAACTTTTCCCACTCGGGTGAGATTCTAATGGCGACCCTTGCATTGCTACAGCAGATGTGTTATTGGTCAGATCCCCGGGCTAGCTCGATGGCCGGAGGAATTTTCCCAGTGTTTTTTTTCCACAAAACTCGGGAAAGATGGACGGAAAAGTACTGGGTGTGGCCTATAGTGCTTATTATATAACATCCGTGCAAGGGTAAACAATAAAACATAAATAATATCCCGTTACAACTCCTCTTTATTGTAAATCAGTGACCTCTAAATCAGTCCCGCTGTGACCAATGGGGCAAATGGGATGAATTAGTCTTCCACTCCAGACGATCACTTCTCTCCTCCTTGGATCTGTTGAGCCATCTCATCCAGCTGAGCTTCCTTCACCTCCTCTCCTCCTGATTTAGGAGATCGCCAGCTTCAATTATGGCACTTGACTCGCTCTCCATTTTAACCTACAATTTTATTTCAAATTCGAAATCTAAAGTTTCACCTGTGGGCATCAGAAAATCCTTTCGCAGGATGCCTATGTACTTCATTCAGGTAAAACGTCGTCCATCCATACCATAGTCTCGAGCTCCAACCCTGTACCTTCTTTCATCGTCGTGACCATGTTCTTGATTGGCCTCTCTGCATCGGTTGTCTTTGTTTTGGCTCCCGAAGAATCACCCTATTATGCTCAGCTGGTAGCTCTGGATGCCCGACGCGGTGCCCAGCAAGGCTTATCGTCTTGACCTGAGATCTTCTCTGTGACCTTTGGCAGTTTGCTCTAGCCGTCAGCTCCTGACTTGCCTGACCCAACTCCTGCATGGTTTCAGGTGTCCCTTGTCGCCTGTGTCGCTGGACAAGATAATTCTCACTTTGGCGAGCCGACCAGAATCAAATCTTCCTTTCAGAAGAAAGGGCCGTTGTGGCTCCTGATTGAATCGCCTGTCCCAACTCTTGCATGGTTCCAATAATGGTCCGCTGCCCTGTCGCCTGTGTCGCAAATTATTCGACAAGATAATAGTCTGACTTTGGCGAGCCGACCAGAATCAAATCTATCTTCCCCAAAACTAGGGCCGTTGTGGCAGGAGACCTCCGCACCCGGGAATTCTGTTCCCCCGATCCCATGGCCCATCGGCCAAACGGTGATCGTCAACTGTGTACTATTTTTGATAGCGCCCTCTGTTGATACATCTTCCTTCTCACGCAGTCTTTCGCTCAGCCCCAGCGGCGGCAAGGACCCTTTGGTTAATGGAACACGTTGCCTTGGATCGGTCGAGTTGGTCTTTGAAAAGCGTTTGTAACCGTTTTTTTATAAAATGCATATGGGTAGAAAGATGTTGTAAAAGTAGAATACAATGATCCACACAAACATGCCTCGAAATTGCGTGGTTTTCCTTTTACCTTGTCGACTAACACGTCGGCCATTTATGGGGGTCAAAATTTTGACTCCCATAAATGGCCGACCATGTTAGTTCGCACAGTAGAAGGAAAACCACGCAATTTCGAGGCAAACTTGTGTGGATCATTGTATTCTACTTTTAAAACATCTTTCCAACCATATGCTTTTTATAAAAAACGGTTACAAACGCTTTTGTTTTGACCAACTCGTCCGATCCAAGGCAACGTGTTCCTTTAAAGCGGGGCGCTGGGGGGACAAGTAAGTGAAACACTGTCGTTACCACTAAAAATATTGACGTGTGTGTACGTAGAGAGAACAGTGGTGTGTGTCAGATCGCGATCAAAGTCCGACTTTTTATCTAAAAAGAAAAACACAAAGTTTATTAGGAATGGTCGTTGCTTTTTTGTCCCGTGCTCTATCACATTGACCATGCATTGACCAATAGACCTTTCTTTTGTTGATCAACAAACCGCCTTGGTTGGCATGGTCGGCCGAATGTTAGTAAAACACTAAATCGTAAAAACAAATGTTTAAACAATATTCAACATTTTCTGCTAACTTTCAGTTAAATAAAATACCTCTCATAATTAGTTGTTTTGTTTTAACAAAATCGACAAATTTGGTTACATTATCACAAAAAAATAGCAATCTTTTCTTGATTTGCACTTATGGCTTTCCATAGTTGTCCAATCTGGGTTGGCAAAAGCTCGGGCTGTGACGTTGCAAAAGATAGGTCTATAGTTTTGTCTTGTGGATGTCTTGACTATGAACGGACGGGTGGTTGAGCATGCGCCGTTCCCGGGGAGTGGATCCTCGCGTGCATTTTATGCAAGGCTATTACAGTGTAATTTACACGAGCGCGAAGGTCGTATTGGGGTTTGCAACAACAAGCCCAGCGTTCGATCCGAGATGATCCTAGTAAACTTGTGATTGTGAGCACTAAACACAAGAGGACGACAGGGGACGGACGACTTACAACATCAAACGATCAATAATCGACAGCTATAAAACGTAGTACAGTTGAGTCTAGACAACGTGTAAAGTTGTATTATCTTTTTAGTTTGGAACGGTATATTGGTGGCACATGATTTAGGTTCTCGAGTCAATGTAGGCTACGTATGGTGTTTCTCACGTAATTTCTTCACGCTGGGTGTTTAAAAAATGGCGAACGCTCTGAGGGGAGACGTGAACGCGGGCACATCAAAGGTAAAATACTATTAGGTAACCCCGGGGAGGCTTTTAGTTTCTAGAAGTAGTTTAAGTATATAACGCAGGCTGAGACTAGCCCCATAAATTGGTCCAATCATGGAGGCAGAAATGCACTCCGGATTGGGATTGGACCAATTTTATGGGCTGGTCATTGCTTGGCCTTGGCAAAAACAACTTCAATGTTGGACAAACGCTGTAAGGAATCCAATCAATCAATTATTATGGATAAAGTATGTAACTTTTATTATTTTGGAATTGGAAACGTAGATTTTAAATGTACGACATTTTTACATTTTGTTTTGAGCCCCATTCGGGTCCACTAGTATCCTTAATAAAAGGACCTTAGTGGGCCACTATAAAAAAGGATACTATAGTATTGGACCCACTCCCCCCCCCCCCCCCCCAACACAACACCCTAGTTCCACTGAAAAGCA
Organism: Asterias amurensis; assembly: GCF_032118995.1. Classification (NCBI taxonomy): domain Eukaryota; kingdom Metazoa; phylum Echinodermata; class Asteroidea; order Forcipulatida; family Asteriidae; genus Asterias; species Asterias amurensis. The sequence continues at coordinate 901,330 of NC_092668.1, read as the reverse complement.
ATTTCCCCCTGGATTTTATCCCGATGCTTTCATAAGTGTTTTTTTTTTTTTTTTTCAGAATTGTTTTATTTACCAGCAAGGAAACAAATTGTTGATACTTTTAATTTAACAACTTTTTTTGTTTGTTATTGTTTACAGGAAAAGCTAATACCGAATGGCTCGAATGTTATCTCTCCACAATATGGGAGTACTTTTGGGGACCCTAGTGTCCCAAACATTGAACCAGGAATGCAGCATCACCGGGCAAACTCGGTCAGTGGCTCGACGTTGTCATTCCACAACATCAACTACGTCGTCAAGACCAAAGTGGACGGGAAGAAAATTGACAAAGTCATCTTAAATGAAGTCACGTAAGTAATGACCAACTTAGGGGGGGGGGATCTGTCTGGAGCCTCCCCCTCTCAGAACCCTAGCTCCACCTAGGTTCTAAGATACATTTAAAAGAAAAGAAAAAAGAATATAAAAACATGCAAAGCACAGGAATGTCTTGCAATTTATACTGGTGCCGCCCTCAGTTTTTGCTTAGCAAAGAAATTTGCTCCGCAGCAATTTCTACTTATTATATTAGCTTTATGGAATAAGGCCCTGGGCCCACTTTTATAAAGCTGTTTAGCAGAAAAATCTGGTTAAGCAAATTTCTTGGCTAAGAAAGCAAGAGATGACAAGGGTACCAGTTGCAGTAATAGTAATTGTATCGTATTTTGGCTATAGACATATCTTTGATAAGCAAGGATGTTTAAGCCATGTTTGAGCTTAGGATTGTACATGTCAGAGATTTGTCACGGTTAGATTAGATTAGATTATATTTTATTTATTGTCCACGTTAAAAAACATAGAAACTTGACATCCAAGTAAAACTATATAAATTACCAAAAATAAGAGAAGTAGGAATACAAAGCAACACACATTGCATTTTAAACTGTTAATCCTGCTCTATTAAATATCTTTCTTCAATGAATTCAACCCATTTTACTTTTAAAAGGTGTACTTATTCAATGAATTCAACCCATTTTACTTTTAAAAGGTGTACTTATTCAAATTCTCTCTGTTTTCTTCACTAGTGGGATATTTGGACCTGGAATGAACGCTATCCTTGGTCCAACAGGTAGCGGAAAAACTTCGTAAGCATTTTAAATATTTTTAAACGATTTTTAGTGGCTTTAAACTTGGTATCATAGTGTCTTACATAGGATCTAGAAACTGTCCTAACTTGCAGCACCGTCAGCATACAAGTGTGCATGAGTTACATTCAGAAGCCTATCGCAAAGCCTGTTAATCTAAAACGATAACCAAACTTATATCCAGACCAAAAGGAACCTATCGCAAAGCCTGTTAATCTACAACGATAACCAAACTTATATTCAGGTAATTTGAAAACCTGTAAAAATTTATCCCAATTGATCCATGGTGTTACTGGAAACCAAATATATATATATTGATCCTAATTGTAATGAACATTTGCAAACCGAAAGGACCTATTGTGAATGCAAATCTTTGTCCTATTGTATGCAAAGAACTATTAATGGTCTGATAGATGATTAATGGTTTCTCAAGCAAGTTTATTGTGTGACAGCCAAACCCAATTCAATGCAAACCCTGTGTTTTCATGTAGCCTTGGGACAGACTCTGCTGGGCTCCAAAATATTCACCCATTTATCAGTTGTATGCCTCAGACAGTATGTCCACTGATTGTAAACTTTGCACGATTGACGGACATTCGACAGTATGGGAAGGTTTGCGATAGCACCATGTAATGATAGTTATGGAACAATTTTGTCCAGCAATTTTGCCTAGAAAGAAATTTTGGTTGAACAAATTTTGTGAAAATTCTGTGTTTTTGGTAGCAATTGAAAAGACCCTGGAACCAGAGGATTGTTTTGATCAGTATGGTCCGATTGTCTGTTAAAATAGAATAAAAATAAAAAAATAGTCTTTTCCAGAAGCTGATTATAGCATCGAAACGTCGAGTTGAAACCTACGCTTCTCTTCAGAACCACCCCCAACTCAATTGGAGATTTTCATAACATTGTGTTACCGCAAACCTTTCTATAATTTATGCATTACTTAATAACTAAGTTTTTGTGAAAGATTTCAAAAGGTTTCTCTCTTCCCCATAATCTCTTGACAGACTTCTGGATGTATTGGCTGCAAGAAAAGATCCACATGGTCTGTCAGGGACCGTGCTTATCGATGGCCAAGCTCAACCTGAAAACTTCAAACTCGTCTCTGGCTACGTAGTTCAGGTAGGAGTTTAGATATTACACTTAAGTTTGCAAAGAATTGTTTGAAAATTATTACTTTGTATGAATCTTTTATCGTTTGTTTCAGTTACTTCAATACTTTTTGTAAACAGACCTTGGATAAAACTAATGTACATACTTATAAAATCACTTTGTGAGTTTATGGGCCCGGTTTTATAGAGCTGCTTCTAAGCACAGAAACTAGCTAAGTACAGATGTCACATGTACAGTTGGTGACTTGTATCCTGCCTACTTTTTGCTAAGCAGAAACTTTGTAAGTAGTATTTTCTGCTGAAGCGACTCTATGAAATTGAGCCGTTGTCTAATGTTTTTAATGGTCTGTTTATGACCTAATAAAATGTCATAGTGTAATGGTTATCACATGGTACGGAAGGCCACAAAAAAAAAAAAGTTGCATCATTAAGCTTTTCTTATTACTAAACATTTTCCACAATTTAGGATGATGTTGTCATGGGAACCCTCACTGTGAGAGAAAACTTGGAGTTCTCCGCAAATCTGAGGCTGGATAAGACCGTCACGAAAGAGGAACGGAAAATTCGAGTCCAAGATGTTATAAATGAACTTGGGCTGAATCTTTGCGCTGATACAAAGGTAGGTTTTCCACTTCTTTATCTTTCTCGGGAACTCATTGAGCAAGTTTGAGTGTGCACAATGGTTTTAAAACTGAAAGTTGACTATTTTGACTGGAAACCAGAATTCTGTATGTATACTGAAAGATGAAATACACCATTAATAATTTAATAATAATCTTTTTGGTGTGAGTCAGCGGTTATCAAAGTCCAGAAGGAATATTTACCCGTTCAAATTTATGTTATTGCGAAAAGAAAACATAAAAGTTCATCAAAGCAAAAATAAATAAATTGTGGAAGATAGTAATTTAGGCCATGGTTCGTGTTATTTAACAGCTCCGGTACAATTACGCAACGACTGAAAAAATTGTTTCTCACACAGGCTAATCTGAAACAAGGAGGATGCTATGTATTTTTTCTTTTTTTAAATTCATAATGGCAGATTTGTCCCTACGTTAGTGGTTGTCTTTTTTGTCTAAAACTTATGCCTTGTCAAATTTTAAGTTTTCCACCCTGAAATTTATTCACTTAAGAAAAAAATAATTGATATGGAGGTAACCTTAAAAAGCAAGTGGGCTAGTACGAAAACACTTTATTTTGTATTTTCTTGATGTTGCATTGTCTCATATCTCTTACCATCAAGGGTTATAAGTAAATCAGTTTATGAAATATAAATTTAGCTACATGTAGTACCCTTGCCCCCAAGTGTTCATTTATTGTTCATGTTTTCTTGCTGTTATGATTATGGGTTCACTGAGCCATTTATCACTTCAAGGGTGGAGCAACAGGCAGTGAAACGTAAACATAACCAAGAACATTTCAAGAAGGTATGGCGGCATTGAATGTTTGCCACAAAGTTAAATACTAGCTGGGGTTCAGTTAATGATGCAATGTCTCTTAGTACCGTGGATCTAACACCTGAGTGTATAAATTAAATTGGAAAGCCAAAAAGTTTAAAAATTATGTCTCTGCAATTCAGCCTTTCCATGGCAAAAGAGCCCAACCTCGAAAATGTTGGTTTCTATAAGATCATTTTTGGGTAAATTTTAGGTGTTTTTTTTTTATTTCAAAGTTTCAAAGGCATACTATGTATCTAGATATAAAAAAAAAACATGTCCTCCTATCCTTGACCCTTTTTAAACTCATATGTTAGGGCAAAACAGCTGATCTCTGTTGTTGCCTAAATTGAAATTTTTCGAGTAACGCTCACGTTGACTTCGGCCGGTAGCTTCTCAGAGCCTCAGAGGCAACATTGCCTTGGTGCCCCAATAGAAGTTTACAATTGCCCCAAGAGGTGCCTTTTACACAAGAGAAAATACCTTGTTGCCCTTGTCCTTAGAAGGACGAAACACTAGGCTCAAGGACGAAACACTAGGCTCAAGGACGAAATACTAGGCTCAAGGACGAAACACTAGGCTCAAGGACGAAATACTAGGCTCAAGGACGAAACACTAGGCTCAAGGACGAAACACTAGGCTCAAGGACGAAACACTAGGCTGGTTATCTTCAACAGTTGTTCATGTCCAGTTAAAAATACAAAGTCCAAATGAAATCTGTTATGGTCATTATGAAGGTGGTTTTGTCTGTGTTTGTTTGTGGCAGTGGACAACTATATAGTTGACAACAAAGATAAGTTACACGCCATTATTAGCAACCCATGTTGTGTATTTAACCTTTTATAGCTGCATTAGGCAAGTTGAAGTTATGAAACACCGGATATGAAAAACACACAAGCACGTGCAATGTATTAAGTTTGAGGTCAAAGATAAGCGTTTGGGTCCAGGGGCTGGTTATGTGACCTTACTCGGGTGAAACGCTAAGTGAAGAAACACAGTGGTGGACAAATTTAAATGTTTCATTTGTTCCTGCTGGGATTATTACCAAGCAAATTGTGTGAAAGGTCAACAAACTATTGTTGCATTTCACTTGAATGAATTCTCATTCAGGAAGTTGGTAAAAGTTCAATTTAATGTAAGGCCTAGCTACTTGACCAGCGACCACGTTTTCTGCAGGAGAGTTTGCTGGCAAACTTCTCTAGTCTGCCCTCTGCATGCATTTTCACATGATCATGGCCCTCTGGTGTTTTAACACCCTTCTGTGTTTTAACAAATTACCATGTCAGTTTCCCTTGTAGTCTACCTGTAATACTTGAAATTTTTTACATTTTAAGAACTATTTTAAGTTTCATTTGTAATTATCAGTTTTATGTTCAGTTCATGGAACCTAAGTAACACCATGCCCTTGAAAGGACATTGGGGGCTGTAGCTGAAGGCAAGGCTTTAGCCAGGATTTGGTGTAAAAAGATTTGGCAAATTGTTCACTTACAATACGTTTACATAATCGACAGACACAACATGGTGTCCAAATTTAAAACAGGGTGTCCACAGCTCCACACATAATAGACACCCAGACACCATTTCTACCTCCATGCTATGATCATGGTCAATTGGTCTTTGTACTGGATTACTTAGTAGTTGGCATAAACCAAAATTACCAGGGCAGTCTTGAAACTGTTCAAAATAGGGTGTCCTCCAAATTTAGAAGAGGTTGTCCAAAGGACACCCTGTTCTGGTCAACTGGTCCTCTGCTTGCTTATGAAGCCAGTAGTTGCGTAACCTTTAATTACCAGGGAGTGTTGGCCTGGAGCTCTGATTTCCAATGACGAATTTATTTCAAGGTTAACACTCAGCTGGAGTACAGTCTTGAAATCCGGATTGAATTTCTGAAGTATTTCCACTTTAGTTCCAATTTGCCTTGAATTAGAGATCATTATACCACAGCTTGTATGGAGAAGTCATTGAATGGTCGTGGTGATAGAAAGGTTAAAACAAGCTTACCAACTCCATCAACCTACACCCCCCCCCTATCACCCTGAAAAAGTTTGCAAAGCTTAAAGTCACCTGGAAATAGATTTTTTTTTCTTTCAAACATAAGAGTATATGCTTACGAACAATAAAACAATTTTTTTAGTAACTGTTTGTCAATTATATGTTAAAAAAATATATAAAGTTGTTTGGGGGGCTGACTCCGCCTACCCCTTTTGTGACGTCAATCGAGGCAGACTTAGTAATGCGTAATAGTAAACACACGTGCAAAGTACATGTACGTCCAAGTCGTGAGTTGGTACATTTCAAAAAGTGTTTTTCTCCATTCAGCAGCAATACACCTGGTCGGCATTGCCGGAAAAAGAACAATTTTTTTTTTTTTTGAAATGTACAAAATCACGACTTGGTCCGTACATGTACTTTGCAATTGTGTTTACTCTACGCATTACAGGCAAAGTCTGCCTCGATTGACGTCATGAACAGCGCCCTCTCGGGTCGGGGTCAACTCTTAAATTTGTAAATAACATAAGAACTGATTTTTTAAAACCTTAGTTAACTGTTTATTCACATTCCACTCATCAAAACACATATGTTAGTGACAAAAGCTTTATTTTGAAAAAATACCACTTCCAGGTGACTTTAATAAAGAATCATTACATGGTTCTCTCTACACCTAATTTGTGCAATATTTTTTGTTCAATCTAAAATGTTCAGTGTTCATACATATTGTGCTCTCTCCAGGACCAGCCTGTTGGAGGGCTCTAACAGTAAAAACACCAAAAGAAAATATCATGGAAAAAGTTGAAGAAAAAGAAATGTTTACTATTATATTTCTTAGTTTATTTACACCATATGATGGAGACTGAATTGCACAGTGGTTTCAGCAAGAAAACAAACCTAAAATACACAGAATGTTTTATTTATTTATTTTATTTATTTATTTTAAATCTTTAGACATACACAATAGTTAAAAGTTGTACAGGGGCTGTCAAGGTTAAAACAAAAGTATAAAACTGTCATCAAACGAGGTGTAAAACCAGACCCCTGCCAACGATAAAAATATAATTATACAATATAAAAAGGTGATTCCACTGAAACATTTATGAGTGTGGATGCCAGCAAAATGTATCAGATTGATGCCAAAGGCGATCTTTTAGTAATTTTAGTTGTCATTCAACATTGTCCATAGATTAAGTGTAATTCATAATGTTGTTTTTGTTAAGTTATTTCCTTCCTCCATAATTGGTATCATTTAAGCCACAGGGAAATGTTTTCCTGCAGGCACAAAGTGTGTACACAGCACTTTGGAAGAAAACAATTGGCTTTAAATGACATTCCATGCAGATGACAGTTCACAACTGCTGTGAACAATTTTATGAACTTGTTGAATGTTTGGCATTATTAGCTGTACGGTAAAGCTTTGTAGCCAACCTGGAAACTGCATTTTACTTGCCCCAGGGAAATTTTAGGAGCCCAGCTTTTTAACCATGTATTGTCATTTATAACTATGTGATGTATAAATGGTAGTGATCAAATGAAGTAACATTCACTCACTAACACATAAACTAACACTTTGAAAATTAATTGTTCACCTCTGAAAAGGAAAAAGACCAGTTGGCTTGATTTTTCTAATATCCTGATTTATGATCGTCACTATTTCAATTCAATACATTTTCAAGTTAGCTTCATTGATAGCCATACTTTATTTTGTTTAGACAGGTATTGTGTATGTAGATGATGTAGGATTCAAAGTGCAAGTACATGTAGTTGAGCTTTGGTGTTTACTAGCCAGCAGTATTTACTGAACAATATAAAAATAGCCCTCACTGCCGCCAATTTCACAAAACTTTACGCAACTGCATAAGTCCACTTGCACAACTTTTATTGCACAAGTTGTTAACCACTTAACACAAGAACTCTTACACAAGTGGATTTTATGCAACTGCATAAAGTTTAGTGAGACAGCTGCTTTAAATTTAATCACTGCTATATTTATTCTTTGAGGTGCTTGGAGCCCCTTTTCAAAAGAGTCATTCATGCCATAAATTCCATTATTACTACTCTGATAATATTCAAATAATAAATCACAAGGGGAAATATTATGATGTGAACTTTTGATCTAATGCAACTAGATAATTAAAGGAACACGTTGCCTTGGATCGGTCGAGTTGGTCTTTGAAAAGCGTTTGTAACCGTTTTTTATAAAATGCATATGGGTAGAAAGATGTTGTAAAAGTAGAATACAATGATCCACACAAACATGCCTCGAAATTGCGTGGTTTTCCTTTTACCTCGTCGACTAACACGTCGGCCATTTATGGGGGTCAAAATTTTGACTCCCATAAATGGCCGACCGTGTTAGTTCGCACAGTAGAAGGAAAACCACGCAATTTCGAGACAAACTTGTGTGGATCATTGTATTCTACTTTTAAAACATCTTTCCAACCATATGCATTTTATAAAAAACGGTTACAAACGCTTTTGTTTTGACCAACTCGTCCGATCCAAGGCAACGTGTTCCTTTAATGAAAATAACACGTTCAAAATGTGTGAAAGGTTTACAAACTTTTGTTGAGTTTACCTCAGTAAGGAAGTCAATAAAAGTTTAAATTGAAGAACTATAAAAGTTTAAATTGAAGAACTATGAGTTCACTAAGTCTACAAATACATATTTTTCTGCGTTTGTTTGTGGCAGTCAGTGGAGACAACTATCAAGTTGACTAAAAAGATAAGTTGCCCTATAAATTTTTAGGGTTGTTTAGATAAATGTTTGTTGCTGCATCAGGCAAATCGATGTTATGAAACACCAGATAAGAAAAAGTATTTCATTACTTACACTCAATGCATTAATGCACTCGATTTTAGAGGTAAAAAACAAGGGTTTATTATAATAATAATAAAACATTTATATAGCGCCGTATGCAGGGCGTCAAAGTGCTTTCCAAAAATACAAAAATCAGCTACAAAATTATTACAGATAGAGAACACTCATGCAATCTTACAATAAACAATACAGTAGAGGAATTTAATAAGAGTCGATACAAACACAAGAGGGGAGAGGTTACCAGCACGATTCATCCTCTGCCAAGATCCTCAGCATCTGGCTAGATTTGCAGTTAAAGCAATCAACTGGGCTAAACATTAAAACAAAACCAGCGGATTATGCAAATGGGTTATCTGTTTCCAGATCATTGGTTCAAATCCCACTTAAGTCAATTTTTTTGTTCATCCTAAAAAATGTATAATTATTTATACTTCAACTATTAAAGACAATGACTGGACACCTTTGGTAACATTTGCATAAAATAACCTGTGAAATTTTTGGCTCAATTGGTCATCGAATTTTCAGGAGAAAAATGAAAGAAAAAACACCCTTGTTGCATTATTTGGCGTGCTTTCAGATAAAATAAAAGGCTTCAGCTGAAGTCTTTTACTATATGAGTGAGAAATTAACTCTTTCTCAAAAACTTTGTTACTTTGCTTGTCACCAAAAAATTGGTATGCTAACAATTATTTTGAGTAATAACCAGTCTCCAATGTTTAAATTAAAAGATAACTACAATTACAACGGGTTTATTTATTTGATATTGTTTTTGTTTAACAGGTTGGGACTGAGTTTATCCGGGGTGTCTCTGGTGGGGAGAGGAAACGGACTAATGTCGGTATGGAATTGATCACCAAGCCAAGCGTTCTGTTTCTTGATGAGCCTACAACGGGTCTCGATGCAAGCACAGCTAACGCCGTCATGGTGCTACTCTCAAAGTATGTCTTACTTAACTCATACTCTATCAGTCCATCAAAAGCCAACGTGTGTTTTGCTGGAATTTGATGCTGCGATCAGCACACCAAAACAAAAACTTGCCAATGCTCAAATTTGGGGTAAAATTCCACAAGACTGTATGGCTTGTTGTTGGACAAGTTTACTGGACCAGACTTTATTTTACACACCAAAAGGGAGGAGAATCTACAGTTTCAGGGCCTTATCAAAAAGCAGGCCTGATACTTCACAGAGGCAAAGAAGGCGATTTCCTCCATGGTAATTGCCTTGGTGGCCATGAAATGACAGTAGAAAATTACAGTTTCCTCATAAAATGCCCTTTACCAAGGAGAAAATGCCTTGGTGTGCCCTTGCCCTTTCATACAGGGCTGAAAAGGTGAAAGTGGAAATGCCATCCATTCAACATTACCTAAAGTTTGGATCCAAGTTTCATACCCTTTCATTAGTACCATGTATTAACTTTCATTTCTACCAACTGTCCCTCGAGTAAACTGGAACAACGTCTGCACTTAACCACCCCAACCTTTTCAAATCAGGCAGGCAGCTTCTTAAGGAAAGAGCTGACTTTATCTATATTTCTTTGATTTTTGTCTCAAAAAGGACTGAAAAACACATACTACATGTATTTGTGTGACTTTTGAACTTTCATTGTGTGAATATGCAGTGAGGGTTTCGCAGAGACGCATGTACATAAATAATCTGCGCGTGCATATCACATGAAACATCTCTGCAGAAACATGTTTCTGTAGTGTCTGAGTGTGAATATGCAATTTAGTTTTGTTCGGTTGAGCGACTAGATCACCAAAGACTGCAAATTCCCTTTGTTGTGTCAAGGTTACCTAGCCTCAGTTGACTTAATAATGATTCTATTGAATCATTCTTCAAGGAGGTAGTCACTAGGTGGGTTAAAGATGTCACTTCAGGCCTTTACATTTAAACAAAAAATACTTAGCGTCCCTGCCCGCTTCCCTTTTAGAGGTCGCCTTTTTTTTTTCTCGCTCTCTTTTTTTAACGAAAAATAATGTTAACGAAAAAGAAGATTTTAACAATCTCAGACTTTTTTTTTTTTTTTTTTTTCCTTTCTTTTCTTTTTGTCAAATTTGTCTTTTTTGTTTGAGTATTTGATTGAATTCATTGAGCTAAACAACTCTAAACCAAACAAGGAAGTGGTCTATTGAAGTTGATTCTGTTAGGTAATCTTTAAGATTAAAAGATTAAAAATCCTGATAACGGTTAATCCCTCTGGTGGTTAGTAAAGATAGATACAAAAAAGAGGGCCTTGTGAAAACATGATATCAGTTATCCTTCTACTTGAATGTTGGCTTATCAGACGCCCTCAAAATAAAAACAAATAACAACTATTTTTTCTTTGGTTTTACCCATTTTACACCGATGTGTATCAGTACTCATTCGAGCCCTGTGAAAAAAAATGCCAGAAAATTTCCACCACAAAAATGTATCCATAATTTGTTGTGGTTTTTTAATTTCAAAGGTTGACCAAGCGAGGGCGCACCATCATCTTCTCCATCCACCAGCCTCGATACTCCATCTACAAGTTGTTTGACAGACTACATCTCCTGTCGCTAGGCAACACAGTGTATCATGGACCAGCCAAAGAGGCCCTGCAGTACTTCTCTGATAGCGGTGAGTGAAGTCACCATGGTCTTAAAGCGCCTTAAAGGATTTGGGTACTTTTTGTAACACAAAACACAATGTTAACAGATTTAAATTAAACTTACACCGTTTGAAGAAAATGAAAGCGAACCTTTAAAATATTAGTTGCTGAGGTGCAGTAGTTTTTGAGAAATGAGCTCTGCTTACCGCCGAATTCTGCACTTACGATCACGTTTCCCTGCTTGCGCGCAAGCGCCGAAGTTCTGCGCTAGCCTTGTTAGCGTAGAATGCCTAATGAAGTGGAGTGCGCAGATGCAAAAATTCGCCGCTTGCCCGTGAAATATGCTTGCTGTAAGCACAGAATTCTCTGCTTCTGTAAGCGCCGATTCTGTGCTTACGGTAAGCAGCGCCATGAAATTTGGCCCAGAACATACTGATTGAAACATTGAATTGAAAAGAGATTTAGACATTTTCACTTGGTGTTACCACAAACATCTGTTAGTCATATTCCTTTAGTTGTGATGAATCCGGTATTAATTTCTTGGTGTCTCTGGTTTGTATTTCTCAGGTTACGTTTGCGAGGAACACAACAACCCTCCAGATTTCTTCCTGGACATTATTAATGGAGATTCCACCGCTGTTACCATGGCAATGGAGGAGGAAGATACTGCACACAGTAAGTTAGGGATAAGAGGAGGGGGTGGGGTAAGAGTTGGAGGGGATTCAATTGGATATTTTGTTAATTTGTTTTAAATTTATTAAAAAAACGCTTAACAGCACAATTAGCCCTGATAACATCAATAGGAATCAAGAAGAAAAGTTAAATTTTGGATGATGGGAAAAATCAAAATTGGGAAACCATGCAATCAGGTAGGGACTGAAAACCCAATCCATTATTTTAAAGTTTTGGTCTGAGGTGGGATTCGAACCGAGGTCCACAGCGGCGAAAGGCAGGGAAAGAAACCACTGAGCCAGCCTAACATAAATATTGTAGGTAGAGACAAGAAACTTGACTCATTGTTTTCAGTTCACTGTATATTTGTGGTTTGGTCAACTAAACTAATTAGTACTTATACGCTAGTCTGTACGCCCGAATATCCAAATGTGTTAGATACTTGTTGAGATAGGTTGGCTTTATTCGCAAATTCTTGACTCCACCAGCCACTGAGAAAATACTTCATGCACTCATTTCTTGATGATTGGATTTTGGTAATGGTCTTCTTTTTCACTCACTTCAAACTCAATTTTCTAAACTACAAAAATTACAAAATGCAGCTAGTCGCTTTGTCACACTTCCCAGTCAACACACTCACATTACACCAGTACTGAAGTCACCTCACTGGCTGCCAGTCGAATCTTGCATTGCTTTCAATCTTCTGCTATCTTTCATTGCATTCATGGTTCTGCTCCTATATATATTTTTTCTTTGGTAAAAGCATATACTCCTGAACGATCTCTTCGATTGTTATACTTGCTTGCTACTACATGTTCCTATAGATTAGGAAATCATGGGGGGTCGTTAAGTTTCAGTCACATGCTGGACCCACTCTCTGGAATGACCTACCACTTCAAATTCCTTATATTTCTTGTGTCAATACTTTACAGATTAAAAACCATGGCTTATCTATAATTGTTCTTTGTCTGATTTTCCTCTTTCCTCTTTCCTTACTGCGTGAGGGTTCTCCCCCCTGCGCCTTGAGCACCTTCATTTGGTGGGTTTTGTCGCCTTACAAAAATTCTTTATTAATATTATTCTTTACTAATAGTACTAATGTTAATAATTAATACTTCTGTACTGAGACTTCTAATGCTAATAATTGGTACTTCTTCACTAACAAAACTAATACTCTTTAAATTGTTTGACTTCCTTTTTTAATGTTCAACTACCTGAAGCGGGCATCAATTGTCGCGATGAAAATGATGTCCCTGAAAAACCCAAGATCACAGAAGTCTTCAAGACATCTGATCATGAGCGCAAGCTTGGGGAGTCGGCCAGCCAGATCTACAAACAGTACACAGCGACAGATCAAGTCAACACCGTTGTTATTGAGTACCCAACTTCCTTTGCCACACAGGTAAGAGGTTATAGGCTTGAAGAGCATAAAGCTGTTCAACAAAAAATACTGCTTAGCAATTTTGTTTGCTAAAGCAAAACAGAACTAGTAGGGACCAGTTGCAACAATACAAACTTTATGAAGTTTTGGCTGGTGAGCAATTTTTTGTTCAGGAAGATGTTTAAAACAGGCTTTATGAAATTTGGCCCATTTACATGTATTTCCCTGCCTTTTTTTTTTTTTTGTGGAGGTTTCGAAGCAGCTGTTTTGTCGCACTGTGGTTTTTGTCAAGATTTTCTATGAATTCAAACAATATTTTTCTCAATGAATTTTTCTGGAAAGTGTTAGTAGAGGTCAAAGCTTGTCCTAATTTAACGTCTGTAATACCATACTTTTTCCGTCATCTTGGTTTAAAAAAGGACTTGTTCCCCTACAAAAGTTACTGTCTAAGATTTGAAACTTAATTCCAGCAGTAATACACACTCCGTCTTCATTTCTTTTCACAGCTCTATTACGTCTCAAAGAGAACAATCTTGAATATTCTGAGGAACCCGATGCAATCTTACATCCAGGTAAGCTACAAGAAAATCTCTTGTCATTTATGAGCTTGTCTGCTTCTGTATTAGGTTAGTCTGTCAGTGGTTGACATCCCATCAAGAATGAAATTTGTACGGATGCGTCAGAAACCATTGTTACTTGTAACCCATCATTTTCTATATTTTACATCCAAATTGGAGGTACAAATTGACAGCTTCTGCTGTCACTATGATGGGATTGCTGAAAAGGTCTATTGACATTGTAGCTGCAGCCACAACTTGCTTGATTTGTTGATTTGTACATGGCTTTATACAACCAAAGTTAGGCTTTGGTGCACAGAGTCTCTGGGTGGATTTCACAAAGAGTTAGGACAGGTCTTATCTCGAGTTAGGACCAGTTACTCGTCCTAACTTAGGACTATCCATGCAATTTGTATATCTCATAGGACTAGTCCTAACTCTTTGTGAAATCGACCCCTGGTTGCGTTTTGTGTTTGATTACAAGCACTGAAATCATAATTGTGTGTTCTAGAAGCCCAACAATACCCTCACTAAAAGTGGGAAAAGATTTATATTTGCAGTTTGCACATAAACTTGTTTGTTTCCCAACAGAATTCAGTTTTATTTAGTTTATTCAAGTGGTCCATTTTTACTGGTTACATATTCAATTTGAAAGTTATTGTTTATTTTATTCTTCATTTCCTCTTTAGTTCCTTTTCATGATTATATTTGGTCTGGTCGTCGGTGGTCTTTACTTCCAACTTGATCTATCCACAGCAGGAATCCAAAACAGGTGAGCCACATTCCACAAAAAAACTTAAATCTCGTCCATCCCCCATTAATTTTTAGAAATACAAGCTCGACAGGGTGCTGAAAACCTATTACCTGGCTATTCTAATGGGCACATATTTTCACATACAATTTAACTCCAAAAATTGCGGACAGTATCAGTGTATAACGTCAGATCAACTGGTCAAAATGTGTTAACTACGTTCTTTCATGAGTGATTTTTTCTGCAATGACTTTCTTGTATTTTTTGTTTGTAGGATTGGAGCATTTTTCTTTCTCATCATGAACATGGTGTTTAGTAACCTCAGTGCTGTGGAATTATTCATCAAAGAAAGGGTCATCTTTATGTAAGTCTACAATTTGGCTTTCTCTTGGGAGCTTACAACTTCAAGTTGCTTTTAACGCTAACGTATGCCCAAGATAATATCGTTGCACGGAGACAGAGTTTCATGACTGTGATTCGAACCCACCCTCTGCTGATAAGGTCATCTGAACTCATCAATTTTATTTGGTAGTGATGAATGAATTTAACCGTGAATTATTATTTTTTTTAAAAACCTTTGTTAGACACGAGTCAGCGAGCGGCTTCTACAGATGTTCCTCTTACTTCTTTGCCAAAGTCTTCTGCGATCTACTCCCAATGAGAATTATTCCCACCTTCATCTTCTGCTCTATTACTTACTGGATGATAGGTACGTTCAACTTTCAACCTTTTTTTCTCTTTTTTTTCAGCTGCCAATTTGTTTGAGTGTAACTGGACAAGTTGTGATTCCGTCAATCGTGATTTTAAAAGTCATGGGCTGGAATTCACGAAGCACAAAGATTCATCTTTAGATGAGTTGTCAGTATTACCATTTTGATTTGTATTATGACATCACACTTTCCTTAGCAATTAAGATTGATTCACAGTTAAGATTGATCTTAGCTCTGTGTAAATCGGCCTCATGGGCCAACTTCCATAGAGCTGTCCAAGCACAAGAAGGAACCAAGCACAAACCTGGGCCCAATTTCATATTTTGATTTATACTTTTGATTGACTGACTGAATTCTCAACTTATCTGTTATTTCAGGACTGAAAGCTGATGTGGCAGCGTTCTTCATTTACTGTCTGACTCTGATCTTGACGACAGTCACAGCCTGTGCCTTGTCCTTTGCAATCAGTTCCAGTGTATCCATCATGGCTGTGGCCACCTTGTTTGTTGCTGTCGCATATATCTTCATGATGGTAGGTTTATCTTTTAATTCTACTGGAATATGACCCTTGGAGACGTAGAGTTGTCAGCAGGTCTGCCAGGGCAAGTCTCTGAGACTTAGAGGACCATTCTAAAGTCAAGTAATAGTTTTCTTGGCCAGTCTAAAGTCAAATCCTCAGACTTCTAGGGCCAACTCAAGTAATTTTTTTTTTTTTTTTTTTTTGGGGGGGGGGATATTTTGGGCCAGTCTGAAGTAAAATCCCAAGACTTCCTGGTCCAGTCTATAGTCAAATTCCGAGACTTCTAGGGTCAGACTGAAGTGAAATCCCAAGACTTCTAGGGTTATAGTCTTAAATCAAGTTTCAATACTTCTGGGGCCAGTCTCAAGTCAGGACTTGGGTATTTTGTAACCAGTCTGAAGTAAAATCCCAAGACTTCAGTTTTCTGAAGTCAACAATAACCAACAAAAATAATGGAGCAGGACATTTTTTCCAGATGTGAGAAGGCTCCCGAATTTTGAAAAACTGCTCTGTGGTACATTTTGTTTAAGTCTCCAGAATATAAATCAAGGCACATTCTCAAAAGAACATGATGTTACCGCAAAACAACAATACATAATGAAGCAGTGTTGGTGAAAACTAGACATCTCATATATTTCTTTTCCTTTTGTTAATTCCCAGATCTTTAGCGGCTTGTTGCTGAACATATCAACTTTACCCGTCTGGCTCCAGTGGCTTCAATACATCAGTATATTCAGATACAGTCTTAATGTGAGTAGTCATGTCGGGAGTGTTTTGGCCGGAGCGGTCTTGATGCACCAGACTCTTAATAGACCCCTCCCATGAAATATGTTAATTGCACATAGCGCGTGCGTACTAACGTTTTGGTTGGCAAAATGAGGGAACTTGGCGCTGTTTTGTACACTACTATTGGTGCGTGATGCAGACGCGACTGCGCTTCTACTTAGTGCACAACTCTATGGTGTTTGCCAACCAACAGGGTCTGTACGCATGCGTGAATGTAATTAGCAAATTTCATGGGAAGGGTCCATTCTGGTGTTGTAAGTGTGTGGGTTCGAGTCCCGCTCATGACACTTGTTTCTTTACAGGGCTCAAATTTTTTGAGGAAAATCTAACAGCAAGACGGCAGACTCTTTACTGGACTGGGATTTTATTTACAAGACCAGAATCAAAATGAGAACACAGTTTTATCATCTTTTATCATCTTAACTGTTTTATTTAATTCACTAAGAGAAGATTTGTCTCTTCTAATTTATGTGTGAAACTCAGTATTGAAAGATATTTGTGAGACTTAAACTCGGCATTTGAACATCATTCTTTTGAGACAAAGATGTTGAATTGATGAAAAAAACAAGAACATCGGACTTGTCCTGTCTTGAGTTTTACTGGCTCAACCCTGAAATCACTCGCTGGTGTAAAATTCCAGCCCTGCCTCAACAGGGTTCTTAACAATGATTGTCGGCCCTCGTTGTTTTGATGGAGAACTAAATCGTAGTGCCTGTGTATTTTTTTTATTTTTTTTTATGAAACTTGTGTTCATTGAATTTTCTTCCAGTCGTTATCAGTGAACGAGTTGAAAGGACTTGTCTTCTGCGGTAATGCAACCATCCCCGCAACTTGGTGAGTCTGTTATAATTTTAATTTAATTAACCTTTCAATTTGTTTTCTTTTTAAAGGCACTGGACACATTTGGTAGTTATCAATAAATATAAAAACTAATTTGGTAATGAGCTATGGAGAGCTGTTGATAGTATTAAATACTGTGAGAAATGACTCCTCAAATATTTGAATCTAAGAAAGACTGCAGGCGAGAAGCCTTTCTTTCCTTTCGTACAGTAGTGAAATCTGACCTGTTTGTCTGAGATCAGGATAATTAGTTTCTATTTTTAGCAAAAGTGCAAAGTGCTATGGCAACTGAAAAGAGTTCTCCACTTTCTAAAATTGTCAAAAAAAGATTTGAAGCAGTAACTCTTACTCCGTTTTGGTTTTCAGCGTACCCGGTGAAGCTTATTTAGCGAATCAGGGAATCGATGACTCTGAATGGGGATTATGGGAGAACTTGGTCGCTTTGGGTTCCATTTCCCTCATCTGTCTCTTCCTGGGTTACGTACAGCTCCGACGCATCCGTAAACTGAAGTAAGGACCCATGCCTCACCCTACCTACCCAAACCTTCTCTCACTTTGGCTGCATTCAGCTTAGAGGCATCTGTAAACTGAAGTAAGGACCGATGCCCCACCCTACCTACACCAACCTCTCCTACTTAGCTGCATTCAGCTTAGAGGCATCTGTAAACTGAAGTAAGGACCGATGCCCCACCCTACCTACACCAACCTCTCCTACTTAGCTGCATTCAGCTTAGAGGCATCTGTAAACTGAAGTAAGGACCCATGCCTCACCCTACCTACCCCAACCTCTCCTACTTAGCTGCATTCAGCTTAGAGGCATCTGTAAATTGAAGTAAGGACCGATGCCCCACCCTACCTACCCCAACCTCTCCTACTTAGCTGCATTCAGCTTAGAGGCATCTGTAAACTGAAGTAAGGACCGATGCCCCACCCTACCTACCCCAACCTCTCCTACTTAGCTACATTCAGCTTAGAGGCATCTGTAAACTGAAGTAAGGACCGATGCCCCACCCTACCTACCCCAACCTTCTCTCACTTTGGCTGCATTCAGCTTAGAGGCATCTGTAAACTGAAGTAAGGACCGATGCCCCACCCTACCTACCCCAACCTCTCCTACTTAGCTGCATTCAGCTTAGAGGCATCTGTAAACTGAAGTAAGGACCCATGCCTCACCCTACCTACCCCAACCTCTCCTACTTAGCTGCATTCAGCTTAGAGGCATCTGTAAACTGAAGTAAGGACCGATGCCCCACCCTACCTACCCCAACCTCTCCTACTTAGCTGCATTCAGCTTAGAGGCATCCGTTAACTGAAGTAAGGACCGATGCCCCACCCTACCTACCCCAACCTCTCTTACTTAGCTGCATTCAGCTTAGAGGCATCTGTAAACTGAAGTAAGGACCGATGCCCCACCCTACCTACCCCAACCTCTCCTACTTAGCTGCATTCAGCTTAGAGGCATCTGTAAACTGAAGTAAGGACCCATGCCTCACCCTACCTACCCCAACCTCTCCTTCTTAGCTGCATTCAGCTTAGAGGCATCTGTAAACTGAAGTAAGGACCGATGCCCCACCTTACCTACCCCAACCTCTCCTACTTAGCTGCATTCAGCTTAGAGGCATCTGTAAATTGAAGTAAGGACCGATGCCCCACCCTACCTACCCCAACCTATCCTACTTAGCTGCATTCAGCTTAGAGGCATCTGTAAACTGAAGTAAGGACCGATGCCCCACCCTACCTACCCCAACCTTCTCTCACTTTGGCTGCATTCAGCTTAGAGGCATCTGTAAACTGAAGTAAGGACCGATGCCCCACCCTACCTACCCCAACCTCTCCTACTTAGCTGCATTCAGCTTAGAGGCATCTGTAAACTGAAGTAAGGACCGATGCCCCACCCTACCTACCCCAACCTCTCCTACTTAGCTGCATTCAGCTTAGAGGCATCTGTAAACTGAAGTAAGGACCGATGCCCCACCCTACCTACCCCAACCTCTCCTACTTTGGCTGCATTCAGCTTAGAGGCATCTGTAAACTGAAGTAAGGACCGATGCCCCACCCTACCTACCCCAACCTTCTCTCACATTGGCTGCATTCAGCTTAGAGGCATCTGTAAACTGAAGTAAGGACCGATGCCCCACCCTACCTACCCCAACCTCTCCTACTTAGCTGCATTCAGCTTAGAGGCATCTGTAAACTGAGGTAAGGACCCATGCCTCACCCTACCTACCCCAACCTCTCCTACTTAGCTGCATTCAGCTTAGAGGCATCTGTAAACTGAAGTAAGGACCCATGCCTCACCCTACCTACCCCAACCTCTCCTACTTAGCTGCATTCAGCTTAGAGGCATCTGTAAACTGAAGTAAGGACCGATGCCCCACCCTACCTACCCCAACCTTCTCTCACTTTGGCTGCATTCAGCTTAGAGGCATCTGTAAACTGAAGTAAGGACCGATGCCCCACCCTACCTACCCCAACCTCTCCTACTTAGCTGCATTCAGCTTAGAGGCATCTGTAAACTGAAGTAAGGACCGATGCCTCACCCTACCTACCCCAACCTCTCCTACTTAGCTGCATTCAGCTAAGAGGCATCTGTAAACTGAAGTAAGGACCGATGCCCCACCCTACCTACCCCAACCTCTCCTATTTAGCTGCATTCAGCTTAGAGGCATCCGTAAACTGAAGTAAGGACCCATGCCTCACCCTACCTACACCAACCTCTCCTACTTAGCTGCATTCAGCTTAGAGGCATCCATAAACTGAAGTAAGGACCGATGCCCCACCCTACCTACCCCAACCTCTCCTACTTAGCTGCATTCAGCTTAGAGGCATCCGTTAACTGAAGTAAGGACCGATGCCCCACCCTACCTACCCCAACCTCTCTTACTTAGCTGCATTCAGCTTAGAGGCATCTGTAAACTGAAGTAAGGACCGATGCCCCACCCTACCTACCCCAACCTCTCCTACTTAGCTGCATTCAGCTTAGAGGCATCTGTAAACTGAAGTAAGGACCCATGCCTCACCCTACCTACCCCAACCTCTCCTTCTTAGCTGCATTCAGCTTAGAGGCATCTGTAAACTGAAGTAAGGACCGATGCCCCACCTTACCTACCCCAACCTCTCCTACTTAGCTGCATTCAGCTTAGAGGCATCTGTAAATTGAAGTAAGGACCGATGCCCCACCCTACCTACCCCAACCTATCCTACTTAGCTGCATTCAGCTTAGAGGCATCTGTAAACTGAAGTAAGGACCGATGCCCCACCCTACCTACCCCAACCTTCTCTCACTTTGGCTGCATTCAGCTTAGAGGCATCTGTAAACTGAAGTAAGGACCGATGCCCCACCCTACCTACCCCAACCTCTCCTACTTAGCTGCATTCAGCTTAGAGGCATCTGTAAACTGAAGTAAGGACCGATGCCCCACCCTACCTACCCCAACCTCTCCTACTTAGCTGCATTCAGCTTAGAGGCATCTGTAAACTGAAGTAAGGACCGATGCCCCACCCTACCTACCCCAACCTCTCCTACTTTGGCTGCATTCAGCTTAGAGGCATCTGTAAACTGAAGTAAGGACCGATGCCCCACCCTACCTACCCCAACCTTCTCTCACTTTGGCTGCATTCAGCTTAGAGGCATCTGTAAACTGAAGTAAGGACCGATGCCCCACCCTACCTACCCCAACCTCTCCTACTTAGCTGCATTCAGCTTAGAGGCATCTGTAAACTGAAGTAAGGACCCATGCCTCACCCTACCTACCCCAACCTCTCCTACTTAGCTGCATTCAGCTTAGAGGCATCTGTAAACTGAAGTAAGGACCCATGCCTCACCCTACCTACCCCAACCTCTCCTACTTAGCTGCATTCAGCTTAGAGGCATCTGTAAACTGAAGTAAGGACCGATGCCCCACCCTACCTACCCCAACCTTCTCTCACTTTGGCTGCATTCAGCTTAGAGGCATCTGTAAACTGAAGTAAGGACCGATGCCCCACCCTACCTACCCCAACCTCTCCTACTTAGCTGCATTCAGCTTAGAGGCATCTGTAAACTGAAGTAAGGACCGATGCCTCACCCTACCTACCCCAACCTCTCCTACTTAGCTGCATTCAGCTAAGAGGCATCTGTAAACTGAAGTAAGGACCGATGCCCCACCCTACCTACCCCAACCTCTCCTATTTAGCTGCATTCAGCTTAGAGGCATCCGTAAACTGAAGTAAGGACCCATGCCCCACCCTACCTACCCCAACCTTCTCTCACTTTGGCTGCATTCAGCTTAGAGGCATCTGTAAACTGAAGTAAGGACCGATGCCCCACCCTACCTACCCCAACCTCTCCTACTTAGCTGCATTCAGCTTAGAGGCATCTGTAAACTGAAGTAAGGACCGATGCCTCACCCTACCTACCCCAACCTCTCCTACTTAGCTGCATTCAGCTAAGAGGCATCTGTAAACTGAAGTAAGGACCGATGCCCCACCCTACCTACCCCAACCTCTCCTATTTAGCTGCATTCAGCTTAGAGGCATCCGTAAACTGAAGTAAGGACCGATGCCCCACCCTACCTACACCAACCTCTCCTACTTAGCTGCATTCAGCTTAGAGGCATCCATAAACTGAAGTAAGGACCGATGCCCCACCCTACCTACCCCAACCTCTCCTACTTAGCTGCATTCAGCTTAGAGGCATCTGTAAACTGAAGTAAGGACCCATGCCCCAATCTACCTACTCCCAACCTTCTACCTAGCTTGCGTTCAGCTTAGACGCATCCATAAACTGAAGTGCCTATGACCAACATTCGTCTCTGTAGGACGTAGGAAAAAACTTATTCAAATATTCTCAATTCCCAATGCAATGACTATACCTTTTAATAATCACTAAACACTCAAAGTCAAAAATAAAACCAGTGAACCAGAAAAAGTAACTGGAAATGAGCAGTGGAGGTGAAGCTCATGAGAGGGAAAACTTTATTATGTAAATGTCAATATTATTTAAGAGAGGAACTTTTCGAAAGAAGCTTTGAAGAATGGTTTTATCTCAACAAAATTGTTATGTGCCTTTCAGATGCTATTTTGTAAAAAGTATAATAACATAATTTTATTAAGTGTTTTTGTAAGGATAGGATTATGTTTACAAAGTTTATTTTAGCAAAAATAGTTACTGTCTCTTTAAAACTTTAATAATTTTAAGCAATGATGACTATTTTACATGAATGTTTTAAAAGAAGATAACTAATCCAAGCTGATGTGTATGACAATATTAAAGCTACTATCTCTCACTTTTTTCCCTATTTTGTTGAAAGTAATTTTAAATGTTTCCTTGATTGTTTGATAAAAATGGTAAAATAGACATCTTTTTCATCTGACAATTAACACCTGTTATCTCCATATTATTTCTAAAAAGTTGACTTAATTGGATCATGCACAAACCAGTTGAGCTTCTGACGGCCCAAGGCAGACTAATTGCTGGACCATTAAGTTTATGTCCTAAGTAATTCAATGTGAATGCAACCACCAGTGAAAAGGATGTTATAGTTCCAAGCAGAACTTTGTATATTTCAACATTTCCCGCACTGGCTTTTTAAGTCTGAATGACATCAAAATTTGTAACCTAAGATTTTAAGTTTATAAAAATGTAATAAAATTAAACTTTTATTAGTCACATTTTGCCATTAAGATTAGTCGACAGGCATTGTAGAGATAACTGTTAAGATCAAAAACAAATATGGAGTATAATCATAGTTGAAACTGTCTACATTATTCTGACTATGAATTTAAGATAACACTATGCATTCTCCAGAAGATGGTCAGAGCACACTGACCAAAACGCCAAGCAAACCGGCTCTTCTTAGAGCCAGCTCTACTCACAAAAGAGATTTTTACATGGTGTCACCGCAAACCTTTTAGACTATGAATTTGTGGATGATTTTTCACAGAAGAGTGCACAACGTTACAAAAGGAGAAAATCTGTTAAAACTATTGTAGAATGTTGAACAAAATTCTTTTTTGTGTTGTGGCCGAGTGGTTTAGTGAATGAACTCATTTGATTGCTAAATCATCAGCATGTGGGTTCGAATCCCTGCCATGAAACTTTGTGTCCTTGAGCAAGACTCATGCAGCCTGGGTACTTGTTTATTGCGAGGGCAGAGATGGTTCTTGTGGTTGATTTAGATTGGTGCGTTACATACTTTGCACAGCACAGGCCTTATACTCCCAAGAGAGCTGAAATGGTTTTAAGGAATAAACACTGCACATAGAATTAGATTTTGTTTTCAATTTAACACAAAGTTTATAACTTATGAGAACTTTATTTATAGGTTTACATGAATGTAATAGGCATCTTGTTATTATCTTATTATGCAATAAACATTCCAATTAACCTCAAGTAGAAATCTGCTTTCAATTTCTGTTTTTATTTCACTCTAATAATTAATTCTGCAGACAAAAGTATACAAAACAAAAATATATAAGTTTGTGTTTTCTTATAAAAGCACGCCCGACCACGCCCCTTTGCGTGACCAAGACTTAACGAAACTGATGAACGCTGAGGGTGCACTTTATTCCTACAGAAACACGTAATTCAAAACCTCAATGGGCCCGGGTTGTTTTGTTGTTTTCACGCTGAGCTGGGAAAACTATTCTGCACCAAACCCCGGGAAAGTAGATGTTGGTTATATTATAGACACTGGGCTGGATAGACGATGTGCACATTGAACTTGTTGGGCATAATAAACGCACAGATAAGAAATCACGGTGACTTTTGATGCAGTGTTAGTGAATACTCCCAAACATTGAGTGGAGTTTGCAGGGAGGCTGTTCGAAGACTTCTGCATGCCGTGGTTTAGCTTGTAATTGACGGCCAAAGCCAGCTGCTCGTGTGTGCGTCGATCGAGGAGGACTACACGTGCAGGATCTGTGAGATACACTGTATGAACAACATCGCTACACCTTAGATAACTCGGAACAACTTTTGCGGTATGTGTGAAAACAACATTCCTTATCTGTTGTTCGCCTGTGTTGGTTTTGAACTCATCGATTTTCATTTTGTGTGCATTGTTTGGTTTTTTTTTTTTTTTTTTTTTAAGATGATCTTCCCGCTACCCGTCAAGGGAACTCCCACAAGGGGATAATATTCTTTTACAAACACCAAGCTGGCAACAGCCAAACTCTCTCATTTAAACATTGATTTTTATCGTCCATGTATGATTATGAATTGCACAAATAAAGATTAACATTCGGCCACCACTTTATTATTACTCATTTTTAACTACAAGTAGGAATATCTCATTTGAGTAAATTAGAATTAGTTCATCTTCATTCATCTTCATTTACTGTACAGAAACCTGTTCTGGGGTACCAAATTTATTTCATTAAGAATGAAAAGGTAGTGACAGGATACTATATACTATACATTTTTTAACCAGAAATTGTGATTCAGTTTTCTACACGACAATAGTCAATACTTAAATTCTAGTAATTGTGAGGTGAGGGGTAAGCTTGGTAGGATTCGAACCCACAACCTTGCAAGTCATGCAGTCTATTTAATCTGCTTTGCAACCAAAACGACCAACAAACTATAGAAACTTCTGCTTGTTGTATTATTTTTTTCTAGTCGTTAATTCTAGTCGTCAGTTAATTCAATTTGTGTTTCACATAATATTTATTTTACAGAAATGACAGAAATGACACAAACACCTGTTCCAAATGGGAAGCCATCGGCAAAGGAGAAAGAAAGCAAAAAAGAGGTTTGTCTCACTTTGGAAAGTTTTTTTTTCTTTCTCAAAGACAAAATTGTGCTCTATTTTTTTTTTTTTTTCAACAAAGGTTAAACTGAAATATTAAAAACATTAAACAGAAACCAGAAAAAAATACAAATAAATGTCTCCACAATGTAGGGCCCCTATTGTAAAACAATTAATGATAGTAATATCAGCCCCCCCCCCCCCCCCCAAAAAAAAAAAAAAGTAATAGAAAAATAAACAATGTGACCAAATAGGGAACTAGGACAATTTTTTTTTGAACAATTAGTCATACACTTAATTAATATTACCATGATATGTTCCTGGTTAGCTGAGCACTAAATATTGAAGGCGGCATTTAAATTTGTTTTATTTGCCCTGTCCAAAGTTGTTTTCCTGGTGGGCCACTGACTAGTACACAATAACTGAAGGCCTTTTGTGTTCCAGTTCTGATTGGAATCTGAAGATTACAGTAGAACACAATTCACAAAATCCTTGATATGACCAAAATGGGCTATTCAATGAGGTAAATTTTCCACCTCCACAAGATCGTACCATAGAGACACACTTAATGAGGGTGCAAAAGAATGTCCTCGCGCTGAATAAGCTAGCAGAGAATTCCCCCCCCCCCCCCTCCTGCTTGGAAAAAACCCAACAACAACAAAACTCAATTCTAAAGGTAGGCCTACAATGTTTCCATTATAATAAAGTTCAGTGCCTAAACCCATTTTTTTTCACAGGCTGTAAATCCTAACCTAATACATGTTCTCCTAAAATGTTTTAGACCAGCAAATCCGTCAGTCTGAACAGGTGCAACTCAATAAACCTCATCATCAGAAACCCTAAGATTTATTTGGCGACAAAAGGCCCTGGCATTTCAAAGAAGGCTTTGCTTTGTTTTTCCCATGTGGGCTTAAGTTGGTGGTGTTAGCCTCAATTCCCATGTGGCTTGCCGCAGGGTACTTTTACCTCAAGATGAAAACATTGGCTAAGTTCTCTGTCAATTAAGTTGAGACTAGATGTGTTGTTTGTTTGGCTAAAAGTTGAGATTATTAATTTATTTAAAGTCATTAGAAAATTAGGCTACAATTTTCAAAAGGGTCCACCAAAAAAGGTCCACCAAAAAGGGTCCATCAACTTAGACAACTGAACTGTATGCATTAGATTAGGATATACAAACTAATTGAACTAAATATGGTTTTGTTCAGTGAACATTTGAATTGATTTTTTTTTTTTTTTTTCAAAAGCAAGATGTTTTTCGACTTGACTTGATTGTTCAAAATCAACCTTCCTCTTAGAAAAGTTATAAAAATTGATATAGACTCAAGAATGGAAAAAAGGGATTTTTCATTGGTATCATCCTTCCTCTATAAAACTGTATTTTTTTTCTAACAGAAAGTAAAACTTCTAAAAGTACACTGAACCAAAAGCAGAACTTAACAACTTACCATACAAAATACCACACAATGGACATGTCTCATGACTTATTCCCTGCAAGCTTATTGCTAAGCAATGAACTTTATCAAGCAATAGTATTATTTCTTTTCATTAGTTTTTCGAAGCTAATTCAATGTTTTCACTTTTCAGGACAGTGACAGTGGTTTGTTGTGATCTAGGTTAGAGAAATACGGGATTGTTTGTTATATATATTTGTATTGTACAAGGTACTTTCACAACAACCAAGCTTTCAAAAAAAAAACCATTCACCAAGAGGTACGCAAAAGCCACTGGGGGTCGGCACCTAATAAAGAATCAGTGGAGTTGAACATTTTGAAAGTGGTTTTATCAACACAATTTCTTTTCAATGTGAGGTGTTCAGCGTAATAATTCTGTTTCATCTCTATTTGAGCATGGAGCTATAAAAAACTAAGAACCCTGGGGAAATTCGAGGAAAAAATTTGACTCACTGTTTATATGAAAGCAAGATCGTACTTCAAATGGCTGGTAAATAAAATCTGCCTTTGGGCTTAGGGATGGGATGGCTCATTCAAAATACAAAATGAAACACTACTATGACAGGTTTGGACGTTTTGCCAGCATACTAAAACCTCCAAAATAATTTTGTTTTTAAATAAAGCCCAATGATCTACCCGGACCACATGGGTGATTAACTTTTCCCGAGATGTTCTTGTTCCACACTGATTCAACGTTAAAATGCTTCACAAATTCATGAGTGATTTATTGTTCGCACAACTTTTCATTGACACAACACATTTCAGCACCACAAAGTTGTTCATTTCTAAACCCACTTTAGAAAAAAAAGTGCAGTTTCACTCATGATTCCACAAAATTTACAGTGCCAAAAGTTTATAAGTTTTAAGGCCGTGCCTGATTCTCTTACAGAAACCAAATCCCACAAATTGATGGTCTGTTCTCTTGTTTTGACATTCTGAACCCCCCTGGGCCAAAGTTAATCTTCCCCTCATCGGGTGACATGTGTGCCTACCCCATGGAGTTGACCAGTCTTGGTTTTTCTTCCGAGTTTCTCTCTTTCTTTCCTCAAATCAGGTTATTTTTGTCTGTGTTTTTAGCGAGACCACCAGAGAGTGTTGTGCCACTCTGCAGAAACATTTCCTCTCTTTGGTATTTTTGAGGTTCTGAAAACAAAATTTGTTTTTCTAGAAAAAAAATCAAGAAATTTGTTTTTCCAGTTGTTTGAAGACAAAGTGAATTTAAGTATTTACCCTCCCCTGTTTTTTTTTTTTTTTTTTTTTGAGAGGGCTCCTTCACAAAGTTTAATATACTTTGAACCCGGAAGTCTTCCTCGTATTTTCTTCATTTTTCCGTAGGAGGATGTCTTGGTATTTCCAAATCTCGTATTCTGGCTGGAATCAAGAATTTCTGTCTCTTCTTGGTTATGGAATAAACTCCCTACTCCTACTAGAAATCCAACTGGTCTAAAAAAAAAAAAGGCCCTCAAGACTTATCTTTTTTCTGTTGGCATGTAATTTTGGTTTCTCTTGTCTGCCCTCCTTTCCTGTTTTCCTCTTCTTGTCCAGCACTTTGCATCTGTTATAGTAAAAGTTTATCAGGCCTTGAGTTTGATTCTTTAAAGCCATTGGACCCTTTCGGTACAGAAAAAAAGCAAAAAGTTCACAGATTTACAAATAATTTACAGCGTTTACAGAAGGTAATGATGAAAGACTTCTCTTGAAATATTAGTCCTTGAAATGCTTTACTTTTTGAGAAAACGGTAAAACAATATAAATTCTCGTTAGCGAGAATTACGGATTTATTTTAAACATGTCATGACACGGCGAAATGCGCGGAAACAAGAGTGGGTTTTCCCGTTATTTTCTCCCCACTCCGATGACCGATTGAGCCTAAGTTTTCACAGGTTTGTTGTTTTATGTATAAGTTGTGATACACGAAGGGTGGGACTTGGACAATACTGTTAACCGAAAGTGTATAATGGCTTTAAGGGGCACAGCAATTCCCCTCTGCAAAGGGGCACTTCTATGAGGAAGATGTTGAATTGGAACCTTGCAGATGGTACCATATATAGCAATACTTTGAGGCACCAAGGCGACTGCTGTGGGTGGGTTGGGTATTTCGAGGCATTTTTGACGCGCTTTCTAAAAGTCATGTTTATTATTATTATTTGCTATTCATAATGAAATCATGATGCAGTATTAATGCCATTCAAATCATGCTTCAGATATTTTCAATTTTGTTGGCTTTGTGTCGCTGAAATGCTCCATTAGAAAGTCAAAGTTCAACACTAGAAATTTCCCCTGGGGGTAATGACTGAATGGTTTCAACATGCTGTAAAAATTTCAATTGGTCTTGACAAGTGAATCATCCATTAAATCTATTTATTTGTAGGAAATTCACCACTAATCTAAACATTGCACAAGTGGGTTGTTAGGGACAGCCTAAAGTCATCAACATATTTCAGGTTGTAGGCCTACAGAGTATACAAGACATAATAGAACTTTTTTCAAAACTGAGTTTACACCCCTTTTTAAGTCGAACATGGTCTTCAAAACCTGTAGTCCTCACCTGCACTTGAAGTTGCTGTCCAGCCTTGTGATAGGCTGTCTCTCATATTAAACAGATATACAATTTAAATAGCAGTGAAACAAAAACAACATTGTCAAAGACCATAGACCTCACTTAATGTATCTCATCATTTGCATAAAAAAACAAGCATGTCAAAATTTGGGCTCAATTGGTCATCGAATTTGCGAGAAAATTATTGTGAAAAAAACACCCTTGTGTGACGAATTTGTGTACTTTCAGATAGGAATTAAAGACTATTATTTTAGTGAGAAACTACCTCTTTCTCAAAAACCAGGTTACTTCAGAGGGAGTAGCCCCCAAATTATTATTATAAAAACACAGTTTTATCCTGTGTTTTTTTTTTCACTATTAATGACATTTTATGTCAGATTATTGTCACATCTCACATTCTGATGCAGCTGAGAACTGAAGTACAAATCAGGTTTTAGTCTATCGGGAAGTTATCAATTGACAGGTTATTGTCATCAATAGGTTATTAATTAGCATAAAGTTGGTTTGCACAAAGTTCAATGGATTTATAGCTTTATAAATTGTATATAATAATAATAATAGTATTATAACAAAGACTTGTAATGCGTACATATCCACTCTTATTGGTCTTCATAGAGATACCAGCATGTACATACACTTTGTTTTTTAAAGGTCGTCGACCGTAAATTAAATTCCAGATTCAATAGCTAATTAGAATAAAGTTCAAACAGAGATTTTGTATTTCTTTCATAATTTGTATGTAATGCATAGAGATACAAAGATTATAAATACAACTGGTTTGTTTCAGTCAGAAACAAGTAGGGCCCCTAATATATACAGACTGATTGTTCAGAATGTCAATTCAATACCAGATTCAATAGATACATGTAATTAGCATAAAGCTGTAGCTTATTCATAATTGATTTGTATACTATAGAGATAGGCCCTACCAGCCATTATATACAAAGTGTTTTGTAACCAGTAATTAAATTGACTCGTGATTGAGTTTTATGCCCCCCCCCCCCTGCATATTGTTGTTTGGTCTTAGTATAAATTGAGATGTTGTCTTTGGCTGTTGGGATATAAATGCATTTGGATCTCTGTGGATGGAACAGGGTGACAACTGAATTGTGGCAAGTATGGTAAGATTTTGTATTTCATTTAAAGGATTTGGTACTTTTTCAAAATGTCCATAGATTTACATTAAACTTACAGGGTTTGAAGATAATGATAGTAAAAAGCTTCCCTTCAAATATTACTTACTGAGGTGCTGTAGTTTTTGAGAAATGAGTAAAACATTGTCATGAAAATACGTTTGTAAATGATTAAAATACTTTTCGTCTCATGGGATGAAAACTATTTTCATGACATTGTTTTACCCATTTCCAAAAAAACTATAGCATGTATATAGGGGACCAAAGCACAGGCATCATTGCAATTGCTGTGTGTGCCATGGTTCATTTCAAGGCCTGTGGTAGAAACAACAACTCTCACTTTGGGCTTCCAGTCTCAATTAAATACGCAGGCTATTCTGTATTGATACTAAGCAGAAGAAGGTCTCTGAAGAAAGTCTCCTTCCAGGCACTAGATAAAGAAAGGTCTTCTAATCCAAGGCCTAAAGTCTCTTACATTGTTGGATCCTTTTTAATGCTTCATTCGGATCAATGTGTTTTGAAACGAGATTGGATGTTGTTTTGTCGGTCTTTTGTGTTTGATTCCTGAAATTCCCTGACACTTTTATAAAGAGTAAGTAGTAATGGAACTATAGCTTAGCATCTTCTGGTTAAGCTGCAAAAGGCATTGTAAGGGCCTTTGTGTAAGATTTAATGGGAGGGTGGTACCTTATTTTGGTGCTCATCAGGAATGGTGTACCCCCTCTTGTGTCGTAATATTGTGTGGTTAGAATCTCAGAAACTTTTTTGGGGGAGTAGAAAGGTACTCCTGTATATTAAGAGAAAAATGTTGTCTTGATTTATGAGAATTAAACTCTAAATTGGAGGGGATTTCAAAGTTAATTCAGAGGATTGTAATATGGGACTGGTAAATCTTAAAAATTTAAAAATAAATCATAGAAGCATTTAAAATTCAAATCTGAAAGATTTAATTTTACACCTTAAAGTAGATTGGTCCCTTAATGAAATCCTTTGTATTAACTTTTAAAACCACCCCATGTTGATTTAGAGTGATTGAGAGCTGGGGAATCCCCTGTATGGTGACCTAGATTGTTGGTAATTTGGGAACTTTACCGAAAAGTTTTCGTTTTGGTATTTTTATTTTATTTTTATAAAGCAGTATTTAAGTTGAGGCAATGGCGACCTTCTTGTAAAGTCATAGAAACTGATACAGTGATACCTTTGTACATAACCACATTACTTTGCAGTGAAATATTTCTCAAAATGCTGTTATGTCATAAGCTGCTGTAGGCTTGGTTAAAGGCAGTGGACACTTTTGGGAGAAACTCAAAGTAATTATCATATAGAAACGGCTCCCTCTGAAGTGACGTAGTTTTTAAGAAAGAAGTTATTTTCCACGAATTTGATTTCGAGACCTCAGATTTAGTATTTGAGGTCTCGAAATCAAACATCTGTAAGCACACAAGTTCATGTGAAGAGAGTGTTTTTTTCTTTCATTATTATCTCTGAACTTAGACGACCAATTGAGCCAAAATTTTCATAGGTTTGTTATTTTATGCATATACATGTGGAGATACACCAAGTGGGAAGACTGGTCTTTGAAAATTACTAATAGTGTCCAGAGTCTTTAAATAACCAAAGTTGTTATTGCCGTTAATTTTATGAGTGATTACAAAACAACATACCATCCCTTTCAGTTTGTATAAGCTCTGTTCATCCAGGGGTTGCTTGATGGATAGTTATCTGTCTCTCTTGATTTATGCTGGTAGTTAGAACATTACCAGCAGGCTACAAAACAAGCAAGAAAGACAAACAGAAAACAAGCGAGACAAGTAAACAAGTAGACTAGACACATGTAACAAGACTCACAGCTGGACAAACAAACAGCAGAACTCACTAAATCCGAATCCCTTTTCAAATTCTTTTATTGTTTGACCTCTTTCTTAAAAAATTGTTGACAAGATTTTTTTTGTTCAGTGCTTGTCAGATTTTGATTTATTTCACATAGATGATGATTGCATTTGACTGTTATTTTTTGATATTTGTTAACCAGGAGTTGCTGGGTTCTACATTATCTTTTCATGACATCAACTATGAGGTGAAAGTCAAAGTCAAGCGAAAAGATGTTACAAAAACCATCCTAAATAACATAACGTAAGTGTGAAATTATTATTGGTCATCCATTTCAAATTCTCTGTTAAACATTTCCTTGGCTTACTCGTCTGAGTTCAGGGTGGATTTCGCAAAGAGTTGAGACTAGTGCAGTCTTATTTCAACTTAGGATGAGTTACTCATCCTAACTTGGGACTATCTTACGTTTTTAATATCTCCTAGGACTAGTCCTTAGTTAAAACTAGTCCTAACTCTTTGTGAAATCGACCCTATATGACTTAATTATTTGTAACAAATAGGCCTAACTATTTAATTTGTTATTACAATTACTGATTATTTTGATACTTTTTTATACAGTGGAGTATTCCAGCCTGGGATGAATGCAATAATGGGACCAACAGGGAGTGGAAAAACCTCGTAAGTGAAACTTCTTTTTACCAGATACTTTTATTTCGCTTCGGCAAACGCTAATAAATCTCAACGTAATGAACCCAAATAAAAGTTTACTCTCAGTTTGTGGCAGGAGGTAAAATTATTAAAAACATTGTTTTTCTTCTTTCTTAAAAGTTCATAAAAGTTCTTCGGTAACTTAATCCAAACACAGGTATCATTGAAATGTCGAGGTAATAAATATTGTCAACATCATAATATGTCTTTATTCCAATCTTGAACATTGCAAAAAAAATGTTCAGGTGTTTTCGCTTGTCATAAATTTTCCAGTACAGCCCCCCTCCGTCATCACCTCTTGTACTCTACGATATATCTTTTTAACAAACACCAAAATTTAGATTTACAGTGACCCAATTTTGTTTCGTGGGATTTCTTGTCAATCGTAAATTGTAATGTTGCCGTCAGTTAAAGGCACTGGACACGCTTTGTATTTACTCAAAATATATTTTTGCAGAACAACTTACTTGGTAATGAGCAACGGAGAGCTGTTGTTAGTATAAAACATTGTGAGAAACAATTCCCTCTATAAATGTACCCTAGTTTTGGAGAAAGAGTTATTTTCTCTCTGATTTGAATCTGAGAAAGACTTTGGGTCTGAGGCTTTTCTCAGACATCTGAAAGCACACAAATTTGTGCAACAAGAGTGCTGTTTCTTTCATTGTTCTCTTGCAACTTTGATGACCAATTGAGCCCAAGTTTTCACAGATGTGTTACTATATACATTGGGATGTGAGAATACTGGTCTTTGACAATTACCAAATGTGTCCAGTGCCTTTAATTGTTATGGTTTTTCCTTTGTTTGTGTTTGTTATGAAGCCTTCTTGACATCTTGGCGAGACGCAAAGATCCCAGGGGAGTGAGCGGGACTGTGCTGGTAGACGGCGCAAAGCAACCTGCTAACTTCAAGTGTATCTCTGGCTACGTGGTGCAGGTAATCTACATTTCATTTCATTTATTCTGAGTGTAAAGCCAAGGACTCTTAGAAAAGCGAATTTAATCAATGAACTAACAAAGAACAAAACGGAGAGAAGAAAAGGAAGGAAATAGCAATTTAAGATGTTAGAGGGAGACTGACTTTTTGACAACAACTCCAAATGAATTGTGCCATACTTCACAACCCTTCAACCATTTTATGATCCATAAAAAGCATACACTTTGCCTTTCCTGTACAAATTTTGTATTCTCGACACATCTTTTAATTTTGTCTTGCTAAAGGTTTCCTTGTAACATTCTTGTTGTTAATCAAAGGATGACGTTGTCATGGGAACACTGACAGTAAGAGAAAATCTTGCCTTCTCAGCCGCCCTTCGTCTCCAGGGTAATTTCAGCCACTCGGAACGGGCGGAGAGAGTTGAAGACGTCATCACAGAGCTCGGACTGTCAGATTGTGGGAACACAAGGGTAGGTTGGAACTGACTAGCAAAAGGGTGTGGAAACATCAACTAATTATACTTACACAGGGAAATCCGGGAAGAGGCAGATCCTAGACACTCATTCCGGAGGGATTGGCCATGTCCAAATTGGCGCTTACAGCTTCGGCTACGGCTGTTGCTAAGGGTGTTGCTAAGGGCGTCCTTTACTTCAACGCATGATGGCGTGGAAATCTAGCTGTAGCCGTAGCCGCCAATTCCGACACAGCCTTAGTGTGCCCTGTGAGGAGGAAGTTCAGGGGCCTTTCTCTAACCTTCCCTTGGGCTCTGACTCCTGCTCTAGGTTCTGTCTGCTAAAAATACACAACAAGTACTCGGATGAAAAAATGCACGATGCTCCAAAAATGTATATACTCGCTATGCTTCCACTGCTAATGCAGAGCGCGCGGAACCTAAGCCCGATACGAAGCCCAAGCTGAGATTTGAGAAAGGCTCCGAGTTGAGCTGAAGGACTACACCAAAAAGTTGATCCTTCATTTGTTTTCCTTACTTTTACTACTGGGAACTACTTGTGCAGACAGAGCTGTGCCAAAAAGTATTGTCTTATTTTTCTTACAACGGTTTCACGAAGGAGCGGATTTTGTTCGGATGAAACAAGAAATGCAAATAAGAGTAGAATCGTATTTTTCTGTCCAAATATTAGGTTGGGACTGAGTTTATCCGGGGCGTCTCCGGTGGAGAGAGGAAACGTACTAACATTGGGATGGAGTTGATCACCAAGCCAAGCGTTCTGTTTCTTGATGAGCCTACAACGGGTCTGGACGCCGCTACGGCCAGTGTTGTTATGCTTCTCCTCTCAAGGTGATTATCTCATTTTAGAATCTTTTATGTAAAAATTATTCAAAATTTGTTTACAAAATAATATTACTTGATAATTTTTGTTGCAAAAAATAGTTAGTGGCGTTTGACCATAGAAGAGTCTTACTTGAATGCTAAAAAAAAACTATATTTATTTTAGCCTTCAAGAAATACTCTGCTAGGGTCAAAACATCGGACCATTAACAATTTTTTGAAGTAGAATTCCAAACCTACCTCTGGCTTTACCTCATTTTGAATAACTAGTTAATCTTATCCTGACCCTTTCCTAGATTGTCCAAGAGAGGGCGCACTACCATTTTCTCTATTCACCAGCCAAGATTCTCTATCTACCGGCTTTTTGACACCCTGCATCTTCTGGATAAAGGCACGACAGTTTACCACGGACCCACGGAAGGGGCTCTCAACTTCTTTGAATCAATCGGTAAATTTCATCACCTTGGTCTATTACAGTTGCGTAGTAACATTTTCTATGCCCAGAACACATAGTGACAGCCAGAGGGGTGGCTGGGTGTCTTTCGGGCACCCTTTTTTTAAATTTGAACACTCTGTTTTATCTGTCATTTATATATAAATGTACTGACTTTGACACCAAGTTCTTAAATTTCCAGCAAAACCTTGCTAGAAATCTTAAGGGATGAAATGAAACTAAAAGAGTTCAAAAACATTTGAAACAAAACAGTTTATGTTACCGTATTCTTTCTATAACAGGTTACCAGTGTGAGGAGCACAACAACCCACCAGACTTCTTCCTTGATGTCATCAATGGCTACTTGAACTCATCTCTGAAATCCCTTGGTCCTGCAGCAGAGGAGAATGGTAAATCGCTGTAAACACATGTTTTGCTGACAGTTTTTAGGGAGACTCCTGGTCAAGATGTTTTATTAAAAAAACAAAAACAAAAAAACTAAAACCTGAATACTCTTAGAGTGTTTAAATTGGAGTTGGTAGGGAACCATTGACAAAACATAGTACCAAGCAGTCGACATCCCCCTTTCTAGTATGCCTTAAACACTTGTTTTGTTACAAATACCTTTTAGAATTTGTTTTTACCCTTAACCTTTGTATACTCATTTTTCTCCCTGATTCCACAGGCAAATTACTTGGGTGGTATTCGAACCCACAACCTTTGCATTGCTTTATAAAGAACACATGTCATACCACAAGACCGTTGATCTAGCCTGGTGGATAGAGGAAGTTCAAATCCCATGTATCCCTACTTGTATTTCTACTAACTTCTCCCTATCTTCTTGGTGGGGACTCGAACCCCCATAATCTCTGTTCCTTATCCCAAATCCAATCAAACTTCTGATTTTCCCATTTCAGGTGACTGTGAGAAAGGCACCCAAGTCATATTGACTGAGATGGACAATGGCCTCTCCGCTAACCCGTCTCTAGCTGAGCTGTTCAAAGCGTCAACGGGACATGAAACGATGACTAGCGACGCCGGTGTCATCCATCTGTCTCATAAAAATGGGGAAGATGACGCGATTGTGCAAGATATTCAATATGCAACTTCCTTTCCTGTCCAGGTAAAGAATAAAATATTATTTTTATTCAATTAATTTATTTTAATAATACAGGCCTTGAAAAACCCCACAGCACCCACATGAATACACCGATCCATTAAGCCAGGCCCAGTTATCATTGACCAATCATAACCGCGAAATCTGATCACCATTTGAACCGTTTGGTGATCTTTGCACTAATGGTGATCGGGTTATGCGGCTGTGATTGGTCAACTGGTAAGGAGGCGGGGCGTAATGGATCGGTCTATTGCCGTGGTGCCATGCGCTTTTGCTGTGATGCCCTTTGTAAAGATCAAGTGCAAACTTTTTTCTAACTCAATTGTATCAACATTCCCTTTTTCCCCACTCACAAACATTTTCCTTCTGCCCCCTCCTGCATCCTACTTGTGTCTGACAGTAGTTTATTTTTATTGTTTTCTCTACAGATGAAGTATGTCTCAAAGAGAACCATCATCAATTTCATCAGAAGTCCACAACTTGCCATCTTTCAGGTCAGTTAAGTTGTCACACATTCCCTTTTAATGAGTCAAACTTGAAATTTTGAAAATGTTAAAAAGAACCCAGTGACAGGCAACTGGGCACAATTTCACTAAGCTGATTATTAAGCACAAACCAAATGTGCTTACCTGAAATTAATTGTCAAAATAGTGTCATAATGTACTGTTTGCAATGTGGTCTCCCACTTATTTGCTAAGCAGAAAACCTTTGTGCACCATTTCTGCTAAAGAGCCTCAATTAAATTGGTCCCAGAAGAAAAAATCTTATAATTAGTTAAAGTTAATTTGATGT
The DNA here is from genome assembly GCF_032118995.1 of Asterias amurensis. Lineage (NCBI taxonomy): Eukaryota > Metazoa > Echinodermata > Asteroidea > Forcipulatida > Asteriidae > Asterias > Asterias amurensis. Next base: position 864,086 of record NC_092668.1, on the reverse strand, counting down.
GACTTTTCTGAGGAAAAATTCTCCAAACTTTCCTGTCTTTTTAATTTGTAAATTTATTTTTATTTATTTATATTCCTATTTATTTTGTTGTAGCCGCTGAGTATGATTTTCCTTTCCCTGATTCTTGGTGTCATCTTCTGGCAACTGGACCTCTCGCTAAACTCCGGAATCCAGAATAGGTAAATCAAAATTATTTTAATTTATCAGGGAAACCTATGCTTCCTGTGGAAATCCACGCTGACTGCAAACTTTATTCTGTCCTTGAGCCATAACTGCTGAGAAGAGCTGTAAGAGTTCCATAAAGTTGATCACAGAAATCTAAATAAAAACTCAAGTCTTAGGTGGCTTTCTGTCTGTTATAGCTAGCGATAAGGGCTGAATTGAGCAAAAAGGGTTTTAAAAGTTGAACCCAGATAATCAAATTCAGAAACCTAAAGCTAGCATTCTGCTCATTATAAATCAGCAGCGCGAGTTTCATAAATTTGATCCCAAATGAGATAAGCATAAATAGATTAAACCTAAAAGATGTTGTAATTATTATTTACCTGCATTTTTTTTGCATTTCTTTTGAGATGTTATTTTATAAGATGTTCCTTATGTATGAAAATATTTATATATTTCTAGAGTTGGTGCGTTTTTGTTTGTAACCATGAATATGGTGTTTGGAAACATGAGTGCCATCGAGGCTTTCATCCAGGAAAGAGTCATCTTTGTGTAAGTCAACTCTTCTTCCAAACCCAAATCATTTTTGAAACCATGAATTGTTCATTTAGTAGCTTGATGTTTTTTTTTCAAAATTACCTGGGATAATTATCATAAATAATCATAGCTAAAGACTAATCCTGTCATAATCCTGTCAATAAGAGGTTTCCAAGATGGTATATTGAGCAAGACCCAGTCATCTTTCATACAAATTAACATTACACCCTATTTAGACACTCAACTTGTTTAATATTACTTTGAATCTGTAGGGCTGGCAAAAATTCATTTTGTAAAACATTTCAAGAATTGACTTTGAGCAGTTCTAAATATGTTGTCATTTAAACCATCTTTCCCAGATAACTTTAAAAAACCATCAAGCTAGAAGTTGCCATATCACTGTTGTTTTTACAGAAAATAAATTTTGTTTGTTAAAAGCAAATTGTTTTGACAAACACAAAGAGCTCAAGGATCCTTTTGTCAAACTTGGCTTTCTTACATTCCACCGTTTTATACAGACATGAGACTGCGAGTGGTTTTTACAGGGTGTCCACTTTCTTCATCTCAAAAATATTCTGCGATCTGTTGCCAATGAGAATATTACCAACGGCTTTGTTCGCTCTCATTACGTACTGGATGCTCGGTAAGTGGGTACCAGCGTAAGTGGGTACCAGCTTATTAATTATTAGTCCTCTTACAGTCTAATTAAGTTTTTCTTTTTGTTGTTTTAATTGGAATCAAACTAAAACTCATTTTAATACTTAATTGTTTGTTTGATTTTTGTACTTTTTTATTTGTTGTTTTCTTTATTATTTATTTATTAACTTATGTATGTTTTAAGTTTATTTCATTACTTGAGGGGGGTGGGGGCGTAATGGTTAGGCTGAATGTAGCCCACTTTGTAGGCCCATTCAGTTGCCTTTTTAAAAGTTGTAACAGGACCAATCGTTATAACTGTAATTTTTGTTTTAATTTTTAAAGTATAGGGCTCAATTTAATACAAGCAGATTGTTGCAAAAAGCCTCAATTGACAGAGAACCAGTCATAAAAATATTCATTTAAAATGGTGTTTTGGCTGGTAACCTAACCTCGCTAAGCAATATTTTAGCAGCTGGTATGTACTAAGTGCTCCTTGGTGAGACGTGAACTTCTTGACTTCTCTTCACCAGGTTTGAAGGCGACAGCGGGATCATTCTTTATCTACCTTTTGAATCTGATCATGACAACATTTACCGCTTGCAGCCTCTCCTTTGCCATCAGTAGTACGGTCACCTTACAGAGTGTCGCCACTTTACTTGTCTCCTTGTGTTATGTCGTCATGCTTGTAAGTAATTTACATGTTATCAGACCCATAAAATAAGATAAAAAAACACTGTATTCTCAACTATAGTTGTCGTTTTTGTAGTTACCCTATGATGCCCTGTCACACAAGGGAATATTTTCAGGCAACTAGGAGGCAACCAACCACACTGCATGCAAAATGAACACTTTGGCAGCACAAAAAAAAACATTCTTCTAGCTGGTACTCACTATCTCCCCCCCCCCCCCCCCCCCGAAAAAAAAAGAAACAGAAATCGATTTTCTCTCTAGAGATTCTGATTGCCTGGAACTGGTTGCCTGCAAATTGACTGTGCGAAACCAGTGCCACTCAAAAGGAACCAGACTCTGGTTTCCTTTCAGGCCCTCTCTTGCTAACATTATTGGTGATATAAAGTTTCTTAATTCATATGTTAAAAATAATCTTAATCTTAAAAGAATAAAACTTAAAATCCCCTTAAAATTTTTAAAATTAATTTTTATTAGTGTTTTATTGTCACATGTATAATATATATATAAACAATGAAATACATTTGGGTTTTGCATTTCTAAAATGAGCGATTTGATCTCGAAAGATAGAGTTTTCTTCTGAGATACTTTGTTGTGTTTGTCTTGCAGGTATTCAGTGGTCTACTGGTCAATATCGCATCCTTACCCTCCTGGTTGCAGTGGATTCAATACCTAAGCTTATTCAGATACAGTCTCAATGTAAGTCTTGGTCCTAGTGTTCTGTAACAATAATAGATACCAATTCTTCCAACAACCAAAAGGTACCAGACTATGTCTTCCTCCAAGCCTCTCTTTGGGTTGAATTGATCTGAAGGTGGAAAAGAAAGGTTTGCCGTTTGGGAAAATCAGCATAGTGATTAAACACCCTGTTAAAGCCCTTGTGTTTGATAAAATACTCCTCCATTTTTTTTTTTTAGGACCAATAATCATGCCTGTGTTTTCCGTTTTGTTTGCAGGCATTGAGTGTAAATGAACTTGTCGGACTGGAGTTTTGCGGGATGATAGGCAACAGTACTATCTGGTGAGAACTTTTCCTTTTCCTTATCTTAAAATCAATAAAATAAAATTTGCAACGATGTTTCTATAAAGGTTGTATTATTATCGAAAGCTGCTGTAGGCCTTTTACCAACAGGTTTTATTGGGATTCATTTCAACATGAAACCGGTTTTCCCTTTAAAAACCGGTTTGAACAAGTGTAATCATAAACCTTTTTATTATTTACTCATGTAACAGCATGTCTGGAGAGTCTTATCTCGACGGTCAAGGGATCAATTACTCAACCTGGGGACTTTGGCAGAATGAATTTGCTCTTGGCATCATGTGTCTTTGCTTCTTGCTTCTGACCTACATCAAACTCAGATTGATTCCAAAGTACAAGTAGAATTTCTCATGCGGCAAGACGGGTCTCATGTACTACCGCAGACACTTCCTACAAGAAGACAATTCCAAAGTACAATAACAGTTTTCCAATAATAAGATGGGTCTCATGTACTACCGCAGACACTTCCTACAAGAAGACAATTCCAAAGTACAATAACAGTTTTCCAATAATAAGATGGGTCTCATGTACTACTGCAGACACTTCCTACAAGAAGACAATTCCAAAGTACAATAACAGTTTTCCAATAATAAGATGGGTCTCATGTACTACCGCAGACACTTCCTACAAGAAGACAATTCCAAAGTAAAAGAACAGTTTTCCAATAATAAGATGGGTCTCATGTACTACCGCAGACACTTCCTACAAGAAGACAATTCCAAAGTAAAAGAACAGTTTTCCAATAATAAGATGGGTCTTATGTACTACCGCAGACACTTCCTACAAGAAGACAATTCCAAAGTAAAAGAACAGTTGTCCAATAATAAGATGGGTCTTATGTACTACCGCAGACACTTCCTACAAGAAGACAATTCCAAAGTAAAAGAACAGTTGTCCAATAATAAGATAGGTCTCATGTACTACCGCAGACACTTCCTACAAGAAGACATTCCAAAGTAAAAGAACAGTTGTCCAATAATAAGATGGGTCTTATGTACTACCGCAAACACTTCCTACAAGAAGACAATTCCAAAGTACAAGTAGAGTTGTCCAACAGCAAAATGGGTCTTAAGATTGTACAGATATTTCTACAAGCAAGGCAATTCCAAAGTACAAGAAGAGAGCTTCGAAAAACGCAAGGTGTTTTCGAAGACTTTTTTAAGCAGTGTGATTCCAACCAAGCAAAGTGTTTCCAAAGTACTCATTTAAACTTCCATGAAGCAAGGTGGTTCTGAAGTATAAAATAGAGCCTTCTGGAAAGCAAGGTTATCCCAAAATACAAGAGACTTCCACCAAGCAAGGTGTTTCCAAAGTACTTGTTTAGACTTTCAACAATCAGAATGATTCTGAAGTGGAGCCTTCCAGAGAGCAAGGTACAAGTAGAGAGTTTTCAACAAGCAAGGGGATTCGAATGTTCAAGTTGAGCTACACACCAAATATAAAGTGAGGATGTAAACGGCAAGATGTTTGTAGAGCTACATCGTTTCTCACTACGATAAGTCAGAAACTACAGATGCAAAGTGGAGTTCAAAGAAGATGAAGATGGCCGAGTGTGTGCTTTCATATTAAACCCCAGAGATCCGTGTCATCAGGCTGTTTCTGAATCAATGGCTTTGGTTGTGGCTCTGGCTGAATCACCTACAAGGCTTGGAGTTTACCATTAGCCATAGCCGTAGCTTCTTCCCTCACACAAAAAGTCCTATCTTGTAGGCGAAATTCTGATAGATTCCTAGATATTTAAACAGGATTCCTATTCCATTTTTTTGTAAGGGTTGGTTCTGATTCAGCCTATTTTAGTCATTGTCATAGCATGGTCTGAGTCTTCAGGACACAGGCTATATCTCTGGGCCCAGATACCTGTATATAGTTCTATTTAATAAAAGGGTATAATTTTATTGTTTTTCTAACTTGAAATAAATTTAATGTAAAGATGACAAGTTTATAAATGTTTGATTTGAACCAACAGGGTATTGAAGGGTAAATGGATGGAGGTGTAGACAGTTTTCTGTTCAAAAACAAAAAACATATGGATACAATATTTAACAAACTAAAAAAAATGAACAGCTTATGTTGGGGGGTTTATATTTTCAAGAAGTAAATTCAACAATACTTTTAAACTGTCCGCAATTTGATACCAAACAAGAGGGGGGACTATCTTCCAGGTACTGCTTTAATACTGTCAAGTCTCAAACTCACAGGGCCGATTTCTTGAATTGTTTCTGAAGTATTCGAAGGATCTGCTGGTACAACACGTGCCATAAGTATTTTGAAATAATGGTGGCCATTATAGAAGTGCACTAGTTGGTTTGGGTGTATTCAGACAGATTTACTCAAACATATAATGTGATTATTAATAGTCTTGTGTTCACTTTATTTCAAAATGGCTTATCTACCGCCATGTTGCTACACAGCCTTGGAAGTTGCCCTTAATCAAGCATGACAGTTGATTTATTTTCCAATATCAGTTTGTTTAGTCATGTCAGGCGAGACAATAAACCTGAATGTTGAAGGCCGAATGAATGATTTGATTTGCAGGATTAAAGCTGCTACAATGTTATCCAGCTTCCTATTTGTCTTTAGCAGAGATAAATCCGGAATGTTCAGAAGGGCTGGGACCCGGCGTAATCCCCGGTCAACCTGCGTCCAATTTCATAGAGCTGCTTAAAGGCATTGGACACTTTGATAATTACTCAAAATAGTTATTGGCATAAAACCTTACTTGGTTAAAATATTCTTCCTCCATGGTTAAACGGGTAATGGGGAGAGGTTGGTAGTATAAAACATTGTGCGAAACAGCTCCCTCTGAAGTAACGTAGTTTTTGAGAATAATTGATCACTAAAATGTTAGAATTTGATTTCGAGGTCTCGAAATCAAGCATATAAAAGCACCAAACTCGTGCAACAAGGGCGTGGTTTCTTCTATTATTTTCTCGCAACTTCGACGACGAATTGACCTCAAATTTTCACAGGTTTGTTATTTTATGTATATGTTGAGATACACCAAGTGAGAAGACTGGTCTTTGATAATTACCAATAGCGTCCAGTGCCTGTAAGTACAAAATATAGCTAAGCACAACCAAGTGATACTTACCAGAAAAGGGTTACCAGCCAAACTACCATGTCACATGTACAATTTGTGACTGGTATCCTGCTCATTTCTGCTTAACCGAAAAAAAAATTAAGCAATATAAATTGGTCCCTGGGAGTTTTTTGACATAAATTGTGTTTGATTCCAGTGCATATCAATAGACGTACTTTTAAAAACATTTGTATTTAAATGGATTTAAATGCAAAGTATTTTTTTTTCTTTTTTTTTTTAACTATTCCATTGTTTGAATCCTGTATAAATTAATGTACAGATACACAAAACTAACGTCTGATAATTTCAATATTTCAAAAGGCGGTCGCGCTTTTGAAATATCGTCGAAAACCTGGGGCGAATTGTATGTCACTCCGGAATAATAATAATAATAGCGGTAGTACAGTTAATGACGATCCTATAAGCTAAAGTTAGTAGTCCCAGCCTATTTCTATACCATCCGCCCATAGTTAATAAGCAGGACAGTTCTTTTCAGAACTGAGAAGTCTCCCGAACACCCGAACAATCTACTCCGAGGTAGTAGACTTAAGCAAGACAGTTCTCTTAGAACAACTCTACCAAGTAGATCCACACATGGTGTTACCGCAAACCAAATATATATTCCTCACCATCGATGCCTCAAATCATATATAATAATAGGGATGCACAATCTGGGAGGCGTGGCTCAATATAATTATACAAATTTTGAGCATAAAGACTTTTATCATTTACATAATATTATTAACCACATTACTTCCAGGTGAGGGTGAAATGTTTCTCAAAATGCTTTTAATACACAGGGTACATTTGCATACTTTCTTATTTTCTCTATTTTCTTACGAAGTGACACGTTTTTTTGCAAAATGCAGGGTTGCTGTTACAGTTTGACCGCAAAGTAAATTTTGTAAAGTCCTTTTAAGTATTTTGTTTCTTGTTTTCCGTTATATTCATGCACATTTTGTTGTGGTATTAAAACTTTCTTTATTACTTTCTCTTTGTATTGTTTTGTTATACCATGCACACTAGAGCCGAATAAAAATAAATAACAAAAAATCATCAACGTTTCTAGACAAATATTTGTTTGGTTACTCTGTGAGGTAACACAAAAATACTATTATATTAAATTAGAGCTTGATCCCAAACAGTCCACAATTCCGATCCGTAGTCACGAGTAAAAAGCATCAATCAAAATGGCCATAGCTTCTGAAAAATAGTACTATTGCGCGCGCGGTCCCCTGATTGGCCAACGCAGGAAGGGTCACTGCAGAGGTTTTTGTTGATTGGTCGGTGTTTTATTAAGCCCCGCCCCTGCGAGCTTACATAAATTACGGAATTGGCTTTTGTGTGGGCAGTCACTTGGAACCAATTCTTCAATGTCAAGCACATATCTACTGAAGTATAAATTGGTATGTATTGGTTTACGAAACCAAAAGGCAAAACGAGTCAACCAACCAAACCTTTGAACGCTCATGTAACATGACAAGGTTCAACTTGGTTTCGTAGCTATAAACACTTTGGGAAACGGAGTTATTATCCATTTTACAGTTTGGATATTTTGGTTTGAGGAGCTGGACTTTTTAGGGTAAGTTTGTTTCAACTTCGTGCAATATTGATATATTACAGAGTCTTGTAACTGCCATAATTTTTGTCCATGAAATAACAAACCTGTAAAACTTTGAGCTTAATTAGTCACGAGAAAAACATGTATTCACTCTCATACATGTAATTGTGGACTCTTTAACATTTCAATATAAGGGAAAGTTCCCCCTATGAGTCTCTTTATTAACAATAAAAGTGAATAGAAATGGGAATATCTGAGCATTTTTCTTATCAAGGTTGTGCACATTTTACATCATCCGACAGATTTCTTTCGGAATGTATCATTTCTTTTAATTTCCTTTTGTAATTTCCGTTGTGTGTATAAGGGATTTTACTTTTTGGGTTGTTGAGCTTGATATTAAAAAAATATAGGCCTAATTTACGTATTACAGATGTTGTAATAAAGGTTAATGTTTGGAAAGACATGGCTGATTCTGAACTTGACACATTGACAACTTTGAGCTTGACAATTGTCGTGTAAAGAGGCAAAATCCGATTTATAGCAAATTTTCCCGGAAAAATTACATTACAATTTTAAAATCGACCCATTTTGGTCGTGAATTTCGTTACTCTAGTTAGAGTCGAAAGTTAGATCCATTTTGTTATTGCGGAATAACACTTCTTATTAGGCACGGCCAATCAAGAGTGAATTTTCCAGTTTTACCATTAAAAAGGAACTGCGAATGGAAATCAAATGCTTTTCATTAAAAGCATTGTCATGAATATATTGGTAATGGTACATAGACCTGTTTTTATTCTGTAGTTTAGTATATTTGAAACGGTCCGTGTTAAAGCGTTTTTAAATGCAGTGGATTACATTTTGCCCTGAAAAAAACACAAACAACAAACTTATATAAAAAATGTTTTTGCTAAAAACAGGCGACATAAAACAGTATGAAACTGGTTGAGCGAGATACCAGAGTTCAAGTCGCCAGGTCAAGATAACCGTTCAATGCTGCGTGGCTTGTACGTAGGCTTATCTATATACAAGGTCAAACAATATCAATATTTGAATATTAGGGGATTTGAGGCCATGCATGGTGAAGGATCAATTATTGGTAGTAAAGATATACAAAGTCACGCAACATAGTATTTGAATAGTTGCTTCAAGGCTTCGTGGACGTTGGTTTGGTTTTTATTTGGGTGAGGGGGGTAACAGAAGGGCCATGTTACATACAAAGCGAAACCGTAAGAGCAGCAGATATCATGATATTTGATGAGGAAAGCTATTTCTGCTAAGCTATATTCATTCGTGCCTAACATCTGTATGCAATTCGGCTTAGACTTGAAGCAGAAATGGCCATTATAGTCGACCGGTTGAACCACTCGTAGGCCTATACCTCATGACTGCATCACAGACAAATCGCCCCTTATCTCCAACAGGAAGCCTATTAAAATATTTTTGCGAAAAATAAAATAAAGCCCAACTTTATATAAAGCCCAAAATAAAATAAGCCAGAAACTAAATAAAGCTTATCGATTATTGATGAAGTGGTCGTGTTTCCGTTTTTCAACTTCAAATTTGGCGGTATATAAGGGATACTTTATTCTTCAAAAGACTAATTCGTAATAAATAAATGTTTTCTGTTTCAGAGTTATTATATGTTTGAAGACAATGGAGGTGAAAGTCGAACCTGTGAGTATAATTTTAATATACGGCCTTCCCAAACCATTGTTAATGGCACTGGACACTATTGTTTTATTACTCAATATTTGTTTTTAGCATAAAAACTTACTTGGTTATAACGAGCAATCAGAGCTGTTGATAGTATAAAACATTGTCAAAAACGGCTCCCTCTGAAGTGAAGATGTTTTTGAGTAACTAATTTCTCACTCAAATTATGCAAAGCACATAAAGTAATGTGCAACGAATTCTCTTGCAACTTTTCACAGGTTTGTTATTTTATGCATGTGTTGGGATACACCAAGTGAGAAGACTGGTCTCTGACAAAAATTACCAAACATGTCCAGGGCCTTTAAATGGAGCAGAGTGTATTTTACATTAACTGCTAAAACATCAAAACGGCACCACTAAACGGAAACAACAAACAAAAGCCGGAACCCAGAGGTTTTGACAAAACAATAACAACCATTACCCCAATGCATTAATCGTTTTCCCATTTTATAACTGTGCAATTGAAGTTTAGGTAGATCTTTGATAGCTTTCTGTTTCACTTTATGTTAAACTTTTATTCTGAACTTTATTTATAAAGGCACTGGACACATTATTTGGTAATATTGTCAAAGATCAGTGTCCTCACTTGGTGTATCCCACATAATGCTCAAAAAAACAAATTTGTGAAAATGTTGGACTCGATTGGTCGTCAAAGTTGCAAGAGAATAACTAAAGCAGAAAAACACTGTTGTTGCATAATGTGTGAGCTTTCAAATGCCTGAGAAAGGCTTCAGGCCTGAAGACTTTTTCAAATATTATAGTAAAAATTTACCTCTTTCTCAAAAAAAACTTCAGAGGGAGTCGTTTCTCCGATGTTGTATGTACCAATTGTTCTTTGTTACCAAGATCAAGTGAGAATCCTCCTGGTCTTCGACAATTACCAAAACGTGTCCAGTGCCGTACTCGTACGGGAAAGAACATTACTTTTAGAAACTCCTTCTCACCATTGCACTTTCAAACCGTTTCATTCCAGACACAGAAACTTCTGTCTGATGACGGGAACAACCATTTTGGAAACTACGGTGCAGTTAAAGGAGTGCATAGTGGTCACAATGGTGTCGGGAATGGCAGGAAACCAAGATCGGACACGCAATCCAACAATGTCGTTTTGTCATGTCATGACATCAACTACCTCGTGAAAACGAAAGTGAAGAAGCAGAAAGTTTTCAAGCCGATTCTCAAAAATATCACGTGAGAATTTTAATTGAAGTGACACATTGCTTCGAATTTGAGCGCTTTTTGCTGCATATGCGTCTAGTATGAAATGAATAAGGTTGGAAAGATGATTAAACAGTAGAATATAATGATCCACACTGAACTAACACGACCTGTTATTGTGTGGAATCAACAAATTGGTTTTAAATGGCGTACGTACGTCAGAGTTCAAAAAGTGAAGAGAACACCACACAATTTGTTTCGTTGAGGGATGTTTTTGTAAAACATTGTATCCTTAAAACATTTTTCCAATCATAATAAAATTCATACCAAACTGGGATTTATTTAAGCCCAAAAGCGCCCAAGTCCACGGCAACGTGTCCCTCAAAGAATTGTTGCGGTGTGAGCTGCATTTTTTTTCTGATAGAAATTCATGGACGGTGCTTTGAGGTAGGGGAATACTCAACTTTAAAGTTTACGTAAAAATCGGAATTAACAGTAAACTTTGCCAAGCATGTTCTTAAATTGTATCTAATTTTGTTTGAATTTTATTTCGCCCTTTTTAGTGCCGTTTTTGAGCCAGGCATGAATGCAATCCTTGGGCCAACTGGAAGCGGCAAAACTTCGTGAGTATAAAGGCCGAGTTATAGTCGGTCGCGCGATGGTCGGGCGTCGGAAATCTTGACGCGCGATCATAAAAAGACACGGTTTTTAGGCCTCAGTCTTAGGATTGCGCGCAAGATTTCCGTCGCGCGACCATCGCGCGACCGACTATAAACCGGCCTTAAGCATCCTTGAAACTATTTGACCTTATTCACCTTTAGTCACAATGCGTGGACGGACCGGACAAGGCAATTCCCATATAGTCATTCCACGTAATATAGTGATTCAAACCACATTGATGTACCAAACATATTATGCGTGACCGAAAGCAAGCTGACGCTACGTCACATAATGGAAAGCTTACGTCACTGTACTTTTATCCAATGAAATCGTTGTATCCAATGAAACAATTGGGCATGTAAGACCAGTTTCTCATTGTCCTGGTTGAAGGACCAGGCTAAGTCTGCTATATCTATAGGAGCAAGTTTGAGCGAAGAGCTGTTGTCGAATATAGACCTTTATCATGATGCCTCAATATTGGTCATGTTCATCGTATCGAATAATAATAATGAATGCTGATAATCATTTTGCATTTAAGAACCAGGCAAGTTTTTCTTCTAGCCTCGGTTTGGTATTAATGATATCAATGGGAGAAATTCAAGATGGCTGCAACGTGATAAAGGTCTATTGTCGACCTTTGGGCGGTTTTGCCTGGTACAGGATGTATTGCATGCATAGGTCAACGTGGAATATTGACTAGTTAGTGGTCGACAAAAATGGTCGCTGCTCGCACTTGACCTAGATCGAAGTCTCAAATTGTGTTATGTTCTCAAACTTTGCCATTTCAGACTGCTTGATATCCTCGCAATGAGGAAGGATCCCAATGGAATGTCTGGTCAGGTCTTGATTGATGGAGCAGTCCCACCCCCTGATTTCAGACTCATCTCTGGTTACGTCGTTCAGGTTAGAACTGCTTCATTACATCACATCAAGAAATTATAAATTTAGGCAAAGTAATTTCGTAAAAACTTTTTCTCTGTACGATTTTTGACAGATGATTCTGTTTCAAATCGGAAAAACATACAACAACATTCGGATAATATTTGTTATCTAGGAGAGATTAATTAATTGGTTTTCTCGCTCTCATTTACAGGAAGACATTGTCATGGGAACGCTCACTGTCCGCGAAAATCTGACTTTTTCCGCGTCCGTGCGATTTCGCAAGACGGTCAGCAAAGCCGACAAGAAGCGTCGTGTACAAGAGGTCATTGAAGAGCTCTCCTTGCAGGATTGTGCAGAAACTAAGGTAGGGATCTTTATACCCTAGTAGACCATGAAGGAAATATTCCTTCCTCCATGCCTAGACTATGTTGCGTTGTGTGCAACGGAAGAGCCCAAGACCGACTCAGTGCAGCATAATGTAATGGTTTACAAGGTGCTGTGACGCAATATGCTGCCAATCAAACCAGCCGTCGATTTCACAAAACTCTTCCTAACTTAAGACTAATATTAGGACTTATGACGAATCCCAACCCTGCACTGTAGCATGCAGACCTTAAGATTAATCCTAAGTTAAGACGAGTTACTCGTCCTAACTCGAGACGAGTCCTAACTCTTTGTGAAATCGACCCCTGGAACACTGGGGTGGGCGGAGGCCTCTTAGACAAAGTGCGAGAAAGGGAGTTCTCAATTATAGTTATTCTTACTGTATAATAATATGCGGATAATGCTAATTTGATTTTTTTCTGTGGTAGAATTAATGTCTGCTTTTCTCTTCTCCGCTGTAGATTGGTAATGTGTACATTCGCGGTGTGTCTGGCGGTGAGCGGAAACGTACTAATGTGGGCATGGAACTGATCACACGACCTAATATTCTGTTTCTAGACGAACCGACTACTGGACTTGATGCTAGCACTGCTAATTCAGTCATTATGATTCTCTCCAAGTAAGGATTGTGGGGTTTTTAGGGTGAACATGTGTTTAAAATTTGTGGTTTTTTACTGATGGTTTCTAAGTTCAAAGCTATTATTTCACGGCTTAGCAAGAAAGTATGCGGCCAATTTGCACAATCACCATGGATTTGTATTGTTATGTCATTCAGTTTCGTGCACCTGAAGGTTAGCATGCATTTTCCTGACGGTTAGCAGCGTTATGAAATGGAAATCGCACAGTAACCACAACATCGACCGCTATGCAGCTCTATGAAATTGGGCTCAGGTATATAACAGAGTTAACTCTATAGCAAAAAAGAATGATCATGAACTCTTGAATTTTCTGGGTTTTTGGACAAAAAGCAATGCATGATATATTGGGACAACTTTTCGTCCATATTACTCACAAAGTTACATAAAATACTGTTGTGTATGGATTATATGTCTGGATTTACCAAAAATGCTTCTGGATTGAAGTAAAATCACGCATGCCTTGTTGCATGAGTGCTCGCAATGGTTTATTGTCTGATGACACAATGTATCACACTAAAAAACACTTTTTCAGTCTAGACTTTATTATGTGCATTGAAGCCAGAAGCTATGCTGGTTTCACTGTTGGTATTCTCATGTGATCCATTTTCGTTAATACTGTCTGATACCTTCTTCAATACATAGATTTTCTTATGATCCGGATTTATGGTTCGCTGAATGGAAGGGGATTGCGGTGGCGGCGAAATACCTTTAATTTTTATCCTTTTGAGCTGAAAACGTGATTTATTATCGTATTATAACGAGTCAGTCTTTTTATCAGGGCGGTTCACACTTTCGTAATTTTTTTTAGTTTGTGTGTTGCTAATCCCCATCACACCGAACTCATTCCACCAACGTTATGAAAGGTCATGTTGCCGAACGTATAGTTAAAGGCAGTGGACACTATTGGTAATTACTCAAAATAATTATTCACACAAAACTTTACTTGGTAACGAGTAATTGGGAGAAGTTGATAGTAAAAATAAAAAATAAAAACATTGTGAGAAACGGCTCCCTCCAAGTGACGAAGTTTTCGAGAAAGAAGTAATTTTCAACGATTTTGATTTCGAGAACTCAGATTTAGAATTTGAGGTCTCGAAATCAAGCATGTGAACGCACACAACTTCGTGTGAAAAGGGTGTTTTTTCTTTCATTATTATCTCGCAATTCCGACGACCAATTGAGCTCAAATTTTCACAGGTTTGTTATTTTATGCATATGTTGAGATACACCAAGTGAGAAGACTGGTCTTTGACAATTACCAATGGTGTCTAGGGTCTTTAAACTGTGTGCAACCCCCACTATTTTTGTTTTTTAAAACTAAGTTGCTATAATACTCTTTGCTAAATAATGTTGTATACATTTCTGTCTTATTTTCTTAAAACCATTTTTCTCTTATTATTAAAAAAACTTTCACAGGCTAGCACAGAGAGGGCGCACTATTATTCTCTCAATCCATCAGCCAAGATATTCAATCTACCGAATGTTTGACAAGTTACACCTCTTGAGTAAAGGCGAGACAGTCTACCACGGCAAAGCCAACAAAGCTCTGGACTATTTCAAATCTCTCGGTAAAACAACATGATTCATCTGTTTTTGTTGGTCATTTAAATAACTTTGGAATATTTTGTATTCACTCGGATTGATCGACGACTGGTCAAGTGGTGTGTATTACGGCCCCTATTTGGTTAAAAGTTCGGTCCGTTAACAGCTGCCGGCCACCGTCCTGACTACGTAGTGCAAACCGGCTCCCTCGCATCCTGTATTAGTTTTCTGGAACTGTTTATAATAATTCAAGATTCTCAAGAGTTACCCCGCTGTACTCGGACATCTGAAGATATCTGTAAAATAGAATGAAACATCGAATTCATGTCGACAAATAATCCATCTTGAAGAAGGGAAGGCAAAACGGATAGATCAAATCACATGCAGGTATAAGACACGCACCGTAATACATTTTAGACAAAAATAGCTTTCATACAAACTAAAACATTTTCACCATTTAAATTAATAAACAATACCTTCAGAAATTGATTATTATAACAACTTGAATATCAGACTCATGAACTTTATTTTCTCTTTCCGTTGCCAAGGTTACCATTGCGAAGAGCATAACAACCCTCCTGACTTCTTTCTTGACGTCATCAACGGTGACTCATTTGCCATTTCTTCAATCGATGATGAATTGGGTAAGAAATGGTGTCCCTCCCCCCCTTCCCTCTGCCCACTTAGTAAAACTCAAAGGGAAGAAACTATACAAATTTACATCAGCCATTTTGCACATGTATCTCCATGTAGGCTATTTCATCTGCTCTCAACCGGACTTTCTCCTTTCTCCTTTTTGCTCCCCGAATATGGAACAACCTCACAGTATGCATCAGCAATTTTAACTCTTTGGCATTGATAAAAAAGAAATCTCACAAAACTCACTTATGTCAGATGTAAAAAATGTTGTTGTTTTAGTTCCATTTTATTTATTTATTTGTTTATTTATTTATTTATTTATTTATTTATTTATTTATTTATTTATTTATTTATTTATTTATTTATTTATTTATTTATTTATTTATTTATTTATTTATTTATTTATTTATTTATTTATTTATTTATTTATTTATTTATTTATTTATTTATTTATTTATTTATTTATTTATTTATTTATTTATTTATTTATTTATTTATTTAATTATTTATTTATTTATTTATTTATTAATTTATTTATTTATTTATTTATTTATTTAATTATTTATTTATTTATTTATTTATTTATTTATTTATTTATTTATTTTTTTTTTTTATTTTTTTTTTTTTTTTGGGGGGCACTTTGATATTGATGTAAAAGCGCTTTATAATTAATATTTTGTTGTATGTATGAGGATAATGAAGTCCATCTGGAAAGGAAATCTCCATTCATGCAGTTGTGGATTCAGGTGAAGAGGAGTATTATGCCAGATTGAAACTTGAAAAGTCACAAACTTGGAAAGTATACCGTAAAAAAGCCAGAGAATAAATAACAAAGAAAGCCTATAAGAAACAGCATCCCTTGTAATTTGTTAAACACTAACAACGTAAATTATGACGTCATCGTTTCAGGGGCAGTGGAGGAGGGTAAACCCAAAACCGAGCCCGTACCACCCAAGGATCTTGGGGATGTCTTTCTGAAGACGCAAGCTTACATGACAATGAAGAGCAAAGCTGATGAGATATATGAAACTTTCTTGAATGTGGAGGCAGCAGGAGGGGCAAAAGTCAGCTATCCTACGTCATTTCTGAGACAGGTGAATTGAAGCAAAAATCGCACAATAATGTTTCTCTCTGTTTTTTAAAGATGTTAAATTCTAAAAGGATAAAGAATTAGAATGTCGTTATTACTATTTGTTTGTACCCTTACACCGGTACTTTCCCGAGTTCTGTGGAGAAAAACAAATGCATATTATTCGGATGGGATTCGAACCCTCGACCTTTTCAACTCTCTTTTTACATAATAAAAAGCAACGTTGAGACTGACCTAGCGTTGGTATGGCCATTTTGGAATCCTTAACGGTCGTTTCTGTCTCAGGGCTGCTTGGAATATTTAGCATGAATAATGTTGTTAATTTTGGTTTTTACCCATGTTAGCACTGTATACTCAGTACTTTCTTTATCCCCGATGCAAATTTAACATCTATGAATAATGTTACTAATGAAGGATATGTAATTTCATATTATTTGATGTTTCTTAAATCTTTGTTTGTAGCTGTTCTACGTCTCGGGAAGAGCGACTAAAAATATCTTGAGGAACCCGAAGAGCTCTTACATGCAGGTATGTTATCATGCAGACTATCAAAGTGTTACAAACCTTATCCAGTGCTGAATTCGGTCACGGAGATTCAAATGAGGGCGCTACCAGAAGAATTGTGCGCACATGAACAGAATTTCATGCCTTGCCCCCAATTGCCTTCAAAAGTTGCCTCGTGTGACAATGCCCTTACAATAATGATCCATTGTCTTCCATCGTCAGGTGATTGTACTCGCCTTCATCGCAGTGATCGTAGGTCTCATCTATTTCCAGATTGACAAGTCAGCTTCCTCGGGAATTCAAAACAGGTATGAAGTAGAATGCATTCAACATGACGTCACGAGATCGAAACAGCGCCCTCACTGATGTCAATGAAGACCTTTCATTGGCTGAAAGGCAGCAATAAATGCTATTTTATTATTTTTCTTCACAAAAAAACAGATGCCACAAATTAGCATTTTAAACTTCGGGTTTAAAATAATGATGGTAAAAAGCTTCCCTTAAAATATGGCATGCTGAGAAACGGGTAAAACAATTTTTTAAGAAACTAAAATAAATGTTCTTCTCCTCAGTTAGACGAAAATAAATTTAGCATGTACAACAGATTTATGCGACTCTCCTGAAACATTGCTCTGTAGTTTCACCCTTTTCTCAAAAACGTGACGACTAATGCAGCTGAAACTTCTACATCAATGGGTTTAACGATGTTACATACATCTTCATTCACAGTGAGTAAGGATTCATGTCATAGCAAATTATTGATCTACAGAGGGTATAAAAACCTTTTTAATGATGGAAAAACGGAGAAAATACTATAAAGTATTTTCTCCGTTTTTTTTTTACAAACTCTTGCATTAACAGATGTTGTATTGCAGGGTCGGGGCTTTCTTCTTTGTCGTGACGAATATGATCTTTGGTAATGTCAGCGCTAATGAAGTCTTCATCGCAGAGAGAACGATCTTCCTGTAAGTCTCGTCCATTATCCATCCAATATTACAAGAGAATACAACATTATTCTGGGCCCAATTATTTTACAAAGCTATTTAAAGGAACATTACAGAGTTTTTGGTATAACAGAACAAAAATCGTCTAATATCACAGATTTACTAAAACTTACATGGTCTAACGATGATTGTAAAAAACAATCCCTTGAAAATTTATGTCTGAAAAGTAGGTTAATACTAGCTAAAATAGTATGTATTCACCATTGGTGTTGCTAGTACACACATTATTTTTCTTGCTTTTTATCAAAAGAATTTAGCAAACGGGACGTCCGCTAAATAGTTTTATGAAAGTGGGCCCTGTTTTTCGACCGCGGGCTAAGGGCACCCTTTCTAAATGACGGCATGTG
Source organism: Asterias amurensis (assembly GCF_032118995.1). Lineage (NCBI taxonomy): Eukaryota > Metazoa > Echinodermata > Asteroidea > Forcipulatida > Asteriidae > Asterias > Asterias amurensis. Next base: position 845,821 of record NC_092668.1, on the reverse strand, counting down.
CTACAAAGATGTATTTTATTATTTATTTCTCTTTTCTTGCAGTCACGAGTCAGCGGGCGGTTTCTACCGGGTCTCAGTCTATTTCTTCTCCAAGGTCTTCTGCGACCTCCTGCCCATGCGCATCGTACCAACGTTTCTGTTTGCCGCCATTACTTATTGGATGATCGGTAAGAAACCTAATTATAGGCGTGTCTTATTTGGGAGGGGGTTGGTGAAACTTGATGTCAAAGTATGATAAAGGGACGCACAATAATCTATAAAAACCTACGCAGTCAGGTAGGGATTCCAAACCCAATCCACTTAGTGCCAACCGGCGTGACTCGAGCCGGGGTCCTAGAGATGGAAGGCAATTTATTTCGGTTTAAAACACAACACATTGTCCGTAGCATTACATGGCATACTTAAATGAGATGTTTACAAAGTTTAATAAATCTACAAAAGACGTGCAAAATCTGGACCCGCCAGATGTTAGGATAAAGGGTTTCAACACATCGATACATACAATGTAAGATACCACTACGCCAACCACGACCAGCCGACTACCTCCCAATCCAAAACCTGTCAATAATGTTTATACTCCAAAGACGAGATCACACTTACTCTTTTGAAATGTCCACCATTTTATTTCTCGTCCTTCTTTCCACGCAGGTTTCCGACCAGACGCAGCAGCCTCTTTCATTTACGCACTGACTCTTATTGCGACCGCTGTCTCGGCAAGTAGCCTTGCCTTCTTACTGGGTGCATGCTTCAACATCTTAGCCATCGCTAACCTCATGATTGCAATGGCTTATGTCTTCATGATGGTAATATTTCTATCTTTATTAATTATCTTCAAAAACTAAACTAACATTACACAGACAGACTCTCCGGTCAGACCCAAAGCCGAAGCCTATGTTTTAAACGGTTTGTCTAGCATCAAATAATAAAATAAATTTTGTTAGAGTGTACTTCATTTTTCGTTTTCTTCTTGCACTGTTGCAGATCTTTGGTGGACTGCTGATCAACATCGCTTCCTTGCCTAGCTGGGTGCAGTACTTACAATATCTTAGTATCATTAGATACGCCATGAATGTGAGTAACGTGTGCCAATTTAGGTGTATCGGCGGGAGAGAAAGGGGTACATGGAAGGGGTATCCCATGTAGGACTACCCCACCACCCATGGGAGGAAGGCACATGGGAAGGGGCTCGAGAGGATATCATTTTTGATGACGTACTGAATGTTTTAGTGTTTGGATTATAACCAAGAATAACCATCGTAACTTTACCCACAGGCTCTGTCCATCAACGAACTCAGAGACCAGGAATTCTGTGATCCACCTGTCGCCAATACGACGCAAAATTGGTAAGGACAGAAACTAGAATGAGTGCTATAAAATTTGTAAGGACATAATATAGAACGAATGCAATACTTAATTTGGGTAAAAGTATTACTCCATTTAAAGAAATAGTTCGACTATTTCAATAATCTTTTTGTATCCCTCTGTGTTTCAGCATTGAAGGAAATGACTACCTCGAGACCCAAGGAATAAGTTTTACCGACTGGGCAATGTGGGAGAACATCGTTGCCATGGGTGCGCTTACTGTCGTCTGTCTGTTCCTAACTTACGTCCGCTTGAGGAATATTCCAAGATTTAAATAAAGACTTGAGAGAAAAGATTTATATAGGGCCTATTCAGTCTCAGATGAAGGGCCCTTTCCAAACCTCGGCTGGGGCTCCGGTGTGGCAGGGGATTCTGCCCCCCCCCCATAATTATTTGGCGAACTGTGTACAAACTTCTTCTGATAGCGCCCTCTTTTGAATAATCATCCTACAGCCCATCCTGTTTTCCTATGCGAATGATGCGAATGAGGACAGAATAAAGCGTCGGCCTCAAAATATTGAATACAGACAGATTTGAGAACCCAGAAAAATGGATACAGTGTAAATATTTTGCCCATGATGACGTAGGGGTTGTTTTCTTTTAATTTGAGATATTTTGGATGACATTATCTAAAATAAATGTTAATATTAATTTACGAGAGGTGTAATTAGAGGGGCTAGGAGTATAGTGGTTAAAATACTTTTGTTTTCTTTTACTGTAAAAAACCTGTGGGACTTCTAAATATTCGTTATGTATTTTGATACTTTTTAATGAATTTGCACTGTTTGCCATGTCAGTTTGTAATGATAAATTTTATAAATCGCCTGTTACAAAAGTTTAAAAGCGCCACATAGCATCTCTGAATAAACATAACATTATAATTACTTAACTTAGCATAAAAGTAAGTAAGTTTTTAACATGGCTTTGAATGATTCAAGACATGATACATGTCGGATGTAAAGAGGTAGATTGTTCCATAATGTTGGTTGTTGGTTGTGATGTTTACCCATAAAAACCGGCTGCAGTGCAGAGCATAATATAAGCCGAGACTTGGAAAGAGTACCAAAACTTTGTTGTTCTACCGAAAGTTTTAGGGAAAGTTCGTTAATACTGAGGGGTATACAATGCCCGGTGGTGGTGCGGCAACCCGAGTTTACGCAACGCTTACTTAAGGATTATTAAATTTAGTTTTCAATACCTTTTAGAAATGTCTTAATAAATTTTCATGACTCTACTGCCAATCAGTAGTGTCGGTATGCATTCATGGAGGTGATAATTTGCGTCATGAAAAAGGCTAAAACTTGCCCACGTCTGTTTTGTAAGCAGACACCCTGTGGATGTAAACTTTAAGGGCGAGAAGATGATTATTTAGGCCTACCCACTCTTTGAAAATCGTACATTTTGTTTGTATCATTGTTCAAACAAGAATTAAAAATAACTGAAATCCTGATCTGTTGGTGTTTCGAATTTCCATATTTGTTTGCCAATTATCAACCAAGAGTTCCGGTGCCACATGCAATTATGTCCTCTATGCAATACTATCCGGAGGACATTACTGCATATGCAATAATGTTCGCCGGACGGTTTTGCATATGCAATCGTATCCGCCCGGACGCTGCTGTATAATGCAATTAGGTCCGCCCGGACACATTTGCATGTGCAGTTGTGTCCGCCCCCTGCAAAATCGTCCTTGTAGTAAATTAAACGCCCTTGGTCGACGGAACACATTCGCCATTTTTTTACAAGCTTTAAAGTGCATGTCATCTCATGACATGGGAAATGTCGGGCCGTTGGGTATTCGCTGCTATCATAAAATGCGTGAATATTCGTTCTGCAACTATTGGTTCAGTGCAAGCGCGCACATACATGTACTGTCCGCCGGACGGTTTTCGCATAGCCCCGGACACGATTGCATATGCAAAAGTGTCCGGAGCGGACAGTATTGCATGGCGAACACAATTGCATCTGACACCGTTTGTGATGTTTTTCTGTGGTCATTTGATTTAATTATCTTACATTTTGTTTATGTGCTAGCTGCCATTCGAAACGCCGTTCAAACAAAACCATTTCCTAAAAGGCATACTTGTGTCAAATTGAGTGCCGGGAAATAATAATGCCCCTCCAAACAAAACTAGACCCGCCCTTCACTCAATCAAAAGGAAACAGCGCCACCTTTTGACTGTTTGGTATCTTGTCAGGGATTTAGGAATAAAGCTGATGCATGTAATTTGTACATACACTACACGTCGTATGTATGTACGGACGTGTAAAAATGCAGCAGAGACAACGACTTCAACAACCAGCTGCATGCGACGACTTCGTTCGACAGACAGCTAAGTTTTGACAATTTGGCGTTGATGGATATCAAGTCACAAACAACATGGAGGTAGAATGTTTTACGAAACTTTGAACCGTTGTTAAGTGAGTATTACTTAGTCTTATTGACGACCATGATATTAGTTGTAACTTGGTCAGTGGAAATTACAAACGCTTGTTGAATTTAGCCTCGACTCCCACACAAAAACTCACAGTGGTCGAATCTTCACTGGACCACGGGCATGACAGGTAGACAGGCCAAAGCAAAGGCCAGTAAACAAATGACCAGACACGTCCAGTAGTCTTGCGGGATGACTTTCCGTCTTGTGTTTTACTTTTGAATAACAATAACTCACTCACTGTGTGTAATATTTTGAACAGAAACAAATTATGTTCGCCTGAAATTAATATGACTGTTTGTTCAATTGTTGACTCGACTCCTTGACTTGAAGTTGAGTCTTTGACTTGATCGATTGAGTCGGAAAATATATTTAATTTCAATATTGTTTTGTGTTGAGTAATAAATGAATGAGGTTGTAGTACACTTATTCTTTAAAGGCAAACTATTTCTTTGGTTTTTGGATTCTTTAAACATGTTAATGAAGATATCAATTCATTTAAAAAGGAGGTTGCGTTTTTGAGGAATCGCCAAAAATCTGAAGCGATATGTCCATGCCAAACCTTACCTTGCAGGAAGAAAAATCCCCAAATTGGCACAATCTGCTGATGTAGGCTTCCATTTATTTTCCATTAATTTTAAGACTGATTACCAGAACGTTGACTTCTCATTAGAAGCTATAACTTATAATTGGGGTCCTATCATTTTGGGCCTTTAAACCTGATACATTTTTAAAATTTTCCCCAAATTCGAGCATTGGTGTACACTGCAGAATGAATCAGCTGTGGCCAGCGGAAGTTCAAGTGTGGATTAAACATGTTAAAGGATTGTGTCCTTGCTTGTTTGGTTTCCTGTATCCCCAATGGACCACAGTTGCAGTTTCCCCTTTTATAATAAGAGATCAGACTGATTCTGAATCTATTTATAAACTTTCATTTCCACTAGGAAACATGCTGCATTTACATACAGTGATGTAGATACAATACTTTGGGTGTATTTCAAACTAGGAAAAGCTGTTTCCCCTTTCAGTTGAGAAATCACATGGGATCCATTTTTATCTTTTTTTGTTTTGGGTACACCCTTCTGGAAAGGTTTGTTCAGAAACTGAAGTCATACAAAAAGAAATTGTTGCTTCAGTCAAGTGTTCAACCAACACTAAACAAGGTCATGTAGGGTCCAAAACCAAAACACTCCACACTCTTTTTATAAACGGATCATTATTTTGGACAGTATACTCTGACGATACAGGTGGACAGACTACTGTCCGAATTCAGCACCAACAAACACTCAAAAGAGATTTACATACACATGAATGGTGTCACAGCAAATTTCTTAAATCCATTGTGACAATTTCTGGTTTGGGTGGGTTGAGATTGTATTTATTTTTGCATAGTATACAAACTCTAGGGTTTTACAGAATTGAGATTATTAAATTAAAGTTTCTACTTTCTCTAAACTCAAGGGTTTTACAGAATTGAGATTATTAAATTAAAGTTTCTACTTTCTCTTCCAAACAACAGTTACAGTGATGTCCGATGAGGGACCCAGCCATTTTTGAATCATGGAAAACTGAAGTTTACGAAGAAGAAGGAGAACTTTCCTTGTGTACAGCCCAACGGCAGCAGGATTTTGCCGGAACTTTGGATCAAAATGCAGGAATCGAGCCAAAAAGATGCAAGGCGGGATATCAACAGTCTTGAAGTTTAGCCTATCCTCAGCTTCCAAGTGTAGGAAAGTACATGTAGGAGAAGTCTAGTCACTGACAAGACTCCTGCGACCACACCCACATTTGACTTCTAAGTTAAGAAAGTACATGTAGAAGAAGTCTAGTCACATTGACGGGACTCCTGCCACCACACCCACGTTTGACTTCCAAGTTGTTGACTTACATAAAGTCAACATGAACGTCATTCGCTATTACACAATGACGACTATAAAGAAGTTGATGGTTCTTCTTGTAGTTTTGAGTCTCATCTCAATGTGGTTTCTTAGTTACAGCGTCTTGCCACTGAAAGGAGAAAATGATAAATCACTACATATGAGACTCCCATCGAGTCAGTCTGTGTCGAACACGGAGACAAGAGACGGGCATGCTTCCAAACGGCAACCCAGTAAACACTCCCCAGATCGGGAAAGAGATGAAAGTCATGTGTTACCATCAGCGCTGGTTATCATCGAACGCTCGGATTCAGTGTTTGCGTATAACATCACCAGCGCCCTCGAGGCCAATAGAATTGACTTTACGGCAGTGCTCATTAAAGAGCGACACTGGCCTAGATTAGAACACAAACAGGTCGGGAAATTCTCAGTCATTATTTTTCAGGGTATTCACTTGTATTTAGACATGGACAAGAACTTACTACAAGCTATTCATCAGTACTGCAAAAAGTATAGCGTTGGAATTATATTTTTCGCCGTTGTGAGAAAAACGGACGAAGCTTACACAAGACAGATTGGTGATCTTCCAGTGTACATGGATCAGCGACTCAGCTTGAAAGATCTTGTTATAAGCCCGTCGGCTGACGATGTTTTATACGTGACAAAAGCTGGCCAGCGTATCAACGATTCGTTACCGTACGACGACTGGACAGTGTTTAGAACTAAACATACCTCTTACAGACCAATCGTCCAAGCCAAAACTTTAAGTCAGGATCTACTGAAATTGAATTCACCCGCCCCTGTCCTGCACACGACGATGTTACTAGACGAGGGAAATTTTGACGGTATTCGAAGAATATTTATCGGCAATGACTTGAGATTCTGGCTTCACTACATCTTATTTTTGGACAGTATTTCTTACCTCTCGCACGGACTTCTCAAGACGTCTCTGGACAGATACATCCAAGTCGACATCGATGATATTTTCGTCGGAGCTAAAGGAATCAGAATGACTGCCCCAGATGTGGAGGTATGAAACAAAATTCTTTTGAATTCTAAATCAATATCTGAAACGCTTTCACACTGAAGAGCCATTTCCCAGGAAATAAAACCCAAGAACATTCAAGGCTTAAAATATTTCAACCCACAGTAATTTCAATTTTGTCACTATAATCACTCTTGACTAAGACCTTTCCCTCACTCCATTCAGGCGCTACTCTTACAACAAGACATCCTAGCCGAGAAGATTCCAGGCTTTAGTTTCAAGCTTGGCTTCTCGGGAAAGTTCTTCAAACGCGGAAACGAGAAAGAGATGGAAGGGGATGAGGCCTTGGTGAAAAACGCTCAGAAATTTTCCTGGTTCCCGCACATGTGGAACCACGCCCAACCCCACACGTTTGACAACCAAACACAACTTGTTAACGACATGAAGAAGAATGTTCATTTTGCTAAGGTAAGAATCATTGATTAATTATCATTTAACTCTGATAAGCAAGGATGACACAAACTCCAACCCCTTATATCACCGTGTTGTTTATTAAGGACGACCCCCCCCCCCCCCACCCAAACCGAGTGACCCTAGGTTACAAAATAGTGATTTTGTGCATTCCGGGGCAATCTCTGGCCGACAAAATACTGCACTGTTCATAGGATCAACACACTGTGAAAAACACTAAACTTGATACCAGTCCTCTTGTACCTTTAGACCCATCAGATTGTTGTAGATGAATCCTATGCCATAGCACCACACCATTCAGGAGTGTACCCAACCCAGTTGATTCTCTACAACGCCTGGAAGCAAGTCTGGGGAATTAAGGTTACCAGTACGGAGGAGTACCCTGCCTTGAGACCAGCGAGGAAACGGAAAGGATTCATCTTCAAGGAAATCATGGTAAGGTTTACTTATATTCTTTAACCCTCCTACTGTTTGGCCATTAAATATTGTCCACTTGTTTGTAATGATAGACAACTATCTGCCTGCATTAGTATTTCTTGATTGATAATGTCGCCTCATTTGTGATAGCATACTATGGCTTGTAATTTGTGTTTCAGTTTTGAATATTCTTAAGTAGCATCTGTATTTTTTTAACTAATGTAATGCGCATCTGAACATATTTGTATGAAACTTATGCATAAAATAAATAAATTATTCTTTGATGACATCTTGAGTGCATAAAATATATTGTACGTGTGCGATAATGGCACTTACGGAATACATAACATAGTTCATACATAAGACATATTAGAAGACATGAGAAAACTCTGTTGATCTCCAAAACAAGAAATTGCATTGCTCACATAATTTTAAAAAAACTTTGCCCTGAAAAATTTAATTAGCTACATCTTGTGATAATTCTTGTTTATGTTATAACATCTCATGTAGGTTCTTCCAAGACAGACGTGTGGTTTATTCACACACACCATCAGGATGAAAGATTACCCAGGAGGAAGGGAGAGACTTGATGGCAGCATCCATGGAGGAGAGCTCTTCCAAACCATCGTTAATAATCCAGTAAGTTTACCAGGGAAACTCATATGGTGCTACCACAAAACTCATCTAAGTTGTCTTAAGGCGAGCTTTGAATTACATGCAGGTTTTAGAGGGGAACAAAAACTTTTGAGACATCTGGGAGTTGGGGTACACCAGGAAATCCTTTGGGATGCCTGGGAGGGAAATCCTCATGCCTTGTGAACGTACTTAATTCTGTACTGATACATGTATACTTTCTACCCAGATCAACATTTACATGACCCACATGACAAACTACGGCAGTGACCGTCTGGCGTTGTACACCTTTGACAAGGTAGTCAACTTTGTGGAGATGTGGACCAACATCAGACTCAAAGCAGAAAAACCAGTCAAGCTTGCCAAGAAGTATTTTGAGTTCTTCCCCCAGGAAAAGGAGCCGCTGTGGACAGTAAGTTATCTTTAAAACTATTGGATGAAACAAAAGAGTCGCAGGCTGTATCGTAAACTTGGGAGTGATCCCTAGCTATACGGCAGGTACAGGTTTTATGGCTACTGACTGGCAACCCCGACCAAAGATATTTTAAAAAAATAGGGAGACCGCCAACATACAAACTGCTCCAGTGAACTTTTCTTTGTTCATTCCCAACTTAGTGTATAAATTTACCCAGTCAGTTTCCCTTGTGGCTTCTTCCTTGAACCAAGAATAGTGTAGCAAATGCATTGGGATGAAAACAAAATCAAGCTAGTTCATTGTTTGTGTCGTTGCTTTTCTTTTCAGAACCCTTGTCAAGACAAACGTCATTTAGAGATCCTACCAGAGAAGCCAAAGTGTACCCAACTTCCAAACTTGCTTGTGATTGGACCACAGAAGACAGGTTAGTTTCAACCCCACACCCACACCCAAACTTTTGGTAGGCTCCTGTCACATTTTAGTCTTGATCAAGGTGTGCTGGCTGGATGTCATGGTTTAGTCCAATTTAGGCCTGTCATGACAGTTTGCTATAATAATGTCCCAAATTCAAGCACAACCCTTCATTCACAGTATGTTGGTTCATGCACTCTAACTGAACACACAAACTAAAACCAAATATAAGGCAAGGCACCTTTTGGCCAGCAGTCCACTAGAAAGTTTTTCTGTTATTTTGTTCAGGAACAAGTGCATTGCATTCCTTCCTCTCCATGCATCCCAACATCTATAAGAATCAACCCAGCGAGGAAACGTATGAAGAGTTGCAGTTCTTCTCAACCACTAGGACGTATCTTCAAGGGCCGGAATGGTAAGATGCCAGAATTACTCCTTAAGACACGTTAGACCCGTTCCCATGTAGAGCTTAACTTTCCTAATTCCTTTTTCTTTGTTTTCCTTTCTTTCAAAGCGCTAAGTACAAGCTGTGTCTGCTCAAAGCCACCAAAATTCAAAAGAGATTTATCACATGGTTGATCCAAGATTTTCATATTCCATGTTGCTATTTAGCCTGTAGGCCTTCAGGTAGTTCTGTAAAACATATACATTTTTTTTGTCCTGTAGCTAAACTTTTGTTTTGTGCAAGTAATGTTACTGTACTTTGTGAAATGGCAAAATAAATAGTAATAGTAATAATAACATGCAAACTCGAGTTGAGTGTCTTGACGACTCTTATAACTCATGGATGGTTTCACAAAACACTACAAGATGCATCTTAAGATGAGTTGTCGGTATCACCATAGTGATTTGTATTGTGACATCATATATTGCTTTGCAAGTAAGCTTGAGATTCGTCTTTGCTATCCAGAAATTGAGCCCAAGTCTTCCCTCTTCATATTATGGGAAAAAGAAGAGTCTTTGAGAAAGACTCTTCTACGGTCGAAATGTCAGGCCTTTAACTATTTTTTGCATTTACAATACCATAGGTCCTTTTGGTTGGTAAGCAGTTTGCAATTGCTTTTTACTCGGTGTTTTTTGTCCTACTTTAGGTATATGAATTTCTTCCCGCAAGTTGAGGATTCCACGACGGCTCTTCTATTTGAGAAAAGTGCCACCTACTTTGACAACGCCAACGCCCCTTTGAGGGCCTACTCTCTCCTACCGAAGGCAAAACTCATCGTTATTTTAATTGACCCGGCAAAGAGGGCTTATTCTTGGTATCAGGTAGGCTTCAATTTTATTATTATTTAGAACTTCAATTTTAGGTTTACTCAAAATGTTTAAGATTGTTAGAAAAAAATGTAAACCATTTTTTATCTGTAAATAAATTATCTATGTTGTGTACTATTGTAACGTATTGTTACGCTCGCTCCAGAAGACGATCAGAGCATATTGATTGAAATATTGTGTTGAAACCAGCAGTTCTTTTCAGAACCACCCCAACTCATTTAGAGATAGTCATTACGTGGTGTTACCGCAAACCTTAGCATATCGTATTTTCACAATGCAAAGTTTAAAATCCTACTTATTGTAACGTTGATTTGTACAGCACGAGCGAGCCCATGCAAACCCAGCGAGTATGAACTACACTTTCTACGATGTCATTTCATCAGGGACAGAGTTGGGTAGACAGGTTGTGTCTCTCCGCAATCGATGCCTAGACCCTGGGAAATATACACAGCATTTACAGAAATGGTTACAATACTACCCCACTGGCCAGGTGAGAAAAGATTCAAGGCGTTAAAATCACAAATTGAGGGCACAACTTCATAAAGCTGTCAAGTACATGTAGGAGGAAAAACAATTGTTTTTTTGCTCATAGGAATTGTGCCAAAAAAGTGCTACATGTACAAAGGAACAGGATACCAGCTGAAATGCCATGTAAAGTACATTGTTATTGGTTGGTTTCCCACTACCTATTACAAATAAGCTGAGTGATATTTCTTTGAATTAAGTTTAAGATATATATTTTTTTGAAATTTATACTAATTTGTTTCAATTGACTTTCAGCTCATGGTGTTGGATGGTGACTTGTTAAAAGCCGATCCAGTGGCTGCCATGTTTAAAGTTCAGCGATTTCTACACATGAAAAAAGTTGTGGATTTTAGCAAGAGCATTATGTAAGTATAAACTAAAACCTATTTAAGGATTGAACTAAGAAAAATACCAATACAAAACATGCAGTTGGCCTGTGTTACATAGAACTAAGTTCAAAGGTGAAAGTTACAAAAATCTACCAGGCCAGTACACGGCATAAAATAAAAGTGAGGTGTATAATTTTGTTGTTTAGTTTCATTTGATTTTAATTTCAGTTCATTTTTTTTTCACAGCTATGATGGAAAGAAGGGTTTTTGTTTTGTTTTGATTTTTATATTTATATTTTTTTTTCCACAGCTTTGAAGCAAAGAAGGGATTTTATTTGATTTTGATTTTTACATGTTTTTTTTTCCCACAGCTATGACGCAAAGAAGGGTTTTTATTGCCCTGTGGTGACTAAAGGTCACACTAAATGCCTCGGCAAAAGTAAAGGTCGTATCTACCCACCTATGGACTCGGAGTCAGAGAAGTTTCTTCAGCATTATTATCAGAGTCACAATGTTCAGTTAGAGGCTTACTTGACGAGTATTAGCCAGTCTCGACCGGCGTGGTTAAACAAAGCTCTAACGGAAAAAACTAAATGAAATCTGCCAATTGATCGGCATTTCTTTAGGGCAAAACTATCAAAACTAACTGGTGTCTGATGTTACTTGATCTGACAACAATGTTTATGTCCCACCTCCCAAAATTTAATTTCCTTTCATTCACATTATGATTGAAACATTCAGTTGTCATCCACCGGTTCTGTTCAGAACCAACCCTACTCAAAAGAGATTTATACATGGTGCTACCACAAAACTCACATAAATGTGTTACCACCACACAGTTTCAAACCATACTAAAGCATAACAAGTTTGATAGTTCAGCCCCAGTCTAAAAACACCAGTAACTCAACGCCAAAACTGTTGGACTCTGGTTATGGTGGTATGCCTGTCTCCATGTAAAGCATAAATCAGTTCAATAGTGCAGTTTGCATTCCAGTTGGATTTTGATGGGAATGTTTTAGTGTTAAGAAATGACCTCTGTCAAATTGAGCCCTGGAGTTTTAAAGTGGAGTGTTTTAAATATTTAAATCATATCTCTCATGAGAATATACCAGTACTATAATAGAGGACAACTTATTTTAGAATGTCCAAAATGTTGGCTTTCTTCATGTTTAGAGGAGGTGATGTTAGAAATATTTTTATACCACAAAAACAAAACTAATGTTCAGGAACCATGTTGGTTCCTGACCACAGTGTTGTGTTATTTTAAACAAACTTAAAACTGCCAAAGAGTACTACATGTAAAACACCTGTAATGAGCTTCCTGTGGTGGTAGGGTGTATCCCACTCCTGACACCAATTGGGTTTTATTTATTATTATTTAAACGAAATCACTTACCACAAACCTCATTGTATTACTTAAGCCATTTTCACACACGGTTTTCCAATTGCGCGCCTAGTTTATTTGGTATAATTAATAGTAGTTGCCTTCTGTGCTTCAGGATTGGCCTATTGTTTTGAGCTGAACAATAATTGACTGGATCAGCAAACACTAATCGTCAATTTCAAATTCAAATCATGTTGCACATATTCAGTCATTGTAATGTAAATTCAGTACTGTTATGCTTGCTAGGAAATACCCTGAAATGCAAGAGGGCGCTATTTTGTTGGTCTATTGCGCGCAGGAAACTAAACCGCTTTATATTTTTTGTACATGAAACAAGCACTAGTACTACTCTTGGCAATTACATTTCAATTCGATTGTGCTTTTTTTTTTTACTTCTACAATATTTAATAACTAATTTGATGCAATTAATTTTTGTACGGATTTTTTTTGCATAATGCATCTTATAAAGCTAAATATTTGTCATAGGTTAAATTCTTCTTGTAAATAAAATGAAGTAGACCAAAAGTCCTTTAAGAGTTGAATACTTTCTTGTGCTGTATGGTCAAATTTGTCTTCGGGTTCCGTCCAAAAAAAAAAGATGAGAGAAAATCGTGTCATTTTACGGTTTGATAGACAGGTTAAAATGGAGGCGGGAAAATGTCCGCTGCAAAATAGTGTTTACTCATTTGAATGTGATCTGATTGGTCATGCGTCTATGATGTCACATTGTAAATGGAGCCTTGGCAAAGTGTCGAAAAGGTAGATATTTTGCCCCTCCCAAAACAGTCTTATTTTGAAAATACTTCTGGCAGAAGAGAGGCATTTTTTGTGGCTGGCACCGAAAGCGATGTACATTTAGTATCCTCCCTCTTTGTAAAAGGGTCTGGTTACGTAATGCATTTTGATAAAATTTTCACTTGGACATTCTGCGGGTGCAAAATTATCCCCCCCCCCCCAAAAAAAAAAAAAAAAAAAAGTGAGGGTCAAAATAAAAACGTGAAAATGAAACGCGTTACCGACAGTAAAGTTTCTCAATTTGTGTAGCCCCTATTCAAAATTATTTTCGGTAATAATTATCTCAAAAACGCTACCAGCTTTTGAAATTATTGTTTTTTAGGTTAGTTGTATTGTATATATAATTATACAGTTTTCAAGTATCAAAGTTGTACGACACATGTCATGTGTTCCACCAGTCATGGACACAAGTTTCGCGCGTTGGCGTTTGGAAGTGTTTAAGCATCGAGGTACCTCCATGGTTGAAGGGAGTGCGCAACAACAACATTGATGTAATGACTGTTCGCACTGATAACATACAATTGGAGTTTAGAAAACATAGAGCAAGGACAGATTTTGGTATAAAGATGGTCATGGTGGAAAACTTCCCCCACATTGTATGCAAATAGACTGTGAGTAGGCCCCTATAGTAATTCAGAAAAAAAGTTTTGATCTCACGAGTCCAATAACCGATGTTTGGAAACAGAGAATGTATTGTCATTATTTTCTCGTGACTCCGAATTCGTTGACAAATTCGGTCATTATAAACTGCAGATGTTTTTTTTGTACAGTCAACGCCGCTACAACGCTGTAAAAAGGATACTCTATATTAATTGGCAAATATGAGTAACCGTATTCATTCGGGCCCAATTTCATAAAACCTGTTGTGAGCACAAACATTTGCTAAGCACAGAAAAGTATTGCTTAGCATAAACAGTTAACCAGCCAAAAAAATATATTTAGTTTACATTGTTGTGACTGGTGCCCCACTCAACTTTTGCTTAGCACAGAAATGTGTCAAGCAGTATTTTCTGCTCAACAGTTGTATGAATTAATTTTGGCCCTGAGCATGGAGGTGAATTAGGCCTACATGTACCATGCATTAGAGCTACATCCAAAAGCAAGGACATAAGTGTATCAACACCGATCAAGTGGAAAAACATCCGGTGTCGCATGCAATTATGTCCTCTATATGCAATACTATCCGGAGGACATTATTGCATATGCAATAATATTCGCCGGACGCTGCTGCATAATGCTATTGTGTCCGCCTCCGTGCAAAACCGCCCTTGCAGTAAATTAAACGCCCTTGGTCGACGGAACACGTTCGCCATTTTTTAACAAGCTAAGTACATGTCATGAATGACATGGGAAATGTTCGGCCGTTGGGTACTCGCTGCTCAATCATTAATACGTGAATATTCATGCTGTATTAGGTTCAGTGCATGCACGCTCGCTTACGCGCGCATATGTACAGAGTCATGTACATGTCCGCCGGACGGTTTTTGCATAACCCCGGACACGATTGCATCCGGACACGATTGCATATGCAAAAGTTTCCGGAGCGGACAGTATTGCATGACGGACATAATTGCATCTGACCATCTGACACCGGCCGTAAAACCGTTAAAAACGCAAGGGAGTGAAATGGGAAATGCCTTTGAAGAGTACCGCCATATTGCTATAGTTGGAAAAACCATGAACTCGCGCAATTGAACCGTCTCGTTGGTACTGTGCACCGTTAATTTTTAGGGGTTGATTTCACAAAAAAGATAGTCCTAACTTAGGACTTTTCCTATGAGTTATTCACAAGTAAAGGCTAGTCCTTAGTTTGGAAAACTTGCCTTGGAATTGGATAAGACTATAGTCTTTACTCTTTGTGAAATCCAGCCCCTGCTCGGAATGTTTTTGACGAGGTGCTTTTATTATAGTGGTGTTTTGCTTTTGGATTCAGGTCAACATGTCTGCACGGAAGGTATACAGTAAGTAGTCACACAGCTATGGGAAACTTGCCTTTCTAAGGCCAGGGGTATTTATCAGGTCAATGAACATGTACAAAGTCATCTACTTTAGCATATCATGGCTGAGTGGTTATTTGGAAACCTTTATGTAGTAGATCTGTGAGAACTATGCATGTATCGTTTCTCCCGTGCAAGCTGTGATTCCAACCAGGACTCTGCAAGATCTTGTTCGTGTACATGAAATGCGTTTTCGGTCAGTGGACCCTCTGAGGTGTTGAAGACCTTGACATCGTTTTGATTACTTGTGTTCCGTTTCTGCAGTTGATTTTGAAGTAAGTGCTGTTTATCTTATCAATTTGCAAGCACACCCGGGAGTAGGTCTATACTGCAACTGGTTATGTTTTTAGCTGTTATCCTGTCGTGTACACAGTGGCCATTGCGCAGGATCAAACCACTGCTTAATATTTTCGTAAAACTTCTAGATCTGCATGCTAAAATCGAGACGATTAATGTAAGTTTTCTATACGTAGCTTGTGAGGCTACAATAAAACATGTTGTAGGGATTGAGCTGCATGCTGGCCACTTGTCACTGATATGGTTGGTATTTTTTAATTTCTAGTAGCGGTATGGGTGTCACTCTGTCACGTCCCCTCTGCTCCTACCCCAATGACATTGAAACATACTAACTTAATTGCTCGATACAGATCCCTGTGTTAACAAATTGTTCTTTTTTTGTTGGCCCCATACAAGCGTGGCTTTTAGCCTTTGGGCTAACTTGCATTAAAATAAAAAGGTTAAACATTAAAAATTAAAAAATTATGGTTCTGTTATTTTCCTTTTCTCTTCAGTTCCCATTGGGTTCGATCAATGTTGATCAAAGGATGACCTCGTCCTTGTGTTTGATTAACACGCGCGTTTTCGTTGGATAGATGAGGCGTATCAGTGGGACCGACCGTCGATTTCACCGAAACTCTTCCTAACGTTGGGATTAATCTTAGGACTTGGGACGAGTTCAGTTCCGTATCCAGAGACACTTGGGCGCATTGAACCCATCCTAAGTTAGGACGAGAAACTCGTCCTAACAGGATTCATCTTAATAGGGTTTCGTGAAGTCAGTTGCAGTACAGCTTAACTAACAATGGACGCCATCTGCAGCGCAATAATGAGGCAGGCAAAACGCTACGGAACACCCAGGAGCTTGAAGAAAACTCTGCTTCTCGTGGTCGTAGTAAGTAGCGTCTTCGTATGGTATCTGAGTTACCACATGTTACCGTCAAGGAATGTTTCCCTAGTAAAAGATCAGATGGAAAAGTCCATCCCTGTGAATGATCCACTTCACTCATCTCAGACCGGGACCAGGCGCGCCACGCTACCCACAAACACGACGCGTGTGCCGTCTCCATTTGGTGATAGACTTGGTACAAATCGTTCAAGAGCGTCTGATACTCTTATGAAACAGAACATAACTGAGAGGGACACTGGGACGAATGTGCGCGTCAATAAGACAGTGGAACCTACCGTTCTGGTTGTGACGAATCAATTTCTTATAAGCTCTGACTTGACCAAAGCCCTAAAAGCAAACAACATCAAATTTGACAAGGTCTATGCATCAACGCTGATAACATCTTGGCCAGCTTTGGAAGACAATGACACAGGGAAATATTCTGTCATATTATTCCAGAGCATTATAATCTTACATGACCTCAATCATGAGTTACTCAGTACAATATATGATTATTGTTATAAATACAAGGCGGGAATTATAGCGTTTTCTCAACAAATGAGCAAAACTACAAAGTATAAGAAGCTTTACCCTCTACCCATGACCATGGAACATGGTCAGTCATTGCGCGATATCTCCGTCAACCCCACTGCTGGTGACGTCTTGCACATCACAAAACCCGGGCAGGGAATGACAGGTAGTCTCCCGTCCAGCAGTTGGACTGTTTTTAAGTCTGACCTCCCCTCATACAGACCTTTAGTACAGGCCAAGAAGGTTACTCCGGCAAAGTCACCGAATCAAACATCACAGGAGAATGAGATACTTTACACAACTGTGCTTCTAGATGACGGGGATTATGATGGCATACAGAAAATATTTATCGGCAATGACTTGAGATTCTGGCTTCACAACATCATATTTCTGGACAGTATTTCTTACCTCTCCCACGGACTTCTTAGGACGTCTCTTGACAGATACATCCAAGTCGATATCGATGATGTATTTGTCGGGAAGAATGGTAGATTGACTCACTTAGATGTTCAGGTATGTGACTTTTATTTTATGATGTAGGGTTGAACGAAGAACAAGTGACTAGAGTGGGACTCGAACCAACGACCTCCATCAGATTAACGTGTCGGCTCTCTACCACTCTCTCGCTGGCGTTCTCCCTTTTATTTGGGTGTTAGAACAAATATGACATTCCGTCATGTCAAACATTCACTTTGGATAACTTCTCGTATCCTGCTACCACCTTTTCACTCATTTTTACAAAAAGGCATTATCTCATTAATTTAGTAAATTAATACCAATTTATTTCAAAAAGTGGTGACAGGATACGGAAACTTTTCAAAGGCTTACTGTCGATTTTTTGCAGACATGAAACAAAATCACAATGTACTGTGTGATTCGTCTGTCATCACACAAGAACTCTCGTCGACGGATGGTGGCGTGGGGTTAATTTCCCGCCTTCCACCTCGTACCCCGGTTTGAATCTCACCGGGACACATTACAATTTGCGCATGTTCAGATCTGCGATAACAATGGAAATTTATCAGGCAAGTCTGCTGCCACCTAGCGTTCTAAAGTCTCTCATTGGCAGGATTCCTTTCATCTGTGGACCAATTTTAAAATATTTCATTTCCACCTTTCTTACCGGATTGTACCAGGCTTTGATCGACCAGCAGCGAGTCCTTGCAAACAAAGTTCCAGGGTTTACCTTCAAGCTCGGCTTTTCTGGAAGATCCTTCGGCTCAGGGAACGAGGATGAGAAAAAAGGAGATCTGGCGTTGGCGAAAAATGCCCACGTGTTCTCCTGGTTCCCGCATATGTGGGGACACGCGCAGGCGCACACGTATGACAACAGGAGTAAGCTTGTCAGTGAAATGAAGATGAATTATCAATTTGCAAAGGTATGTTTTCATCCGATGGTGAGCAGAAATTAAAGCAATTAGCTAAGCGGTTTTTTAAGATGCATCTTGCATGGACGTATTTTGGTTTTGAAATATTATTGATATTGGTCTCAGTAATTTGAAGAAACTATCGGTGTGTGTAGCTTTAATTCTAAACGAATTGTTTCGGCAGCATAAAAAACGGTCATTGTTGCTTAATACCAGAACAATAGGCCCACATCATTTTTTGTATTCGCGTTACTTTATGTACGTAGGGCCTACACTCTCCAACCTCAGATACTCTATGGTCACAAGATGCCTCGGCTTCCAGGTCACAGACTTGACTCACGTCCCAATCCAATGCCAATCTCAGAAAACTATTGTTTTGTGATGTTCTGCATTCCCACAACCTGTCCCATTTTCGGGACCACAATACATGTTGACGGCGGCGGGTATGCTTATGGACCTCTCGCACGGGAATGGGGCTTGAATCAAGACTAGGTCACAGGGGCGTGTCCCCTTCCGTGAGGCACTCTCTAACAACCACGTTGTGTCAAATCAACCCAAGATTTTGTCGAACTGACCCAGAATCCGAGTGAAGATATCAATAATTTTAAAAGCAGTTTATTGGTCAGCCACGCAAAAACAAAAACCGTGTGTAACCCCTGTGGCCATGGAGTCCGGGTTTTCTGTAGACTTGATTCAAGTCCTGTTCTCGCGCTAGAGGTCCCTAAAAGCGTATATACGTCGTCAAAATGTAGCTATTGTGGGACTGCAAATAAAAGGACTCTCTTGACTTGAGTCAAGTCTAGGTTTTCTGACCCATGATGTGACCCGTAATCAAGGTAAGTTTTTGACCAGGGAGTACAACCAATTAAATCCTCATATTATATCTTGTTTCTGTATAGAGCCAAAATATCACTGTTTACGAGTCGTACGCAGTAGCCCCCCATCATTCTGGAGTTTACCCCGCCCATGATATGCTGTACGATGCCTGGAAGGAGGTTTGGGGCACAAAGGTCACAAGTACAGAGGAGTATCCGAACCTGATACCAGATTGGAACCGCAAGGGATTCATATTCAAAGATATCATGGTGAGTTTACTATTGAGGTTTAAGTCCCTTTCACACGAGATCCATTTAGCAAGGGTCACTTGCTAAATTTTAGCAGGGTTACACAATTTTACAAGATGTACTTCGATGTACCGCCCATAAGGTCTCCTGTAAAATCTTGTCAAACAAAAATTGCTACATTTTAAAACCATGCTAAAGTTAAGCAAGGGACCACTGCTAAATGCTGTCGTGTATAAAATAATTTGGAACTACAAGTGACTCATTGATCAAAGGTATCGCGGTAAATTGGTTATTGGGGCATACTAAACAAAACATACAAGAAATGTTTATTACGCATCACTCTGAACCGGGGATTAAGTTGGGATTAAAGCCTGAACTGAAGAATGTCAAGCTAATCTATATTTTTTTTTAGGGTAGGCCTACTCGGTTTTATCATCAAAATTCGTCAGAAATGTTTAGACTATAACCCTCTTGATTGTCTGTGTACTTTTGCAGGTGCTCCCGAGGAAAACGTGTACCCTGTATACAAAGAACTTGTTGATGAGCAACTACACAGGTGGGAAGAGCGGGTTGGACGACGTGGTTCGAGGGGGAGAAGTCTTCAAGACTGTCATCAGTAATCCCGTAAGTTATTCTCGAAAACGAGTAATATTTTGTTAAGGCCTCATCGTGTCATGCCGTAGTGAATTTTCACCAAGCTCTTTTCTAATTTAGGATTAATCTTGGGACTTGGTACGAGTTCAGTTCCTTAAGCATACGCATTGAACCATACTATCCTAAAAATAGTTGGGACTCCAATAGGATTAATCTGTAGCGGTTCATGAAATCGGCTGCAGAGCAGCTTTTCAGCTGCCGAGCGACTGGAACCGAGACCACACGCGCGAGTGTCGATCGAATGCATGGTCTCGTTTCAGTTGCTACGAAGCTGTCAAAAAAGTATTAACAAAAACAGACCTGTGAATCGAATGCAATATTATTTCCAGTAACCTTGATTAACTTTCTTTAATTAAAAGATCAACAAAATATTTATAAGTTTGCATGTCTATTGTGTTTAGATTAGCGTATTCATGACACACATGCCGAACTATGCGCGAGATCGTTTGGGTCTGTATTTGTTTGACGAACTGGTGACATTTATACAAAGATGGACTAATATCAAACTTAAGACGGCTTCTCCTGTCAAGATGGCACAGATGTACTTTGAAAGACACCCGGAGGAACGTGAACCAAAGTGGATGGTGAGTTCTTGTTTCATTTGTTAAAGGAACATTGCAGAATCGGTCAAAATAGTTGCTTGCAGTGTAAGCACTTTATGTAGTCCACCATATAAACCGAGATCGATGTGAAAACCCATTAGCACATGTTGCAAGGCATCGATTCAAAACGAATACTAATAAAACGCTCACTGGGTGATAAACTCTAACCGGAAAGTAGTTTGTTCTTTAGTTCTCATCAAAAATGATTTTCAGACAGAAATATTTCAAGGGATCTTTTCTACTATCATCATTAGATCGTGTAAAGTGCTAAAAGTCTGTGATCTCAGACGAGTTTTTTCTAAGTATGTAATTTTATGTAATGTTCCTTTATATAAAAACTGGCAAAAATGTCTAATAATAATAATTAATTATATAAACTTGAAACAAAATCCCTTTAAACCTGATTGGTTGATTTGTTTCAAACAAACTCAAACTATATTTTGGAACAGTGCCACCAACCGTGGCTATCTGTTTTTGTTTCGTATATGCAAATTGCTTTTTATAGATTTCCAACCTTGGTTGGTATCTCTGCGATGTCACAATAGAAAGGTTTATGATATTGTCTCATGTTATTCTTACTTGCAGAACCCATGCAGTGACAAGCGTCATCTACAAATATTACCAAAACTTCAAAGTTGTGATAGACTCCCCCAGATATTGGTACTCGGACCACAAAAAACAGGTTAATTTTATCAAGTTTTTTTTTAAATGATTTTTTTGTTGAAGTACGGCCTATTCGTAACAGTGACAGCATTTCTGTTGGCATTGATATTAGTTTGCATCAGTTATAAGTGCATGATAATACTGTAGAGGGTGTACCCACCCCCCCCCCCCCCCAGAAAATAGAAGTTGAATAAAAAGTTCCCAGACTTGAACACTCTGACAAGAGATCCCACTGGATCCTTTAAGGAATTCCTGGGATTTTAAGATTAGGCCTACAATGAAATCAGAAGGGGTACCGTTCCAAATTATCGAGCGCCAATTAATCAGTTTGTTAAATTGAGAAAAACAGACTTAATTGGTCATCTTATTTGATCCAGGTTCTGCAGCGTTGCGTGCCTTTATGTCATTGCACCCAAACCTTGCCAGTAACTATCCTAGTAAAGAATCGTTTGAAGAGATGCAGTTCTTCTCAAACTCCAAATACTACGCTAGAGGCCTCGAATGGTGAGTGTTGTTGGTGTTTTGTTTTCTATAAGACTTTTTAATGACAATGACATTGTCTCAAACATGCTGTAACATCAGAACAATTAAAAACCGGGTCGCGAGAGGATTTCTGTTTTACAATAATTGTCCCTTTACGGCGCAGATGGGGACCCGTAACAATTTATTACACATGTAGTTTTCTCTTTCGACGCCGATAACTGTTTCATGTCAAATCTTGGTTTTTTTATTCTGTTTCACTGGCTCATTTTAAAACAGTCTCTCTCTGTATTGGCATTGTATAATTGGGTTGGCTCACTGTTTCTTTCCCTGCTTTTAACGTCGTTGACCCCGGTTCGAATCCTACATCAAACTGGAGCCTTACTTGCATGTGGATTGGGTTTTCAGTCCCTACCTGACTTTGTAGGTTTCCATCTTTGGGGGTTTCCTTCCCATCTAAACCTGAACTTCTCGTCGTTTCCTGTTGTTGGCGCTAATTGTGCTGTTGGATGTGAAATAATGTGACATTTTTTAAAGCTCAAATAAAAAGATTTGAATGTTGTGATTTATTTTGAATGCAGGTATATGAGTCATTTTCCGCAAGTCAGACATAACCCAACGGATAAGGACCGTATTTTATTTGAGAAAAGCGCAACCTATTTCGATAGTGAAAATGCACCGAAGAGGGCGCACCTGTTACTTCACAAAGCTAAACTCATCACTATTTTGATTGATCCAGCAAAGAGGGCGTACTCCTGGTACCAGGTAAAAATAATAATGTAAAGATGGAAGGTTTATGCTGCAACCATGACCTGATATTTGCCTTAAATGATATAATGTTATACAGAACGTATAGCGAATAGATAGCGAAGGGCAAAAAGTCCACGCTCAAAGTTTTTTTCTTCACAAAATGGCTAATTTTTAAAAGTTGTTG
Source organism: Asterias amurensis (assembly GCF_032118995.1). NCBI lineage: Eukaryota > Metazoa > Echinodermata > Asteroidea > Forcipulatida > Asteriidae > Asterias > Asterias amurensis. The sequence continues at coordinate 823,053 of NC_092668.1, read as the reverse complement.
TTGCTGAAAAAAAAATGGTTCCTGCAACGAGGGCTGTTGTAACTCCAGATGAGCGAGTGACATCGTACAATTGGAATTAAAAGCTATTTGTTAGCCTATACGCAAACAAAATGATCTTTTAATCGAGACATTTGGTACGCAATGACTGTCTTGAAAAAACAACTAATTTGACACAAAAAATGAACAAGCATTTTCTAAATTGACCTATATGAATGTATTCTATACGTACAACATACCAAGTAGTCGCTGCAATCACAAAGTTCTGATAAACGCATTCTGATAAAGATGTTTGAAGTGTTCGAGGTATTTTAAGGTCACATCAATTTTTTTACCACTTTGCTCTAAAGCACGAACGAGCCCATGAAAATCCAGCTAGCCTGAACTACACGTTTTACGATGTGATATCGGCATCAGATGGTCCTGGAACACATCCAAAGGTTGTTTCTCTGCGAAACCGATGTCTCAACCCGGGAATGTACGCCAAGCATCTCAGCTCATGGCTGTCTCACTATTCGTCTAAAAAGGTATATCCCATTCAGATGGCAGTTTTTGAGCATGTTTCACTCTCAATGTGTGTGTGCCCAACCCTGTTTTTTTTTTTTTGCTGCTATTTGCAAAAATACTCTTCGTTTCGAGGTTTGAGTTTGTGACAGCTGGGGAAATATCTACATGCATGAGGGCCGGACAGGTAGATCTGGGGATAACTCGGTCGTAACATCGTTGACAGAGAACACCACTCGAAATAGAAGTTATTCTCGGAAGAAGATGCTCCTACTAATGAACAAAGTAAGGACTCGTTGAAAAGAAAAGAGGGAACGGGCTTCTAACTAACATTCATTCCTGTGCCTTTTGTTTCTTTTAAGATGTTGATTTTAGATGGTGAGTTACTGAAGAAGGATCCATTTGCGGTGATGGTTAAAGTTCAACAGTTCCTTGGGTTGAAAAGACAAATTGACTATAAAGATAAAATCATGTAAGTTAATAATATTGTGTAAGTGAATACAATCAATGCCGCCACCTTTCGTGTTAAAGTCCCTTGGTTAAGTATTGCTTTTTAAACAATTCTAAATTCTTGTGCAGATACGATAGCCGCCATATATTTTCCCCATAAAGCTCCCGTTTTGTTGTAAAACGTCAATAATGTTTGTTTTCATTCATAGTTTGAGTTATTCTTCATCTTTTGGCACCCCTAACAAATATACTGACAAATTGGGTTGACCGCCAACACAGGGCTAGTAGCTCTGTACAGCACCGGCAAGTTAATCCGGAGGTCGTTGGTTCGAGTCCCACTCTAGTCAAATTGTCTTTGTTCAAACCATAAATCTTTTCATCTTTCAACAGATTCGATAAGACGAAGGGGTTTTATTGCCCCGTCAAGAGCGGCCGTAAACACTGTCTGCCCAAGAACAAAGGTCGCAGCTACCCTCCAATGGACGACAAATCGAAGGAATTCCTCCGCCAGTTCTACCAGAATTATAACTTTCAACTTAGGAATTTATTAATTAAAAAACACCTTCACACTCCACAATGGTTAGGGAAAGACTAACTCATGGTTGTTTGACTGTGGCATGGAAACATTATTCATTGAAACTCAACTTCCTTTTAATGTTGTACGTGACCGACTCAACGGCAGCCATCTTGTTATTTTACGCAGGGCTTTATGGAGAAAGAAACTGATTGATTGGTTGAATTTATTCGGATAAAACAAAAAAGTCAAAAATACATTCACACTGCAGGAGAAAAGTTATTGAAACCAAATAAACCAAAACAGAACACAAGATAAAAATACAGCACACAATTTTTATTTTGTAATCCAAGGAAAACCCAAAGAAAAACCAAATAATAGGCTTGTTTCCATTGGGGTCCTTAACTGTACTCTCTGGTTAACGGAGGAGGATGAGTGAACGGAGTGTGATGGAGTGTAGTCTGAGGTGATGACGACTGAAGAAACAACACTTGAATCAATTCTTACCGGTCTGGTCTTGCTTTTTTGGAGACAAGGAAAGAGGCTGGGTGATGAGCATTTGGTATGCCCTACTTTATGTTGTGGAGACGAATTCAATAACGTGTCATCATTATAGAACCAATATTATGGATGACCTCGCAGTTCCAAGTAGAATAGAACAGGAAAAACACTTGAGAATTGAGGACGGCTTAAATGGGTAGTGTGAGCATTAAGGTAATCTACCTCCATGGTGTGAGTGTTCACCAACTATCATGCTACTTACGAGTTTGCTACGAAGTTTGATGCCACGGGGCTGTTTTTGCTGCGAATGTTTCACTGTTTCAAGTTGAGCACATAACGCAGACATTTTGAGAAAGAAATGTTCTCTGGTTTAGGGATGAGTACTAAATGGTCGTAGAGGAGTGGAGTATAGAATTATATAAGATCATGGAGGACTCAATTATTCCTCCATGAAGAGGAGTGTTTTTAATTTGTATATTATATTACTTTGTTTTTATTTTGTAAATAAAACTTAACTTCAAACACTTCCTGATACCTGGCACTATTCAGTCGAAGATAATACCACAATAAAACATTGTTTCGAACATGTGCAATAGCTTTTAACTGCATGGTATAATATAAAGCAAAGTAAAATGTTAAAGGGACATTGAATCGGGCCCTCCATGGATCGGGCGAGTTGGCCTATATGAACAGCGTTTAAAACTGTTTGTTATGAAATGCTAATTATGGATAGAAAGGTGTTTTAACTTGTAGAAATTATGATCCTCACAATGCCTCGAATTGCGTGGTCGGTATGAAAAAAAAAACACGTAGTGTTGCATCTAAATAGTAAATGCTGTGTTGTGTGTGTTTAGCCCATGGTTTAGCCTACTTTTTGAGTGTGCCAGTTGTTCCGTTTAATGATTGAATTTGTCACGTTCCTGTGACGGGGACTCGAGACGCCATCTTGGCTTTAAAACCGAATCCATAGCAGTACAAACATGACGCATGCATTGGAACATCAATTTAGTACTGTACACAGCATGCATTACAATGAACGAAAGTTTGTGGCGGGGGACTGGAGTGTGTTCCCCTTGCTCTGCCGGGCTGTTTATTTGGCACTGCGGGTGACTTCACACTACCAATGATTATTCAATTGTATTGTTTATTAAGGTTTGCTCAAAGAGCTTCAAAGGGAGCCTCGAAAATCATAGCCTGTATACACTAGTTTGTCAGGTGAGGCTAGCCACAAAGGCCCATGGAGGATGATAGACCTGAATAAGTATTGAAAAATATATTGCATCTATGTGATAACATCGCAAATTTGGCATCGTGAAATAATTGTGATGAAATCGCTCCACGAACCGTGTTGTACGGCACAAGCCATACGAAGTGACATGAACTTGAATCTATGATTACAGCACTGCATGGATTCTTTTAAGATATGAACATTTAAAAACCACGACATGTTTGACTAATCTTGTCTTACAGAATCCGAAGTACCGGGAACAAGACCTCCAAAAATCATCACATCCCTGGGGACAGATTTGCCGAGATCAGTCGTGCGACACACTACACCAATGACGATAAAACAATACTTAATTCTTTGCATGGGGTGTCCGAGGGCGGCAGGAAAGTTGGGTTAAATCCAATTACGTGGTTTGAACAGCGCCGAGTGCTGTAGCCTATGTCTCACGTTACACCTCGTTCTTGATTACCCAAAGAACTCGACCCTCTGCTGGTTCCCGATCAAATTACGTAAATTAAAACTTACTTTCAAAGCTCTTGAGCATCTGCATTCGCTCTTGTGCGTCCTCTTCGCTCTACTGGACACAATTCCTACTCTCCAAATGTAAAAGTGTGAAAAACACCACTCTTAAGATTATTTCGAGTTGTCCTGTGGTTATTTCACATTTTCAAGGGCCATTTTAAGACTACTTGTTTGAATCTTTCGTTTGATATGATTGCCTTTACAGAAGGCCAATACATAATACTTTGTTTTCATGTTTTTTGTTTTATGTTGGGCATAGAGGCTTTTTCGTTTTGTGCCATATACATGTAAATGGATTTGTTTACCACGGAGGAAGGTATACTATTATATAGAACAAGTCCTTGTTCTATGCCTATGCTATTAAATCACGAGACGGTATTGAAAATAGAATGAACTAGAACGAAGAATGCCAACAGAGTCCTTGGAAGTAGGTTTTCCCGGGAATTCCCCTATTGCGCCACTAGCTTTTCCGTTGAGTGGCAGAACAAAGACTGAAGGGGGATTCATTGGAATGTTTGTCTGGTAATACAATAAGGCCTGTTGTTGGTTCAGGTTAGCTCATAAACTTCTCTGCGGTTGGCCAGCAAGGTTGTCGCGAGATACCCTGGGAGCAGAGTGTGCAGTGAGTGCCCCCTCAGATTCGGTTTGTAAACCAAGCTGCTAGGATGCATTTCAAGATCTTTCTGGTGGTTCTCGCCATATTCCTCCTTGCAACGCCAGCAGGTAAAACTTTTAAAGTAGTTTCTTTTTTGTCTACAATATCACAGCTATCAGATGTATTTTTTTGTGTATATTAAAACTATAAAGTAGGGCAAAATAGTTATTACCATGGAGCAATAATGTCATTACCCACAATCACGGAACAAAGGATCAAATTTGGTATGCCGTCATCACTGTATGGTATAAAGTCAACCTCGAGTAACCGATGAGTTGCATTCAACAAAAATAGGGGTATTTTGTTGTATTACACAACACAACGGGGAAGGGAAGGGGAATATAATTATGTCACGAGATATATATTTGGCAATAGGGCCGTCGCAGATTGATTTCTTTAAAATTGTTTAATTTTGTCGTTATTTTGTTTGTCAGGATAGGCATAACAACCCTGCCGTCGATTTCACCAAAGTCTTCCGAACTTAGGATTAATCTTAGGACTTAGGACGGGTTCAGTTTCGTATTCAAATACGTAGAACGCATTGAACCCATCCTAAGTTAAGACGAGTTACTCGTCCTAACTCGAGATAGCAGCGTTTCGTGAAATCGGCTGCAGTGCACTTATCGAAAAGAGAAGGGGTTCGCCCGGTGTTCCTGGCTGTGGCTGCTGTATGCGCCACAGCACCTTATAAACGGGTGCTAAATAATTGGGTCTCAGAATTCATCACTGCAATAACCTATCTTTCTGAAAGTCTGTATTATACTCAGGGCCTTGAGTACCTTGTTTGGTAGTAACGTGCGCTATATAAGACTTCGATATTTTTTATAGATGCGGCCATGGTGCGGCGTACCCGTTGGTATATTTCCATTCTGTGTTTACACTTGAAAACGGCAAAGGTTCACGTTTGAGTATAGAGCTCCAATATCATGGCTTACTTGAGCTTGAACACAATTGAGACACCAAAATGTTGCGAGACGTACATTAGGCTAGGCCTAGTGTTTCGATTAACCCGTAGCTCTCGACCCTCGGCGTCTCCGACTTTCGCGGGGGGATGGAGGGTCAATCAAGCAACTAATATAGGCTACGCCTAGAATGGATACAGAAACGCTGCGGTGCATTTTTACAATTTTCTCGTAAAAGACACAAATTAAATGGACTGAAATGTTTAGGGCCTTCAGTTTTGTTTTTACACATTGAGGTTTGAAATGTATGGTCCGAAATAGTATCAATAGTGTCACTTCTTAAAATGTCTTTGAGAAAATCCCCAAAATATTTGTGAGAATAATCTCACTCCATCATTCAATTCAATTAAGTTATAAAAGAGAAAAGCTTTCAGACTTGCATAAACCTTTTTTCCCTTCAGTTTATATGGTCCGAAATAGTTACCATCAATAGTGTCACTATAGCTAGAATGTCTTTGGTAGAATCCCCACAAATATTTGTGAGAATAATCACACTCCATCATTCAAAAGTGAAAAGCTTGCAGACTTAGTAAAATATTACATAGTTTTTTTTTTTTTTTTTTTTTTTCAAAGATGATGTGCGTGTGCGCCTTTGGAACTTCCATGAATCTGCCCGGATACATTTTTTTCTAAAATGTTACTGATGCCAAACAATCAATTTATGACCATGCATTGGCGCATTCGGGGTGAAAGGGGTGAACTTTTTTCTCACTGCGTTGAAAAATAAACCCAAATCGTGAACAAACCATTGTAAAAAGGCACGTTGCCTTAAAGGCACATGATACTATTGGTAATTGTAAAAAAAAGTCTTCTCATTTCTTGTATCTCAACATGCATACAATATAAAACATGTGAAAATTTGAGCTCAATCGGTCGTCGAGGTTGCGAGATAATAATGAAAGAAAAAACACCCTTGTCACACGAACTTGTGTGCTTTCAGATGCTTGATTTCGAGACCTCAAATTCTAAATCTGAGGTCTTGAAATCAAATTCGTGGAAAATAACTTCTAACTCGAAAACTACTCCACTTCAGAGGGAGCTGTTTCTCACAATGTTTTATACTACCAGCCTCTCACCATTACTCACTAGGTGTTATACTAATAATTATTTTGAGTAATTGCCTTTAAATCTGGCAAGTTGGTCTATGAAATGCGTTTGAAACTGTTTGTTATGATTTGCATATATTATGGTTGTTAGAAAGATGTTGTAAAAGTAAAATACAGGCAACGTGTTCCTTTTTAATGCATTTATATGATCTATAATCTCGAACCCGGGTTTGAGTGTTCACACGCAGTGGTTGCAGGTCTCTAATAAGCCCTTTTCACACTACAGAGCCATTTCCCGGGAAATAAACTCCCGGGAAAATCCCGGGAGTTTTTAACCCCACCGCCACCCTAGCAACCGTTCTCACTATCCCAATTTGGTAACTCCCGGGAGTACTATTTCCCAGGAATATGCACGGTCGTTTCACACTTACGATCAAACCCCAGGAAATGTGGTAAACAGGTCAGCCCATGCGGAAGTTGCAATGTTTGTGGACGGAAGTCCGTTCCCATAATGCCACGCGGCCGGCTGCAAAAACCTTGCCACATGCGACCCAAAATGGCTGCACATAAATTGTGTATTTGCGTGTTGTTATATATATTATAATATATTGTGTGATTACGGCGGAGAAGAAGCCTTGCAGTTCAGGGAAGACGTCGCTGACGTCTTGTCAGGAGAAGACGATTGCTGTGACAGTGTTTTAAAGACATGCGGTATAACAATCGGATGGAATTTGTCGTGCGATTGACGGGTTTCATGGCACTTGCTGAAGTATTGGTCAAAGGTCAATCTGGTCTACCATGAAGAGCGGCCACTGGTGGTGGGAGCAAGTTGCTACTAGAAAAAGCGAAAGGGAGCTTTCTACTCTGCGACAATTTTTTTTCTTTCTTTTGAGAACTGTAATTGAATGGACTTTTGTGTCCGTGTTTTACCCAGAGGTTTTGTGTTGGCGTTCATCTCAATTTTTGCCTGTTCACACTATAGTTATTTCCCGGGAAATTCCCGGGAACTTTTGGTTGATCTGTTCACACTACAAAAATACTCCCGGGAATTTCCCGGAAAATGATGTTTTCCCAGGAAAAAATTCACCCTGCTCAGGGGCAGGGTTAAGGGAATCAACCCTGGGGTAAGGCCTAGACATTTTCTGAATGGCATTTTCGAAGGATTGCATAATAACGTCCATGATGTTAGGGCCAAGATAATTAAAGGTTTTATAGAAAAAACACCGCATGGTCGATTTTGCACAATCTGACAATAGCAGTAGAAAGCAGACGAAGCAATCTTCCCTTCCAACATCAACAGTGCTGTTTTCCCATCGTGCAAAAAAAGAACACTGAATAGGCTTTAACCCTATATTGGCCAGCATTTTTTTCATGGCTTCATAACGACTTTTAAATGTATGTTTCTTCTAAAAAGAAATGTTTGCAAGAGAACACTTATGCAATAGAAAATATTTAGGCCTTGAAAAACAAAACTAGTATCCTACCGACCTAAAGTCTTTTTTACCCAAGGTTTTCAGTTTTTTTGCAATGAGCAGGGGTCCGTTCATACCCAGCACCACGCAGGCAGTCCGCCAATTTTGAGAAAACTTTCCCGTGACTTGTAGGCCTATGCCCATCTAGCTGTTTTTGGACTGCATCGTGGGCCCAAAATGCAACTAGTTTCAAAATGTCATCATCACTCCATCGGTCACTTCTACCCATCGTAAGAAATTGAGCAACAAATTGAGCTAAAATATTTACTGTCAGGTTGTAGACAGCAATGTCGATCGATGAACTCAAATCTGACTCTGGACAACACAAGTCCACCAACGGCCAAGTACATGTAAAAATACGAAATACCATACACACATGGCGTGTGTACGAGAAGGAAGCTTGTTCACGCCAACTATTTATTCTATTCCTATTCCATTCACGTGGTCAATTTTTTTAATTCATATATTTATTTGTAAATTACAGATGTTATTCACTTTTATTTTCGTACCTAAACGTAAACACTTTCAGAAAGAGAAAACAAAAAAGGGCTATTGTTACCACGTGAATTATTTGGCGCGCTATTTTTGACGTCTGTGACCTTTCGAGATTAATGACGTCTCAACACAGTTGAAGCAAAAGGTGGGGTAAGTTAGACCCGCTTTCGTTCTCACTAGCTGCTTTTCCTGGGAAAAACGTTTTTCCCCGGGGTTAACGCCTTTAACCCTACCCCTTAACTGGGTAAATTATTTCCCGGGAAAATGTTATTTCCCGGGAGTTTTTTTGTAGTGTGAACAGATCGACTAACATTTCCCGGGAATTTCCCGGGAAATACCTGTAGTGTGAAAAGGGCTATAGTGATCGTGATCAGCGGTTGAAGTCCAAAGCAAGACAAAAAAAAATGGTCACCCACTCTCACACCACAGGTACCAGTCCCATACATTGTTGAGACACCTAAACAAATTTGCCGCAAGCCTACATTTTTTCTTTGAAAAATGTTTATGATTGGCCCTAAAACGTGCTGTCATCTGTTTAAATATATGTTGTTGTACTTCGAACAATCAAGTTTGCTCTCTCGGGTGTTCTATCGGGACTGTCCCCATACAGTAGTTGCGATTTGCCGTCCGGGTGAAAAGGGGTCACGATCTCCTTGAGTGTTGGCCCAGACACCCAGACACTCAAACTTATTAAATTCTGACAAACACAGTCAAGTTGAGCTGTCCCAGCCGTACATGTAACAATAGTCGGCTCCTAACTTGGGGTTTAAAGGAACAATCGGTACAAAAATGACAGATTTACATAAAACTTACGGTCTAATGGTGATGAGTAGAAAAGATCCCCCGAAATAATTATTACTGTCTGAAATGACATGTTTGATGGGAAAATAAATAAATTAAAACTAATTTCCTGTTAGGATCAGTTTGCGTTTTATTCATTTTTGCTTAACGATGTCATACAAAATATCGGTTTTCACTATTTTCTCGTGACGCAGATGGCGATCTCAAACTTCTACTGCAGGTTTGTCAATTTATGAATAGGGTGGATTACATAAACTGCCATCAACTGTTGGTGTTTTGGGAAATCAACATTCTGCTGCAATGTTCCTCCAACAAAGAACTAGCTATGAGCCTGGAATGATGCATGGTGAACATGGCTTTTGACTACATTATTGAGGGGGTGCAGTGGTGCGAAACTCTTATACTTCACTAAAGCTTAGTTCGTACTTTTTATTGAAAGTTACCATTAATTTGCTCATCATCTGGTATAGGTGATACGAACTGCTGCACTTTATTTTTCTGTGGAAAGAATTTAACTCCGGTCTGAGTTTCCTGCATTGCCCAAGCAGATGTCGATATCACAAAAAAGTACGAAGCCGGCCCGGATGTGCACATTCACAAGGTTTCAAAAACCTCATACATCCTGGATTTATAACCTAGACCTATGATTTCAACGGCTCAGTTAGCAAATAAAACATTTTTAATAATTCTCATGTCTTAAAAAAATGCTCAGCTACGGCTATGATCGTGTGTTTGGAGTCAGACACGGTCTGTACCATCATACATACCGTGTCTGACTCCAAACACCTGAATGATTTTTTTGGGGAGACTCAGTTGTAGCCCCCTCTCACCCCAGGCCCCGCCCCGACCCCCGAACACGTGACGGCAAATGACGAAATTGGTTCTTTTCTAAACTTCGGCTTGGCTCCAAAATCAAAAGGCACGAAATTGGCCGTGCAGATTGTTTCCAGTTCTTTTTGAAATACTGGTGTGAGACCGGTTGAGCTGTACGTTTTGATTATTAATTGTAAACAGACTTTAAATAAGTCGTTTTCTTCATAGAGTGTTGGTGGAGGAGAAGAAGACGGCGAAGGAGATCCCCACCGCCGCCACCCCCTCCTGGTAAGTGAAACCGGGACTGTTTTTGATGATTTGTAACACTAACATAATATTAATAAATAAGTTGTTTTCTTCGTAGAGTGTTGGAGGAGAAGAAGACGACGAAGGAGATCCCCACCGCCGATACCTCCTGGTAAAGTATTTGTTGTTTTTAAAAGTTAAAAAGCGGTAAGCAATCAAAAAGGGTCTTTAATTGAAGCCCAAATTTTCTGCTTAGATTTCTAAGTTAGAAAGTGCAACATCATTGCAATATCCTGGGCCCAATTTCATAGAGCTGCTTAAGCACAAAATTTTGCTTAAGCAAAAAAATCCTTGCTTAGTAAAATCAGATTACCGGCCAAGACTCCACTCAATTGTTATGCCAAGTAAACAAAAACTAAATACCAGTCACAAGCAATATATTTGGCATGAAATTTGGGCCAGTAACATGTGTAAAATAAGCGAGCTATTTTCGTGCTTAAGCAATTTTTTTGCTTAAGCAGCTCTATGAAATTGGCCCCTGGTGTCATGTGTTTTCAGTAGGATAACAGGAAAATTGTTCACAATCAAAAACTAAATATTTTTTTTCAAATCATCTATCAATTTTTTTAACGATTACCATTTCACTTCATGGTGTGTTGAAATTTTTAAAGTTTTTGTTTTATATTGCGAGAGTCAGTCCGCCATTAACACTCACAGTGCTTATGCATGCACGGTATTTTATTGAATATGCAAAAGCTAGTATGGCGTGCAAAATAAATCAAAAATATTATTCAATTACTACTTCACAAATTTAATTACATTTTTGTCCTAAGGCATTATGGCTACTACGGTAGTACTTTATTAAAATCCAGAGATATCATAAGGCATGAAAGTAAAACACCCCACCCCTCCTTGATGCACTCACACTTCATAACAATCCGTTTTCCCCCATTTCAGACCAGTAATTTTTAGTTTCAGGAGATAAAAAACAATCTATGATATTTTCTCTTTAATGTAGACTTACGCTCATTGGAATTTATTACAGTATGCAGTAAATCAACAACAAAAAATTGTTGTCTTTTTCACTTAAAATATTTTAATATTTTCCCCACATTTGCACACCATAGAATCCCAAATAGTAATCACCTCACGTGATCCATCTAGTGACTAAAGCAGAATGAATTTGAAACTAAATCTAGCAGATAATAATTTTGTTTTGAACTTTCGAGGTTGGATGATGTTTCTTTGACTCATTTTGGCATAAATATGCACCAGTGATTAGTACAAAAAATCAATCATTTTATAAATGTTTGAGCATAACCAATGACAGGAAACTTTATTCTCAGCATGATTACGCCTGATGAAAATACAGACTGTGAATAAACTGCATAGCTCCTGTCACCGGTGCAGCTTGCACAATTTTGCGGTAAACGTGAATCAAAGTTGGGGACCGAAAACATATGAGGGTTGATAACGTATGACGCTACGATACGTTGTTTGCGTGGTGGTGCAGCTGTGTGTATTTTACGTGTGTGTGTGTGTGTGGTAGCTGTCCAGCGAAGTAAAATTTGTCTAAAATGTTTCAGAAATGTTGTACCATGACCAATGTATCTTCTTCTTGGTTTTTAATGTGTAATCTTCAACTGGTGCTTTAACTATAGTACATAGTCATTTGAAACAATTTATTTCTCTTTATGTCCTCACCTGTTCCTCTAATCATGTTATCCATGTATGTTAGCATCTCAAAGCTTTGCATTTGCATTCAGTAGTCCCACTTTACTGGCCAAGCTGAATCCTTGGGTTAGAGCATGTAGGTAGGAGCATTCAGTAGTACTTTAATAGACAACAAAAACATTGGGTGCAGAAGGAACTTCTGTCTCCAAAACCATGTAGTAATGCCAAGACAGTGTCAACATTTAAGAAAGAGCTTGATGCCTACTGGAAGGATATTGGGGTCTCAAAGGCATAAGCCTAAACAATTTCTCCCATCAATCGTAAGTAAGTAAGTAAGTAAGTAAGACTGACGATGAAGTATCATCAGTGATCAGTCCAGTGTTTCAGTATAATATTTCGTGTGAAGGAAAGGCTGTATTTTTTGAAATTTTTGTTTTAACCTCATGATGGAAAACAGTGTTTAAACCATCTTTTTCCAAACAAAAGTTCTGGATAAAATTAAGAATAAAGTAAGAATAAAATTCAGTGTAATTTGACCTAGAAGGGCGGAAAAGTTCCAGAAATCTTTTCTTTTATCCCCGCTATCAAATATAAAAAATTATTTTCAGAGTTAGAATCTATCAATTGTTCAAGTTAAGTGAAACACACCACAGTTTAGACCTGTTGTTTAATCATTTTAACAACACAATTTATGTTAATAGATACAACTCGACCAACTTTTACATCCTGTCCCGGGCCATATACAAGGACAACGAGTGAAGCCGATGGTCGAATTGTTGTTTCCTACCCGACTCCCACGGCGACGGATAACCGCGGGACTCCATCAGTCAGGTAAAATAAATCAACTAATGGCAGCTCTAAGGTCACAACTTAAAGGTGCTGTTACACTTTTGGTAATTGCTCAAAATAATTTTTAGCTTGCAAAAACTTACTTGGTAAACTGTTGATAGTATAAAACATTGTGAGAAAGGGCTCCCTCTGAGGTCACATGTTTTTTTTTCAAATTTCTTTCAGGCCTGAAGCCTTTTATTATGAATATGAAAGCACACAAATTTGTGCAAAAAGGTTGTTTTTTTCTTCTATTACTCTTGCAACTTCGTTGACTTATTGCGTCAATTTTTTTCACAGACTTGTTATTTTATGCATTTGGATGTACACACCAAGTGAGAATACTGGTCTTTGAGAATTACCAAAGGTGTCCAGGGGTCAATTTCACGAAGAGTTTAGGACTAGTCCTAACGTACGACTAGTCCCAGGAGAAAAGCGTATGGGTAGTCCTAAGTTAGGACGAGTAACTCGTCCTAACTCAAGATAAGACTAGTCCTAACTCATTGTGAAATCCACCCCAGTAACTTAAGTAAGTGTAACACTTAAGTAAAACTAAAGTAAGGTCGTAGAATAGTTTTTGTCAAGACTGTTGAAGTGTCTATCGGATTTGTCCTATTGTGAGTTTTCTGGCTGACGCAAACAAACACTGGCCTCTGCTTGCCGGTCCAGTGTGAATTTCGAGCGCTCAACCTTTTCCCTTTTCATCAACAGTCGTACCAGTGGACCAGCGTCAGGATCTCGGTTTGGTGCAGGTCTAACAACAATTACCTACCAAGCTACAGATGGGGCTGGGAATACAAGAATCTGTACAATTCGTATCACTGTCACGGGTAGGTTTGAATAATCACATGGATGATGACGTTGCCTTTGCCAAGTTACGTGTGTGTTTGTCTAATGGCATAAATGGCTTAAATGTAACAATTTGTTAAAAATTTGTTTTAATCAAGATCAAATTCATAAATAACGAAGATACCCATAATATGGAGCATCCCAGACTGCAGAGAAGGGCTTTCAAGATCAAAGATAAAAGTTTCAGAAGCTTTTGCCTTTGCAAGGGTTCAAGCTTTGCACTCGCAAGCTTTCACGCTTTGCACTCATTGTTCAGGTTTTGTTTTAACAGCCTATCACGTGACTGTGGCATGTCATGGCCGAGTGGTGTTTGATCCGCACAGTGTGGGTTCGAAACCCGGTCATGACACTTGCTACATAAAATTGGGGAGGTAGTGCTTTCTGCTCTACCGGCCAGGCTTCGTTTTGATGACACCCAAGCCTACATCTGTATGGACTGTAAAGGGGGTAACCCTGGTTCAGCTTTAGGAGAAGGTGGCAACGGCCTCTGGAAAGAAATAATTTGAGCCCACAGCTTGAAGTGGCCTTCAGGCCTTGTGTGTCTAGAACTTGCATTAAAAAATTTTTTTTTTAAATCACACCCCTGTGTTTAGGAAAAGAGACACTCATGATTGATTTGATTTTCTTACCCAGTCCTCCGATGCTCTAGTGTTCCTTCTAGCAGTCATCGTACGCACTCCTGCTCAAAGACCAACATCGCTGGCTCAGTATGTACCTTCACCTGTCCTACTACTGGATATCACGTGGTCGGACACTCAACTTCAACGTGCCGTAGTAGTAGCACGTGGTCTCATTCATTTCCAACATGCCAACGTAAGTTTTTTGAACATTTTTAAATAATAAAATTTGAAGAAAATGAAGATAAAATCATATGGATCACTCAATATTGCAGAGTATGGCTTTTTAAACCAAAGATAAAATGTATACAAGCAGGCTTTCGCACTCCTTTGCGCTCATAGTTTTTTTTTTTTTAACAAGCCTTCTCTCCTGTCGATCACATCCCTATGACTCGAAAGAACTCGCTCCTTGTGTTGTGCCGAGGCCAAGTGGTTAACAGCACCAGAATCAAGCTTGGGTGTTTCTGATCAGCAGAGTGTGGGTTTGAGTTCTGGTCTTGGCACTTCGTTAAGCAAGATATTTTTCCATAATTGCTTTGTCCAACTTTATGAAGTGTTTTGTTATTCCACAAAAAAGTGGAAAGTACTTGGAGTGTAATGGACAGGAGAGAAGGATTGAAGCTACTAATCCTTGGATCATTGTCAAGGAATATTTTTAATTTCAAACCTCAAAATGGCTTCTTACTGGAAACTTTTTGAAGGGGCGCCAAGACCACAACAATATAGTGGGCTTGGTCTCTGTGTAATTCTTGTATCGGTGTAACATAGACCTATTTTATGCACCTGTTTCATTAGAAGACAAGTTAAGTTAGTAAGAAAATAACTTGTCTAAGATCACCAAGGCCAAGAGCAAAGCAGTAGTGGCCTTGGTCTTCATGTTATTCCATCCCTACCCAACAGCATAACTCATGATACTTGGTTTGATTTTATATCCAGTGACAACATGCAGCCCAAGTCTAACGAGTATCAGTCATGGAACTGTTACCTGTTCTAACTCCAACTACTATGGCAGTAGGTGTACCTTTAGATGCAGCAGTGGCTATGGGTTTTCTAGCGGTGGTAGTTCATCAACACGTTACCGAACCTGTGGTAGCAGCTGGTCTGGATCCACACCTTCTTGTATTGGTATGACATAGACACATTTTATGCGTCTGCTCCATTAGAAGACAAAATAAGGCCAGTTCCTAAATGTGCAACTTCAGGCAACAGCTACGGCTAGGTCTGCCTGATCTTTAACATTTGCAGGCGTGCTGATCTAGCCTAAGCTGTAGCCAAAGTTGGCGTTAAATTTAGTAATGGAATGTTTAATATCAGGGCCCAAGTTCATAAAACCTGGGAAGAGTCTCATTTTGTATTTGCAACTTCCTTCCTGATAAATAACATCAAAAAGGCAGGTTGAAATCGGCATTGAAAGAAAATGTGCCAATGTGTATCTTAAATAAACAACTCAACTTTAAACGCTAATTCTCAGTTTTATTCTGTCGTATTCCTTGGTGTTTCTACTTAGAAGTTTTGAACCAAAGGTGGTACCAACATGGGGTTTTATTTAACAATATTGAAGCATAGACATGGCTCCCTTCAAATGTCAAATTGAATTTTAATACAACCTGCAACCAACTTCACGAAATGCTAGGATTAATCCTAACTCAAGTTTATAGGACAAGTAACCCGTCCCAACTTACGATTAGTTCAATGCATCCTAACGTCTTCGGATACGGAACTTAACTCGTCCTAAGTCCCAAGATTAATCCTAAGCATCATTCACAAATACTTTATCCTTCACAGATACTCAACCTCCCAGTTTCAGCTATTGTCCCAACGCCATCTCTGCGGTTGCAGAGGACGCGGTGACGAGCGCTATTGTCACTTACACGACACCTACGGCAACCGATAACGTGCGAATTGGTCTATTGGTACAGAAACAACAAGGTGCTGGGTCAGGAAGTCGATTCAATCAAGGGTCTCATACAATCCGATATAGAGCAACGGATGCACAGGGCAACACAAGGGATTGTACTTTCACTAGCACTGTTAGAGGTGTGTTACTTAACTTAATTGCATTTATAAAGCTTTTTAACACTTAATAATCAAAAGGTTGTCATGGGGAAAATGTTTATAAGTTTGAAAATGCGTTGTTTGAATTTTTTTTTCAAAATCAAAATTTTTTTTTTTCCATTTAGTCTTGCGAAATAAACTTTATTTACCAGGAGCTTTATATAAAACTTCAGCAATCTTATGAAATCCAGACGAACTGATTCCTTAGTCCATTGACACGCTGTGATTCGAGGTTGAAAAGGGTTCACTAGACGCCTTATTGTGACAACTTTTCATTTTGGTTTTCTTCCAAGAGGCTTCCCCAGAGTTCGAAGCTAACTAAATTTATTCCAACTTTGAATCATTATTTTTAATCAACAGTAATAACATGTCCAGCACATCAAAGCAGCCCCCATTTGGTGATCAGCTGTCCTAATGGATACATCAAGGGGGCGTCGTGTAGTTTCCAATGCGGAACAGGATACCAGTTATCCAGGGCGGGTTCTTCTTTGTGCCGTTCCAGCGGATCATGGAGCCTGCCACGCCCTACCTGCCAAAGTAAGACCAATTACAGGGATGTGATTTCTCCGTTTTTAACCAAAATTTGTTTTGGTTTAATCGCACAGTCTTTTTTTTTAAACCACTTTAAATTTTTTGTTTTTTGTTTTTATAACATATTAAATATTTGCTTAACCTATTTTACTTTTAATTGCGTTGTACAGTCAAACACAACTACTTAACTAACTTCTTTCTAAATAACTTGAATGCGATTCCTGATGATGATCTCTCCCTTAGTTCGAAGTTGTCCAGCCCTGACCGCTCCAGCCCATGGTAGCTTCAGAGATGGCAATTCCTGTCCACGCACCTACGATTCCCGTTGCAACTTTGAATGTGATACTGGCTACACCTTAACAGGCAGTTCAGTTCGACGATGTACCATTCAGCAGAACAATGCTGTGTGGGGCGGTACAACAACTGGATGTCAAAGTAAAATTTGTTTTAAAAAATTTAAAAACTTTCGTACTGATTTTTGTTTAAAACCCTTCTACTATTTGACCATTAATTGATCACTGTGGTTTTAAGATAATCTATGACAGTCTTAAATATTTTATAATGTGGCTAATGCATTTAAATTTTCTCGTAAGAAGTTCCCAAGTTGTCAAAGCTGAATATTTTGCTCAAGTAAAAAACAATATTTTCTACTTTTGATTTTTGATAATTCTCAGTTAACACATGTGCAACACTTGCACCTGGAGAAGGGCTAAATCCGACCAACACCGGTACCTGTTCAGCTGGTCATCAAGTGAACTACCGCTCAACATGTGGTTATAGTTGTGCTACCGGGTACCGATTGACCAGTTCCAGCATTATATCATGTGGACCTAATGGACAATGGTTGCAGCCACTACCGGTGTGCGAGGGTCAGTAAATACTTAGGAAAGGATTCAGTAATAATAATAATACTTGGTTCTTATATAGCACTTTATCACACCCGGCCCTAGGGGTGTATAAAGCGCTCAGTACAGGGTGAGTCAAAAAGGAGTTGATCGGGATTGGTGATGTTTTTCAAAACAAACAAATGACACACAAAAGTTCAGTAAAGCATATATTTAACAAGCACTCTCTCCTGCTTATTAGGGAAAAAGAATGAAAGAAAATCATAATTCTTGACAGGAGTTATGTCTGTTTTAATAAAGGTACGAATTTTGTAAGCTGTCCACGGAATACTTGACAAAACATATGTATTAGATTTTCTTTATTTTCGATTTATCTATAGCTTGGGTTTTTTTCCTGTGCAGAAATTACATGTGCTACTAATGCCCTGCCGACTCCAGCCAATGGTCAACGGAGCAACTGCAACGGAGACAGTGTATCCTACGGCACTAGGTGTACACTATCATGTAACCGTGGTTACACACCAAGGACTCCCGTAACTAGGGTGTGTCAGAGCGACAGTAATCATCTCGGGGTGTGGTCGGCCGGGACCATCTCTTGCACAAGTGAGATTTTATAACGGGTTTTGTTTGAAAAATCAATGCTTTAAAGAACTTGAAAAAGTTAGCATTGACCATTTGACATAGCAACTGTCTCAAGTCTGAGGAATTCCAAATTAAGTGGTAACTCGTGCCTAAACAATTCATTGTGCCAGACTTTATACAAATCTTACTCGCAGATGGCTTATTGAAAAAATAAAAATAAAAAATAAAACATTTATAGCACCAAAATCATATAAAAGACAAATGCTTACAGGTGCTTTACATAAAATTCCCAATGCTCTCCCTTGCTCACACATGGTTAACAACAAAAATAAATCTCCTTTATTGACAGTAATAACTTGTCCAAGGCCCATCATGCCCAACCATGGTTCAATGAGCTGCACACGTAGTGGACAAACCAGGCCAGCTATCTCCAGTCAGCCATTTGATACATCATGCTCGTACTCCTGCAACAATGGCTACACCCGATCAGGGCCAGCTAGTCGCACCTGTTTAGTGAGTGGCTCATGGGATGGCAGCAACCCCTTATGCACAGGTAAGCCCTTTTCACTCTGTAGTTTTTATCCCCAGGGGATACAGGGGTTACGATCACGGGACTCGAGCTCTAATGTTTAAGATCTGCAGTGTTGGTTTGAGAGTCGTTAGCGAATTTTTTACGGGACTTAAAGCCAGTAGTCCCGTGCATTGTGTATCGCACGTAAAAGAGCCCAGTGCACGTATTGAAAAGAGAAAGGGTTCGCCCCGGTGTGCCTTGCGGTGGCTGCCGAATGTGCCACATTTGGGTCTCAACATTTCATGACTTCCATAACCGGTCTTTCTGTAAAAAAATGTATACAAAGCGCCTTGAGTACCTTGATGGTATATGTGCATTATATAAGACTTTGATTTTATTATTATTACTATCTTTACATTTCAGATGTTACATCACCTGTTCTGGAATGTCCAAGTGATAAAGTGTTCTTTGCTGCTGAGGGTCAGACTCGTGTCTCTATTAATTGGAATTGGGAACCAGTTGTGGTAAGTCTCCTAGATAGAGGTTAAAGGTCAAGTGGCTTAAAGGGCATGGTGTACTTTTAGTAATTACTCCTAACATTAATGACCATAACAAAATTATTTGGTAAAGAGCACTTGAGAGCTGTTGATATTATACAAATTTAGAGAAAGCGGTAGTTTTGCACCAAAAATTTGAGTTTCACAAAGGCTTTAGGCATGAAGTCTTCCTCTAGCATCTGAAAGCACACAATTCTCTCCAGTCACTTTCTTCCTTATATTCAAAACCCCAAATATCTTGACCTGTCTTAAAAAAAACTACTATCTTGACCTGTCTTATTTCTCCCAAGGCCACTGATGTTGGTCACGTTGATATAACTGCCGT
The DNA here is from genome assembly GCF_032118995.1 of Asterias amurensis. NCBI lineage: Eukaryota > Metazoa > Echinodermata > Asteroidea > Forcipulatida > Asteriidae > Asterias > Asterias amurensis. Next base: position 803,473 of record NC_092668.1, on the reverse strand, counting down.
TGTGGTGACCATAAACTCTGTCGCTGTCGGCGTTACTAAGCCAACCGCGTTTGATGAAGGAGTCTTCTCTATAGTCTATAGGGCAACAGACAACGCTGGCAACCAGGAGTCGTGCTCTATGCAAGTCGAGGCCAAAGGTTAGATGTTGTGATCTTTATATTTGCAAATTCTTCTTTTAAAGTATTTTATTGTTAGTTAACAAACAAAAATTATCCAATCGTTTTTGGCGCTTGCGCTGTGGATGTTGTTTGATATAAAAATAAAAAAAATAAACTGATTACACACTACTTTGCATGACATCGATTATTTTTATAAATAAAACGCTCACTGAGCGATAAACTCCAAACGGGAAATTAGTTTTCATTATTTCTCGTCAAATATGACATTTCATTCAAACAGAAATATTTAAATTGATGTTTTCTACTATCATCATCATTAGACTGTGTAAATTTTATGTAAATCTGTAATCTAAGACAAGTTTTTTTCTTACCAATTCTTTGTCTGTAGTGACAAGATGCCCTGGACTTCCAACACCTGCCAATGGGATCCTGAGTCTGGTAGCCGGGCAGGGTTCATGCAGTGACGGCCCCGTCTTTGGCTCTACATGTTCATTCACCTGCGAGACTGGTCATACTCTGTCATCAGAGGGCGCTACCCACTTGAGACGATGCATGAGAAACACTGATCAAAGTGTGGATGGATTTTGGAGTGGGTCACAGCCATATTGTGAAGGTAATTTGGAGAAGGAAATGAATGGAAGAAATAGAGAAGTTGAACTCATTGCAGATATTGTGTGTACTTTTTATAATGTGTACCTGGAAGGATAGAGGTTGATGTTGTGTTTAAAAGAGCCTTCGGAGCGCCTTGGCAGCTCAGGGCTGTATACGACTCAGGGCGATGAGAAATATTACTGGAATGTTGTTGTCCCGATGAACAGGGCACTAACAAAGTGCATTGATACATAACAATTATTTGTCATTACTTTAGTGCAGAGAAAAATATTGATGCCATTTAAACATTTTCTTTTCCTAGTCAATACCTGTTCATATCCCTCCATCACCAATGGTTACATCTTCGGTTGCCATGGTGACACTGCCACTTATGAAGACTCATGCCAGTTTCGTTGCGACGTTGGTCGAAGGACAACGAGTGGTCAACAATATCGGACGCGACAATGTCGGGCAGATGGTTCATGGAGTGGAGCTGAATTCCAGTGTACAGGTAGATAAAATTTGGGCACGAGGCACCAAGGCAATGGCACGGGGCACCAAGGCAATTGCTGTGGGTTATTTTAAAGCCTGCTAATTGAATAATGAATTTGTCTGCCAAGCAAGATTTTGCTGAGGACCAGTCGCACACAATAAAAATGACATGTAATTAGAATGGCTGGTAACCTGTAGTGTGTTTAAGCAGCTAAATGAAATTGGCGTATGTAGAGAGCCAACTGTCTGTAGCTAACCTAAGTATTGTTGTCACTTTATATGACAAGGACTATACTGTCATGGTCCCTTATATTTTCTTGACAGTTGTGGTGACGTGTCCTGGTCCCTTCTCACTGCCCGATGGATCAGTGGATCCAGCCATTTGTAGCCTGGCCCAGGCATTGCCATACAACACAGAGTGTGACTTCTCATGTGGCAACGGCTTCGTTCAACAGGGACCCTCGAGTAAGACCTGTACAGACAATGCATCTTGGGACAATGCTGGAGCTGTTACCTGTACTGGTAAGTTCAAATATAAATAAATCACAGTGGTTCAGTAGGTGTGGTAGGAGATAATGTACCTCATACTGCGAAATAGCGCCCTCTTTTGAAACATCCTCCTTATCCAGCCCATGTTCATCTCCCATATGGGGGAGAGAATCTCTGGGAAACAGGGCGGGAAACAAGACTTAAAAAGTGGTCCAGTGGTTAGATTGCAGGACTAACTATCACAAGGTTGTGGGTTTGAATTCTACAAAGCTAACCGTGGTCCAGTGGTTAGATTGCAGGACTAACTATCACAAGGTTGTGGGTTTAAATTATACACAGCTAACCCCCGGTTTCACAATGACTAGTGTGAGTATTGTCATGTAGTTATTGAATCACAATTTCTTGATTTGTGCAATTCATAATCATAGACGTTAAACCAATGTTTGTATGAGAGAGATTGGCTGTTGCCAGCTTGGGTTATATCCCCTTGTGGGAGATTGTCGAGTTGCCTTGACGGGAAGATCATCTAAAACATACTGACAAATACAAAGAAAAGAAAATGAACCATCAGGGAAACTGTTTGGGTTGAATGAAGACAAATTGACTGGAGGTGGACTTGAACTTAAGACCATTATGCCAGACTTTAGACCCTTAAGCTAAATTCTGAAGAAAACTTGAAGAGAAATAAATCCTGGTATTAAAGTTTTTTCTCACACAATTGAGTTATTTTTTCCCCAGATGAGCAGAGACCACAATTTGACGGCACCTGTCCGCAAGATCTGACAGTCAGCAGTGAGTTCAACAGGACTTCTCGTTTAGTGAACTTCGATGTTCCTTCCGCCAATGACAACTCTGGACTCGTCACCGTGAGCAAGTAGGTAGAGTGAGGGAAAGATTAAAGGTTTTAATGGCTTTGGAACATTTTAGACACATAACTGAAATAACGGGGAAGTTTTGTTTTGTTTTAACTTGGCACTTTCTCTGTTTTAAGAGAGGCCTTAAATAACTTGAGACTGATATGGCCGTCTGAGTTTGTTGATACCTCATAAACAAAATGTTCTGAAAGAAGTCACTTTCCCAACATTAATAATTTTTATTATGGTAGGCAAGGCAACGGGAGGGGACCAGGAAGCCGATTTCCAGAGGGGCGGACTATTGTGACATACATCGCCGTTGATCCAACGGGTAACTCTGATCAGTGTGATGTCATCGTCACAGTCAATGGTAAGACCAAATTTCAGGACGGTTGGTTTAAACTCATGTATCAATTTCATGAATGAGAAGTTTCAGTCTTTTATCTGAATTCAGACTTTTTACGTCGGACTTGTGAAGAAATTCAACTGATATTTTGCCCACCTATAAAGATAACCTGCTCTTTGATCTAGTGCTGGGGTCACATTGTTCCTAAAAACTCTGATGACACCCTAAAAATACCCCAACCTCCCTCGTTAGTACTGGCTACAGAATGGCTGGCTGAGTATTTATTCCACAGAAGTATCTGCAGACTGGAATGCCTAACCACTAATGACAAGGGTCACACTGTTAAATGACAAGGGTCCCCTGTTAAATGACAAGGGTCCCCTGTTAAATGACAAGGGTCCCCTGTTAACACCCTTGTTTCTTTTCCGCAAGCCACAGAATCCTACAGAACTTCTACAGAATGTTTGCAGACTGGAATGACAAGGGACACCTGTTAACGCCTTTATTTGTTTACCCCAACAGTTCACCGTTGTGAGAGACTCCTAGCCCCGACGTCAGGCTCCGTTTCCTGTAATAACCCTAGCCCCATTGCTGGCACACAATGCTCCCTGCGTTGTAATACTGGCTATACGATGAGTGGCTCGCACACCAGAACCTGCCAAGTATCGAGCGACGATACGCCATACTGGGAGGGACAGACTACTGTATGCACAAGTGAGTATTGCTAGGACACGAGTGTCTCTTATGCTTCTAGGAATTCTACTTGAAGATATGTAGATGACATTTTCTTGGCAGAGGCTGTCCCAAATCCATTAACAATGTTCCACTTATGGCCCTCTGTTCAAAACAACATCTAGAGCTTGTGCTTCTTCAGTTATTTTGAAAATGTGTTTTTCATAAGGGGTTTCAAACAGGCAGACAGAGCCTAAGCCGATGTCTAAGCTGTAGCCGTGCTTTCGAAAAGGGCTTTTAGTAAGTCAACATCCAAACATTCAAGCTCTTATATAACATTGTTTCTTGGCCTCATAATGGGTACTTAATTCAAGCAAAGTACTGAAATAGATTTTGGAGAATTTGTTGAGGTGAGTAGTATTTCATAACTTAAAAACTGTTTTACTAATGTTGTGTTATTTCTGGTGTTAATGGTTCATTTCATGGTTCACTCTTCCAGTTGTGAGATGCCCGTCCGAGACCTCTCCACCAAACTCCATCAAGTCTGGTTGTAGTAGTGATGCAGACGCAACAGAGACCTACGGGACTCAGTGCTCTTTCTATTGCCTGAATGGCTATGAAGCAGAGACAACCGATAATGGAAGATCAAGATGCCTTGCCGATGGATCCTGGTCAGGCACGGATCTCGTCTGCAATGGTACAGAGTTTTGTTACTCTAAAATCAATTTTTGTTATGTTTTCCCTTCTTGTTATTTTGCGTCTTATCACTGGATATATTATGTACAGGTAATGTTTTGATAAACATCTTCTCTGCGCCTTGAACATTTCTTAAGATTGATTTGGCGCATTATTTTTTGTATTATTATCCTCACCTGGTAATTTCCATATTCCAAAGATCATGAAAGAAAAACCCTTATCAATCCTGGGCCCAATTTCATAGAGCTACTTTTAAGCAAAACTAGCTTAGCACAACAGATTTATGCTTACCAGAATAAGGTTACTGGCACCAAGGAGCGTGTTTCATGGATGGATGCTATATAAATTGTCATTATTATTATTTTTATTATCTTTTATCCTTGAATGTGACAGAAATTGAATGCCATGCCCTTAACCCTGGATCTGGCGTTGAGGTATCCCCGTCAGTGTGCGCCTCTCAGCCCGTTTTTGGTAACAGCTGCATGTTCACCTGTACCCAGTCTGGGTTCAGGGTGGAGCCACTGGGTAGCATGATTGTGGTCTGTCAGGGGAACGGAGGATGGTCTCAAGATGTTACTCAGGTCCACTGTATCGGTAAGTAGAGAGAGGTCATCCACCAAATTTGCAAACATCATCATCATCATGGGTGACTTCCGTGCATGTACAGCGCACAGGTGTTGCTTATTGGCTACATTTTATTTGTTTTATTAATTGTTTATTTCCATTGTTGTGCATTTTAAGTGGCTTGGTGAAGCTGGTTCAATCCAATACCAACCATCCCCCGGTCATCAGAGAGTTGCTGTTGGTAGGTACACCTGAGAGCTCCACCTCCACAATAGGGTTCTGTAGGTTGGGTCTTCTTGTCCAGGAGTATTGAGAGAGGAATGTCATGCGTAGTTGCAGACGCCTGCAGTTTTGACGTAATGAAAAAGAAGTCACATCAGTTGACTTGTGCTCAACTCCTGCGAAACATTCGCTGCATTCCTGCGAAAATCATTCGCATGAAGTATGAACCAGGCTTAATCATTCGTTTTGGTGTTTGGCAAAACTCAATCGGACTTTGATTGTTTTTCCTCAGATATTGAATCTCCTCGCTTCCGTGACTGCCCATCCTTCTTGACCGTCTATACCGATCGAGGAACAACCACGGCTCAATTCAACCCACCGGTCTCTGCCACCGATAATAATGGCCAACCGACAGTGTCATGTGACCCAGGGTCTGGTCAGTACGATATCGGCAACTATCGGTTTAATTGTGTCGCCGAGGATGCTGCTGGTAACTCGGATACGTGTTCCTTCGATGTTGAAGTACTTGGTATGAATTGTTTCTTTTTTAGGTCTGGTACAAAACATTTTAAAAAAATTGCAGTCCAAAGCCTCTTCCTCTTTCACCAACAATGCCAAAAGAAATTCCCTAAAAGATTAAGCACGTTTTTAAAAGGTATATTTGCCAGTGACCAATTACAAATACACAGTTCTTTAAGAAATAAGCTTGCAGCCATCAAAGTTTAGGTTTAAAATTTACAAAAATCTCTCCCTTTTTTTTCACAGAGCGAACGTGTCATACATTGTCACCTCCACCTTTTGGGGAGTTTGTCGGTGAATGCCGAAGCGTGTATGGCAGCAAATGCCACCTGAAATGCATCGATTACTACAGACTTGTTGGCTCTAACGAGGCAACATGTGAATTTAACGGCTCAGGAACGTTCTGGGAAACTGAGGAAAGGCCTCACTGTGAATGTAAGTCATTTCTTGGGTGTTTTTTTTCTTCAGATTTGTTGATATATTTTTTTATTTGCAGTTGTGTATGGTAGGTTTACATTCACTCCATTGGTGATTTGTTTTGCTTAGAATGCTCAGAATTTCTTCTTTTGAGGATCTGATGCAATACCTCAAAATTTTGACAAACATGGACTTAGTCGGACTCGAACTTGGACAATAGAGACTCGATTACTACACTGATAGCCATCAGGAACTGATTTAACCTTTAGTTGAAGCCATACAATGGGAGATCTAGCTTTGGGGACACAATGTGGCAGCAGACTTACCAGGTAAAATCCATTGATCCATGTTCTTGGTAATGTGCGCATGCTCAGAACTACGTAAACAATGGATATTTACCTGGTATGTCTGCTGCCACCTACATGTAGCGTTCTTAAGTCTCTCATTGTCTTGGGTTCCAAAGTTTGAAGTCTTGTTCTTTTTCTTTTAGTGATTACCTGTGACACCATCTCACTGCCGGACATTGTTCATGTCACGCCATCAATCTGCAGTACTGGTACCCCGTCAACTGGTTCCATGTGCAGCTTGTACTGTTTAAATGCTCTCACCCTCATTGGGGGCGTGTCGTCGGTGTCATGTGGGGGGCAAGGTCTGTGGGATGTGGACTTGGATGAGGTGAATGTCAACTGCAAAGGTAAGGAAGACTAGACTTTCCCCCCTTAACAATCAGTAATGGCTATAAGCCTTGATTATTTTGATGCTTAATTTGTCTTTTTTTAAATAAACCTTACATATAATAGAAGATGGTTTTGCATCAGGAAAAAGATATTGTTTTTTCTCTTATGCCAATGTGGGTGGGATTCAAACCCTTGACCTTTTTTTTTCTTGACAGGATCTTAAACCAGTCGCTAGTGATCGGTAAGTGCGTGAAAATATTGACTTTTAAACTCTTGTTTTTTGTTCTAGATCAAATTCCTCCTATGCTGACCTCTTGCCCATCTTCAATCATCACTCTAAAGTCTGAGGAACCATCAGGTACCCCTGTGACCTTTGACATTCCTACAGTACGAGACAACCTACCGTCTAATACCCTGACTCTAGTGACTTCACCCTCTGATATAACCTCGCCATACCTGTTCACCCAGACTCTTACGGAGGTGTCCTATAACTTCACGGATCAAGGCGGCAATTCCGTCATTTGCAAATTCACAGTTTCTGTGTTTGGTAAGTTTCTGTTTTAGGTTTTTTTTATTGCAGGAGAAAGTTTATTTTGATAAAATTTTTTGAAATGTGGAAGGACGATTGTTCTGATACAGAGAATGTCATAGGAACTTTATTTTTTGGGGGGCAGTCCCCCTGGGTGAAAATAACTTTTTTATGACATTGAATTTAAAAAGTCTTATCAGGGAAAGGTATATATTAAATATAGTTTCACCACAATCAATCGAGCAGCTGACATTTGTGTGATTTACGTTTCAATAATGTGATCTTGATTTGGTTTCCTACAGATGATCTTGTGCCAGAGGTCGTGTTCTGCCCGGAAGACTACGAGCTCGTTGGCGAAAGCAAAATAACGAGTGTGACATGGGAGGAGCCAGTTTTCCGTGACCCCACAGGTCATGACCTTGAGGTCAACAACAACCTCGCTGAGGGAAACACTGCCCTCTTGCCGTGGGGTAGACACACGGTGGTCTACACTGCAAGCAACAACGATAACGGACAGAAGGCAGTCTGCCAGTTTACCATCAACGTTGAACGTAAGATGAACGTCTTGTATTTCGGGGAGAATTCTCTCAAAGACACCAACTATAAAAATGAAACAATTTGTATTTACTTACCATTTTTGGGATCGAAAAAAGAGTAATTGAAAAGAATCAGTGAGATATAAATTGATTGTTTTCTACCCTCAGGTGTTGGTTGTATCGAAACAAAAAACAATTGAAAAGAATCAGTGAGATATAAATTGATTGTTTTCTACCCTCAGGTGTTGGTTGTGTTCCCCTTGATCAACCCAAGAACGGTGCCCTGTCTTGCATCCCATCGGGTGATGTCTGCAGCATCTTCTGTAACGAGGGTTATGAGATCTCGCGTCCACGAGGAAGAGGAAGACGCCCTCGTGCGTCAACGCATCCAGACCAGTATGTATGCTCCTTGTCTGGAAACTGGATGCCTCACAGCAACGTGCCAGACTGCTCAAGTAAGTTCATCCAAATCGTGGTTTAATTTAATGTCACTGCTGAAGGGGAACATAAACCTGTTTTTGAGATATCGGCGAAAATTTTAAGTGGTTATTTCTACGCTGGAAGAATCCGTAATCGAAATACACAATCTGAGATGTTTCTGACAGTAACGTTTTTCAAATGCAAATTTGGCTGCGGTTGTAAAATGTTATTTACCTAGAAAAACCATTTCTCTAAAGGATTGGTTATTGGATTCGTGGGTTTGAATCCCAAACAAGTGATTTACCTGTGAACTTTTTTTCACAGAACTCGGGAAAACACAGAGTTTCCGGTTCTATAGTATGCATAAGTATAAGGGTAAAAACGCTCTGATTAGTCTTTTTTCAAGCTGTCCTTACTTAGAATGGGTTCAATGTGTCCTAACGTCTTTGGTTATGGAACTTAACTCGACCTAAGTCCTAGGATTAATTCTAAGTTAGGAAGATTTTGGTGAAAATAACAGCAGTTCTTTAACAGTTTTTTCGTTTCTTCTCAGGGCGTCGTGGCCAAACCCAACTACCCATGGACTTAATGTACTTCTCTGGAGATTGCAGGGATCAATCGACCCAAGATGCAATCGCCGAAGCCTTCATCCAAATGATTCAATCCTCACCCTACATGGACAGCTGCTCTCTGACAAATAAATGCAACATCGAGAACATCCAAGTCATCTGTGGCACAGTGGGAGGCTCATCTATAGGGGGCCGCCCTCGAATCTACCGTAGGGGCGTAGACCACCTCCTTGAGGAGGATGAGCAGAGTCCGCTTCTTAAAAAACTAGAAGATGGCACCAGGAGGCGAAGACGTGATGCGGAGGTGACTTACGCAGCATTCGTCAGCTTCAATCTGAAATTTGAAGTCAATTATGAGGCGGGGATTGAGAGCCTTGATGCAGTCATTACCACGGAGACCAAGATGAAAGAAGAAGCGGAGGTGTTGATGTCTGCGTTTGGTAATGGGACGATGGAAGCAATGAGCGTGAGCAATGTTACCTTGGAAGTGGCTGATGAAATGATGTCGTATGGAGAGTCTAAATTTACATGTGAACTGGGCTACGTGGTCAGCAATGAAACATATCACTGCAGTAAGTCCCTAGTTTTTTATAATTCTCTTAGACAAAATTTTGATCAAATAAACTTAAAAGACTATAAAAGAAGCATCGGTGGTTTAAGCCATAGTTTTGTAAAAGGCTGTCTAAACTTGCTAGAAATATAACAACTGGGTGTCCAATTTGTTCTTTTACAATACATAGTGACAGAGACATCAGGTGTTGAAATTTACAATAGGGTGTCCAAAAGACGCCCAGACATCCATCTGGTTTAAAACAATGGTGTAAGGATAAAACCAAATAAATTATTGTTTTCCCTGACTTTGCGTTTGTAGCTGCCTGCAGTTCAGGGACTTGGTACAATTCAGTCACAGATGATTGTGAGTTCTGCTCCAAGGGTAGCTATCAAGACCAACAGGCAAAGGAGGAGTGTGTGCTATGCCCCTCTGGAACTTCAACAGCTGCAGAGGGAGCCAAAACCAGCTCAATGTGTGAAGGTAAGAGGAAAAGGGATTATTTTTTTGGTAAGAGGAAAAGGGATTATTTTTTTCTAAAAAAGTCTGTACTTTTTGTCGTCGTACAACCAATGAAGAACCTTTTTTCATGGGCTTAACACGTTTTTTATGTGCAAATACCATGGTTCAGGTTTTGTTTTACTACATCACTGATCATGAATCTAATTCATGAATCTAATTCATGCTGCTCAACAATAGAAATGTCTATATGGACAAATTTACCCAAACTTAATTGCATCATAGCCTTGTGTCTGCCATATGATGATGATGTCGTAAGCTATGCTGATCCCGTTCTAAAGTCCGTAAGCCAGTTTATAGCTAGGTCCTCAGCCAGGTGGAGGGCTTCAATTACACCATCAAGGTGAGAGAGTGGGCAGTCAGCTATCATGTGGCGCAGCGTCTTGGGTCACAAAGCCGAGATGCAAGTTAGCCCCCACTTCCCTTACCCCAACATTTTGATTCACCACAGCCATCTTACATTATTTCTCTTATATTGTTTTGACAGCGGTCTGCCCAACAGGTCAATATTCAGAGACTGGTCTCGTCCCATGCTCCAAGTGTCTTCTAGGAGAGTATCAACCAGAGACTGGCAAGACGTCTTGCCTTACATGCCTTGAAGAGAAGACTACTCAAAACTTTGGGTCTCAGTCCCTCAATCAATGTCTAGGTACAAAATTCATTTTCAAGTGAAGAATGTAAGAGAATGTTTAAGAGAATTTTTTCAAAATTTGTCATATTTGTCATTATAACAGGGATGTTTTTTCTCTATTACTAACAAACCATTTTTTTTTTTAACCCCTCCCAAAAAAAGATTTTTGTAAAGATTTTTTTTCGTTTTAATAAATCTGTTTATTGTTTATAATTAAGGTCAAATTGGAAAGTTAATTCTTCACTTTCTTTTTCTTTGGTTATATTTGAACAGAGATCTGCCCTCCTGGTAGTTATTCTGAAACGGGTCTTGCACCCTGCCTTCCTTGTGAACCTCGCTATTATCAGCCAAGCAGTGGGAAGCATCACTGTATACTGTGTCCAGGGAGGAGCACCACCCTAATCACCGGATCCAGTACAGAGGAAGACTGCATCGGTAAATAACTTCAACTTCTTTTTTGGGTGTGCACAAGTTTAACAGTGCGTATGTTGAAAACAATTTGTTTTTAGATTTCTAAAACACTGTGAAGCAGCCACTAGTGGCCTCATCCATTTCCATCAGCCCAGGGATACCATTTGGTGGTTTAAACAGGAGGCAGGTTGTGATGATATGATCTGCTGTTTGTTCCACCACACCACACTTTATATGCAATGGTTTGTTAAAAATCTATTAAATTTGCTGCCAGCAGCATAATTACATGAACAGTTACATACGCAGAAGTAAAACATTACATCAATAATTTAAATTGCATTAAATCTATAACACACAAACAACGGGGATGTTTAAAAAATGGTTCGCTTAAAACGGGAGGGATTTAAAGTCAATCCAAAGGACTGCAATTAAATCTCACAAGCTGAGCTTTGGACCAAGCCCCGTCTCTATTTGTTACTCTTAAAACGTCCCAACCCAATTCGCAGACAGTTTAGCTTTGTCCTGGCCTTGAGAATCAAAACGTTCTTTATCATCATTTTGTAAACCCTTAATTTCTTTTCAGATGCTGATGAGTGTTCAAGCTCACCGTGTGGCAGTGAGGCTACCTGCATTGATCTGATTAATGGCTACCGGTGTGACTGTCCACCAGGCTATGAGGGAATGAACTGCCAAGATGATGTGGATGACTGTGAAGGTAACATGTGTGGGAATAACGCAACCTGTGTGGATGGACTAGCAACATATCAGTGTCTGTGCATTCCTGGATTTGAAGGTTAGAGAAAACATCCAAATTTTCACTAAAAATGCTTGATTTTTACTAAAGATCTGCTTGTTTTACATAAATAAATTTTGTAGCCTTGTTAAACATTTTAATATTTCTTTATGACTTTTCCTCCTTTATTCTGACATGAAAAAACATTTTGAGAAACCATTTTGTTACCAGAAGTAACTGGATGGAAGTTTTGCATTTACGAAAGATAAAAGGTTTTTTTTGTTTATCTATCATCAAGAGTTTTTTATATTTTATAACTTGAATTAAAATGATCTTTAACCCCTGCTCTCTTAGGAAAAATTAGTTAACGAAATGTTTTCACTAAGCTTGTCGTTTTGAATGTTGGTCTTTTTGGTTCAGGTCACTTTTGTGAGTTGAACATTAACGAATGTGCCGAGTCCCCATGTCTGAATGATGCTGTTTGCCAAGATGCTGTCGCTGGCTATCGTTGCCAATGTCCTGTGAACTACCATGGCACCAACTGTGAGCTGGAGATAAACAGGTGAGAAATCACTGAGGAGGTGTGTTAAATGTCACTCGGGTCCCTTGAGAAATGTTTCTATAGATGATGTGACCTATGTTTACATTCAAACTGCCCTCTGTTGACAAAACACTGTATACGTCATGTTTCGCCGAGAAAAAAGACACGTAGTCATGGTAAGATTGCGTGTACTTTCTAGCTGGCTGCCAAAACACAAAGGTTTTTTCTGGCGGTATGCATGCGAATCATGTTAATGGTTTTTGAGTGACGCCAGAGGTCACATCGTCTATAAGGTGGTGTATTTCTAGGGTATCTGCGAAACCGAGCAGGTGTATTTAACTTCATCGGTTCACTTGGAAACATTGGTAATGCAACAAAATGGACGGTATGAGAAAGAGATCTGTTAAAGTAAATAGGAGGTGTGTTAAATTTCACCTGGGTGCCTTGAGAAACGTTGTATCTGCGGAGGTGTGTTATAATTAATCTATCTCCACTCAGAATCATTTGCATTGGGAGGTCCACTGAAGAGATCTGTTAAAACTAAGGAGGTATGTTAGTTATTGCCCAGGTATCCTTGAGAAATGATAACTGTATACGGAATATGTCAGCTAAATGTATTTAACTTGATTCACTTACTTACTTGTTTGTGTTCAGCTGCTCTCCCAATCCGTGTCACAATGACGGAATTTGCGTACTCAATGAAGGAAGTTACCAGTGTTTGTGCCGGCCAGGTTTCTCTGGAATTAATTGCAGCATCAACATCAATGATTGTGCCAGCTCACCATGTCAACACGGAGCGACATGTCACGACTTAATCGCTGAGGTCTTGTGTGAGTGTCCCACAGGTTATGAAGGAGAGTTTTGCCAGACGGACATAGATCTTTGTGCCGGGTCTCCATGTCACAGCGGAGCAGACTGTATCGATCTAGGATCATCGATTATGTGCCGCTGCCCTCTACACAGATCAGGTCCTCGATGTGAAGACACGCCATGCCAGAATGGTGCTGTCTTTGTTCTGGACGAGAACATGGAGATGTATAGCTGCCGATGTGTTGCCGGGTACACTGGACGTAACTGCGAGATTGATTTTGACGAGTGTGCGTCTTCGCCGTGCTCTAACGGCGGAGTCTGTATGGAGCATCAACTCAATTCTTATATGTGTGAATGTCCTCAAGGGTTTGAAGGTAATCTTGAGAATGCAAAATTTAACATCTTACACTTCACTATAATTGCTTCTCTTCACCCAGGGGTTTAAAAGGGTACCTGCGAGGGTAGAGGTTGATATTGTGTTTAAAAAAGCCTGCGGAGCTCAGGGCTGTATACTCGCTAGAGAGCTGAGAAAGATTAAAGGAATTTTATTGGCTACGTTATTGTAAAATGCACTTATATAAGAAATAGTTACTATTGTTATTACTTAGTGCATAAAGGACCTCAACCAGTGCTTAGGGGTTGGAATGGGTGCCATTTTCACTCTTTGCACACACAAAATATCACCTGCAATTTGAGTAAACTTCATTTCTTTTATGTCTGTTGTTTTACCAGGAGACACTTGTTCGATTGACATCAATGAATGTTCCTCCAGTCCTTGTGGGATCCTCAGTATCTGTGAAGACGACGAAAATGGCTACACTTGCCACTGCGCTCCGGGCTTAACTGGTACCCACTGCGAGAACCATATTGACTACTGCGCGCCGTCCATGTGCCAGCATGGTGGAACATGCATGATTGCAGAGCTCGGTTACCAGTGTGTTTGTGCGGCAGGCTTCACTGGTGAGTAAAGATGGAGAGGGATGAATGAGAATTGAAATAAAAATGGTAGTTTAAACTTCTTTCAAACATTCAGAAACTGTGAGACTCAAACACAACATTTAATTGTTAATTCTTTTAAAACAAATATTTTGAATGAATAAAAACAAGATCACTTATCCTGTCTTGAGTTTACTGGCCTGACAGTGATTTCACTTGCCTCAGGCTGATGGTACAATGTAATATTCAAGCCCTGTTTTCTTAGCATGCTCTATTTTCCTCTTGCTATAGGTCGTGACTGTGAAATCAACATCAACGATTGTTCACCGGTACCTTGTCAAAATGGTGGAATCTGCATTGATCGAGACAATGGATTCCTTTGTTTCTGCCATACTGGATTCAGAGGGAACCAGTGTGAAGTCAACATCGATGACTGCACCCCGAGGTAAACAATAACAAAACAAGTAGAATGACTCAAGTAGAATATTAATAAACCATTCATTTTTTACCTTAAAAAAAAAACCCACCCAACTTTAATGGTTTGAAAAGAAAAGAAGCTGGAGGTCCATGACATGTTAACTTTTGAATGTTGAATTTTTAACACAGAGCCTGCCAAAACGGTGGAACCTGCATTGATGGAATTGCGCAGTTTTCTTGCATGTGCCCGGAGGGCTTCACTGGCGCCCACTGTGAGGAACCGATAAACTTTTGCCTGAGTAACCCATGCCAGAACTCTGGTGTCTGTCAGAATGGCCCCCTAGGCTACCAGTGCTCTTGCACACGAGGGTACACCGGTCTGAACTGTGAGGAAGATTTTGACTCCTGTGTTTCGTTCCCATGTATGCACAATTCTACCTGTGTAGATGACGTCATTGGCTTCATGTGTAACTGTGCACCAGGTTATGCTGGCTTCAACTGCGAGGACAATATTAATGAATGCTCAAGCAGTCCATGTGTGAATGGTGGAGTTTGTGTTGACCAAATCGGCTTCTACGTTTGTCTGTGTGTTGAGGGTTACACTGGGTCTAACTGTGAGCAGAATGTCAACGATTGCGCCACTAATGAATGTTTGAACGGAGCAGTCTGCCACGATTTGGTCAATGCCTTTGAGTGTTCCTGTCAGTCAGGATGGACGGGTAAGCCTTGTTTATTTATTCCAAAACTGCCAGGGCTCTAGTAAAAGTATGGACAAAACCAGCGCTGATTTAAAAAAGAAAAATTATGTAAGTTGCCAGACACACAAGCCTGAAGGCCACTTCATGGTGTAGGCTACAATCAACTGTGTTTCCAGGGGCTGTTGCCAATCAAGTTATCAAGTTGTAAAACAGGCACAAGGGAAACTGATTGGGTAATTTAAACAAATGGGGGGTATACAAAGTAAGAATGACTAGAGTGGGACTAGAACCAGGTAATTTCTACTGGAGCATTTTAAGGGCACCAAGGCAATGACCAGGGGGCACTGAGGCAACCGCCTTTGTTGCCTCCGTGAAGAATCAGGCCTGCATGATTGTGGCTGTGCACTTCTACCTAACGTGTTTTTTTTTTCGTTTTTTTTCTAATAATTCTTTTTTTAGGTGAGCTATGTGAGGAGAACATTGATGATTGTGAGTTAAGTCCATGCATGAATGGCGGCACATGCTCAGACTTCCTGAATGGCTACGAGTGTGGATGTCAACTTGGTTACACCGGGATAAACTGCCAGACAGAAATTAACGAGTGTCTTCAGCTCAACGTGGAGTGCCAACATGGAGCCTCTTGTTTTGACAAGGTAATCTGGTAATATGACGATTAGTTTACTCGAGTTGTTCGATTAGCCATCATGTTATACTCGTGTCTACCCCATTGTCATCAGCCGCCACCACAGACCCAGCTCAAGAGCAGGTCTCATGGCTCTGCTTGTACGGCCAAATTCTGCGCTTACGATCACCATTCTCTGCTTACTTTGCAAGTGCAGTACTTCTGTGCTAGCTGTATTAAGCGAAGAATGCCTAGTTACATGCACAAGAAAAAATTCCCTGCTAACAAATCTGTGAAATACGCTAGACGGAAGCACAGACTTCCCTGCTTCTGTAAGCGTTGATTCTTTGCTTACATTTTTACGGAAGACAGAGCCATTAAATTGAGCCTAGTTATCTTTCCCCACCATACTAAAACTAAGTACTTGTTTGTCATCACACAGGTTGCGGATTTTGAATGTTTCTGTCCGGCGGGCTATAGAGGGCGCTACTGTGAAGTGGATGTTAACGAGTGTGAATCAAATCCTTGTCAGAATGGGGGTGTGTGCGAAGACAGAGAGGCTAGATACACCTGTCGTTGCCCAACAGGTATTTCAAGCAACCAATCAATCAATTAGTCAATCAATCAATCAATTATTTGAATGTTATTTCGATCCCAGTTACGGACCTGTTATTTGTAACGGGTATTTCTTGTCTAATATTGTTTTTTTTATATAGTTTTCTATGTTTTTGTAAATTCTATATATTTTGTGAATGAATAAAGTGTTTTTTGAAAACTTCTTTTTAAAAGTCTATCAATCTATAAATTTATCAATCAATAAATCAATCAATTATTCCTTTATTTCAATTAATAACCAATCAATAATACATAAAAACTGATATTTTTATTTAAGGGCGTTATTTAGGTGGTAGGGCCTATGTAAAGTAAATTATCCACAGTATACAGACCCTGTTTAGTTTGGAGTTCAATAAATTTGTTGTTTATCGTTTCAGGCTTTGGTGGTTTACGGTGTGAGACTGAATTGAATCTTTGTGAGGATGAGCCGTGTAGTAATGATGCTACCTGCTCTCCTTATCGCGGTGGTTTCACTTGTTCTTGTGCCATTGCATACAGGTGAGTTTGCTATAATAATAACAACTATCCTATTGACCCCTTGCACGCACCTCACATGCCGCGACTGTGCCATGCTCATCACTTTGGTGGTCAGTAGGGTTACGTGTAAACGCCGCGTCGCCTAAAATGCGCACTTCACTGAATAACGCACAGTTTATTGCCCACCAGTGTGGCGGTTTCAAGATTATTCTGATGATGACATCAGGTGAATTGGGTCAATAAGCTAAAGTAGTAGACCCAGATGAGTTTCTACCTTCCGCCCAGGTAGTAGTTTAAAAATGAGGGCTGTTCTTCTCAGAACTGAGAACTCTCCCGAAAAATCTACTCCGCGGCAGTATAATAAGAATAAATTCTACCTGGCATGTAGATGCACACATGGTGTTACCGCAATCCAAATATATAGTTCTTATATAGCCCGTTTCACAGTAACCGTCTCAATCTGTTTTATCAATGACATTCCTTTAATCTTTCTCAGCTCCCCCTAGGAGTATACAACCAAGGCAAACGTAGCGCTCCAAAGCAATTTTTAAAACACAATATCAACAAAAACCTTGCAATGCAATTATGTTTTTATTTTGTTCCAGTGGTGACCTTTGTGACATTGAAATCAACGAGTGTATAAGTCAACCGTGCTACCACCAAGGAACCTGTGAAGATGAGCCTGGTGGGTACCAGTGCGTATGTCTGCCAGGCTATATGGGAGTTCATTGTGAAACAGGTAATCAACAACAAACAACTTTAAATCTGTTTTCCAGGCTATCCAAAATTGGTCAAAATTTAATTAGTAAACTAGATGGATGAAGACGTTTATCTGCAAGGCTATACGTTTATAAATGAGAATAGTATTTCTCATTTTCAGAAAATACTGCTTCGCAAATTTTTATGCTATTAAGCAAAAAATGGGTGGGTCACCAGAAGGTTTTAAAATAAACAAGTAAACTTTAAAGCAACAGAGGAAAAAAGAATTGTTAAAAAAAGATTTTCATTTTATGTAGAGATTCATAGAATTAATTCCTAGAACTGAAGACGGAATTGGCAAAAACCAGATTTTCATTTTGTAATAGTGATTCATATAATTCTTTGTTCGTTGCTTAGAATTGCCGTACGACTTTGATCTGGTGTTCAGCAATCCAACTGAGTCTGACCTCATTCAGGTCACCAATGTGACCTCTCATGACCTCGATGCCATCACTGTGTCCCTGTGGATGAGGTCAACGTCCTGCTTCGCGGAGTTCATCTTATTGAAATTGTCGTCTGCTTGGAATACTTTTGTTGACATTCGAGATCCTACGGATCTCAGTCTTAAACTACTGAGGTGAGAATAAAAGTAATCTCCTGTAATCACAAGTCATCTGGTCCCAATACAAAATGTGGGAAAGCAGGAACTCTCCAGTAATTTTTAAAAAAAGAAAAATGAAAGAGTCAGGATTAGTATTGTGTAACTTGTACCAAGTGGGTAAGTCGGGTAATGTGGATGAAATAATAAAATGCCAAAAAATAGTTAATGGTCTGACGTTACGACCCTGGCAGAGACTTTCTCGACTAGGCTAAATGATGAAATTTCAAAATGTTTTTATCTTTCTTCAGCCATGATGTCTCCGTTGATAGCCAAGATTTGTGCGACGGACGCTGGCACAATCTGGTATTAACCCTCAACGCTGCAAACCAGGACTGGAAGATCTACATTGATAAATCGCTGTCAGCAGAGGGCGGTATTGCAAGCCCTCTAACTAGCTTCCCAAGCGGGTTGACCCTCTCGATGGGACCATCAGAAACATGGACTGGTGCCAATAGCGTTGAGATAGAGCTTGGTAATGTAAACATATGGAGGAATGCGCTGGATGAAGTCGAGGTTCAAGATCTGGCATTGTACTGTGTGCCTTTTTCACCCGGTGACGTGTTTGCTTGGGGTCAAGTTGAGACATTACCAGGGGCGACCATTAGTCAGCTATTGTCAGTGCCGTCAGTTTGTGATGGTGAGTCAATTCAGACCATTGCAGGGATGTGATTTCTCCATTTTAAACTGAAAATCGTTTTTTTTTTTTTTAATCCCCACTGTACCACACGATTGAGAACAGTGATAAAGAGTCGGGCCAGTAAAACTCACAACAGGACAAACCCTATGGTCTCATGTTTTCAATGGGAGACTTTCTGGGATGATAGGGGGCAGCAGACTTACCGGGTAAATCCATTGTCCTCAGAATTATGCGCATGTTCAGAACTATGTAAACAATGGAAATTTACGCAGTAGGTCTTCTACGGCCACCTAGCGTTGGGATCTCATCCTGCAAACGGAAAACTGACTAAGGTAAATTTATACCAATTTCAGGCAAACAAAACTTCTTTCATTTATGGTAATTTGTTGCTATTTGTCTTTGCTCTAGATTATGACGAATGTTCAAGCAGTCCCTGTGTATCAGGCAGTACCTGTGAAGATAAGATTGGCTCCTACAACTGTCACTGTGCCGTGGGATGGGATGGAGACCGTTGCCAGATCATGACAGACTTTTGTCTTATTCAAGAATGTTTGAATGGAGGGACTTGTATGGCTAGTCTACTTTCATTTAGCTGTGTATGCCGGGATGGGTATACTGGAACCGCCTGTGAAACTGAAATTAGTAAGTGACAAAAACAACAAAATATTTTAGGTTTTTTTTCTTCCGTTTTTCTTTTTCATTTCATTCATTTAATTTCAATACTTCTATTTTTAATATGATTTAAATATGTTAGGAATCAAAGCCTGAAATTTTAAAACGTTTTAATCAATCATTTAACAAGCAATATTCAACTTTATCTGATGGTATTGATTGACCACTTAACCATGGTGAAATTTCATGGCACTGCTTAATACTGAGGTAGGGACTGAAAACTCAACCCACATAGTGCCCCTCTGGCGTGGTTCGAACCGGGGTCCTGGAGATGAAAGGTAAGGATAGAGACTCCTATCACAAACCTGACCACTTAGCTCGTGAAATCGAACCCTAGACTGAAAAGGCCATGTTACACGAGGCAATTTACAGGCAACCAGTTCCAGGCAACCAGTTCCAGGCAACCAGTTCCAGGCAACCAGTTCCAGGCAACCAGTTCCAGGCAATCTTAAAGAAGAGAATCCATTTACATTTGAATGTTAAAATATTTTTCTTTGGGACTGTAAGACATTGTTTGAAAAGTTACTCATGTGCTACCTAAGTGGTCCTGTAGCCAGCACTGCAGTTATTTTTTTTTCTCTGAGTTGCCCTAAAAAGTTGAATCGTGAGACAAGACCATTATAGTCACCATCTTCTAATCATTTTGCTTGCAGTAAATGGCCAGTGGAGTCAATGGATTCCTTGGACTGAGTGTTCACAATCTTGCGGTTCAGGAAGACGGTTCAGATCACGAACATGTGATAATCCCAGCCCAGAGAATGGTGGGGAACGCTGCCAAGGAACTAACGTACAAGCCGAAACATGCAACGAGGAAATGTGCCCAAGTATGTCAACAATAGATTTCAAACTTTCTTAACTAAGTAGGTGCCAAGAGACTAACGTACAAGCCAAAACATGCAAAGAAGAAATGTGCCCAAGTATGTCAACTAAAGGTTTCAAACCTTCTTAACTAAGTAGTTGATGTAGTAATTAATTGTATTTTTGACCACATGAGGGTGTATGTAAACCAATTTCCACTGGGATTTACTGTATAAAAGTGCTTTAAGGCTTGCATATAAGGTGCTCTAAAAATTCATTTGTATTGCTTGTATTTTATTTCCAACATGCAAAGGCACGTTTCAAATCCTTTTTAATATAAATAGTTAATCTTCACTTATTAAAGTTGTTGGGGTCTTGGGGGAGATTTGCTCCATGTTGTATTATAGTATCTGATCCAGTAACATCATATAACAATTTTGGGTGAACTTAATTTTTTATTTTTTTTTGGCTGAATTCAATCAACAAAATAATGATCATCTTTATTTCTGTGGAGCTTAAATGGGACAAACATCCATTATAATTGGTCAGACTTAATTGGTCTGAATTGTTCAATCTTTAGCTTGTCCAACATTGCGTCGCCCTTACCGTGGATACCTCGACTGTAATACCACGGACACTGGCGAGCAATCCTGCAGTATCAGATGCCGTGATGGCTATGTGTTCAACACAACACCACAAGATGTATACCGGTGTGGCCCGAGTACCAACCACAGATGGGACTTTAACCCCTACAACGCTAGAATTCGTCTACCGAGCTGTAATGGTAAGCATAGTTAAACCCTCTTATGTACCTTTTATTTCAGTGAATTTATCGTTGCAAAAAAAACAAAATGGCCTGACGTTTCGACCCTAGCAGAGTCTTTCTCGAAGGCTAAAAAATTTGAATTTATCGTTGTACACATTAATTTTTTACTCGTTTCTGGACACATCGTCTACCACCTAGCGTCTCAGTCTTCTCGTTTCTTTATGCAATTATCGTTGTTTTTATAAACAACTTCTCCCCTCTGTTTTCTAAACAAACCAGTTGTGGTTCCACGGGTCGGTGCAGCAGCCAACGTGACGGTAGACTACCCTTCTTTGCAGTGTAGCTCATCCAGTGACCTACAAAGCATCATACAAACTGCTTCAGGTTTGCTGAATTCCACTCAAGGGAGCTCTGGATGTCTGGCTCTCAGCACGTGCGCTGCTAATATATCGGTAAGAAAGCTCTACTATACATTTGTTAATATGAGGCCTATAATTTGGTTTATTATACCTTAGACATTGAGGTGTATTATAGGCAGTGTATTTTCCCGAGTTCTGTTAAAAACGAATCCACAGGTAGATCCCTCGGGTGGGATTCAAACCCACATCCTTTGCATCGCTAGAGCAGATGACTAACTACTAGACCACCAAGCTAGCCCGATGGCTAGAGGCAGTTTGAATCCTTAGCAGTGGGTAATGCAATAGGCCTTTGCGTGGTGGAGACACAATTGGAATTCGGTCTTACTCCTAGTTCTTCATTACCAATGACGGTTAAGGTAGTCATGTACACTTTAAAGAAATACTGCAATAGCGCAATAGGCTAAATTCTAAAAACCAAGGGCAGATAAATTAGCGCCGGGGGAAGGGGCACCGCTACACGCTTCAGTCTAAAGGAAATACCAGGATCTTGCCCATTATTCTAGAAAAAAGTTTGAGATATTTTCAAACCTTGTTAGATTTCTTAAGATCTTTTGCCAATTTTCTACTTGTAGGTGAGCAACTGTGAAAGCTCCAACCCTCATGCAGTGAAGAGGCGCAGCGTGTCTCCAGTGAAGCTTACTATTGAAGTAGTAATGGATAACTCAACCCATGCTCCAGTCAGTAAGTAACAATACAGGCCTTGCTTTTTGCTCTTGAATGGGCATGACAAATTCCCTCTGGTAAGGGGCATTTCCATGAGGAAAATGTAAATTTGTATTTGAACTTTGCACAGGGCACCACAGCAAAAGCACAGGGCACCACAGCAATTGCTGTGGTTGCCGTGGGTTCAAGGCCTAATCTGAGGTTTATTCAAAATGCACAGCAGTCTGGTTTACTGAATAAAAAAATGAAAAAACTTTTTTTTAAAATAATAAATTGATACTTTTCACTGACTTTTTGACGAAAAAACTTCACACTGTTTTGTTTAACTTCTCAGTGACTATTGATAATAAGGTCCCTAAGACCAAACTATTTGTAATCCCCCTCTTAATGCTTCTTCATTTGTTGTGTTTGGGGATCTGCACAAAGTGAAACTGGCCTCAGGTCATGCCCATTGCAGAGTCTTTCTCAAAGGTCTAACTCAAAACACAAAAAGTCGAACTCAAAACACAAAAGTTAGAGTGTAACTATGCATTGATGCAACAGGTGGCTCATTATTTGTTTCATTTATATTTTATTTGAAAAAGTATTGCTACTGGCCTCAAGTTTTGACCCAAGTCTTTCTCTTTACTTAATAGATAACTCAGCCGAATTTGAATCCGAGTTCCACACCACCCTGCAAGACCTAGCTGATCTACTCAAGACGGGTGACTTTGGGATATCCCAAGATGGAATAATCATGCAACCGGACAAGGACACTGTGCACTTGGATTCTTGGGACATGTGCCCCACTGGTTATATCGAGAGTGAGGAGGACGGGTATTGTGGTAAGTTTGTATAAGAGACCCTAACGGATGCAAGGTTAAACTTCCTTTTCTTTAACCAAAAAATTATTTGGGTATTGAAATCTTTTAAAAATACATGTTATTGAAAAAGAAAAAAGAAAAGGTTAATATTTGTTTGTAAGGCCCAGATGGCCAGGGGTAATAATGTGGAAGCGCTTTGAGACATGGTGTATAAAGCGCTATATAAAAACCGACAATTATTATTATTATAATTCCAGAATCACAATGTTTGTATTATATCTATTTTCTTTTATAGTCCAATGTGGTTTGGGAAGTATTTGTGAACTCAGTCATGAGTCTCGAGACTATGAGTGTCATCTATGTCCAAGCAACACTTACAGAGAAGACTGGGGTACTAGCGTCTGCACCAAGTGCCCTGATGGGATGGTTACCTACACAGAAGGAGCTGTGAATTCCAGTGAATGCTACGGTATGCTCTCATTATTCACGGTCATAATACAATAAAAATTAATATCGACTGTAAAGGCCCGGTCACACAAGCTCTGAGAACAAAACAGAATATGAGAAAGATAAAAATGCACGCCCTCCATTGGTTGAATTGCTCCAAGCAGAACACGCCCATGCTTACTCAACCAATCGGGAGCGTGCTTTTTTATTGTTCTTGTATTTGTTCTTGATATCGGGGCCTGTGTGACCAGGCCTTTAGGGAAATGTCTCAAGAGGCAATTTACAGGCAACCAGTTCCTGGCAAGTGCCCTGATGGGATGGTTACCTACACAGAAGGAGCCATGAATTCCAGTGAATGCTACGTTACACTCTCATTATTCACGGTCATAATACAATAATGTCGACTCTTAGGGCACTGTCTCTAGGCAAATACAGAACTTCTTGGCTAATGGGGCAAGAGGGGTTGATTTGCCTGAAGTTTTTACACAGATAAGAAATAAAGTACCAATTTCTCATATCGGGTACAAATTTCCTTTTTACTTTCTTCATTCTGTGCCCAAATGTCCTGCACTGTTTCACCAATACTTAGGCAGATGCCCCCCAACTACCTATCCCCTCTCTTGGGCGTAAACCTGTGTGTATTGTGCATTCTTGTGAAAAGTGTTTGCCACTTTTCAGAACCATGGATTCCCACTTGTATTGCTTTGATGCATGACGGACACTAAACTACTCAATTCGCATAGTCTTGATTATCTTGCTTGCTATATTCTTATCAAATCATAATATTTTGTCAGCGTGTATTGAAAATGACACTTCATCCTGTAATTTGTGTTTATTTTCTATAGCGTTTGAGATGCCAAAAGAAGACCAGAAAACATCCTCAGAATCCATGATGCTGATGGTCATTTGTGGATTGGGAATTGTGATTGGTGTTTTTGTCCTTTTATTGGCAGTAACATACAGGTAATACCCTTTATCAATCTCATGTTACCCATTGATTTTCTTTTGCACGCAGGACTCAAATCCTTTATAAAGGTAGATTGGACACTGTTTTTGTTTTTTCCAGATATAAAATAATATATTTATTATAATAGTTCCTTTGAACCGCATCACCCCCCATCTGTATATGCAAAACTCCTAATGGAACTTAAAGCAGTACCCGCTGCCAACACATAGGATTTGAACTGCCTCTAACTACCGGGCAATCTTGGTAGTCTAGTTGGTAAGACACTGCAATTGCAAAGGTCATGGGTTCGAATCCAACCTGAGTAACGTGCCTGTGATATATTTTTTCACAGGACTTTGAGGAAGTACCGAGTATACAGTGCTAACACACATCGGTGTATGGGCCAAAACCAAAATTAATATTCTTTATCCCCGATGCAAATTCAAACATCTGTTAAATTTTATCAAAAAAATGTTTTGTTTAACAGACGGAAGCAACCCAAGAAGAAAGTTGAGACCAACCCTTCCACTCTCCTGGATGTTATTGATATTCTACAACTGATGGAACCAGATGGGAAGAGTGTCTCAGGTAAGATCAAAGAGGGACTCTTCAGCCCTTTTCACACTGTATCTCGTATCCCCGGGGAATAGACCCCTGGGCACCCTGGGGAGGCCCGGGACTTAGAAACAAACCCCTTCTAAAAATGAGTATTGTTCAAGGGTGACTTGGGACTGCCTTTTTGACATGTTGAAAACATTTTATTTTTTATTTATTATTTATTCGACCTCAACAGTACAAGCACAGAAAATACAAAGCAAGGCAGTAATGAGGGGGGGGGGAACCCAGAAACGATAGAGCTACAAAACATTGTGTGAAAAGAAAGAGAAAAAAAAAATAAAATTATGATGTTATTATTGCTTTTGATAGATACGCCATCTGCAAGTCCAGTTGGTGATGCTTTTCCAGAAGCCACAGCCATCCCATCTGATAATCCTGCCATGTCGGACATCTTGCACCTCCCAAACACCAAACTGTAAAATTATCTCTGCCCGAAACTGCCACAGTGTTTGCCTGCACAGAAATAACTTGAAATATAACTTGTAATACTAATACTTTGAAAATCTTATTCAAATATTGGATGCAAATAATATCATATTGGATGCAAATAATATCATCAGAACATAATCATCTGGACGATTCCATTTTATGAGGGGATGCTGAGTAAAGTGAAAAAAAGCCAGATTTCACAGAGGGATTACATTCTGCCAAAATGCTAATGAAATGCATTCAACATTTGTTTTATATATTTCCCACACACTGTCATTTTTCCACAAAAAACACACAAAATAGACATGGAAACTGGTCCACCCCACACTGCATGGTGTGGATACAATGTGAGGTCCACAAAGCTATTGTTGCAAATGTTCACAAACTAGAGGGTACTTTTTGTTGAATAACAAATTTTTATCTGATTCGTGCCGATTTGTAGCTTAGTGAATAATGCACGTTTTGCTTAAATTTTGCAAGAGACTTTTATATAGAACTGTTATACCTTTTTAAAAACAAGACGCTTTGTAAATGCTTTTTCAATTACTTTTGTATCTTTGTAAATAAAACACGTATTGACAGGTGAAGAGCACTTGTTCTCTACTTAAGATCTATCGTAACGATCCACAGGCCTACTTAAGATGAATCAAAATATGAAAAGAAACAAAACTAACTGAAAGTTTCAGATCTTTTCTTTGTAATGTACGTTTTTTGTTTTGCAAAAAGACTTCTCCTGAAGTCGCTCTGAAACGTTGAGCTGTTAACCCACTGGTTCTTTTCTGAACAACCACAAGTCACAGAGAGGGTGTTATGTACATTTACATAGTGTGTCTCTGCAAGCAAACCTCACTAAATTGTCTTGCAACCCAGCAAAACTCCAATGCAAGTTTATAGTTGATGCAGACTTAAACATGTTTCCCCAAGGGTTACTGTTACATTTTTCTATATTTAAAGATGCCTACACATCCAATCTTGGGAAAAGGGATTTTCCACAAGGAATTTGGAAACAAGATTTTATGGGAAGATCTTCAAAGGAAAACCAAAATGAATCCCTACAAGGATTCATGTTTTGTAAGAAAGTGTTACATTTTGGAGTATTAGTAACTACCCAGTAAGACTTGTCCAAACTTTGGTATCTTTAAACTTTCTTAAATAACAGGCAATGTCAATAGCTCTAGTTTATGAATCAACACATTTTAATTTGCTTAAAAGCTTTTGATATGTCAAATACAACAACTGCTTTGTTTGTCTAAATTCTGCTTGAGTTAGTATTATACATGTACTGATATGTGTTTACTCAGTAATTTCCCCGGGTCCTGTGACAAACAAACAAGCTATACAGGCCTATACTCGGATGGGATTTGAACCCAGGACCTTTGCCATTTTGAGGATGTCTTATATGACGAGATAGACCACCGAGCTTGCCTGGTAGCCAGATGGAACGGACATTGTTTATTCGTTTGAAAAACCTGATTACTATAATATTGTCTTTGATTATGTTTAATACTCAGTTGCGCCTGTTTAACTTTTTATTTTAATAAAGCACAGTTCATAATACTTTTGTTTTGAGTAGTTGAAGGTATTGTAGCCCTATTTTATGGTACTTAGGTTGTCGTTCATAAACAACAGAATGTTGGGGAGCTTAATTACTGGATGCATTAGACTGTTTCAGTCTCGCATGTATTTGAACAGTTAGACCGTATAAAAAGTACTTAAAGGAACACGTTGCCTTGGATCGGTCGAGTTGGTCTTTGAAAAGCGTTTGTAACCGTTTTTTATAAAATGCATATGGGTAGAAAGATGTTGTAAAAGTAGAATACAATGATCCACACAAACATGCCTCGAAATTGCGTGGTTTTCCTTTTACCTTGTCGACTAACACGTCGGCCATTTATGGGGGTCAAAATTTTGACTCCCATAAATGGCCGACCATGTTAGTTTGCACAGTAGAAGGAAAACCACGCAATTTCGAGGCAAACTTGTGTGGATCATTGTATTCTACTTTTAAAACATCTTTCCAACCATATGCATTTTATAAAAAACGGTTACAAACGCTTTTGTTTTGACCAACTCGTCCGATCCAAGGCAACGTGTTCCTTTAAGTTTGTTTCCTCCACTCTGGGTGTGGGGGGGACCAAAGTTCAAAAATGGTTGTTCTGTGCACTCTCAGTTGATGCAAAGCAGATGCAAAATGACGATGCACACACATCGTTTATAATTCCATAGGCTGTCCAAGTATACAATGCCCGATGTTGAGGCAGTTTTCTTTCCAGTATTAATTGTTGTATTCTAACAGCCTTGTTGTTGCAACAAGACCCCACCCACACCTTTGCCTGGATGGCTTTTACACCATTGAAATCAACACGTGTAAAGTAATCTCTAATCGAATTCCGCGGGGATAAGGGCGTGCTTGAAATGCCAAAGAAGAACATAGAAGATAAAATTGTTTCTCGTAATGCTTGTGGAAATTAATGGTTGACATTTAGTGTTTTATTTTAATTTGTGGGAAGAATTCAATTGGCTCCGAACTTTGAATGATATTTCCATGAGGATAATGTTTGCTGCTCTGTGTGCTTACAAAATAATGATGTCATTGTTTTCATAAAGTGCATAGGGGGCCTATGCATTTAATTTATCAATTTTCCTTCAAAATTGAAAATATCATTCAAGAGGTCTAGAAATTCCATCTTCAGAGAACAATATGCTAAGATGAGTGTCAAAGTTTATCAACTTGCACCAGGACAGGAAGACAATACTTTCCTACGTTTGCAACACTGACCATTGTACACCCCCCCCCCCACCCCGGAAAAAAAAAAAAAAGATTCGACCAATATTTTATAGGAAACAATTTCTTTTAATCGTGCGGCCCTTCTGTGAACGGCGCGAGCAGCAAACTGAAACGCTGAGACGTGCGTCATATTTCACACGGCACTAGTCAGGAACACATCATCAGTGATTTGTAGGTCGTGTGAGTGCGTGACAGAAAGTCATTTGGATAGAGTTTTCCTTCCTGGACAAGAGCTCAGCCAAGTTTGCACGGAATCTTGACTACTAGGGTAAGTTTGACGGGAATGTGTCTTTTGAAGGCACTAGTCTGACTTATTAATGTTGAAACTCGGTGATTCTACCTCCATGATGAAACTGAGCGTACAGACGAGTTGGTTGAGTGGGTTGAGTTGAAGACAAAAATTGATGCATGTTGGTCAATTTATGGGGCAGGCAAATTGTTGCATGTTTTGGGGGCGATCTCGTGATGTGCTCCCACTGATGAAAAAAAGACGCAGAACTGGTTGTGTTTAGAGGTACTTGTATTAATTTTGGTGTGTGTTTGTCGCGGCATTTTATTGAGCAATATGCAAATATTATGGCAACACTTTTTGCGTTATTCTCTCTCTAGAAAGCCTTGAAATTGTTGGGCCCTTTGCAATTATTGGTGGCCTACCTAGAAACTCCCTTTCTAGAAAGTAGGCCTACCTAATTATGTCATTTTGAGTTTTGACCCTTCACAACAATTTTGTGCTCTAAAAATTTAATTGGTTAAAATGAAAAACAGCAGATGGTGATCATCGCCATAAATGTCTACAATTTTGCATTTTTCTTTCAAATGAAATGACGAGTGGCGAAACTCTTTTACTGGTTATCTGGAAATAACTGTTTTCACTTTCTCAACCAAGTAGGTTGTCTTGTAGAATTTGGAAGCACATTTGTTCATGTCTGCAAATGATGTTATCTCTATCTCGAATGTTTTTTTTG
Organism: Asterias amurensis; assembly: GCF_032118995.1. Lineage (NCBI taxonomy): Eukaryota > Metazoa > Echinodermata > Asteroidea > Forcipulatida > Asteriidae > Asterias > Asterias amurensis. The sequence continues at coordinate 774,490 of NC_092668.1, read as the reverse complement.
TTTTTGTTTTTTCCAGGGCAGCAGAGCTTTATCTTAGTCTTGGAGTGCTCGCGTGTCACTGAGTGTGTGAGAAACTCCAGTCACAATGAATTACTACAGCTGGTTGCTTGTTGTGTTGGCTTCTCTCTTGGTGAGTTTAGAAAAGATGCGGAATAAGATACTGGCAAGATACTTTTTGGAGAAATGCCCATATCCTGCCACAACTTTTTCATTTTTTTGTCAAATAAACTAGTATCTTATTTACTCAAATGAGATATTCCTTTGATAAAAATGAGTTAAAATGTGGTGACAGGACACAGATTTTTTTTTCTGCTTTTTTCCCCATTATGACTAAAAAGTATTTTTGACACAACATGGCTTGAGTTTGAGGAAGAATCATACAATCTTCCTTGAATATACTTTCAATCTTATTTTCTCAACTTCGAGACTGTACTATCTACAAGTTCAGAAAAAAACTACAACCTTGTTGTAGGCCCTACTATAGTATCGTTATCGTACATTGTTTTGTTTGGGCGACACAAAATAAAACTCATACAATCAAAATAATATTTTATCTGATAATATAAATGTCTTATGCTATCATTTTCAGCTTAATCTGCAGAGTGCAGTGGGTGTAGGTTCTTACAAAAGTTGATAAACATAAAATAATGACAGATGAAGTGTAATCACCCATTTTGTTTTTCCACAAAAAAGTTCACTTGGTATACAATTGATGTTTGTATTAAACTTAATCATCCTGAGAAGCATCCATCCACAAAGCAATTTTCTTTAAAAAAAATGATAAGTTGTTTGTATTGTTAAATTTAGGAAATTGGGAACCTTATTCAGCAAAAACAGATTTCTCTCAAAACTTCAGCTATTTTTTTTTTTTTTAATGAACATTTTCACAGTTTTCATTTTTTTTTTTTTAAGTTTTAAGTTAGTGGGTGTTAGTGGGCGTTCTGTTTAGTTAGTGCAGTTTAATTGAGCTTGTTGTTTGTAGTAGGCTAAACCTATTGTTGGCTTATCCTCTTCAATTCTGATGTTTTTATTCGATCCATTATTAGGTAGCTGGCCAGGAGCCTGATAATGAAGTAGCGACAAATGCTGGAGATAGTGATGAGCTGGATGGTATGTTTAAACTATGATGTCATATCAATGATACAGTGTAGATGAGGGGTTATACACATTTGGTAATGTTTGTAAAGTGCATACATACAAGCTACAGTAGTTAGACTCACAGTTTTGGGCGTGGCGCTTTGCAGACTCGTGTGGTGGTGTTTTCCAAATCATAATGTCTTGTGGAGTCACCACTTTATTTGAATGATTACACCTTATTTACATGAACACACCCTGTAACATGTAACATCACATTATTTACAAAAGAGTCACAGAGCCTGCACTTTCTGCAGGAATAGTTTGTACACAGCTCAGTCAAAATAAAAAAATATATATAAAAAACCTTACATTTTAAGGAAATTGCAATATAGAGTTTTTATCAATTTTTTTTTTTGAAGACAGGAGGCACATCTTATAACCCTTTCACTTCTTGTTTGAAAAATTCTTCATTTAATGCATTATTTATGACGCCGGCAGAATGTAAAATTTCTCACTATTACTGAAATGTACAATGAAGAATTTCTCAATAAATGTTTTGGAAATTGTATTGGATTTACTTATGAGAGCATATAAAAGCAAATCATCGAAACAGTTGATGCATCAAACTGATTGGACTAGTCCCACCAATGTTGTTCTCATACTAAGAAAGTCACCATATGTTGGACATTACTCATCAAACTGCACAACAGGGCCCAACGTCAATAAAGTTGTTAAGCAGGAAATTCTGCTAAGCAAATTTCTTGGCTAATTAAGAAATAACCAGGTACCAGTCACAGCAATGGTATGGTATTCTGGCTGGTAACATTTGCGAAAATTTTGTTGTGCTAAGCAATTTTGTTTGTGCTTACAGGCTTTATTAAAATTTGGCCTAGTAGTAGTACCTCATAATATCTGTAATAGTTGGGCAGTGGAACAGGGCAGCGAGGTCATTTTGTGGGTTAGGGTCCACAGGAGGTCCCTGATGCCTGAAACACAGGTCCCTCCATGGTGTCTAATAAAGTCACTACCTCAAGGCGCAGCTCCTGCATGTGTGTCTAGAAAAATTCCAACAAATTTGCCTTTAAATTGAGACAAGGTTATGCACGCGATCAAGGGATCAGAAATGTATCTATCAGCCATGGTTTCCGTTAAGAGCAGAGTTTGCTGATTCAAGGAACATATTTGAGTATGATTTTTACAGCAACTTATTCTCAATATGTACCTTGTATTGGTTTAAAGAGAGTGGGTACCAGGGCCCAATTTCAGAGAGCTGCTTGAGCACAAAAAGTAGCTTAGCACAACATAACTTTGCTTACCAGAATAAGGTTACCAGCTAAAATACGGTGTCACCGTGTACAATATGTATCCCGCTTGTTTTTGCCGAGCAGAGTTCTGTGAAATTCGGCACAGTGTACAGTAGTACCTCTGCAAAAATCACCAATTGCCTTTAGAAGTCACAACCAGTCCACAAATGCCTTCTGTATGGGTTTAGGTCAAAACCAGACAAGAACAGACAACAGTGTAAACTTCTTTTTATGCTCAAGTTACTGACATATATTTACAACTGTATTTACAATAGGAATTCTTTTAAATTTGAAAACAAGTTTCAAGAGAATATAGTGTTCAGTTGCAGATGTTTGTTGACATTTCAAACACAACCTTATCTTAATAGACGGGCAGTTTGGTAAAGTGCGCCCAAATCCTTCATATTTCCTACTCTAGCTCCTTTGACACTCCACGTTGTTTGGACTTGGATAAGAGTATATCTATAAGCCTTTAGCAAAAGGTTTGCCAACATTTGCTGCCAGCGCTGCTCATTATCAAAAAAGGCAAATCCCAATGATATCTTTTCATAACAAGGTTAAATTCTCAGTCAGCGGTTTAATGACCGACAGGCATAATCTTTTTGACCAACCCAAGATTTAATTGGTCTTGTCACATTTTAATTTTGACAAGTGTATTAACTTTTACACAACACCGTTTGTTGACGGAAATGTAAATGGTGTAACAATTGTCTAAGCAAACTATTGCAATAACAGCAATTGACAAAAAAGTACTTAACAAGATCGTTGTCTGATTCCCAGAGTGAGACATAAACATATTTGACAGACAAAAGAACACAGTGCGTCATCAACTGACGATTTATATTTCCTGCTAGGAAATTGTTGTCTCTGTTTTGTGGCCTGTTGGTTGTAATATCAAGACCCTCCTATCTGGGAGGAAGGAATAGACTGGTGCGTGACCAGGGCTGTCTGGGAAATACACCCAAGGCTTACTGTCAAGATTCTGGCTTATACCACTCCAGAGTTTCTACCTCCATAATCCAACCCAACGGCAAATCTTATTTTAATTACCACCGGAAAATTCTCCTTTTCGGCTATTTGTACAAACAAACACATTGTAGATCGAAAGCAGACACTGTGGTACCTGTTACAAATGAAATAATGAGGGTTAAAAATAGGAAACTTTAGCAGGGCCAGAATATCCGGTAGACCTAGCAGTGGCTAGTGCCTTCCCAAACATTGGCCTATAAAAACATCAAGTGCTTAAGAACTGTCACACACAGCTTTGTGTTGGAGTCACAGTGTGGACATTCCTTTATTCTGTACACTAAAATAAAATCCTATTCTTCAACACTGTAAACAACACTCTGTGGACATGTGACAGTCCACATAGTGTTTCAAGTCCCAACATTATGTGAACCTCTTGGTTTTCAGGAAACCTTGCAAAGATTGCAGTTGAGTGATAAATGTATATTATATGTAGTACAATGTAATTTATCAAGGGCCCACATCCTAAGACCTTTGGGTACTCAATCTATACCCTGGATCTGAAAAATTATTTTTTGACATTGTGAAGCACCACCAAAATGTTGAACACACATTGAAAAGCTCTGTGTCAATGCAATTCGGAATTGATCCAACCTCATATCCCAAACTTGACGTTAATTTTGGGAAGCAAATCACATTTCATTGGATCTCAGTAATCCCTTAGGCTAATCTTAATCTGTCCTGGAATCTCATTTAGTCTTTTTACAAACATCATTGCAGATCAAAAAGTCAATAGTCTTTCCATTAAAGTAGCATTTAAAGCTGTGCAAAGGTTAAAGGCTCATAGACTGGTAAATACTCCAAAACTTAATGACCACAAATTCGGCGACGGATTTAACTCCCTTTCTTCAAGCAATTTTTTACTTCTTACTTATAAAAGTGTTGCCAAAAAAAACAAAAAAATCCAGTCTGAACATGGAGCTGTTTTATAGTATCGTGGTCTGAAGAACTGTGTGGTGAAATTGAAATGAGAGAAACAAATTAAGTTGGTGCGATTTTCAGCATTGGTGTTATTGAATGACCTTGGTGTCCCTAGTGTGACATCCAATCACACCCTGAGGTACTCTAGCGATTTATTGTCTTGAGGAGGAATGACCAGCTGTGTTGCCTCAAGGTTGGTGTGTAACCCCCTAATGGGGATACATCCTGTAGCACAGTCAGTGTAGCTTATTCCTCCATGGTGCAGCTGACTGCTGCTTTAATGGCTGCACAGGAACTCTTAGGAGGGTGTGGTGGTTTGCTCTATATAAAAATTATGTAATAATTTTCTAGAAGAAGGGTCATATTATGTGAGTTTTTATAACCTTGGGTGGTGATCTTTAAAAGTTGGTCTGAACATAAATTTCTGTATGCTTAAACACCGCATGATGATCTATCTCTAACCCATCAAAAACAAGAGCAGGTTAGTGTTTGATTCTGTTGGACCATGAGGATTGCACTAAATTGTTCCTTTGTGTCTGAGATTTGTTTTATCAACTGATGATTAATCGGTTTCCTTGGATACCGTAGTCCAGTGCTGGTTTCCTTGGCTACACGTCAAGTCAGTCTAGTCTGGTACTCACCTAAGGATTAACAACTATGTCGTTTACCCATATTCAATATTTTAAGAAAGAAAATTCTTCTTTGGGGTTTGGGGGAGGGGTGGAACACCCAACTGTCTAGCCATGTATATTTAAGATTTTTTTCTTGGACACCTTTAGTCAATGTCTGTATTCCTTTCCTACCCTGAATTTCAGGTCGGTTGAAATCATGGTTGTAAAATAAAAATGTTGGGCAGACAATGTTGTCGGACCATCGAATGAGAAGAGCATTTTTTTAGTGAGACTAAAAAATATAAGTCAAGTGACGACAATGATATGGGTAGGCTAGACAAGGCTCCGTGGGCTGGTCTTTTTGTTTGATGTCTTTCAGTCTGGGCTATGCCTACAGCAGTGCGGTTGGTTTAACCAACCATAGAATACAGGGTCTGGTGAAAAAGGGTTTTATATTATAGATTCATCAGGAGGGGCAAGCTTGAAAAATGTTTCTAAATCCTTCTTTATTCGGGACAGATAAGCCCAAAATGTAAAATATGTACACCAAAACCATCTTTTTTTTTGGTCTTTGTTTTAATAGGTACTAATAATCGTCATGTCAGACCAAAGCAGGTGGCTGTAAACGGAATTAACTCTCGCCAAGTTACTGCACATGCACGCCCTCCCACTGTGTCATCTATGGAGGGTGCGCTCATGTTCTGTAACTGGATGAGAATTCATAGTATATCCCATGTACAGCCGCAGTCCTTCTTTGATTATGAGGGTAGTGCCCCTTTAAGTGAACTGAAGGTTTTGGCATCCACCAATAGACGTTTAAACTTTCAAGCACAAAGGCCTACAACTACCTTCCTTTTGAGAGGATGTTTGTTTTTTCCAATTGAAACAACCCACTTCCTTAATTGAGGCCTAACTTCTTAATGACTCAGCAATAGTAACTAGTCAATAGTAGATAGTCAAGGCCTAAATATAAACCTGTAGGTGGGTAGTCCTACATGATTTCATGTATCCAATGTGGTGTCAGATTTCAAGACATTTGGAACATAAACTCCATGAGTAAACGCAATGATGGACATTACAAATGTGTATGGGAAGAATGTCATTAGTGAGAAGCCAAAGGTATCACAGTTTTTTTTCTCTTTAAAGCAGTCAGTCAAAACGTATATTTCCCTTTTAAATTAAAGTTTTGGGGTTTTCTTTAGTAATTGTGAAAAGATTTTACTGAGTGCAGACCTGATAAAAAAAATTCTGGTGAGGTCAGGAAACTTTTCCCTTTTGGTAAAGAGCACCTCAGTTAGTGTTTGGGAAATGAAACTCTCTATTGCAACTTTTCAAGGAGCACCAAGTCTGCAGAATGGTGGAGGAAAGCACCTCCACTTTTTGGAAATGCTGAGGCTTTGTACTGTTACTACAGTTCATGTTTGAACTATTTCAGAAAGAACCCTTAAAAAAAATACTTTTGAGCAATGCACACATGGTGTTGAACAACTTCTAGGTCACATTATTCAGTAGTTTCCAATGTCAGAAAATTGTCAAGAACGTTATCTTGTCATAATAGTGAATAGACATAGGAAGAGTGGCTTCTTTTACTTCCCTTACTGTCTGATTACACTTGATGTATTGGTCATGTTTGTTTTCTTTTCCTGTTCCCGAAAGCCCCATTCATCATCTCGAGTGACAAAATCAACATCTCAAACAATCTTTCTATTTCTGACACAAATTCTTTCTCATGGTATTTCTTCATTCCTCTAGTTCATCTAACTCAATAAGTGTCAATCAATTGTTGAGATTGAGTAAAACAAGATAACACCTCTGGAAGGTCATACCCAAACAAAAACTATTTCATTCTACCTTCTGATTACTCAGCTCAAACCAAAACAACTCTTTTGTGTTCACAGTTCAGCTAGTTGCTTCTTGTGTTGTTCTTAGCTGAAGTTTCAGTGCTTTTAACTTGTCCCTTTCCGATTGATTCATTCAGTTGGAATTTGTTTTCATAAAGCCAGTGGCCATTTGGTTGGGTGTTTGTACAAAAGTTGAATTTGAATACTTGTATGGGAAAGAGGTCACAAAGTAGCAACCATAAAATGGCCTGTGTGTGTACCAACACAGAGATGGGATCTTGTGAATATAGCCCTCGGAAAATTGTACCTCACAAATCCATAAAGAGAATTCACTCAATCTTGTGCTAAACAGGACCTCAAGTCATTTGAGAGTTTGATTTTAATGATGTCTGGGTTCAATGAGTTGCTTGGTCACAACTCACTGCTTTAAATTGAATAGAGACAGTTGCTATGTCACATGATGTGTGGCTAGCAATTTAGTGCAGTACCCAAGAGACTGCAAGTGTGTAGGCCTATATGGCACATTGGCACCAGGCTATGCCCATTTAGAGGTTGCAATCTAGCTTGCCCCAAACCATTTGACATAGCAACTCTCTTTAGGCTGAGGAATTCAAACTTAAGCAATACCTTGTTTTTAAAATAAGCACATAATTGTACCAACCGTTACTCAAATCTAACTCCAAATTTGCTCATAACTTACACTGCTTACTGTAGAATTTGACGCTTATTGCTCATAGAAGTATGGGTTTCTACAGGGAATTGTAAGTGAAAGATCATATCGTAAGCAGAGCCATGAAACTGGGTTCAGCCCACAGAAATACTCTTGTAGCTGGAGTGTATGCTTGTTTTGCTAAAGCAGAGCCCTGCAGATCTGTGGTTCGTCCCACTAATGCAAAGGTCACAAACAACCGACACCTATCAGGCTGTTATAAATTATTCCATAGATGAAACCAATACAAATCTGTAGATTTATGTCCACATCTGACCCCAGGTGGCAGTCAGATGTATAATGGAGTTCAGATTGTGCAGGACGTGGGTCAGTTAAAGTTGAAACCCAAGGAGTTGGATTTTTCTTCAGCCTTCTCTGTATGCAAGTTCCGCCCCAACTTGACACTCGTTGCTGACTTTAGATCGCCACAGGAGCAATTGAGCAGCTGCTTCGATCAGCTCTTTTTTAGCATGATGGAGGAGAATTTTGCATTTGAAATTCCTTTAAAATATCAATAATAGAACCCTCAAGCCTTAAATTTCATCTTCAAGGGGGCAAGGTCCTTTTTCGTTTTGCAAAGGGCTTTCATTGTAAAATCTGAAAGTCTATGGTACAAGTGTTAAAGGAGCACCAAGGCTAAGACCAGGGGCAACGGAGGCAACGTGTGTGGCCGCGTGTAATATCAGGCCTGGCCCCAACATATTAGTATAAATAAATTCCTCTTGCAAAATTTGCTATGAAATCATCAAAACAAATACAGTAAGCTTGAACAATGATTCATGAGTTTTGTTTTGAAACCCCATTTTATTTGGCATAGAGGCCTATTACTGTTGGGAAAGTTGTTTAAAGCTTTCGTTTTGATTTCGTTTTGATTCCATATCTCAAATATCAAAAGTACCCATGGGTCACAATCACAGTCTTGTGTGGCCAAGCAGAGCTAAATATAGACCCTGATCCATGACGCCTGATATCAGACAGAAAGCGTCTTAGAAGACAGAGGTATTTAAAGGGGTTCTCTCTTGTCTGGAATGAATATGATTCCTAATTGGGAAATCTTAAAGGGGAGGTCTTGTTTGGTAATCACTCTTAAAGTTAATGGAAAAATTGCATTTTGAGAAACATTTCACTTCAAAGTAATGTAGTTATGGAACAAATATATCAGAATTTATCCCCCAAAACTTGAGCCTGAGAAATGTTTCTGTCAGATACATTTCTCGGATTGTGTATTCCAATAACAGATTAGTCTTCTTTCGTTGACATATTCGCTCGGGAATTTTGAGAAACACTACTTCCTTTTGAAATGAAATTTTCACAGGTCAGTTTTAGGGTATAAATCTACAACTATATAGGATTGAAACCAACAATGAGTTCCATACTAAAAGTATACAATCCCTTTAACTGACTTCTGTTTGGTGGCTTTGGTATGAGGTATTAATACTATTATTCCAACAACTGAAACCATGTGTCATTGGTAATGAAATATCACAATCAGCGTTGATTTAACCCCATGGTGACTGCGGTGACTGACCGATAACATTGGACTCTCAAACACCTCAAGAGGATGACTTACAGAAACTGAGACTAGACACCCCCAGAGCAAGTCTTCTCCCACACTTGGGTCATGTCTCACCGTCTCAGGTTGCTCCTTCGGAATTCAGGGCCATATGTGAGCAAGAAAACCAGTTTTTTGTTATGGTTTGAAAAACTGAGATAAGCAGATCAAAAATTAGGTCTATGTCTTTAAAGGTCTACTATTTTTAGAATGTTGACGTCTTAAAAAGTTCAACTGGGCCTACTTTATCAGGTAATTGCTCCATCTCCAAAAGTTCAAAGATTGTTTTCAATCTTCTTTTGTCACGATCTTTTTACTTGTTTTTATTTTCTAACAAAGCAATTGGTTGAAAAGAACTCTGAAAGTTGGGATAATTTGTGGACACTTAAACAATCTGTTTAACTTCATATTAAGAAGTTAAACAGGTCGTTCAAAGATCTGTTTTAACAAATCATGATTAAAATCATGATTTTACAATTAATTTATGAACTGTTCGAAGATCCACTGCATTCACAAAGAAAAATAAGATTAGAAGTATATAATTTATTGCTCTTCAGGAAGACTCATTGTTATTGTCTAATATAATTATGATGGATCACAACTTCACCACAGAAAAATGACTCTCCCTTCAGCCTTTGCATACCAAAGTTGGCTTGCACTGGGAGGCTATGGTGGGTGGTTATAACCTAGAAATATACTCTATACAAATACCTCAGACCACATTGAAACCACAGACTGTGAACCACAAGGGACTGGAGGTCCAATAGGAATCTATGAGTAATGGATCCATGGAGCTTATCTAAATTGAGTTATCACTGGAAGAGGGTAGGGGTGATGGGGGAGCAAAGAAACTCATGCCTCTGTGGGATAATCTGACACCAAATGAAACTGTTGGAGTTGTGCAATTTGATAGCCACATACTGTACCATTAATCATGCTTTAACTTCAATCATAGCTTGTTTACAAACATATTGACGTTGCACATTCCAGGACCTTTCTGGCAGACAAGACACTGGTCATGTAAGAATTATTACATTTTGTGTAATAATTACCTCACAAAACCAAGAGTTATTAAATGAACAGCGAAACAAGTTTTGAGATGTACCCTTAAAGCCCCCAAATTTCTTTGATATCAAAAGTTGATAAAAACCAGACTGACGTGCAATCAATCTCCACACAATGTAAGATTACTTTTTCTTCTATTGAGCTGTAAACAAATCCTGCCTGCAGGAAGTTCGGCTCTGGGGCTCTTTTATGTTGTTACAACTGTAGGTTACTTGCTGAACTTTATAAAGCTCCAAGTCCATAACTCTTCCAAAAGGCTTCAAACAAGTGTTCAGTATAATAGTACTGTGTAAGGGCTGGAGCCCAAAAAGTGGGTCCTTCTTTGATGAGATTACTGGCCTTTCAAAATTTCAAATTCCTTTTTTTTTTTTTTTTTTTTTTTACCATTCTACCAGACAAAGGTAGTTTCATCAGGGTTAGAATTTGTCATCGTTTCCTCAGTCTAGCTTTTAAAGACTGCTCAGTAATGCCCCCTATCTAGGAAAAGTCATGTTTTCTTCGGAGAAACTTTGACATTACTTAATCCAGACAGCCTTAGTCTGTGGCATTTTATAAGGTGAAGGGTCGAAGTAGCTGAAAGCATCATCATTGTTCATCTCGCCCCACCCTGAAATTACTGCTTTTGTAAAGGTGTAAAGCACTGAGGTTTTAAGTTAGAAACGTAACAGCCTGTTTTATTGTCAAGAATTGTAGAATATTGTTCAATGCTTTACATTTGTTCACAGGTGTGTATCAAGAATTGAGTGGTTACGTTTCATATTGTTGATCAATTTGTTTTTGTGACATTTCCTTCAAAGTTCTAATTGACATTTGTATAATATTTGCCTTGCACTTAACTGGCAAGCTTCCGAACCAAACTCTCGCTTCAAGTTTGCAGTAATCTCAAGACACTTCCTAACGACTTATAAACTTCCTCCTCTCTTTAAGATCAATCGATGGGGTTGTCAGAAAGAAAGCTTCAAAATTGCATACTTCCTTTTTTATGATTCATCAAGTGTCAAATGATTGAGTGTTGCTTGAAGAAAAAATAAGGTTACTTCGACACACTACCAAAAGATGTCTAAATCCAACTGCATTATTTTAATTGCCTGTGACTGAGGATTGCACAGTGGTAAACATATGCGTTACATGGAATCAGGCATACCTACTTTAATCTGATCCGAGTCCAATATTTGCTATCGCATTACAACACAGTGTTGGGTTTTGGTAGATTAAGGAAAGCCCCTTGTAAATAGTTCAAGAGCTTGGGTTAAAGATGACCACAGCTGATTTTGTTAATCACATATTTATTAAAATAAAGAAGTCTAAATTTATCAAACATATTGATTGGAGTACGATTCTTAAAACTGTTTTTAATCGATTTTCTACCTTACAGATGATCATAATCCTTGTTATGGCTACCGATGCAAGAAGCCTTCTTATGCTATCTGCATCAGCAAAGAGATTGACGGCGTACTGCAGCCAGTCTGCGAATGTCCAGAGTCTTGCCCTGACATCGTCAAGCCGGTATGCAGCGTGTACGGCAAGCAATACGACAGCCTGTGTCATCTAAGACTGTTTGCTTGCAAGAAACAGAGATCTTACCCATTGGCCTACCAGAAGCCTTGTGTTGGTAAGTGATTTGAGCTGATCTTCTTAATAACAATTTTTTATCGGACTTGACATCTTCAAAAGTTTTCTGAAAGACCTTCATCATACAAAGTAAACAGTGTTGGTGGTTTTAGCAGTTGTATATTTGACCACTCTCTTGTGTTGTTACAGAATTCTTTTGGGTTTATCCAAAAGTTGCAGAACTGAGTTGATTCTTGTTCATCTATCAAGTCATTCAGTTTGCATTTAACATCGTCTTAAACCTTCCCCATGCTGAACTTCATGTCAATGACTTAACATGAGACCACTAAGAAATGCCAAACATCTTGAAGGAGAGTATGGAAGGACACACATCAGAGTTGAACCATGGAGGAAAGGGTTAAATGCATTCCATTGAGAAACAGATGGAGTATTATCTTTCCAATGCGTGTATGTCTGCATTGCTGACTGTGGGTTTATTTATACGCCTGACTATCTGTGCTTCTGATTAAACTTACCCATCAGATCAAAAATCCCAGCCAAGGTCTCATATAAATATATTTACTAGAGCGAAATTTGAGCAAACGACCTCAACATTTTAGTTTATAAATATATTTTTACTTTTTATGAATTGTTTAAATGATTAAATATTTAATTTATGTCATGTTTTTATGCTTTCTTATTATTATACTTAAAAGCCCTTTCTTTATAAGTCATTAGAGCAAAGTTTCACTACTATAAGAAATAGTCATCTTGTGGATACAATCATATAAAACTCTTTTCAGAGAAGTGTTGGTTCTGAGAATATCCGATTTGATGTGGTCTCAATGGTTCAAACAATATACTTGACTTATATTCAGCATTCTCCTTAAGACAGGTAGAGTTTACTGTTGAAACGTTGAGACCACATCATCTCTTCTTAGAACCAACTCTCCGCCAAAAGAGTTTTCTACATGGAATCGTACCCACAAGTTTACTATTATGGTTTTTACCTTGATCCACACCATGTAAATATTCAAACAACACTCTCACACCTGTGTTTTTTATAATTTCAGCTTCTCAGGAGCCGTGTTCTGAATTTGAGTTGAATGAATTCCCTCATCGTCTCTTGGAGTGGTTCCTTCACCTCAGGGAGATTGACGAGCTGAGAGAGCTGAACCCTAACTCCAACATCCGCAAACTGACCAACGCTGGCAGGGAGAAACTAGCCAAGGTATGAAAGAAGCCTTGAATGAGCCTCTCTCGGCAGGGCAGTGCGCCGTTTTAGTACCGGTTTCCGTAACTCAGGCAGTGCACCGTTTCAGTACCAGCCTCGCTACCAGAGGCAGCGCGGCGTATTCAAACGAGCCTCACTATCAGGGTCAGCGTACTGTATTTTACATGAGCCGTATCAATACCAGCCTCGAATATCTAAGAAACTTTGTTTGAGTTGTCGGTATTTTCCCTTATTTGCATGAATATAAGTCAGTGTAAATGTTTATTTAATATTGTCATTGATCAATTCCAGTGGAAGTTTGATCTCCTTGATCGTAAACATGACGGCCTTCTCGATCGTCGCGATCTACGTGAGTTCCGCTACGGCCTGATGCCATTGGAGCACTGCGCAGAGGACTTCTTCAATGGTTGCTCCCAGGGAAGTAAAACTATCAACCTGGAACAATGGAACACGTGTCTGAGGGTTGATGACGTCGAGGGCATCCCAAAGCGTGTTGCTGAGATCTTCTTGAATGTTGTACCAAAACAGACTCCAGTAGAAGGTGAGGGAATTATTCTTCCTACTTAGTTTGATTTCTGATTCTTTTGGGAAAAAGCAAACAAGTTGTGATTGAATAGCCAGAAAATTCCATTAAAGGCAGCACCATGTAAACGTTCAGATCATACATTATACTCAGTACAACATTCCTACTTTTTTCCAAGGACCAAAATATAATTATTACTGATGGAAGTTTTTAATTATTAAAATAAAACTCAAATCACCATGGGACAATGCAATGTTTATGACAGTGAAATTTGAAGACAATTCGAGACAAAAAAAGTTGTTAATAAATGCGTAAATCAAGTTTAAATTATGAATGCAAAAATGCATTCCTGCTGGAGCAGACATCTGGACCCAGCCAGATCATTGGGCTGACTCCAGCCTGTATCATGGCTTTGACTTGATTGATTGAAGTGTATTACAAATCAAGTATGGGATGCCAACTTAACCCCAAGGTATGGTTGGTAGTGGATTAGGGCTTCATACCCACCCTTTCTCTCAGCCCACCAATCGGTCATTTTGTGATGGTTGACTGAAACAAAACCGCCTTCCACCTGTTGGCTGTGTTTCACTTTAATTATGCAAGAGGACTTCCTTCTAGCTTGAACAGATGAAGCTTTGAGTAATTGATGTTGGATCATGACTCCACTTGTTGGATTATGTCTTACTAAGGAATTACCTTTACCAGAATGCTGTGAATATTTGGCTTGAGTCACAGTACTCCATTTGGTATTTGATTCATTGGACAGGAACTAATTCTCACGCCTTTTTTTTTTTTTTTTTTAACTCATTCCTATTTTTTAAATGGACCTAATAAGCGCTTTGGTATGCCCCTCTGGTGTGAAAATTTCTATAGAAATGAGTACTATTATTATTATTATTATTATTATTATTATTATTATTATTATTATCAAAGTGCCTTGTTTCTCAGCACCCTAACTTAATTCCGAATGTTTTAACACTTAAACAAAACTAAAGTTCTCCTCTTTATTTTTTGTGTTCGATTGCAGAGGAAGATGAAGAGTAAAGCATGAACAGATACAGCAGCAAAACCAACCAACAGGTCAAAAGTTCTCAAATAATTATGCCATGCATAATTACTTTTTAACTTTATTAGGCTGATTAGAGTAACTAGTCAATCAATCTGTTTAGCAAAAGGTTGAAGGTTAACATTTCAAGTAAAGTTGACTCTGATAAAGAACAGGGTAGTTATATTTGTGTAAGGATAGTGGGGACTTGTTCAACCCAAAGATTCATTTTGTTTTGGGGTATGTCAACCCAATTGGTTAAAGGGAGGGTATTGCTTCTGGTAATTGTCAAAGACCAGTATCCTTCACTTGGTGTATCCCAACACGCAAATAACAAACCTGTGGAAATTTGGGCAAAGTCGCAGTATAGTTAAAGAAAAACACACTTGTTGCATAGATTTGTGTGTTTTCAGGAAATTTTCTCAGATTTAAATTTGTGGGTTAAAAATACCTCTTTCTATAAAACTATATCAGTTCAAAGAGTCATTTTCAACAGCTCTCCGATGCTAATTAGTTTGTATGGTCATTCATTCATTGTTGGATGACCAAAGGAACACCCTGCCTTTAATAACATCAGCAGGGAGTATTTTGTTACCATTATTTAGACAAATGTACACAAGAAACAAACTTTCTACACAGGAGTCCATTTTTAACAACTGTCAGATAATTTTGTCCAACCTGTTACATAAATATATCTTTTCGAAAAGCCTTCACGGAAACCCTTTTGCTGGTATTTCTGGTCAATGGTCATAATCTATGCAAATAATTACCAAGTATTGCTGCATTACTATCAAGCCGCTCACACTTCATCTCTTGTAAGATACGTACGTTTATTCCAGCGTTTTAGGCAACACAAATAATGGTGCTATTTTAAATTAGTTAGAAATTGAAATTGTTGTTGGTGCTTAATTAACGTTATACCATAATTGATTGTTTTTAGCTCTGTGAGCAAGTTAATGAACAGCCGTTTTTAGGTTTAATTGTAAGTAGTTTCAATTGTATTTTTGTAAAACAATATTTTGCTAAAATAATACAACCTTTTTTGTCAAGCTGCTTCCTTGAAATCCATTTTATAGTCCACTGAGAATCTGGGAAAAAAGATCCACTTATTGCCAGCCATATAAAAATTCATTTGTTACACATAATTAAGAAGGAAATCTTGAAAAAAAAATCCACATAATTAAGAAGGAAGTCGTTATTTTAAACCCTTCTAGTGCCATTAACAGATGCGACACAAATCAGCAAGATACATTTTGTTTGGTGTAAAGACTTGTATCTTAATTTTTGTATACAGAACTTCAAAAAACCTCAAAAAGCTGGGCACTTTAGAATGAAACTGCCAAAGAAAAAGCGGGTACTGAAAGAGTTATTTGAGTTAACTAAAGTCAGGTCGACTTCCATATTTTCACCTGTTCATAATAATCATCAGTCATACTCTACTGTTTGGCTAATCATAAGATTTGTAGCTCGTTTATGTTGCTGTTTAGGAACAATTTAATTTGTGTTTCATATTTATTGTTTTAAATGGATAGTTACCTGGATGAATGTTTTTACCTTTCAGCAATTATATTAGCTTTTTATATTAATTATTATTAAATCATTCTCAATTATATTTCTGGTGTGTTTCGATTGGTTATTTTTCTTTAATTACCCTCAAGTCCCCCCCCCCCAACTACTAATGTCTCCCTCAACTATACCATGTCGTTAATTATTATGTAAATAATTTTGGAATGCTAGCAGTAGGCCTAACGCCCCACCCCGTCCCCCATGCCTACTCCTCCCACTCTTTATAACTTTGGCTGAGACTATTTTAACCACACGAGGGCGCTATTACCATTTTCAGAGATTGTTTGTACAATAATTAATTTTGTCGGCGGCTCACCATTCATAGCTTTAGTTGAAAGATGATACCCTATGCATCTGTTAATTTTTCACATTAGTATCAAGGCGTGCCAGTATGTGGGGTGGGGGGGGGGGGTTCTTGGAGGGGGTGGTTCAGTAAAATTTCAGTTTGTTTTTCCTTTGTTTTCCCGAGGCTATAGGCTCTTTGCGTCAGTTATTGATGAAAACAAGTAATTTCTTTTTTGTTAACTTTACATACCAAACTCTTTTTATACCAGTCAGTTTCCCCTGCAGTATGTTTTTATCTGATTTTGGTTTGTGGGTGTTTAATTACAAGCTGACCATTAAAATAAAAATAGGCCTACTCACAATAAACCCATTATGAGTAAACCCAGTCATGGCAAAATCAATCACTGAAAATAAGTGAAAGCTTTTGGTAAAGTTTGCGAGAGGGGCTCGATTTTTGCATTGGTAACTATTATTTTCACGGCAGGCTGATTAATTTTTAAGTGTAGGGACCTATATATAT
The DNA here is from genome assembly GCF_032118995.1 of Asterias amurensis. Lineage (NCBI taxonomy): Eukaryota > Metazoa > Echinodermata > Asteroidea > Forcipulatida > Asteriidae > Asterias > Asterias amurensis. The sequence continues at coordinate 757,660 of NC_092668.1, read as the reverse complement.
ATTATGTTTTTTTCTCCACAGCGTAAGGCCACATGTGCCAGTTTACATGTTATTACCTTCAGAGGCTGCCACTTGCACCTCTAGGCAAAAACAAACAAACAAACAAACAAACAAACAAACAAACAAACAAACAAACGAACAAACAAACAAACAAACAAACAAACAAACAAACAAACAAACAAACAAACAAACAAACAAACAAACAAACAAACAAACAAACAAACAAACAAACAAACAAACAAACAAACAAACAAACAAACAAACAAACAAACAAACAAACAAACAAACAAACAAACAAACAAACAAAACACACGTCAAGACATTCTTCAAGCGTGAAACTTACCCCAAGAAAATAAAATGAGAAGACGGAAAAATGTGAGTTAATATTCTTGAGATTGCCTGAAGCAGATTGCCTGAATTTGTTTTTGTGAAATAAAGGCTTATGATAGAACACCACTGTACCACAAGAGGGCGATATTCCAGTTTCAACGCACCCACTCGGAAGATAAGTGGGCGGAACGTCAATGACCTCTAAACAGGCGTCTGTTTTAAATCGACTACCAGCTGCAGCCCAAACTTTTACCAAGAATTTTACGTTTTCCTGGTAGAAACCAACCATCATAATGTTTTTCTGTAACTCTTACTGATCATCAAGCAGTACAGTGAAATTGGAACTAAAAATAAATTCGAGGTCGAAGGAATATTCAGCGTGTTTGTTGACGACCGACCTCCTCATCGCTCTTGTCTCTCGGGACAACCTGATTCAATCTAAATCGCCATGCGCCACGCCAACCTCCTCCTCCACCGCGCCTGCGGTCGGGGCATCGTCATGTTGCATGTTTCATGAAGTTTGTTTATCTCTGGTTTGAAGCTGGACGAATATCTTGTGGATCTCGTCTAAAAATAGAAGAAAATTACATTGGGAGGATGGGTGGGGCAAGCTTGTTGTCCAGTTCAACCAGGCTTTAACCCTATTGGTCACCGGCCGGCGGCAATGGGCTCGTGGGTCTTTAATAAGTTTCCAATTGCCAATGGAACACAAGTGTTTTTCAAGCGGTAATCAGTTCAACCCCCGGTGAACAAAATTATGAGTGACGTGATCTCTGGGGTTTCTAATCACACTAAATGGAGACCAAAGTTCAAACTATTTAGGGTGCTACTATAAGTGTCAGCGGGCCCCGGATTTGTCCTCTATGCCCCCATGGTTGGCGATTGCTAGTGCCCTTCGAATTACAAAGTATCTCGATGGTAGGCCTGCATCATCTTTTGGTGCCCTCAACCAGTGGAGGAAGGATGGCCCAGATTAAGGGAGCATCCGTTGCTAAGCACGGAGCACTATTCTCAGAAAATAAAACAGGCAGTCACAAACAGTCCTGACACAGGCAAATGAAGGATTTACAGGAACAGCGGGGAAATTCCCTAAAGATAACTGGGAATTCTACCTCCTGAATGATCAGACCATCACACCCCCCCCCCCGTTACCAAAATAATCCAACATCCGGGTGTTGTGACTTTTTATTTCTATTTTCATTTCGCTGGTAAACGGCGGGATACCATTTTTGTGCTTTCCTCGTCTGACGTCACGCTCGAGCTAGCATAATTTATTTAATGATTCTTCGCTGGTTCCCGTCAAGCACGGATGCAACATGGTTTAGCGTGTGAAATAATTTCAACTCACTTGGAAAAGGTTACACGATTTTATCGTTTCCGGACTGTAACAATACCTAGCGGAACATTCTAAGTGACATTTCTCAAAACTCAATAAGATGGCGGTTGCGTCCTCGATGGAATATCCCTCTTCAAAATGGTACTGATGTTGAGTAGAAATTGTGAGTATAAAGTAGTTTTTGTAGTGTGTTTTTACGGGGTTCAAATCGTTTTGTGTGCAGGCTGGGCTATTTTGAACAGAGACACAGAGCCAGCAGACGGGGTGTTTTTCGTACGTGACCCGGCCGGCGACTGTCAAATAATGTATCTTGTTCATTGGACCATAGAGTAAGGATTGGACCATGGTTGAACTGCTTTGCATATCCTCCCGAACAAATGGAATTCCTTACAAATGTTCGTTTGGTCTGATCTAATTCTAATGTTTACTTTTGTTAAACAATTTTGTTGTTAATACGAATACGTTTTTTTGGCCTGTCTCGACTGTTCACACAAGTTTAATTTAGTCGGACGTTTGTCTGTCCGACACCGATTTCTTCCTCCATGGTCACGGTGTTCAACCAACCAAGGTTCAATCATGGAGCAAGGGTTCAACTCAACATGTGTTGAATTATTAAAGATTTAGACTAAAATGTTGTATCTGTCTGCCACCTTATCTCCCTCAGCTTAGGTCAAATTGAATCCTTTTAATATCTAGCTGTTCCGAATGGTTGACAATGGACAGACAGAAATGCATGCGGAATCTTTAAAGAGAAGTCAAGGGAGTAAACCCAGTAAACTGGAGCTCTGTTGGTACTCATTTTAAAAAATGTTTACATTTGCATATAATTTTTTTTCCGAAGATGCAAATATCAAAATTGTTAAAATTAACAATTTTTTACATTTGCATCTTCCATTCAAAGATGCAATTTATGTAAAACTTTAAAATTGTTAACATTTTAGTACAAAGCCCCAGTTACTGGGTCTAAAAGTAAAACAAAGAGTAAACTTTGAATTGCACAGAAAGTGTCAAACATTGGAAATTATTAAGACAAAATTGTGGTCTACAGCGTATTTGGCATTCTACCTCACTAATCTTATTCCTGTGCGCATGATGAGTGCGCGAGAGTTCTGGCCGTCAGTTCCATGAAATAGCCGCAATAGCCTCCGTGCCCCACCTGGTCGTTGCCCTTAAAATGCCTTGGTGCCCTTAAAATGCCCCAGTAGAATATTACAACCTCATAGGAGGATGCCTTTACCAAGGAGAAAATGCCTTGGTGCCCTTGCCCGAAGCACATATGTCTGAAATAGGTGAGGGCTACATTTATGTCAGTGTGTGTAACTTTTAATTTCAATGCAATAAGCAGGCCTCGTCTGTTTTAATAATGGAAAAGAATCTACAGTTGTTGAGTTTTGTTTGTAAGTTCATAATCTGCATCCCGATTGTAAATCAATTAACTGATGATGTATCATCAAGCGGTATGGAATTAGGTTTCTAAAAAATGACTACCACATGTGTGGCATTCCATGACATGTGTTAAATACGTAGAGGATGGACAAAATTACACAGAGTCGTCACCGTAATCTACCCGCTTAAATAACAATTAATATCGATATTTGGCCTTGGACAATTTTATTTCTGTGGTGATGATGTGTTCGTGTATAAATATCACATGTACTTGACCAGCTTTGCCAAGTTTATTCTATCTGTTGCCAATTAGTATTTATTGTTGCCAACTTTTTGCCAAACGGTTTAGGATTAGAGGCATAGCCATCCCAACATCAACTCGAATTGCAAATCAAATTCCTGATGCTTTTTGTAATCAACAAATTGTTCTTTATAAGAAGAGCGGTGGGCATGAACTTTGGCCAGACAATCATGGCATGCCTCATCCCAATTTCAGGTTTGTTCATTAACTGAGCTGAATGCACTGCAATGACCAGGGGGCATGGAGGCAATTGCCTCTGTTGCTCCAGTGAAGGCCCTAATGTAAGGATAGTACGTACACGCGATTTAACATAAAACTTGGATAGGTGTGTGTAGTATGTAAGCGACAATTGACACGTTTGTCTGTGATCTGGCTACTTAGGCCTACATGTACTGTAGCTTTTGTTTTTTAAGCCATAGTGCAGAGTGAACCATGTGACATGGTCGGGTACTAGAAGAACTTTCGCCTAGGACCTGACGTCAATCGCAATTAATCTTGACTGCACTATTTCGGGTGTCAGATTATGTGTTTAAACTGTCACTGTGCAGTGCGTATTTGTTGGCTAGGCTCGCAGAGGGAGATGCACACCATGCAATGTGACTCCCATAGTGGCACACTGTAGACATGGTGACATTATTAATGCGAGGCTGCTAAGCAATTTTAAAGTGCAAACGATTGTTTGATAATGGTTTCAGGTTTCGACCCTAGCAGAGTCTTTCTCAGAACACACACCTTGCATTCTACATGCATTGTATGCACAGAAATAAAAAGAATACAGAATGCAGTCAGAAAAAATTGCAATTTACTTAGAATGTCCAGGGGTCGAAATTGCCACTAGCCCGCTAGCCCGGGACTACCAGATTTACATCCGGGCTACTGATTTTTCCAGTTTGATAGCCCGACGGGCTAGTTGAATAATAATGCAAAAATCATCATCACAAACAATAAAGAACTATGTTATTGGTGTGTTGTAAAGTTTGAGCCGTGACGCGAGACATAACGTGGCTTTTGGGCTACCAAAATCTAATCAGGGCTACTAAAAATTATTGGTCACTAGCCCTGCTGACTACCATGGAAATACACTTAATTTCGACCCCTGCAATGTCAAATTTTTTTTTGGGGGGGGTTGAACAAAGAATTGACTAGAGTGGGATTCGAACCAACGACCTCCGGATTAACGTGCCGGCACGTCGTTGCTGGCACGTTAATCCGGAGATCGTTGGTTCGAATCCCACTCTAGTCAATTCTTTGTTCAACCCCAAAAATCATTTACAAATTTACCCAGTCAGTTTCCCTTGTGGTTTATATTGATAATGTCAAATTTTCTCTAAAATTTGTAGCAGATTACATTGTTGTATTCCTACATTATTTTCTTCCAGTCTTATACTTTGCTTTCACACTGTACTCCTCACAAGCCCTACAACATCGGACACTTCAGAGCTGGCCTAGGATATCCTATGAAAGCTGTCCCTTTTGTTAATTAATGAATGTACGTGGTATGATTCATTGTGACCTTGTAAATTTCTATGGTTGGTGTTTTTTTTGTTCGTTGTGAATGAATGTCATGAAAATTTTCTCACACACAGTTCGTGCACAGCACACAGAAAGTACATGTGGTTTTGTATTGATATTGGGGCGACAGAAGCTGGAGTGACAGAAACTGAAAGATAAAAAGTGATCTAGTTCTTTGCCTTCCTGGAGGAAATTCACAGATTTGTTTAAATCATAGTTTTGGTTTCACTTTTGTGTTGCAAGAATACGTTGCGATGAATATAAGCAGTACCGGGTAATGCACAGGTTGTCACATTGTACATTATAAACATGTTATGTTGTCTAATAAAAACCTTGCCTCCCATGCCTATCAACATTTATTTGTTCAGTAAAATGAACTGTGTATGATACCATCATCAAAAAAACTAAAACATGAATCCTGCCTTCATGTATAAGTTTGGTTGCTTGTATGTAGTGTAGCTGACTTAGTACAAACATTTGTACTAATTATTAAGGTCAACAGAGACAATAGCCTGTATTTGAACAAGTGCCATAAATATACTGCATTGCAGATGTTGGCAACCGAGTATTGTTCAGTTAAAACAAAAATTCAAGCTGCCAAGATGGACGCCGTGTAGTAGTTTACATCATGTAACGATGCCAGGTTTTATAGGTGGCTTAAGAATAAGTGTGCCATGATGGTTGCTGGAGTTGCTTTCACTTGGATTTCACCCAGAATCCATTGCAAATACCCAGAATCCCATTGCCGTCATGCTCCTTGTCAATGTCATTGCCTTAGTGGCCTTTTTGTTGTTTGGATGGTACAAATTAACTTGAAGTTCCCTACATGTACTGAAGAACCAAGTATTTGTGAAGTTGCAGACTCTGTACATTAGCGCATATGATTTATGACCACTTTACTAGCATTGCTGGTACAATAATGTAGGACTAGATTACACTTACTGTATGATGAAGGAAACCTATACGTACATAAAGGAAAAGTGAAACAGATTCACTGTCTGCATTTGAAAACGAAACAATTAATAAAATCACTTTCTTGACTTGGTGTTTCTGGTTGTAGAAATTACACGTAATGATCAGCTTTCTGAGCAATGTCCAGGAAGTTACACTTCACTAGTGACACATCAGCGAAAGATTTCCCTTTTATAAAAGCAGAGGAAAATGCTATACACAAAATGTATCAGTTCTGTTGCTAAGTGCTCATTAATTACGATTTGCTTAGTATTGTCATTCAGTGTGCACAAAATATGTTTGAAGTCTAAGATCTTGCTGTATATCAAAACTGCTGGATGAAAGTGTTCCTACATGTAGGCCTACATGTATGCTGTGGTCACTTGACTGCACTTGACTGTGGTCACTTGTCTCTTTGGTGGATCTCGTCTGAACCGCCCTTCTTTTTTATATCTTCCAGTTAATTCATAAAACTAGCCATTTGATTTCATAGTACAGTTTTATGCTTGTATGTTCCTTGATTGTGGTCCCTTGATTGAGTTCAAAGTAAACAGGGACGAGTATTATTGGTACTTTCTGAAGTAGAAGTGAAGACCAAACCAGATGACATGATCCAAACGGGGATACCCCATGAACCCCAGGAATGCGTCAGGATACAGGAAGTTATACTTTGCAATGTTTCCGCTTCCCTATTTTGACATTGCTTGCCTAAAATTATCACTTCCCCTTGTTTATAACACTAACTGACCATGGAGCTGTGACTGTGCACCTAGCAGGGTCATGACCTTATGGCCTGGACACCTGCTCCACTGGGTGAGGCTCAGACCATCAACAGGGACAGCTCGGAGTTGAGGATGCTAACATTGTGTGCAAAGAGAACGGCCCATTATTTGATAACAATAGGGAATCTAATATAAGCTGCTGTGGTAACAATGAGGATGTAACGTGTAATGTAAGCCGTTGGTTCTGCATTTGAAGAAAAAAAATAGAGGACAGTTCTTCTTCCTCGTTAAGACCTCGAAGGAAATGTTGACAGCAAATCATTTACAGCTAGCTGAGTGTAAAGCAGTTGAAGCATAACGTTCACCATACACATTTCCCGTATGACGTATTTATATTCTGGTTGTGTGTGAAATCCTGCTGGAGGAGATTGGGTACCTCATCACAAATTACATCTGGTCAATAATGGTATGAATTATTATTGATTTAAAAATATTAAATTCTCATCACAGGGTAACAGGAGTGTATTCACTTAATGCTCAAATGAATACTCCACTAGTCTAGTGGTGTTGATTAACAGTGTGTTCTAGGGCTTACTTGTTACAATAGATGGGTTGCAATACGCGTCAACTATTGACCACCATCTTTGATGTAAAACAATGGAAAATTGCACGCGTATGTGCTGCGCGTGACTCTCAGCCAATGGTAGCTCTTCACGCGGGCACAATCCATCAAATATGGCGGCCGATGACGTCTATTGCAATCCATCTATTGATGTGCATTTCAGAGTTTGCATTCCAGAATTTACATTTCAATGTTTGAGCTGAACAACCCAGACGCTCCAACTTCAGTCTTTGAAAGGCAAGGAATTTTGTTTCCATTAGTAAAGGGCCCAGCTACTACCCTTTTTAAAAAGTGTTTTAAAATTTCCGCTGAAACATTTCAAGTGTGACCGACGAAGGCCAAGATCAGGGCTTGAGTTTTTGAAAGAGCTAAGATTGATCTTAAGTTGTGTATCAATCTTAATTGTTAAGTAAAGTGTGATGTCACAATACAAATCACCATGGTGATATTGACAACTCTCATCTTGGAAGGTGAATCGTAGTGTTTCGTGAAATCAAACCCAGCTGGTCATAGAGGCTTTTCAAGGCAACCAAGCAACTGCCTCCTATGCCTGAAACTTCTCAATTTCATTCAATCTTGTCTCAATTTGCATTTTTTGTGAAACGAAGTTCTCCTGCGCTACACAAACTACATCATGTGTGGTATGACCTTCCACCCAGTTAATACACTGTAGTTTAAGGAACACGTTGCCTTGGATCAGACGAGTTGGTCTATAAAAATGCGTTTGTAACCGTTTGTTATAAAATGCACATGGTTAGAAAGATGTTTTAAAAGTAGAATACAATGATCCACACAAGTTTGCCTCAAAATTGCGTGGTTTTCCTTTTACTTTGCGAAATAACACGGTCGGCCATTTATGAATGTCCGACCGTGTTAGTCGACGAGGTAAAAAGGAAAACCACACAATTTCGACTGATACTTGTGTGGATCGTTATATTCTTCTTTTAAAATATCTTTCTAATCATATGCATTTTATAACAAACGGTTACAAACGCTTTTCAAAGACCAACTCGACCGATCCAAGGCAACGTGTCCCTTTAAATAAGCAGGACAGTTCTTTTAAGAACTGTAGAAGTCTCAAAAGTTTCGAAATCTACATGTACTCTGCGGCAGTAGAATAAAAAGCAAGACCTACATGTATTATTCCCAAAGAACAACAACAATCTTAGATTTTTGTTCTTGCTTTTAATTCTACTGCCTCAGAGTAGATTGTGGAACTCCTGAGACTCTAGCCAGCAAAGTAGATGCATGGCGATACTGCAAACCAAAAAAAAACAGCTTTCATCTCTATACCTCTCATTTAAATAATAGCACATAACACTGGTTATCATATAGGTTAACAAACAACTGAAAATTTTGTACTGCATTAAAATTTCAAAATACTGAGAGTTGAGAAAATTTTTGTGAGAAAATAAATTTGTAGAAAAAAAGGCTGAAGTCCATTCAGGAAATTAACATCACTAAAGAAGTAGTTCAACTGTCTCTTGTTGTTGACCCAATTTCATTGTTGTTTATTTTCCAGTTTGATCTTTCCCAGAGAGAGCCCAATCTTAATGAAAAAACACTTTGCAAGTGATACATAAGATCAACTAATAAAGTACAGGTATGCAGCATGGCTCGCTTTCGGAAACTGTGAATGTTGTCACCGAGGGGGCTCTTTCTGACCTCAAGCTTAGTTCCTAGATAAGTTCATAAGGGACCCACAAATAGTCCCATGAATCCACTGTGTTCACTGGTGAGACGCCTGTGGCATTTCCATCAATTGGGAATTAATAACGGCTTGGCGTTTGTGTGTTGCCAACCGCCAGGAAGAAGATGCTGCAATTGTATCAAGTTTTTTTTTTCTTGAATTGTGAGGCGAGAGGAAATGGAAGTAGATTTGTTGGTCAGGTCAGCGACTAGTATCCCAGTGTATAGTGAGCAGGATCCTTAATACTATTTGTAGGTTGTACCAGGAGTCAAATGTACAGTTTTCAATTTAAGTTCTAGGGTTCTTTGCAGTATTCTTCAAAACAGGGTGACATCCTGGACCCAAATTTACGAATTGAAAGGAGGTCCTTGAAATGTTTTTGTTTACTCGGTGTTTATATTTGGTTTTAAAAGTCCTACTGTGCAATTCAGGGCATTTAAAATTGTTTCATCTTTGTGATTTTTGTGAATTTGATCTGAAGTCAAGAAAATCAAAATCTTTTGTTTTGTTTTTGCATATCATCTGCGATTCACGCATATCAGGCCGCAATTCATGCGTATCAGCACCACTCCCTGGCTTGTTAGTGGGGAGTACCCTGAATTTTTGTAGGCCTATTTTTAATTATAACAGAAATTTTCTTACAATACTTTGCAACTTGCAAGGTCACCAACTTCAGTAAGGTACATCCTTGTTTCTTTGTGTTTTCTACGGCAATGTTTAAATACAAAACAAATTCATTTTCCATGACCAGAAATAATGTGTTTACGCTTGGATCACTCTTAAAATAAATGGCAATACAAATTTACTTGGCTAGAAATTGACAGCTTTCGATAGTGTAAAGGATTTTGAGAATCATTTCACTTTGAAGTGAAGTGGTTATGGAAAAGTAAATCAGTTTTAACTCCCCAAATGTGATTCTTAGAAGTGTTAAGACGAACGTTATGTAGGGTCCCCTCAGATTATGGATTCTTCTTCTTGCAAAGACATAATTCCTCCAGATTTTTGGCGAAATCTCAACAACACTACCACCACCATTTGCAATGAAATTTTCACAGTTACTTTAAATAAATTGTATATTTTAATATTTATATAGGATTATAACAATTAAACGGTTCCAAAACCAAAGGTACTTTCCCTTTAATAATGTTAGCAACTTGGCCAACACCCACATCGTGATGCTAATAACCGAAACCTCACATTTTTGTGTATACGGCATTCGCTATGCTGATACTAAATCCTGTACGTACGCTATACCGGTACACTGTTCAATCACTGTCATGAATTGTTTATTTTCTCTGCCAGTAATTATGTAAACATTATTATATAAAGACACGTATTTGGAATGTAAATTTGCATGCAAGGTGCTGACGTTAAAGAGTGGTTTAGTAAAACTGGGATTGGCAGTTGTGGCATGATAGCAGTGAAGAATGTTCAGTGTACATTGTACATGGATGGCTATTTGGTGACACACTTAGTACATATTACATACTAAATGAAAGTCCTTTTTCCATTACAGTATGTTGAACAAGACCTTTTTTTCTAAACTATTGAATTTTTAAGAGTAGAGTTTGTCTTTACATTTTCAGTGACTAGCGCCCTAGGATATTAGTTTACCTTCATGTGTACATTATATACCATCATGTACGGTACATATATTAAATTAAAGTTTTTTTTTCATTATGTTGAACAAGATCTTTCTCTAATTATTATAATTTTTTTCATAGCAGAGTTTCCCCTTTATGCTTTCAGTAAACTAGACTGTGAGAACGTTTTGGTCGTTTCACTCAGGGGCTCTCTCCATGGTCCAGAAGCCTTTTCACTATACATTGACCTACACTGTGTAGTATGTACATTGTTTGTTGCAAGCAAGATCACTTTGAGAGAGAATTGTAACTGGTCTACGGGTGTTATGACAAGCATTTGACAATTTGAACCATGGTTGAACCACATAGCAAGGACAATTGGACACTACGGGAGAATGCTGTATATTTTATTGGCACAGACTCCACGGTATTTTGAGCTGTAAATTGAACCCAACCTGATGGGCATTATGCATGGAACCTTAACGTCCATGAGAATCCTTAATTGAGAACCCAAGATGGACCGTAATAAGATTGACATCCCACAGCCCTAGGCTTGTTTTGAATTTGTCAAAGTCAGGGAAAGAATCGTCAGATCGTAGGCAAGGATTTAAATAGAGGCAGTGAATGGATTGTGATTGTCACTATTTGTCATGTAAGATATATGGCTCCGTCAATGGATTTGATTATAATTTCCTCTTGTTTTATTCACAGATGAACCTGAATCCTTAAGATCCAAGACAGAGGCAACATCGTCTTAACTGCTCAATGCTTCTCCGCCCATTTGGAATACTACATCTCTTGCCTCCCATGTTACAATAATCGTCCGCTGAAAATTGTCGGCTGAAATCGTCTGCTGACGTCTGCAGTGTCATGGAGGAAGCTTCAGAGTGACGACCATAAGAAATAAGTGTATGCGTAAGGAATAATTGCCATCCAGTAACACCCTACTGCCGGAGCCTATTAGCATCGGTAGCTTCTGTTAATCATCCAAACTGATTACCTCGTCATTAGTATCTATACTGACAATTAAAACGCTGCTTTGTTTGGAGACCATTAAGTAAGCCATGTGCTGAACTGACGCCGTTGAAACAAAACCGAAGGAATTGCTGATGATGCAATGGATTACGGGGTAAATTCTGTACTTTTCAGCAAATGTGAGTTATAGCCAACCTTGAGTGCTCGATAGCGCATGACGACATGTCTTCCTACATGGATCTACATTATATCAAATGCCTACAGAAACCACCGGAAGAACGAACCGCTAAGGTAAGGCATGATTCATATCAAATACATTTAGTGTGGGAGGGGTGCGGATGAATGAGAAACTAAAGAAAGCAGTTTGTATGAAAGGTTGTGGTTTTATGCAAGTTGGTTCAACCCAAATTACTATTTGTTGTTGTTGAATTGTCACCTATTTGAATAAAATTAACAGGTAGTACAAATAATTGCGCCAATCATCCTGAGAAACTCCGTCACCTTCTGAGAAATCTTGACTGGCTACATTTGGTTGAATGCCATCGCTCTATTGTTGTGATTAATTTCCTGCGGCTTGTGTAGGTGCCTTGCAAATATATTCATAAGTTGGTGGGTTGCAATACTGCTGTGGGTGTAGTCAAAGTAAATTCTAAAACTTGCCTTTAAGATTATGCAAGTTGGCAATCTACTGAATTAAAATTTCAGTTGTGAATATTTGTTGTTTGGTTTACGTGAACTGTAGAGTCTACCCAAGAACTCTACAGGCAGAGGCCTTGCAGGTTTATATGTCACAAGAAGAGGAACAAGTTAATTGTTCGAGCCAAGCCTTATTTGCAGTGAACCAGTCAGAATGATCCAATATCCACATAGTATTTTGACTGGTAACTTGTTTCTGTTGCCTAACAAATGTCCGTGCTAAGCAGATTTGCCTGTGTACATAGCAGATTCATGAGACTTGACCCTGACACTTGTCTGTCAATAAACATTGGTCGTTGTTCATCACAAACGTGAAAGCCTTCGTTGATCTGTGTACAAAAATAGAGTGGCAGTCAGTGATAACAATGACGACAAATGGTTGCTGAAGAAGCAGCCATGAGCAATGTTTCTCCCAAGAGTGTGTTTTATTGTTCTCCCAAGAATTTTGTGAAACTGCTGTTTCTATCTTTGGACTTTCAATTGTGCTAAAACCTTTTACCGTGAATTTGCATTCTGTTTGCATTCTGTTTGCTTTTTAATCAAATTAACGTTAAAAATATGACATTTTAGAGACAGCAAAACAAAGAAACATAAAGCAGAAATGAGATTTGGGACTTGCGAATGTACTCTTAATGGGTGCGTTCGTTTTGCTACCCTGGGTCGACCCCGTCGGTGGCTTTTTTTCTTCCCAGGACGAACGTGTGCAGATAGTTACATGTACCCACGTTCGTCCTGGAAAAAAAACCTGCCACACACCGGAGTAGACCCAGGGCAGCTAAACGAACGCACCCAATGAAAGCAGAACCTTTTCTTAACAGTGCTCTTGATAACGAGAGCTGACTGTACTTGTGTGAGCATCTGTTGATACCATTCATATCAGATGTTTGTTACAGAAACACAGCTTGATACAGGTGTCATTTACTCAGATCAATTACAAACAGGTTGTATGGTGTAGGCCAAACTACTATAGATGTAACTGTTTGTGGAGACAGTTTTTTAATTTCCTCCTCACAAGTGAAGGTTGTAGTTACACAAATAGTTTACTTTGCATTTAATACGATGTACATTAAATAAACATCGCACAATGTACATCTAGCCCTCAGCTCAACTATGGTACAGAAAGCCTTTTTGTGTAGTATGTTTTCATTGAAAATATTGCAATCATGTTTTCATTTGGTGATCTATTTTTGATCCATGCAGTCATTTTTGTTTGCCTGGCCATGTCGAGAAATTATGTTCATGTGTAAGCATCATACAGCATTAAATGAAAAATATTAACAATAAATTTATTTAATGGTGAGCATCAAAACAAAAATTAGTTTTAAAACTGACATTTTCTGTGGATAGTTTTTCAAAGAGACTCTACAATGATCAAAATTATTTTGATGTGTGCCTAGAATAAAAGCCTGGAATTACCCATATATACCCAATATGTGCACATGGGTTAAACCAAATATTCCATCCCTGAATGCAAATTTAACAGTAATGTTTAGATAATGTTAATAATTCATAGAATAACACATAAGTTATAAATGCACATTGTTAATGTAATACTCAATGCTCTCATACATTGTAATTCCTAGTGACCATTATTTAAATGCACACAACCTGTTTATGATAGGAAACATTCCATGCGTGAACAATTTATATCGGTAACATTACCCCATCCCGGCATTTAGAAACTACAAACCATGTGAGGTGAAATTAATTTGCACGTGAAGTTGGGCTGGCATCGATGCACACTGCTTAAGTACATGTACATGTATGTTCTTCTTAAAGGCACTGGACACTATCCTAAAAATATTTGTTAGCATAAAACCTTACTTGGTAATGAGCAATGGAGAGCTGTTGATTGTTTAAAACATTGTGAGGAACTGAAGAAGAGTACATTTGTAGCTTTTGAGAAAAAAATAATTTCTCACTAAAATATTTGAATTTGAATATAACCTCAACTGAGGTTTCGAATTCAAGGCATCTGAAAGCACACAACTTGTGTGACAAGGGTGTTTTTTCTTTCATTATTTTCTCGCAACTTTGACAACCAATTGAGCTCAAATTTTCACAGGTTTGTTTTTTAATGCATATGTTGAGCCAAGTGAGAAGATTGGTCTTTGCCTTCAATATGTCCAGTCAATTGAGCAATTGAGCTGACTGTGGCACATTCAAGCAGCATATATTTCATTTCTTTATTTAAAAGTGTTTGGAAGTGTTGCTCTTTGCTAAAAATAAACTGCTCATGACGCACAATTTTGTTGTTTTTCAAGTGCTGCAGGGACTCTACATTTAGTTAAATCTTGTTTTATGGCTACACTGTGATAAAGGTCTTCATGTCACCTTAGAAATTGTACAACAGGTACATGTAGCCTGGTTTAGTCTTAACATGATGTATTGAACATTAAGCTTACTTGTAAGACTTTGTAAATTTATTATTAAAAAGACCTGTTCAACAAGCTGATTTTGTTATTAGCATGAGGGTCAATTTGCTGACCCATCAAACCATTGAGTGACCACTCATATGTCTTGAAGATGCTTCATCATCCCAGTGTGATCAAGACAAGGATGAGAGTGTTACCCTGATAGATAGATGACTAGCCCCCTCTATTGGTGAAGATCATCACGCATCAAGATGAGGGTATCATATTCCACTATGAATAATATTAGGATCCCTGTATCTATTTATTGAGTGTGATGTATCCATATGAATGAGATCTGATACTTTATTATTGACGGCATGAAGCCTTGCATGGTAGTTTGAGGGAAATGTCACTTAGTTATAAATCTCTGGGACATTTCATTCAAGGGGCAACAAGACAAGGGCCATTGCTCTGTGCAGTACAGTACGTGTATGAGGCCTGAGCAGCGCTGTAAATTGACATTTATTTATTTATTCTTTAAAAACAATTAATGTTGTATAACAGGTGAGACTAAATTGAAGTACGTACAAGCTTTCTGAATGTAGGGGCTATGTAGTTTTTGAAACTTGGCGACATGTTTGCGCATGTTATATTTCAACACTTTCTTTTATATAATATAAAAGTGCCTTCTTGTCAGTGGGCAAGCTCGTAAAGACAAAGTTCTTAAAATAAAAATGTGACTCTGTAAGTTTAAATCCTTTAGTTGAGTAGTTTGTGAGTTTGTTGTGCAAGACTGGAATGGGCAGAGTACACAGTGCTTATTATTTCACATCGTGAATACAAACAATCAATTTATTATAATAATTAATTAAAAATAATAAATTAAATATTTTTTGTCTTGTAGAACTTGGAATACATCTTTAAGTTCTTACACACTTTGGAAGCTTTAAGGTCTCTACGTGAAGCAGCTCTTCGAGAGATAGCCAAGAACGTCCGTTATATGAAGAGAGACGCTAACGACATCTTATACTGGTAGGTATTGTGACCACAATCAGGTGGTACCTTTAAGTAGAATTTGAGCCCTTTTTTATGGCTGAAATTTACTTGAAATAATTTTAAGCTGAAACTGACTTGAGTTTATTTTTAGTGAACACAAACATTTGGCACTAACTCTGTATTTTAAGCTGAGAAATATGACTGCACAGAACTTTGTGGTAAGCAAAGAATTCTGCGATAAGCAGAGCTGGTCTTTGACAAAAGAGAGCATGAAATCATCATGCCATTTCATTTGACCAATTGAATTTTATCAAAGTTTGATGATTTTTGTTTTTTGCAACTTTCAAAGAAACTGACTAATTCTATAATGATAAGCTTCCTAGTTGATGATAAATCACAATGGCGTCCAGAAGGTGACAAGATTCTTGCTTGACCTTTCGAAGAGCGATCAAACCTGGAACAATCAGTGACTTGGTCTGAGTCAAAACCAATCAGCTGTTTTGTTTGTTCATAATACTTTCTGAAAGTCACCCCTAACAGGACAAGAGGCCATCCCTAGGGATACAGTTGCTGTCCGTAACAATGCCTTGGGATCAATTTCTTTTCCCCAGAAGCGTATTTATATAAACTCTGATTCAGTTCATTAACTTCTTCTCTTTATTCTTCGTGGCAAGTTATGAAATCAAAGTCTTGTTCGGAAGAATGTCTAGCATTTCTCAGAGGTCATTTTGGCATGAAGTAGTAGTACCAGTGCTTCTTGCCAGAGAGATCTTAACTGCATGTATAAGACAGTCTTTGTTGGTAACCCTGTATTCAGTATACCAAAGTCTGTTGTGACTTTTCCAAACTTTAAAAGATTTTCCAACAGTAATAATGCCCTTTACAAAATTAAAGTTACCATTCTATTATTAAAATCCGGGCCTGGAACAAACTTGGTGTTGAGGTCACTTGTTTTCTTCCAAATGAATAAGACTTTGTGCTTCAAGGAATGATTTTTCTTCTTGTGGGTGGAAGTGTCTTTGGAAATTGTTTTTGAATTCAATTCGATTAAAAAAAAAAAAAAAAACATGTTTGGCAGTTAGAAAACTGGGTTGCACATGTACAGAAAATTAGTCCTTAAAATTAAAACTGAAAATAAAACAATAATATAGCATTAAAAACGTTAAAATGTAGGCCCCCTTAAAACAATCATTCTACAAATGGCATACAATAATTCATTGCTGAAGATTTGAAAAGTTAATAATGACTAACTTTATTGGAATTTCATCTCTGAGAGGGCAAGGCCAGAGGAAAATCTTTAAGTCTATGACTCAATGAGAAACTATTGAAAGGGCATTGAGGCCAAGACCAGGGCAACGGAAGACTTGGCTTAACTGTGTCCTTAGTGTTGAGTCCAACATTGGAAAAATGATGACAAATACTTCGCTGATCACAAAGCATTACAAATGATGATATATTATTTTCCTGATTGTCAGAGAGATATAAAAACAAAGCAAAGTTCATGATTGAGGTGTAACAGGTGCCGCTGTACTTAACGAGTGCAGAAATAATCCTCATGAGATCCCAAGGTCATGAGGTTGTAGTAATGACAGATGGCTGGTACCAGGAATCTGAACTGTAAACAAATCAAAGACCACAACAAACTCCTGGATTTTACATTCATAGTTTATTGTGAATTAATCCCTCTGTGAACTGATTAAGACTAACATTCGGTAATATTTTTGTTTGATCTGACAGTCGTGACGATCGTAGTACATGCTGGTACATCCTACTTGCGGGATCTGTCTTTATTGACCAGCATATGTTCCTGCCTCGTAGTAGGTAAGTCATTCACAGAAGTTCTTCCAATCTGAAATCTAAATTTATATATTTATATATCGATTACTGCACACCGGTTTATAACATAGTGGTGGATGGTAATGAAGGGTCAGACAGTAGGAGGGTTGACTGTGTATTATCACAGGCCATACACTTCACCCTTGAAGGGGTACAGCAAATTTCCTCTGGTGAGGGGCACCTGTATGATAAAAATGAAAATTTGTATTGAAACCTTCCAAAGGGCACCCTGGGAAAAAGCACGGGGCACCACAACAATTGCTGGCACCAGACTATTTCTACTCTCAGCCTCAATTGGGTGTGATTGGTTTCAATAGGCAATAAAACAAGATGGCTGGTAAATGGTCTATTGTCAGTGTAACACTCTACTGCCCTCTGGAGATGAGAATGAAACATGAATTCATTGATGTACAGTCGACCGAACACTTACTAATCATAATAACTGACAGTGTGAGTCATAGCTACATGTGTTGGTAACTGGATCTTCATCAAGTCAGGCATGACAATTTGTGTATAAATCTCTAAAAAAAAACCATCAGGGGAGTGCAGCTCTACAAGTCCGCTACATCTAGAGTAGATTTGCAACAACGTGACGGTATAAAGCGCTCTGTGATCTGTGTATTGGATGCTTACGTCTTATTCCTTGGTGTCTACTTGTATAATTTGTATGTCTGATGGAAGGTTGACTTCGCTGACTGTATTAACACGAAGAATACTGTGCTATTGTGTTTGTGAACAATGAGGGTGGAGGCAGTGTGCCAATTGATACAATTTATTGGATTGAAACCATTTGAAACCATGGCATCACATGGTACCAGATAATAGGAATGCTATTTGTAAGGACAGCACTCGGTGATGAGCTGAAACAATCATTTGTGGAGAATTGTCTAAGATGGAGAATGGAGCATTTTAATTGAACATTTTGGTACAAATGTATTTGTTGGATTGAAATCATTTAAAAGCATGGCTCCACAATGCACCAGATAGCAGGACGGTGAAGGACATCATTACATGTGATGAGCTGGAATAATAAATTGTGGAGAATTGTCTAAGCTGGAGATGGAATAATGAATGTTTTATCTTAGATGAAGGAAGGTAATACATGTAGTTTCATGTGATTTCTGCTCTTGTTTAAAAAATGTGAAAGTTTATGTACACATCCCAGTATCGGTGGCGACGCGATCAATCACTCGGTATCCCTCCTTACGAAGGTGGTTTTCTTATTGCAGAATAATATCAAACTTCCTTAGCATATTTGATGGTCACTGCTTCACAATTTACATTTGTTTGTTATTTCTGGAAATCCTTGAGATTTAAATAAATTGTGGCTGAGTTTATTTGTAGCCATCTCTGATCCATATGGTATAGTTCCTCATCATGCAGTGCACAAAATGAGCATACAAAGCAGGAAAGAACAGTAAAAACAGTCATGTATCTGAATGTCCGGTTTTGTTTGTTGAACATCCTGTTATATTTACTTTTTATTTTTGAACTCAATAAAAATTAATATAATTTAGGTTGCAGGAGAGGACGTCGATTCAATTACAACTTTGAATACCCTATTTTTGTACATGTATCTTGGCAAATATAATATCCCTGGGGTGAAATATCACCGGTCGACCTTTGTTTTCTTCCATAACATGTTATTGAAAGTTAGAATCTTAATTTGCTTGTTGTCCTCTCTGCCTTCGTGAGCGGTTTTAAAAATCTACGTCAAGTAAACTAACTAATTCGCTACACACTGTACACTGTGTGTATGGGATGCTGTTGACTCTCTCTCGGTCGGTCGGGTGGATGGGCTCTATCAATGAGGTACATGTATTTGTGCATACAAGGCTGGATTGGCGTTACACGCTGGTGAGAGAGGATGCTGTTGAAGATTTGAACAAGAGCAGAAAAGCAGAAAATAATGCTTGACTATTTTTTGTAAGCAAAAATTAGCTGATGCAGTCACAAATGGTAATCTTTATCTAACAATCCTAAATTTGTTGTGCTTTTAAGCAAAAATTTAGTGGAGCACCAACCATTATGATGCAAACGTAAGGTACTTTTGGCTGGTAACCTGTTTCTGCTCAGCAATACTAATTCTGCTTAGCAAGCTTTTGTGCTTAGCAAGCGTTATGAAATTTGGCCCTGGTTGGAAGGTTAGAAGACCCGTCATCTAAAAAGTTTTTTGAATAATGAATGGCAGAGTAGCTAAGCTGACTGTATGCATTTATGTAGACTTCAGTGTTTGCAGAGGCGTTGACCCCATGACATCATCGTAGTCCATCTGGAGGTTTTTATCACGTAACATCATTTGAATTTACACACGTTGAATTTACAATGTGTAACTATTACTCATGACTCCACCTGATGTCAGTTACCATCACAGTAGTGTACAGGATTCCTCGCATCTATACAACCAGCGCCTCGGGCCGTTATGCACAAAGTGCCTGTCGATAAATATGTGCAAATTTTGGCCGAAACCCCCAAAAACCAAAACAATATGTTATTACATTTCACAAAAATTATGAAAAAAACAAACCATTTACTATGCTCCAGAATGCACATTTTAGAGTATATAAAGCCAGAATAAACATGAGTATGTAGAAAACGTTCTGAATATACATGTATTGTTTCAATTCAGCATCCTTTTATCATTTGCTGTGATTAATTTTCATTTATTTTAATAAATGAAAAGTAAAATTCTATCATTTACTCGCTATATTCAACTTGCCAAGAACCCCAAGGATAGAAAATACAAAGAAAGAAGTTTCAGTTGTAGGAGGAAACCCCAGAGAATTATTCCATTGAAAACCCACACAATCAGATACAGACTAAAACCTGATCCACATAGTGCCCCCAGTGAGATTTGAACCAGGGTCCCAGAGGTGGACGGTGAGGAAAGATACCACCACGCTATCCCAACCTCCACAATATTCAACATTTATACTTGTATTGATATTTAATCAATGGGGACACTTCATATTCAATGATGGTTGTTGACGGCCACTGGCCACTTCTATGAGGAAAATGTTGCAAAGGGCACCCACAGCAAAAGCAGGGGGCACCACAGCAATTGCTGTTGGCGCCATACAATATGTTTTTTTGACGCCTGCATCCATGATCCCACCATGGTGTGTATAAAGACTCCAAATGATCTGAAACAACATGGTGGAATATGGAGTGAATTCGTTTCCTTTTAAACATTTCTTTTTAATCTTTGGTTCCAGCTTTGGCAAGAGGACTTCCGGCTCTGGGAGAAGAGGAGCAGATTGCTTGATTCTGGAAACATCAGAACTTCTTGTGGTAAGTTTTTAAAATTCTTCAAGCCCTTTTAGTGACTGCTCGCCAGTCACTCAAAAACATTAAGGCCAAATCCTTAATAGTCAACGGCTGTAAAGGGTATCGCTTTAAAATTGTCACAGGGTGATAACAGGTATATAGCTTCAAAGACAAAAAGTTTCTAATCACATCTCGATAAATAATTCTGATACAATTTATTGAGGTACTCTTGACTTGTCTTGCAGACATGAACAACAAGTTGTTTATAGTCAAGTTTGTGTTTCCTAAGAATCACTTGTAATTGGATAGTCGCTATTCAACTTGATCGAATTGACCCCCCCCCCCCCCCCCCAGAGAGACAAGCACCTGTTATCGGATTCCATATGCTACTAACGAGTGCTTGGTACTAAAAGCCCTCAAAAATGTATTTTGTTACCCAACTCCACCGCCGTTCGTCGCGAATGTCAAATAACGAGAGATGACGAAGAAGCAGTTTTGAAAGGTCATCCAATCCAGAGCAATTTGAGCAATGCTTGCCGTCGTGCCAGATCCACAATCTCATTCTAGAATTTTGGATTCACCACCTACACATCTTAGAATCCTCCGCTGGTGTCCCGGGTCGACCATCGGGGCTGATTAATGTCATTTTTTTCGATTCAAGAGAGAAAAATAACTTCATGATCGATCATGAATGTTCCATGTAAACATTTCCCGGGGTTATTTATAAACAGAGGGCCTGGAAGCTTGATGAACATTCTTGGAAAATGATGAATCTTTCATATTTATGAAGTGTTTATTTCAAAAATGTCTTTGCAAACAGAAGAAGGGCATTTGCAATATTGGTTTGGCATTTTAGTATATAAAACTTGTGGTTTTACAGAGTGTGTACGTGTACACACTTGAGCACAGTGCTACACAGTGCTACGAGTTGAATGGCGGTTTTTATTTTTATCTTGTTTAAAAACATTTTAAAGTCATAAATTTTATACCTAGAATAGTGTTTGTTTTCTTTTGTTTCTTTCCTTTCTTTTCTTTTCCTCAACAAGTTTACAAAAACTTAGGATCGGCTGGTTACTGGAAATAAAATTGGCTTAATATTAGATTAACTAAATTCTGTGCCCATCAAAAGTGATAGTTTTTAAAATGAGCTTATCAAATAAACTAAGGAAGCGTGGGTTTCATAAATACGTTTATTATTTGGATTACTATTTCACAGTGTAAACCATATTTTGTTTTTAGAGTATTTAGTTTTTATTATTGCAATCCACAGAGTTTGAGTGCATTTTTTTCTTGTCCGGTGACGTAAATGCAAATCAATAAAACCGAAATGAAATGGTTTTTTTATTGCTTATTATCATAATATAATTTAAACAAATTTGATCATGATGAGTTGTACATGTAATGTATATGGAAAAAAACTTTCATGTATACTTTTTCTGTTTCCAAAGTATTTAAAAAGATAAATTTCTACCAAGCTGAAAGAACATTTTTAAATGCTGAGATTTTTTAAATGCTGATGTACATGTATGAAAGCCTAATGAGGTCGATTTTTTTTCTGCCTATCCAAAAATAATTTCCCAAACATGTTCAAGAACCATTCCAGATTTTTGTTAAGGTACATAAACAAATTTAAAACTTATTTAAACATATTTATCAACTGACAAGCCAGCATTTTGTGAGACTTTATCCTTGTGGGATACACCATTGTGAGAAGCAGTTCGGTTTTAAGTTTAAAATCTTTTCCGTGATGGAGTCCTTGGTCTGCACGAACCACTCATGTAGCCGCGACCCACTCTGGTTAATTGTGTAACAAGAGTGGGTAACAGCGACGCAAGCTAGTCACAGAAGCTTCATCCTGACATTTACACTGACTAGCGGGTACCTATGTAGCCCTTTCTAATCGTAGTAACACTTAACGCTGAAGTGGTGGTGGGTGGCTGCGCTATATGGATGAGTTGTAAGTTGTTTTGTACTTTGATGAAAATTATTTTTATAAAAAAAAAAAAAAAATATTTTTATAAACCACAAGGGAAAATTACTGGATAAAATTTAAGTGACTTGGAGTTGAACAAAGAAAAATGATCTAGAGCTGGGTTTGACCACGCTCTACCAACTGAGCTATACAGCTCTAGAAAATTGATTTTGGTTGATTTTGTTTGGCCTAGGCTTTAGATTAAAAACTAATATTTTTAACATATATTTTAAATCTTTAACAATCAATAAATTTATTTAAAGTAGTCTGATAGATTGTTTTTTGTCAATTATGTAAAATGTTGATTTATAGGCCAAGTTATCATGAAAGATTCTATAACTATCAAAGGCAGTGGACACTATTGGTAATTGTCAAAGACTAGCCTTCACAGTTGGTGTATCTCAACATAAGCAGAAAATAACAAACCTGTGAAAATTTGAGCTCAATCGGTCATCGAACTTGCGAGATAATAATGAAAGAAAAAAACACCCTTGTCACACGAAGTTGTGTGCGTTTAGATGGTTGATTTTGAGACCTCAAGTTATAAATCTGAGGTCTCGAAATCAAATTCGTGGAAAATTACTTCTTTCTTGAAAAATATGGCACTTCAGAGGGAGCCGTTTCTCACAATGTTTTATACCATCAACTTTTCCCCATTACTCGTCACCAAGAAAGGTTTTATGCTAATAATTATTTTGAGTAATTACCAATAGTGTCCACTACCTTTAACTGTAAACAGTTTTAGAGGAATACATTGTTTACCTGGTGAGAAAACAGCAACAAAACAGTCCCCCTAAGGACCCCCCCTGAAAACAAAATTTGTATGTATCTTGTTTTTGTTTGGAGTGTCCACACAATGTAGATGTTTAGGTATTAAGAAGACTTATGACTTTACACAATGGATCAACATGTAGGCCTCAACTGTGTGATTTGTAGTACTAAACTCAGGGGTCCCATCTACACCCGTAGGGAGACAATTTTCCACATATTTTCTCAGTAGCTTCCAGCTAACCAAGCATGTCTGGTATTCCCATTCAATTCATCAGATCTTCAAACCGTCAAAAGAAAAGAAAAGCTCTGTTATGCTCATCTTGATTGAATTACAGACCAGCATTTTTTACAATATTTTTATTTTTTCATCCTCGACTGGATCGAGATAAACTGATGACCTTTCTTTCACAGAACAATGGATTACATTTGAATGCACAGTCGGTGATATCTTGCGTTTGTTTTGCACTGTGTGTTTGTTGTTGAATGTCATGTGTAAATTGGTGAAACGTCATTGTGCAAAAGGGACCGGATATAGTGCTCTCCTTTAAAGCCATTATACACTTTCGGAACAGAAAAAAAAATTAAAGTTCACAGATTTACAAATAACTTACAGGGTTTACATAAGGTAATGGTAAAAGACTTCTCTTGAAATGTTATTCCATGAAATGCTTTACTTTTCATGAAAACATTAAAACAATTATAAATTCTCGACAACGAGAATAACGGATTATTAGTAAACACATGTCATGACACGGCGAAACGTGCGGAAACAAGGGTAGGTTTTCCCATTATTTTCTCCCGACTCCGATGACCGATTGAGCCTAAATTTTCACAGGTTTGTTATTTTATATATAAGTTGTGATACACGAAGTGTAGGCCTTTGGACAATACTGTTTACCGAAAGTGTCCAATGGCTTTAAAGGAACCGTTTGATTGTTTTTGGAACCGTTTGATTGTTTTAATCCTATGTAAATTTAGATATAATAAAACTCACATGTGAAAATTAAATTTCTTGGCTTGTGTTGAGCCATTCCTGTGTGTAAAATTTCAACATATAATGGCAGATAGACATGTGCACTTATTGTCCGTGATCACCAAAACATTGTGTTCATAATACTTTACTTTAAAAAAAATAATAAAGCGAGCGACTCTAATAATACATGTGTGTACTGCGCTGTAAAGTAATGGTTAATGATGCAGGCAGGCGTCAGGCATATACATACCTTTCCTTACTTCAAAGTTATTTAAAATACATGTACCATGCCACCTCTTCTTTTTACACCAAATTAACTGCTCACACAGCCTTTGAGGTATTAATTTCTTAATTAGATTAAGTAATTCCATTGTTGTTCTTGTTGGCATAAATCTCCCCAGCAATTGTTAGTAAACAAAAAGGCAAGGTGTAAACAAACCTTATTTATAGTGACACAAAAGGATCTCTGCTCATGTTTCATGCCTGCGCGAGTTTCATTATGTATATTGCCCGTTCGTCTCCCTGCTGTGAAAGAATTCTTGACGTCAACTGCTGTATCAATAGACATTGTGCGTGACGGTC
The DNA here is from genome assembly GCF_032118995.1 of Asterias amurensis. Classification (NCBI taxonomy): domain Eukaryota; kingdom Metazoa; phylum Echinodermata; class Asteroidea; order Forcipulatida; family Asteriidae; genus Asterias; species Asterias amurensis. The sequence continues at coordinate 732,805 of NC_092668.1, read as the reverse complement.
AATCACTAAGAAGGTGTCGTTGCTCGGTATTACGCTAAGATGTCCAGCACTACATCTTCATGGTTACCGGTTAGCCATCATTTCTCTCGGATGTTTGTAGTGTTGGCCAGGAGCAGTTGATTTGATGTAGAACTAAGACAGTCCTGCTGGCGGAATGAAATCTCAGATATCTATGCAGCTGCAGTTATTTTTTTAAATTTTTTATTTTTTTTAATTTAATTCTTTTTCCCTTGAGGAGGAATTTTATTCAAGCTACAATGTATGTACCAAGCTGCAGCTTCAGTTATTATTTGGTTCATTGTGTTTTGTGTACTCCAACCCTTTGCATGGTAACAAACCTGTTAATTCCCTGAAAAGATTCAAACTACCTTCCTTTCCAATAATACGTAAGAAGAAAACAGCTTTTATACTTTTTATAACCCCCAAACAGAGGTTAAAAAAGAAAGGGAAAATAAAAGAAGAAAAAAAAGCATTTAAAAAAACGAAAAAAGTAAGAAATACCGAACAATAATTTCTTAAAATCAAATCAAATTCCTTGTGTCAAAGCAGGAGTTAAAAGCTTTCCTGTTCAAGTTTTTAAAATTAAATGTTATTTGACAATATTTTTGAGCAGTCAGGCCTGGGATTCATGGCAAGGCCATCTTCATATTGAAGGGGTCACCTCTATTGGAAAATCTTAAAGTGTTGAAGGGGTGCAAAGGTCAAGACCATGCCATGGAGACCATGACCTGCATGGCCTCAATTTAATTCTAGGACTGAGCAGTCTTCACCCCCCCCCCCAAGAACTACTATTTCTTCCCTGTGTTTTGAAGACAAAACCCATTAAATGTGTGAAGTGAGTCCCTTATGAGATAACTTGTGAACAGTGGCGGGAAGTGGCCTCAGCGGCTTCACAGGTCATCAAGGTTTATTCTTATAGATCTCTCCTCGGCATTGGATACTTTCATTCTTCGTAGTTGGACCTTCAAGCTCTTTGCCTCTCAACACACTTCTTAAATCAATTCATACAGGACTGATGGAAGCATCAAGCTTATATAAAATAGTCGCAGACAGTGTTCATATTTTGTTAGATCAACCATACATGAAGTAAAAATCCTGTGACATTTTGGGCTCAATTCATTTGGTGAGAATTCATGCAAACTCTTTTTTCTCAAGCTGAAGTTTGACCACAATTCTGGGAGAAAAAGTTAACTCTACTTGAACCCCCCCTCCCCCCCCCCCACAAAAATACACCAGAATTTATTCAACCCTTGAAACCTAAACAGTTGTTTAAAGAAAATACAGCCAAACTTTTTTGAATTAGAAAGAAAAACAGACATACAATACGTATTCAAGTTTCGAGTGGAATGCTTCACAACTGAACATGGTCCTAAAGGAATTGTGGATGTTTGTACAGCAGGGATCGAGTAGAATTCAAAAAGGGGTCTACATCAAACAATTTCCCTTGTATAGCAAAGCAAAATACTTCTCAAAATGTACCAGTTGCTACTTAAAAATCACCATTTGCTACTCAATTTTGGAATTTAGTGTTCACACTTCACAAAATAAGTTCATGCTATTTGTTTTGCTTTGCAAAATTTCTGGACGAAATTGCTCCCTGGTCTAACATCAGGCAAACCTTGTTTTAGAGCTGGTTACAAGACCCCCCCCCCCCCCCCGAAGGAAAGTTGCAGCAATCATTTGAGTGATTTATTTCTGAGGAAGGGAATGACAAGTTTCTGTCAGTCTGTCGTGACTGTAGGGTGATGGATTGTGAAGGGCATTAGGATCAGAGTAATATGTCATCTGTAATTTAGTTTGGTCGTGCATGTACATGAAAGTGAACATTTTACATGATAGCTGTGAGGGGTATGCTTTTTGCATTAAAGCCACAAAATGGTAGGGTATGGAAATCTTGCTGCGGTTGGGATACATGCTGAACAAATGCTAAAGAGGTCTTAAACTGGAATTTCATCTTTTTGTCTGGTTAACATCGGGGCCTGGTTTACATGTCTGGTGTGTATGATGATCTAAATGTACAACACCTTCATAGGTAGTGTATACAATGTACAAAGATCACACTCAAGTAATCAACTTTTTTTAAGCCATGTTATATATTTTTTTCCCAATTGTTTCTTTCACTTTCAAATGGTAGAATTTGTCAACGAATTGGCAACTTCTATTACATGCTTTCAAAAGAAAAGCAAACAAAATTTTTAGGAAAAAGGATCTTGTGTCTCTCAGATTCCCCAGACTCATCTGAAATCTGATTCTTTTATCTTATTTTGTATCTTTGTATCTTCAAGAGGATTTTCTGTAGTGTCAATTTATTTGAAGGAAGAAATCACACTTTTTTTTATTTTTTGGCGGTTCTAGACCCCCAGACTGTGAGTATCTGGTGACATGCGTGCAATCACAATGGAGTGCTACGACAGAGTGGTTACCGTGGTAACTAATTTGATAACCATGAATGGAGGCGTTATCATGTTACTGGAATAGTGTTACTCTTTGACCTTTGGGTGAAACATGGTCTTGGAGCCCAGAGGAAAATTTGCTACTGGTTAGAGATTGTGGGGGGGGGGGGAGACATTGAATCTGAGCAAGTTTAGTCAAGTGCCGTTATTGCTCAAAACATGCAACTGTGAGAGGGAGTATGAAGTGAACTATTTTACAATTTTGTTTAACAAATTTTTGAGTTTCTTTATGCTTTTGCTTAAAAACTACATTTTAAAATGTTTGCCATCCAGGTATTCAAGGTCTCAAATAGTTATAGAGCTGTGTTAATCATTTCATCTTTTGTATGTCATTCCATTCTTCAAAATATAAAAATAAACTTTCAGATAAACTGCAAAGACATCTAGTGAATTTTGATTTTGAGTTTTATTTGCCATCATTTTCATTAATTGATGTTTATTTGTTTCTCTGTTGCCAGATTGACTACCCCGATGCTCTACTAATGAAACCTGGCCACCGCCAATCATACACCCCCACTAATTTAGAACGCCTTATGGCGTTAGAACAAGCGGAGATCAAGGTGCCTGCCATACGAGGGCGCTCTTTCAGCGAGGATCGGTCAGGGTCCATGAACGATAACACAGTAAGTCTATTTGAAAAAAATGTTTCCTTTTTGCTTTCTTTCCTTTTTTCCATGACCGCATTTTAACACTTATGCATGTAACACTAAGGAACAAGGCTAAGGTTTTTAAAAGGTTCTTAAAGGCACTGGACAAGTTTGGTAATAACTCAAAACTTACTCGGAAACGAGCAACGGAGAGCTGCTGATAGTATAAAACATTTTTCTGAGAAATCTGAGAAAGACTTCTCAGGAACTGAAAGCACACAAACTTGGGCAACTAGAGTGTTTTTCTTTCATTATTCTCTTGCAACTTCGAGGACAAATTAAGCCAAAATATTAAAAGTTTTTTTTTATATGCATCTGTTGGGATACACCAAGTGGGAATTTCTTTGACAATTACTGAATGTGTCTTTAATACAAAGGACGTTTAAAAAAAAAGTGTCTTTTTTCTAGCACCAGGAACCTAACCACTTTCTTGCATGATCTCACTAGTCCGAACAATCATGGCCTTATATCATAGAGCTGCTTAAGCACAAAAAAGCCTGCTCATTTCTGGAATGCAGGAAAATGATCTGCTTCATGAAATGTGGCCCTGGTCAAAGGCAAACCTCTTATGGACTTGGGCTCAAGTGAGTCAAATGCACACTTTTTGCAATTCTATCGACTGCCGAGCAACAAATGCACGAATCAAAGCTTTGAATAATAATTCAACCTTTACGAGAATAAAACTGCCCCCAAAATGACGTCAACCACTCATCATTCCCTGCAAATATGAACAGATGTTTTGCATAATTCTACTTAAAATGCTGAATTCTTATTGATAGTATTGGGGAAATGTTAGCTGAATTTTTTAAGTCTTCAATTTATGATTGATGAGTTTGTTTATCTTTAGCTTCCTCACCATAACAAGATTTATAATTTCCTGTCAGTGTTTTTTTCCGTAATTCTGCATGATTATTTAGTTTGACTAACCCATTCTCCTGCCTGTTTTTTGTTGATTTTAAGTTTTGTAATCATAAGTGGAAATTTTCTGTCCGTCTCGTTGTAAACACGCGAGACAACTCAAAACAGCATGTTGTGTTTGAGTCTATTGAAGGGTTTGCTCTTCAAGAGTAGTTAAGCCTGGTTAATAGTTCAAACAAATTGCGAACCGAATTTCCTTGCATCACAATCGGAAAACTGCATGTAAGGTAATTGCTTGCGTCACATACTTCACTTAGCATTCGCTTTCATTTGAAGAATTAACTCAGCTCTTGCATACTACTTCGCGAGACCAATAGCTTTTTCAGTAGTCCATATTTGAACTTATGAAGTTTAATGAGCAACTAGTAGTTTACATGTCGAGGTGGGAAGCAATGAAGTTGCCAAATGACTTTGCCCTCTCAAAGATGAAATTTGACGCTCGATGAAGTTGATAGCTCAAATTTTGTTTGCTTTCCTTGAAAAGTCAAATGTTTGTTTTAATGATTTCTGGTTATTCTGTCTGTTGTTACATGGGGTTCAAAACCCCCAATAATTGTTAGAATGTACTTCGGCCGACCTCTCTACTTAATATTCACCAAAATGCAGATTTAATTTACTCATCCCTAAACTTGCTCGGTTCCTAATGTTTTCTGCCCAAATTGCTAAATTTGTGGCAAGCTACAATTCTGCTAACAAAGTTTTGAATGCTTCTACATTTAAATCAATCAAGAATTTTTTTTAAAAATACCCTGTCCGTGTTCTTCTTCTGTGAAACTCCATGTGTTCCATATAAGCACCCAACTTGACACGCACCCGTTTGCAATCACAATCTTCTAGACTAATTGTAATTAATTAAATAATTGAGTTAGAGTAATTCAAGTTTTCTACCGCGGTCGACCTGTAAAGGATGCACTTTTTTAGACAGGCCTCAAATCACATTCTCATTTGACGGAGTTTCCATCCCTGACAAAAGGTTCACCTGTCCTAAGGTTTCAAGGGGCACTACTTCAAACAAATTCTGGGTTATCTAAATTATTTTAAGCTATTTTTCTTAGGATAATGTGTGAATGAATATAACTCAGAGCGGCCAACTCTCCTTGACTCTGTAGGAACTTCCTTCAAAATAATAAACCATTAATGTCCATGTATTGATGAAAAAGCTTGAAAATTGCCCTGATTATGGTAACTTGTTCACTTTTATATTGATTGTAAAACAAGTGGCTAGCTAAAATGTCGTCCAGCGCACATTTAATCTCTCGGCCAGAGATGGATATCTCTAATTCATCACTGTATTCTAACCTCATGTTGATTTGACATGCACAGATTTCACAACACTCCTGATTCTCTTTTATTTCCCTATGTTGGTTTCTGCAGTTGGCTTAGTGACACTACATCTCTCAATGAAACAAAAATAAAAAATAAAAACAAATCAATTTTTGGGATAAATTTTACGGATGAATGTTTCTAGAATTTATAAAAATGTAATTGGTTAAAAAAAAAAAAAAAAAAAAAAAAAAAATTGTTATTTAAATGGGAACCAGCCGAAATACATGTTGTAAATGACATTGCATTTTTGGCTGGTAACCTTTCATCTTCTCAAGACGTAAGGCTCTTGAGTGACAGGTGTCACTAGACCAATAAATCCCTGACCCTCACTCCCCCTTTCTCTCTAACTACACTCTCACTTAATGTTGTTTTGTATGCACAGACTGTACTGCCATCCATCAAGTTGGAACGGACTCAGTCATTGGACAGTCAAAAGGTTGGACTCCTTTAGCCACACCCATAATTTGCATAAATTTGCATTTATAAGTGTTTTGCTTTAATAGACACTTTAATGTTGCTTTAAAAAAAATGCCTTGCTTTTAAAACAGAGCTGTAGTTTCAAGCTGTAAGCTTCACTGCATGGTTTGATTTTATAATTAGTATAATTATTCATTGCAAAACATTTGCTAAGATGTCTTTGGAAGAAGCGAGTGCTTATCTTTTTCCTTGAAATTCAAATCACTGCAGAAGCTGTTTTCAAAACACTCTTTTTTTTCACTCCATTTTGTTATTTTCATTTTTCAAACTGTTTTCGCACCTCTTGCATCGCACACTTGATAACATCTCTGTAATTTTTCTACTAGACAATTTCTAGCCACCTTGCTGCATACAAAGTCTATCTTAAATTTGTATTCATGTATTCGTCGAGGAAGGAAATAACTTAATTTCCTTCTGTGACAATGCAACCCCATGCTACACTCTTATTCATATTATTCACTCTTAAAGAGTGAACTGGAAACCGTCTACGATGTTTGTAGAAAGTGCCTGGTTTATTTAATTAGGTAGTCTTTGAGTGGGTGTTCAAAATGCCAAGAGGTTTCTCAAGTCGCCCACCTTCTCCAAGTTGTTTGTGGATCCAGCTCACAATCACAACTTTACATTCCCACTTCTCTCTTGTGCATTGAGTTGAGCATGAGGATTAAGAAGGGGGATTATCTCAGACAACTGACAGAGGGATTAGTGGCAGATCCCCTTGCCTGTTGCTGTCTTTTCATCCCACTGCCCCCTCAATGTGCGTGTGCGTGTATGCGTACCGGTTGACAAAAGTCTTTTTGAATCTGGGTAAGGTTTGCTTAGCACGACCCATAGACTGGCTGGATTTTATAGTGAACGGAATGGCGTGAGTTTCACTGTGTGTTTATGTCGCTGATGTAAAGCAGATGCGCTATGTGATGAAAAAGCAGAAATACATGTACATGAATGCATACTGCGTCGTGGTGGCTGTTTGTTGAACGTCAACGGAGTACATAGACATGCAGAAGGCATGGTTCTTATACGGCGGCGGTGTGAGTGCATTTGTTTTTGTTCTTGTTTGGATTGGTGTTTGGGGGGATGGTTGAAGTACAGGTGAATCTGTGGAGGCACCTGTGTGAATAGAATAGCTCATCAAATTATGTACAGACTGTCTGATGTGTATGGTTAATACAGTACTGTCGTTATACATTAGGCAAGGTGTGTTAGTTGTGCTTGTACATGTACATTACATGCCTTAATGTACACAGACATGCAACTTTTCCTTGGATCAGCTGATTTCTCCTTTTGTTAAATCTCAGTTTTACCATTAACAATGAAAAAAATACTACACAAATCAGTGGAAGTTTGTAATTTCCTCTTATTTGGTTAAGTTACAGTTGCATGCCTGTGTACAATACCTACACATAAAAACTCCAAACTAGAGCACAAAATATGTGTACAGATAAACTACATTTACATGTACGTATGTCTGGTTTCATTCTTAAGATGAGAAACTTGAGTGTTTGTGTACGCTGTTTTTACAACTAACTTTAGATTCATGTCGCAGTACAATCCCCATTTAGATTTGCATTTGTTTCCATTTTTATAAAATACATTATTGCCAAATGTCTAGTTTCATTCTCAAGTTGTGAAATGGGAATCTTTTTGTAGGTTTTTCTTACAACTTGCTCTAGCTTCAGATTACAAATTTCCATTTAGATTTGCTTTCACTTTACAAAATACATCATTGTCAAATGTTGTATCCCTCCTGTCACTTGTTCAACATTTTTGAATGAAAGAAATATGTTTACATGACTTTGCTCTTTGACAGCTTGTAACAGCAATGTCATGATGAGTGCATGTCAATTAAATATTTATTATTTTGCACAATATATTAACCGTCATAAAGACTCTGTATTCGCCTAATTAGTACTGACATCAGCAGTAGGTGGGTCACAGTCAACATGAGTGTAGACACACCCAGAAACAACCGACTGTCATTTTCAATTTCAAGTTATTGAAATCACAATCTCAAACTCGATGTTTTAATGTTTTAAAACTTGTACAAATCATGTAATTCAACCTACTGGCTGTGAGAATGATTTTTATTTTAATACACCATTTCAAATCAAATAGAATCAAATCAGCTCTAAACTTTTGTCTAGTTGGTAAGACACTGCTCTAGAATTGCTAAGGTCATGGTTAAAATCCCACCCGAGTAATATGCCTGTGAGTATACAGTGTTAACACACATCGCTGTATGTAATGGGTAAAACCAAAATTAATATTCTTTATCCCTGATGCAAATTTTCATCTATTAAACTTTTGTTGTTGTGATTGTTTTAGAAACACGGCAAGAAGACCATGGAGGAATTACCGACACTGCTGAGCGGGATTGAAGGCCCCGGTGGTCGTCTTCCGGTCATTGCGAGCTACAGCGATCGTAGCTCCATCCACAGTAGCATGTCAAGTAGTTTCTCCGATCTGTGCCAAGGAAGCAACAGTGAGAACCCAGACCTGGACCTGACGGGGCTGGTGGAGAGCACCGTGGACTCAGACGATGAGGACACTGTCAGTGAATCAGCATCGGTGAGTCTTAGTGCTATTCACACCACAGCAATTTTACTGGGGTCCCTTGCTTAATTTGAAGTGTGGTTGTAAAATATTGTAAAAATTTAGGACAAGATATTGATACCTCACCATGCAATGCCTCAAATCCTATATAGAAGGTTAGCATCGTTATTTCCGTTGAGGAGAGCATTATTTGCGCTTCATCACCCTTTTGCTTACGTACGCTCTTCAGACTGTTCACAATGGACGACATCTTTCCGCCTGACCCCAATTTATATCATGTAGTTGTGAAGCTTTGGTGCATGCAATCCTGAATGTCAAGGTAGTTGTGGATGTTTGGTTCATCACTGGCGACCTACATTAGTTTTAAAAACTGTCACTTCAAGACGCAAGATTGGTTAACATAGAAACCACACCAAGGACGGATTTGGAACTTGTGCTAATACAATTCTTTCACATGTCAACCGATCTATAGCGACTGATCATTGGCATTGGGTTTAAGAGGAATTTGGAGGATATAGGAGCGTTGTGGAATGAGCCAAGATTTGAGCCCACCTTCTGAAATTCAACAAAAGTCTTTTCAAATGTGAACTTCAAGAAGTATGTCAACTGAAAGTTGAGGTGAATGTAGTCACCCCACTTCCCTGAATGACTCCCCAGCTCTGACTTGATTTTGTTATGATTGCTTGGTACCCTAATTCATAGGGGAGGGGGTGGGGGGATAACCGGATGTTGCCCAGGGTTGCCGCCCAGGGTTGCCTTTTAGTACCCTCATTCATTGGGGTTTCCCAGGACTGCCTTGTACCCTTATTCATGGAGAGCTGGGAGGGGGGGGGGGTAAATTGGCTGAACACTCCCAGTGCTCCTGGATTCAGAGGAAGTGTACTCATACAATTTAACCCAAAAGACATTTGACAAACTGAGTCAACCTCCCTTTTGATTTGATGTTTCTCCTGAATTTTATTCCTCCCGTGACAAAATTTTGAATAGGTAACAAACAACATGTCTTCTTTGCTCTGTTTATCTCATTCAGTTGCGCTCACACCCACTTGCAGTCGCAGCAAAAACATGAAATAAACTAATTTAAGTTGTGCAAATTTAATAAATATAATTAAATAAATTAGTACTGATGTTTCTTAGCTAGAAACATAGGAAATCAAATAAGATTCATAAAGACAATCGTCCCGGAGGGGGTTAGTAATGAATAACTCAATTAAAACTTGTCAATTTGTTTTCTCCAATCTCCGTCCAATTAAACAATGTCTTTAAAATGAGCTTCATTAACCCGATAACTGATCTGCGCTGTAAGCAGACTGTACACCGTCATCTTTTCTGACAATCCAATTCTCGTCTGGTCTATTTCTCTGTGAGTTAATTTGTCACATTCATTAATTTCTGGCTCAGTTTAACCGCTGAAATTAGCAACTGATTAGAGCGGCTGGAAAATGAAGGTTTCCTTCAATACAGTTACCGGTTTAAGGGAAACTGCATATATCTATATATTCAATTGAGATACCTAGGATTAGGAATGGTAATTATCTACCAAAAACAAATTGTTAATTTTAAATCTGACAGTTCACTAATAATGGAGGTCATGCAGTATCAATCCTTTACAGAGTTATTTCCACCTGAAAGCTTTTTTGTGACCCCCTTTTTTTCTCACATTTGAAAAATAATAACAATGTAGTCTTATGAAGAGCACGTATCCACAAATAAGATGCTCAAGGAGCTTAAACAAGGGGAGACACTTTTTAAGACGGGTTTTTAAAGATTTTATGATTTAGGAAGCTGATTTGTTTACATTGGTGTAGCACCTTATAAAGTTTACAAGGTGCTGCTGCGAAGGAACCAACAGCATTACGCCCATCCAAAATACGAAGCAATAAGGGTTACAAGTGTCATGAACCCACAGCATTACACCCATTCAAAATACGAAGCAATAAGGGTTACAAGTGTCATGACCAGGACTCGAACCCAAACTCTGTGAAACTTGGGCAACCTCAGGAATGGCAACAAGCAGTAAAGTAGGTGCACCTTTAATGCTTAAAAACAATAAATCTCCTTCAACTTGGCATTGCTGTTGCCTAGTCATCATTCATGGTGGGGGTTTGACATCCCCCCGGGGGCTCGATGAAGTCCCCCCTCCTTTAAGAACACCAAGACCCTGTCTCCAACTCTTCTATTAACACGGAAGTTACCAAAGGAACTACTTACTTCCTGTGAAAATTGGCTTGGGGAGGGGGGGGGGGGGGGAGACTTTGATATGATGATAAGTTACGGATGGTGGGTCACCCGTGGAAAGCTTGAATCCTTGCACTTGAACCTCAGCAATGCTTCCCACTGTGCGACCATCTGGGAGTGAGAGACGACGTTGAACATTGTTTTGACAATGCGGTGTTTTTAGCGGTGATTTGTATAGCTTTTGCTACGGTGCCGTGGTGGAGTGAAGGAATCGAGATGGAATTGGATATACTTACTGGGTGGTGTTGGCATCATACGAGTGAAGACTCCATGGCAAGTATTGAGATATGTCAGTTTTGTCTGAATGTGTAGAGGGGGGCTCTTCGGTGCAAAGGAAAGGGGAGTGGGCGAGGGTACTTTGTCAGCGAGCATTGCTCACCTGTTTGCCGGTATGAGTTGTGGTGCACCGGCAAAAGTTGAGATGTAGAACAAATGTATGTTCATTAGAAACCTTATGGTCTCTCTAAGTCTGGAAGTCCTGGCAGGCCTTGAGTTTTGTTTCTTGAAGAGGCAAAGCAATTTACCTCTGGTAAGGGGCTTTTAAAAACTTTAACTTCTATTGGAGCTTTGCAAAGGACACCAGAGCAACAGCACATGGCACCATGGCAATTTTGAGGCCTATCTTGGTTTTTGTGTGCAAATGTCACTACCAGAGCTTTGATACTGCACAGAGATTAGATAATGGGTAAACAGAGACCCTGGGGTGGATTTCACAAAGAGTTAGGACTAGTCTTATCTCGAGTTAGGACTAGTTACTCGTCCTAACTTAGGACTCTCCATGCAGTTTGTATATCTCCTAGGACTAGTCCTAAGTTAGGACTAGACCTAGCTTTTTGTGAAATCGACCCAAGGGCTCATTGTGAATCAAGGCCTACATGTACACGTAGTACAGTTATTATGTGAAACAGATAATGCAAATTTTGCACATGCATGTTGAAAATTCCAAAGAGGCACCGAGGCCAATGTCAGGTCTGTTTTTCCTTGTACATAAAACTGATAAAGCAGAAACGATTTTATATGTCTCCAGTTTTTACATAATTGAGAGTTTGTTTGAATGTGCATAGTCATCGGAAGCAGTAGCCATGGCAACATTTAAAACCTTCTGTAAAAAATAAAAAGGGTGAAGTAAGTTGTGATTCCATGCCGTCTGCATCGGCAGTATTTACACAATACTGTTTGCCGTGTGTGGGAGACGCTGACAGCAGCTTTGCCTCTCAAGATGAGGTTTTTTTTTATCGTCGTTCGTTGCATCCCTTGTGGATGCCTGCGTGAGATTCCCTCCGAAACATGAGAAAGGATTTGGGATTAGCAAAGAAAGTGGGTAATCCTGCTGGATGGAGTGATATTTAACCTAGTTCCCAAGACGTTTCTCTGATGGAGTAAGATGTTAAGCCTTTGGCAAAGGAAACGACTGTCTTTTACAGCAGATTTTATGTCTGTTTTTTTATTTTGCCTGAGAAGATTGATTTGATGATGTGAGATGGAATCATAGTTTGTTAATGTCTTTAAAGGCTAAGTACAGTTTTAATGGCTTGGCGTTTCGACCCTAAGAGAGTCTTTCTCAAAGACTTCTTTAAAGATCATTTAAAGCGAGAGATGAGAGGTTTTTATGATGTGATGGGCGTTCACACCAATAACCTAAATACATCTTACATGTAGGTTTGGTTACTATTTACTAATTTCTAAAAAACTGACGAGGATGGACAGAGGTGATATATCAAACTTTTGAAGTCGGCTTGGTGTAGAAAATCATTTTTTTTTTTTTTCCCCCCATATTCAAATAGATTCTGCCCTTGATCTACATTCTCTAGTGCTGAGGACACTGTTCCTAAGATTTTAAACTCAAGGGATACCAACAGGCAGAAATGCCATCATTTGTCAATCCTCTTAATATTGGATCCTAGTTTCAGACTCTCATCCCTGCAGGGTATATTGTTGTTTAGTTCAGGGAGTACAAACCATCTAGAATTCTGCGTTCTACCAATAAGTCTCTTTTGACTACTCCCATTATTAAAAACCAAGTCATATGGTTCCCGCTCTTTCTAATCTTGCTTCTGTTTAGTTATGGAAAAAATTACCAGAAGTTGTCAAAAAGGTCAAAGGAGTACGTAGGTGGCAACATGCCCCTGGTGGCAGTTTATTTAAGTCGATAGTCTAAATCAGATAAAAGTAGCCATCACCTTTTAGGGTGGCTGTCCGCCCTTAAGCTGTAAGGCTATCTCTCGTAAAAGAAAAAGTCAATTCTTCTTCGTGTAATGTTCAAGTCTTCATTGTACCGTTCCTATTTTTTCTTTCCAGACTCTTGTTGTCCGAGATCTCGTACGAGACTGCCTTGAAAAGGACCCCATGGACAGAACAGAAGATGACATTGGTAAGTTACCATGACAACGTGGAATTAATTCACATTCTATGTTTAAATGAATATTTTTGAAGTACATTGCAATTGCTTTATAACATTTTGTAATTTTGTCTATAACCAAATTTTTTAAACCTCATGGTTTGAAATATTTTTTGTTCAAATCAATGTGTTCACCAAAATTTATGGCAGTTTTGGGTGCTAATTTTCTCGTACAATCTTGATTTTTAAATTGTTTAATAAAAGAAATCAGACAAAGTTAAAAGAAAATAGAGAAGTCTTTCTGATTTTCCCTCTAAAAAACAAATTTACAACTTGCATTTTTTATTGCAGAAATCTTGTTGGATTTTATGCGCCACCTACCAGCGTTTGCTAACATGACAATGTCAGTGCGTCGGGCGCTGTGTGCAGTCATGGTGTTCGCTGTTGTAGCTAAAGCTGGGACTATTGTCATGAAGAACGGCGAGGAGGTAAGGAAGTCAGGGAACTAGACAGACACAGACTGCTTTATAGTTTGAACTGGTATGAATAAACAGGGGCCAGACTATTTGTTCCTACAACTAGTTTGATGTATAGCCCCTTTTCGAAACCATGGCTTAGGTTTTGGCTTTTAGGCTTTGTCTATTTTCAGGTTGATAACTGAAAATATATTCTGATTCTTAGCATCTAGATGGGTAATTACCAACCCTGTTGGTTTATTAAACACATCAAGGCTTAACATTAACAGTTCACTCCTGGGTGAAGGGAATCACTTCATGGTTAAGTGTTTAGCAGAATGAGTGGAGCACTGGAGGAACTAGTTCTGAAGAAACAGCCTGAGTTTATAAGAATAATTCATGAGAAATATGACAGAAAGGAAACTCTAATCAACATTATGCACACATCCCAAAATACTTATTCATCTTCACTTGTTTTTTTGTATTTTATGGCAAACAGATTTTCAAAGCTGTATTGTTCTATTTATGGTAGGGATGTAAGTTGTTTTTGAGTGGGCAGGTTGTGTTGTTGAGAGGAAAGCCAAATGCTGTTTCAACACCATACATGAGTCAGATCTCTTTCAGCATGTGACTTATACCTTGGGGCATAAGACATGAACTAAAGCACACAGTCTTAAAGGAGCATTCAGCGTTTATTAAAAATGGGGGGAATGTTTGGGCACTAGGAGGGAGTGGACATATCATGTGAATTTTCATTGTTTATGTTATTCTGAGCATGCGCATACTTTCAAGATCGTTGGATTTAGTGTTGGATTTAGTCTGCTGCCAACTAGGCTCAAATGATAAAGCCTGTAAGCACACAAAAACTTGCTAAGCACAGAAGAGTATTGCTTAGCAGCCAAAATTACATTTAGCTTACATTGTTGTCGTTGGTTTTAATCCTGCTCCAGTAAATTTTTCTTAGCTCGACTCAAAATTATTTAGAATAACTTTCTAACCCGCATGATTTGCCAGTAGTTTTTTATTTATTTACAGAATTTAGGAAAGTACTGAATATACAGTGCTTAAAACACATTGGTGTAAGGGTAAAAAAAAAAGTTAGATTTTGTTAATCCGATGCCAAAAAAATGAAATAAATAGACATCTATTCAAACTTTTGTATGATTTTTAATCTTTTTTTTTTTTTTTTTTTTTTTTTTTTTTTTGGTGGGGTTGGGGATTTGTTTCAAAGATAGAATTTGAACATGGGGCAGTGCATCATCATCATCATCCTGCCCTATCCTGTATATTGTTTGTCAAGTGTAGCCCAAGACTTGATTATCGTTTCCTTCTTTGTACCCCAGCTGGATTCATGGTCCGTGATTCTCAACGGTCACGTTGAAGTGACTAAACCTGATGAGAGCGTGGATCAACTTCATCTAGGAGACAGGTAGGAAACGTCTGCTTGTAACTCTACATTCACTGTCGTCAAATCAACTGAGAATTGCTCATCTTCACTTTGAATCTTATGATGTGCAGGGCTTGAATTTAGGAGAAAAATCCTGAACATCCGATAAATCTACTCCGCGGTAGTAGAATATAGAAAGAAAGTTCTCTAAGAACTAACTCTACCTGGCAAGTAGATACACACATGGTGTTACCGCAAACCAAATATATATTAATACCCCACCATGCAATGCCTCAAATCCTATATGGTTGATGTAGTTCTTAGCTATCAATGATACCTGTTGATACCATGGATAGAATAGCATGCCAGTCTGTTGGTTAGTACATACCTATTATAAATGGTACCAGTGTGGACTCCCCTATGAATGGAAGCAATTATGGTTTGATTACAAAAGATCCGTTCACAACTGGAAATGTAATCTAAAAGGGCAAGGACAAAATGACCCCGATATTGCAATTTCTTTTGCAGATCTATATATGATTGATGTTTTTTTATATATATTTTTGATCAAATACAGAAATACGGAAAGAAAACACGTCCAAGGTGGTTACTATGTTGTGTATTTGTATTACCTGTGGAATATATAATACTACAATGTGCTGCACTTGGAATAAATCCTTTTTCACTAATAAATAGCTCGGGGCTTCAGGTGATGAGTTGTGTGGGGTAGATCAACCGTGGTTTTCTTTTACCTTCAGTTGCAGCCATTTATATTCCTCAATTGTCAAGCTTGTCTCGCCCAAGGTCACACGCACACACACAAGCTTCATCCTCCACATTCCCAAAGCCATCAAAAACACAACTCTGATCCCTGGACCATTTTGGTGGGAGCGAATATACCAGGACTTGAATCGTGGTCTTGAAACATGACTTCCAATTTAATGAGACGCTTTTTTCTGTCTGCTCTCTCGTGGGTAGTTTTGGAGTGAAAGCGACCCTGGAGACACAGTTCCATGTGGGTGTGATGAGAACCACGATAGACGATTGCCAGTTTGTTTGTATCGCTCAGGATCACTACTACAGGATCTTAACGCAGGGTAGGTACTGGTATTAAGGCAGGGTTACCCTTCACTTGGTGCGTGACTAGCCAGCTTGACTAGTTAGCTTGTTGTTTCATTGGTTCATCAGATTTATCAGAGATAACTTGTGTTTTAACTATTTTCAATGTAAGGGCTTTTCGCCATTTTAATTATGTCTTGTTTTGTCTGTTTGAGTTGAATGTTTTTCTCCATCCTGTCATTGGCGCTTGCGCTTTTAGATGTGCTGAAATAAAATTAAAATAAAATAAACAAATATTTCACAGGTTAGCAAGCAATTTATGCTGTGAGCCGGAATCTGAATTGGTGGCTACGACTCCGGCTACAACTGTTGCTAAGAGTGTTGCTAAGGATTTCCTATAAATCAACACATGATGAAACCATGATCCAGCCAGAGCCATAGCCAACGTTTGGATATAGCCTTATCCTTGCTTCATGATGTTGTAATTCGGATATTCTTCACTCTTTGTTTTCTTTCATCATTGTATGAGCATGGATTTAGTGCTGTTTAAAAGGAGTTTTCATTGTCGTCTTATTATTAGGTGAAGAGAATATACGTCGGATTGAAGAGAATGGCATGACAGTCATGGTTACAGAACACAGGGTACTAGACGACAGGAGACAGGGACATATCTTAATTAAGGTGAGAGAGATGAAGTGGATTTGTGACCATCTAAGACATTGTGTGAAGCCAAAAATAAATTAGCGTGACAATTTTTTCCAGCATCTGTAACCTACCAATAAAAGATTTCAGATTAATCCAGGTTAACTGAATAGATATTAACTTATTTTAGATTATTGACTTTAGGTTAAGTGATGTCAGATTCACTTTCATTTAACTGATTTCGGATGAACTGATTGCTGATTTTATTTTGACTGATTTTAGATCACATTCGAATTACTGATTTTTGATTACTGGTTTCAGGTTATTTGATTTCAGGTTACTGATTTAATATTACTGAATCTTTACTTTTCGATTTTTGATGTGTAATGCCTGTTGTAGCTCTAAATTTCTGGTTCACTCTATCCAGGGTACACCAGAGAGACTTATTTCCAACCTAATGGAGGACCACTCCCCTGTTGACCCAACGTACGTTGAAGATTTCCTCTTGAGTTACCGTTCCTATCTACCAAGTCCTCATCAAGTATGCGACAGTCTCTTGCACTGGTTCCAAGATGTCAACCTTCGAGACAAGGTAGGGCTGGCCCTCTGTTGAGAATTTAGAACTCCGACTTGAAATGAGTTGGGCAGAAAATGTTGTGGTCATCGCAAAACATAGATATTGATTGTGGATTTTTGCACAGCCATAATCAAGGGGTAAACATTCCGTTGACCATTTTATTAACAGCAGTTTGTGAACCACTGATGTAGTAATTATCTCAATGTTATTTCACTGTTTCAGTGATGAATAAAAGGTGCTTGAGTTTGTCAAATACATGTACAAGATCTGCAAAGAGTTACTCAACATTTATCTGTTTTTCATTTAGTGTTTTTGTATCAGAAAGTGTATCCAGTTTAAAATTGTTATCATTATAAATTTTTCCTTTGATTGTTTCAGGTTATACGCGTGTTACTTCTATGGGTTAATAATTACTACAGCGACTTTGAGAAATCACCAGATATGATCGAATTCCTGGAGACGTTTGAAGACTGTTTAGAAAAAGAGGTGAGTATTGTCTCATGAAAAGTGTCATCACAAACAGCCGATTTATCCTAACTTCTAAGCATTCTTGCCCACATCTTACTCTCCTATGCCACTCCACACCTAATTATTTGGACTAAGCAGGCCTCAAGATAACTCACAGTAATTGAATTGCAATGGTGCCCTGTGGTTTTGCTGTGGTGCCCTTTGCAAAGTTCCAATACAAATTTACATTTTCCTCATGAAGAGGAAAAATGCTGTGCCCCTCAAATCTTGCTCTAGTTAATTTTTCATTGTTTAACTCCAAATTATTTCAAATTTTCCATGTCAGTTTCCCTTGTGGGTTTGTAACTTATTGTTAATTTATTTACACATTTTCTGTTTGATTGTTTGCTTGTTTCAGGCAATGACAGGACAGTTAAGGTTACTTCACATAGCAGGAGCAGCAAGGGCTAAAAGGAGGACAGTGGTGTTGGTAAGTCAGTGTAATTGTTTGCGGGAAAAAGGCTGCTCAATCCAAACTGAATGATATTTTGCCAGAGCTTTTTATTCATGTAAAGTTGCTACGACTGTGTTATACCATTGCTTTGGCTCCGTCTTAGGCACTGTATTGAAAGTGCATCTTTTTCAATCTGCTGGAGCAATAGCCAAAGTCCTTTGAATTAAGGAGTATTTTTTGCCAATCTTCTACTTATCCAGGCGCGGTCAGATCGAGACTCAAAGCTTTCCTTCTCAATCGTCGGGGGTTGGGAGAAGAAAATGGGCATCTTCATCTCCAAGGTAGAGAGGGGCTCCAAGGCGCAGATAGTCGGCCTTCGTAAGGGCGACCAGCTTCTTGAAGTAAATGGGTTCAGCTTTGAGCACGTCACACGCTCCAAAGCCTTGGAGATTCTAAAAGGGACTACTCACCTCAGTATTACCGTCAAGTACAACACACTCGGTGAGTGAAAAGCTGAGGAAGTGGTTTTCAAGTTTTCCACATTCAAGTAATTTTAAAGGTTTTAAGTTTATGGCTCGATTTCACATAGCACGAAGATTCGTCTAAAGATGACTTGTCAGTATTACCATCATGATTTGTATTGTGACATCACACTTTGCTTTGCAGCTACGATTGATTTGCAGTTAAGATCAACCTTAGCTCTTTGTGAAATCGGCCAATTGTTGCCATTGTTGATCCAAGAAAATTTGAAAGCATTGAACAAACTGCGCAAAAAGATTAAGACTAACTGGATTAGAAGTGAAACTTGGCTGTATATAGTTTTGTTTCTTGTTAGCTGGTTTTTTGGTGAACTTTTGTTTCTGCCACAATTTGTAAAGTTTGGATGTGGGTGGAATTAAAAAGATAAATTAATCAAACAACAAGAACACTTTTTCATAATCAACTCTTTTTAAAACTATTGCAGCTTTTCGAGACCTAATTGCATCTCAGGACGGCCGTACTAACTGGGGCCGTCTACCGAGCACCGAGATCCAACTCCTCCAAGCCGACCCCCGAGCGAGGCTAACCATCCCCGACCTCGCCCTGACCACGCCCTTCTCTGGGATGTCACCGGAGATCAAGGAGAAGACAAAACATGAGAAGCGAGGAGGATTCGCGACGTTGGGACACAAGACCAAACTCAGAAAGGCCATGGCTAAACTCAGTATTCTACCAAATAAAACAGCAGCAAGGTTGGTACATTGGGTTGGGTTTCTTTTCCTCTGCATATTGGGCTTCCAAATCTGATGCGTACAGTTCAGAAACTCCGGGTTCAAAGCTCTCCATTATTTGCAAACATTATTTGCAAATTCAAAGACTAACACTATCTTAATAGATTTTAGTTTTTGCGTCAGGAATATAAATTGTTTTCTACCCTTACACCAAAATGCCTCTAGCCACCGGGCTAGCTCATTGGTATAGTGGTATGTAAGACATCTTCTCTAGCAATGCAAAGGTCGAGGTTCCGATCCCACCGGTGGATTTTTTTTCACAGAACTCGGGGGAAAGTACAGAGTATACAGTGCTCATACTTGTCGGTGTAAGGGTAGAGAAAAGTTTATTATAATATCTTTATTCTCTTGAAGACGATCAAAGACTGCTGTTTGAAACAGCGAGACAATCTCAAGTCCAGTTATCCTTAGAATCATTCAAATTATTACCATCCTTTAGTTATAAAAGACAGACCAGTTTGAGATGTCCAGTTTAGTCTGGCTCCTATACAAGGTGTGGGTGGTTAGCTTGATTGGGTGGTCCAATAACCAGACAATCATTGCTGCCATCTCAGAAGCGATTTCCTCTTCACGTTCATGTTTCAGGACGCAAGATGATTCATCGACTCTCATGAGATGTTCCAAGTCTGGCAGTATCAGCGGTAGCACGCCGTACTTAAGCAACAGCAACCCCGATCTGACATCCATCGCGGCGATCCCCATGTACGAGTCATCGACGTACGTCGGTGGAAACGACTACCCTGAGCACGTCTTGAAGATCTACAGGGCGGATCAGTCTTGCAAGTACTTCCTGGTGCATAAAGTGAGTTGACGTGACATGAGGTTTTCAATTTAAAGGGAAGTTGCAGAATTACATCATGAAACTGAAATCCTAAGATCTTCAAGATGGTACCAAAATGTTAACCCTTGAAAAAAAACCTGAGAATCAAAGACTTTTTGCTTCCTCCCACCTATTCTTTTGAGGAGCCATACGGACACTTAAATGAAGAACAACTTTCAACTTCATTACAAGGTGGAAACATTGCAGCCTGTTAGATGTTTTTCAACTTAGCCACCTAAAAAATAAATTATGTTAGATGGTTTCAGATTGAGGTGTTTTTAATGAAGACTTTGTATTTGTTTCCCCTCGTGATCAGGAGACAACTGCTCTAGAGGTAGTGATGCTAGCCATGAGAGAGTACGGTCTAACAGACGCAGCCAACTCCGGAACTTACTCCCTCTGTGAGGTAACCGTTGCCCCTGGTGGTATGGTCAAACAGAGAAGGCTGCCAGATCATCAGAGCGACATCGCAAGCCGTCTCAGTCTTTGCGGGAGGTTATTCCTTAGGAACAACATGGCCTCTGAGACACTCATGCCGGATGAGGTCGCTGTGGTGAGTTTGAAAAACAAAACAAGATGAGTCGGTTTTGCCGTAGGCTTTGTCTACAGCTCTAAAGCCAAATGCTTTTAAAGTGAAACAAAAGTCATCATGTCTGGTTTTGCATGGAGGTGTTCAGCAATAATGAATAGGAAAATAGAATTAGCTGTTGAGAAAACAAAACCAACCACAATGCTGTTGAGAAAACAAAACCAACCACAATGACCTATGGTATAAATTCCAAAATGAGTTAATGGCCTGATGTTTCGGCCCTTTTGCAGCCTTCGAGAAAGACTCTGCTTGTGTTGAAATGTCAGGCCATTAACTAAATTTTGCACAATAATAAATAATAATGAATATTTATTTAGCAACCTGTAACAAGATCAAAGCACTTCACAGTTAACCTAGAACCTAAAACAGGAGCTAAACAGAGAAAAGGGTAAGGTTTTTATAAGGGTTTTTTTTCTGACTCAATTTTTTAAATTTCTTTAGGAGTTACTGAAAGATAGCCAAGTGACCTTCCTGCAGTTGGATTCCACCGAAGTCTCATCCCAACTCACTCTGAGCGACTACAGTATTTTCCAAGCCATCGAGTCGACAGATTACATCGAAGACCTCTTCCACCTTAAATCAACTGAGAAAAATAACAGACTACAACTCTTTGAAGAGGTTAGTGTTTATGGAAAGGTTTGCGGTAACACCATGTAATGATTATCTCTAATGAGATGTGGGGTAGATTTTCTAATAATTTCTGTTTTGTCTTTGGCTTTTAGCTTGTCAACAAGGAGCTGTTCTGGGTGATAACAGAAGTCTGCAATGAAATGAACCTCGTCAAGCGAGCTAAGATTTTAAAACAGTTCGTCAAGATCGCAAGTATGTTTGATGCCCTCCTTGTCACTGCTTTTGACTAATATAATGTTAGATATAATATTTTTGCTGAAGGGTGCAAGTGTCATGACAGGGTATCAAACCCACACTCTGCTGCTTCAACATCAGAGCTAGGGTCTGGTGAATTAGGACACTTTGGCCAACTTACAAAAGTCAAAAAAATCTGAAGATAGTTTTGTCATTACAATTTTTTGCTTTCTAGTGTTTAGAATAAAGAATAATTTCCACATTGCATTGCTGCTCCAATGTATTATGTTATTTTTTTGTATTTTTGTTTCCCAGGACACTGTAAGGACTGTAAGAACTTCAACTCCCTGTTTGCAATCATCAGCGGACTCGGTCACGGCTGTGTCTCGCGACTCCGGAGTACCTGGGACAAAGTACCGGCTAAGTACGTTAAGATGTTTGAGGATTTACAGGATCTGATGGATCCCTCTAGGAATATGTCCAAGTATCGGAACTTGGTCAGCTCGGAGCAGGTTCAACCTCCAATGGTAAGACACAGATGTTCGCAGAGCTCCCATTGTGCAGATCTTTCCATGTTCTAATGAACTAGTTTAAAAATCGATGTGCTTATAGAAACATTTTCCCTTTGTTGTTGAATGTAATTCTAAAAGTCTCCCTGATTGCAAAATGCAAATTTTGGCAGCTTTGAGCTGGAACAAAAACAGTTAGGGGGGTATGAGCACTGGAATCAAGCTCTGGTGCTTGTGGGTTGGAGTCCTTTTCAGGACACTTGTGTCTTGGAACAAGAAACTTTTCCACAATTGCTTTATTCATTGGATGGCACATTAAGCTGTCTGTCTGTTTACTAGGGTTTGTAGTGCACAAACATAGTGGAAGAATACATGTAAGGGTTAATTCCAGGGTTAATGGTTCATTGTAATCACCCTTGTTTGCAGATTTCATTTGGTTTACGAGCTACAGTGATTAAGTTCACTTATTGGGTATCCCTGGTTTCATTTCCAGAAAAATATAACAATCTCACTAAAGCATTTTTTTTTTTAAATCCCAAGATGTATACAGAGGCATGAGAATTTCCTGTAACTTTTGCAATATTTTGTTTTGTAGATTCCGTTTGTTCCAGTCGTTAAGAAGGACTTGACCTTCATACACCTCGGTAACGACTCCAAAGTAGAAGGGCTGATCAACTTTGAGAAATTAAGAATGATTTCGAGAGAAGTGAGATACATTGTCAGCATGGCCAACGCTGCCTATGTGAGTATACTATCCATATTGACTGTTATGTAACCCACCATAACATGTGTCACCTTTTATTTTGCCATGTGTTTACTGCCAAAATGACTGTCATATATGAATAAATATAGGACAGATATAAGTATTTTTTATGCTTTAAGTTCTTACCATAAAATGATTTATCCCGTTCGTTTGTTTTTGGTGGGACTTGAAGCCAACTGTTAATGATGAGATCTTAGATGATTTGTAAAAGAATTCTTCTCTGTTAAACTTGCTTAACACTTTTTTGTTTCAATTTCAGGACCCTAAACAACTCCTCAGCGCTAAGTCGAGTGCTGGTTCCGGGTCTCCATTGATTGGTTCCAGCTTAGCATCAGTCATAGCCCCTGGAATGAGCACGTTACCAAGGAAACGTAGCCAAGGACGACGTAGCTCGGCCGTCATCAACCCCAAAAAGATGTGGGAAGAGGTAAAGCTGAGAAATATGAGTAAAGAAATAATCACTTTGCAGGCCTTGACTTGAATTTTTAAGAGGGTAAAAGCAATTTTCCTCTGGTAAGGGCATTTCTATGAAGATTTGTATTGGAACTTTGAAGAGGCACCACGGCAAAAGCATAAGGGCACTATGGCAAGTGCCGTGGGTTATTTCAAGGCCTGCTTTGAACATTCTCTTCTCCAAAGTTCATTTTATCAGGCAAGATGTTCTTCCTACTTAAGTGTGATTCCTGATTTCCTTGCCTTGGAAAAATCAGACAGATTGTGGTTAAGTAGCCTGAATTGCCATTAAAGCTAGCACCATGTTCTTAAATTCTCACTTTTTTCTAAGGTGCAAGTTTTATGCCCGTTTTATATCAGCCTTTCATTTGTTGATTTATTTTTGTTTGATTTTCTCCCTTCAAGGCCCAGATGGCTCGCCGTGTGAAGCAGTACCTCATTAGTCTCAAAGTAGTAGATGACGAAGACGAACTCCGAGATCTGTCACTGAAATGTGAACCAATAGCAAACACAGGTATAGTGGTAGAAACACCCCCCTCCTCCCTGAAAAAAATAAAAATTACAAATAAAAATTACATTTATTTTTTAAAGCAAAGTTTAGATTTGTACTTTACCAAATTCGATTTGAAAAGGGCTTTCCAACGGTGTCCTACACTTAAGGTTTCCATGCGGGATTCATATTTTGTGTTTGATAACCGTCTTTATGTTGTTGCTTTTAAAGCCATTCTGCGGATTACCGGTGGGGGTGAGTTTGTTGCTGGATGTCTCACAGTTTTTCTCCACCCCCTTCCCTCATTGTCTTGCTGCAGTGTATTGTTATTTGTGCTTAGTCAAATTTGTAATCTGTGCTTAGTCAAATTCTTATTTATTGTAGCTTGTATTCAATTGGAGACATCAGATCATTTGAACTCACAAATGTTTTACATTCCTTGGGTATCTCCCCTCCTTTCTGTTTTAAGATCAAAACCGACCATTCAAAAACCCCTTATTTTATCTCTCCTTTTGAATATTACTTCCTTTTTATGAAGTTTTTATGTACTGAATGTTATGAAGTTTTAACATGTACCTTTGTTTCTTTGTGCACCTGTTACATGTACTTTGTTAATTGGTGATTGGAGTGATGCTAACCAATTTATGTTTCTTTTTATTTTAGATAAAGTATTCCAATGTTTTCCTTACTGTCCTTTTGTATTCATTTGTTTTTTCTTTTATCTGTTCGATGGTTTATCTTATCTCTTGTTTAAGCAATTTATCAATTTCAAATTTTTCAAAATAACTTAATACACACCTTGCACCTATGTTTGTCCCAAAAAAAGAAATTGCATGTTTAAATTTGATTTTTTCCAGGCACTTTTACAAGAAAGATTGTTACAAAAAGTCAACCATAAAAGCATGTATGGGCGCATGGTGACGAGTATACAGAAATTACTGGTATCTAAAGGGTAATGATCTTTGGTTTTGTTTGTAGGGTCAATGAATTCTGGAACATTGCGTCGTAGCTCTCAGACCAGTCAGAGTGGAAGTACATCAACGTTAGCACCCCCAGCAACGACCTACAACAAACAAGAAGAAGAAATCAAGAAGATCATCTACAAAGATGCTCCTAAGACGTCTTTTGGTAAGGAATTGAAATATTCTAAATACACTTTCTTAAATGTGGAGCTCTCTGGTTCTTCTAAGAACCACGGTGTAGCTGCAAGTGGTGTGGACCGTGAACAGATTGTTGTGATCACACCCCTTCTTCAATGTAGCTTGCCTCCTTAGTTTCTCTGGAAAGGAGCAAACATCCAATTGTCACTAATGGCAAGAAAAAGTATACTTCATCTCTCGGGTTTCCTTGAAGTAAAAACCAACATCAAGTTTGAATGCTTTATTCCTATTGATACTTACTGGGAAGAATTTGATGATTATTTAAAAGAAATGCAATTACTTTGGAGAACAAATGTATTAAAAGTACTCGTCTTTTTTAAATCGTAGGTGCAACATCCCCCAAGAACCTCCGCAAGTTATTATCACTCTCTGAAGAAGGCGAAGGTAGAATGAAAGTCACAAAAGTTCAGAAGCCTTCTCAGCATAAAGGACCTCCTTCCGTAGGTCACTCCAAAGTCGTTCCATCATCCCCGACGTCAAACTCCCTCAGCAGGTCACGGAAAGTTGCTTGTGCCGTAAGAGGTATGTACAAAGCATTTCTGGATATATAGAGGTCAAAGGAATCCTTTACGCACATCAATTTTAACTCTCAAATTATCCTAAATTGTTCTTTTAATTATTTTGTTACATTTTTGAGCTGCACCCATTTTAGCTGCCACCCCAAGTCCAAATAAAACTAAGAACAAAATAAGAGAGTTAACAGTTTGCAGTAACTCTATGTGTGTATATCCACTTATTCTGTGTAGATTTTATTCTTTCGTGAACCTGTCTTGCTAGTTATTTGCTACCACTAAGCTACATGTACACCACCCTGGGATTGCTATCACATCAATTTATCACCCCTAGACGTACACCTTTCAAAAAAATGTATTTAGTCATATATTGGCCTCTGGCCCATGGACTAAGTTATACCTTTGCAGCGGAGTAGATTTCACACTGCTTAAATTGTTAAGTTTCTAAGTATTTCACTTCTTGAATTACTGTAGGGGCTTCAAATAACAGCACCACATCATCGGCCGACGTTGATGGGAGTCGTAAGCTCAGCCCGCAGCGTAGTGATAGTGGCTATGGTGGCAGTGATGCTGGTGTGCCCATGAGACATGATCATAAACCCAAGCACAGACAGGCTGGTAAGTAATAATAGTTCAAAATAAACCACTCTTTCCATGTTCTGATTAACCAATTTGGTTTTCCCTGGAATAATTCTCTTGGGTTTTCCTCCCATGTCTAAAACCTAAACTTCCTTCCTTGTCTTCTCTCCATTGGGTTCTTGGCTAGTACAGTGAATAAATTCGTATTTCTGAGAGTCCTTGGCTTCACAACCAGAATAAATAATTGAAACAACACTTCTAAGAATTATCAGTAAATTACTATATTTGGTGGTTTCTGGTATCCAGGTCAACCGCAAAGCATGAGTGGCGTTTACGACAGCTCAGATTCCAGTCAGAGTTGTCTGTCATCGAACTACGACACTCAGAGCAACTCATCCTTTGGTTCATCCTCGCCACCAACGAGGGATCATCAGTTCACTAATGGTAAGAGAGATGGAGGCCTAGTAGGGGAAGAGAAAGGGGATCCATTAACCTTCGTGAGGTATGGTGGACACTGTAGGAGGGCACTGTTTGGTTTGGGTGTCCACAGACAAATTTACCTAAACCTAATAGTGTCATATGATTGTGTCCATCATAACTCATAAATGCTTATGGTGGTTCTTGCTGTTGGTGGTGGTTGGGGGGGGGGGGGGGGGTTATTCAACACCATTGTGGCAGAGGCTAACATTTGTAGGGGGTGGGTGGGGGGAAGTGGGTCCATGGTGGTTCTTGCTGTGGGTGGGGTGGGGTGGGGAGTATTATTCTTTCATGGCAAAATAGCCCAACTCGAAAAAATTATTTTTGTATCTGAAATCATTTCTTGGTAAAATGTGGGCGCTTTAATTTTGGAAAGCATGCTATGCATGGATGTGAATAATATAGCATGTCCTCTTTTTACACTTTCATCCCGTTTTTATGGCAAACAGCTTATCTCTGTACAGGCTTTTCTCAAAATGCAATGGATGGGCCAAGCTGTATTACATGTACAGTCGACGATCTGATGCCTTGAAAAAGGCAATTTCTTGTAGTTGTTAGTAGTTGAATGCATGATTTCTTTCATATACATGTAGATTTACCCGGAGCCCCTTTGCACAGCCAGAGAAAACATCCAAATAGGTGGGCTGCCCATGACGAGCGATCCGCCTACCCCGACAGGCCCCGCCCACCACCCGACTACCATGTAGTAACCAAGGGAACACCTCCAAAAGGCACAGGTGTGTGCAGAATTCAAAAACATACAAATTATAGACCTTCCAGCATACCTGTCCATGTAAATTACTGAAGAAAAAAATATTTTTTTGTGTCTAAAATCGTTTTTCTCTGACGATTCTCGAAAAGCAAAATATTGAGATTGAGCATGTTTTGTGAATACTTTGTGCTAATATTTGGTTGCAACTGATGGTTTGTGTCATAGAACCGATTCATTTTTTGAAGAATTTTTCCATACACTGGAAATCATTCACGCCAAAAATAATAAACATGATGCTTGGCATGAGAATATTTAGCAAGAAATATTTGAAACTTTTATTTTGTCTGAAAAAGCATGATAAGCATTCGAAACGTTAACAAATGTGTTCAATTATTTATCAATTTCTGTTGTTGTGGTATGCTGGAAAGCTGTAATGAAATCATCTCCTGACCAAGCCCCCACCCCCCCCCACCCCTCTCTCCATCATTTCATCCATTCCATTCCCTTCCCGTTACACCCATCTTGAAAGACTCGCCTTTAACAACGTTGACACATAATCAACAACTCTTAATTTAATTTGATTCTTTATCACTCTAGCTGGACGGTCATATTCCCAGTCTTCTTCTGCTCCTCCTGAAGTGTCAGAAAGAAAGCCACCAGACTATGCTGTGGCGACAGCACGAAAAAGTAAGATTGGATTTCAGCTAACTCACTAAGTTAGTTCACTCAGTTAGTTTACTAAGTGACTTTACAAAATTACTTCACTAAGCTACTTCACTAAGTGGCTTCACTAAGTTATTTTACTAAGTTACTTTACTAAGTTACTTTGCTAAGTTACTTCACTAAGTGACTTCACTAAGTTACTTCACTAAGTTACTTCACTAGTTGACTTCACTAAGTTACTTCACTAAGTTACTTCACTAAGTTTTGAATTTGAAAACAAATATCTTTATGTTTGCTTTCTGTGTGATTGTTTTTTCCCCTGCATTCTTTTGTCCAGATATTCGGGTATGAAACTAAAAGTTGGTTTGCTGCACCTTGTGTGATTAAATGTTACAGTATGATGTTTTTACTTCTGAAAATAAATCTAGTATTTTTGGTGTCCTTTAAAGATGTCCTTTATAACACAGGAATGTAAAAAAAAAAATTGTATTCCTCTTTTTTTGCTTCCCCTGACAATGGAACATTTTATGAAAAATATGTGTGAAAAAAAAGTTGGTTTGCTGCACCTGCCGTGATGAAATGTTACTAACAATAATGATCTTTTAATTTTAAAAAAACTGGATGATGTTTTTACTTTTGAAAATAAATTTAGTATTTCTTGAGTTGTCCAAATAAAAGATTAACTATGAGGTCCTTCAACAAGAGAATTAACTAAATATTAATTTGTTTTCTTATTTCTTTTCCTCAGAAGTGTTAAGCAGCTCGCAGTCTGAGGCATGTGATTTCTACGATTCAGGTTGGTTGAAGTTTTACTCTCCCATGTTTCATGTTTATATAGAACAAGAATGATAAATGGATATTAGTGGAAACAAGTTTATAGTGCATTGGTTCCAAATCTCGCTGCCCTAGGTGAGGGCTGTGTGGGTTATTTTGTCTTCCCTGATAGTGTCTTAAGAAATTTCCTTTTCATTTGCCAACAGATAATGAACAAGTGTCTGTGGTATGACTAGGCACGGTAAACTCCCCATAAACTTCAAGAGGAACTGGTAAACTATTTTAGCAGTGTGGTTTACCATAAACCAATGGATCAGTGTGGTAAAACTACAAGAGCGTACTGATAAACCGTTAAAGCAGAGTGGTAAAAATACTAGAGCAAACTGATAAACTTTTAAGCAGTGTGATAAACTGCAAGAGCGAACTGATAAATCATTTAACCAGTGTGGTAAAACTACAAGAGTGACTTATAAACCGTTTAAGCAGTCTGGTAAACTACAAGAATGACTTAAAAACCGTTTAACCAGTGTGGTAAAACTACAAGACTGACTGATAAACTTAAGCAGTGTGATAAACTGCAAGAGCAAACTGATAAACCGTTTAAGCAGTCTGGTAAACTTCAAGAGCGTACTGATAAAAACTGTTTGGTAAACTTCAAGAGGTTAATTATAAGCTTCCAAGGAGCTCTTGGGATAACTGGTAAACCATCTGAAGTACAAGATGAAGTTCACAAGGGCTGCTATTAATCGATGAAGAACGGATGATTAACAGGGAAAATTTTATTAAACAGCTCATCGGTATTAAACCACAACAAGCTCTCATATGATGGTGGGTGTAATGAAGGCTGTCCAAGCAGTGAGGCTGGTACCATGGAACAGTAAACTCAAGTTGCTCTTCACAGTATAAAGTCCGGGAACTAGACAGGAGAAAGTGGCTGCAGAGCAATATGGCGGAGTGTGAACAATGATTGTACATATTCTGTGGATGCAAGGTACCAGACGATTAGTGTGTGATTTGATTCAGAAGGACCACTGATGAACAGGTTGTGTGTGACCAGACTGATCCATGTACAGAAACGCATCATCCTTCTTAGCAAGAGTATCTCGTTGAGAAATTCTATCTTCCAAGGAAGTTCTTAATCTACCAAGCCAATTCATACCTTAGTTTACATGATCTTGATGTTAGCAGTTACCACATAACAAAACATGCTTAGCA
Source organism: Asterias amurensis (assembly GCF_032118995.1). Taxonomy (NCBI): domain Eukaryota; kingdom Metazoa; phylum Echinodermata; class Asteroidea; order Forcipulatida; family Asteriidae; genus Asterias; species Asterias amurensis. Next base: position 703,046 of record NC_092668.1, on the reverse strand, counting down.
TTCTCATTAGATTCCATAACAGACTGATCCATAAAACCAAACCAACCCAACAAAGCTGTGGCTATGGCTTCACTGAGCTGTTGCCAAGCGTGTTGCTATGGGCATCCTATGCTGCAATACATGTTGGCATGACGATCAAGCTGTAGCCACAGCCACTGATTCAGACCCTGGCCTCATTTTCATTTGGATTCTGGTGGTTTCAGAAATCTTATGTCGGGTTTCGCAAAGCACCTTTTACCTTTTTTATTGTTAGCCTGATACAATTTCCAGTCTGTGGGTTGACCGGTAGTGGACAATGAATCTCAAATGAATGCAAAAATATTTTTGACAAGTGCTGATTTTAAGGATGTATCTGTAGCGGATCTTTTGTAATAGGTCTTATTCAGTATTTAATGTGATGCAAACTACATCCTTTGAACCCATTGTAATCAGCAGATGGGTTGGTTCATCCTCAATAAACATAAAAGCAGATTGACAAATCTTTTGAAAAGTCTTTTGCAAATTGTTCATGAACAATTTACCCAGAGAAATCTCATTTGACTTTTGTCTCAAAATAAAAAACAGAACTTGCCAAAATAAAATAAAATGCCTTTAACGGTCGCTTAAAAACAGCATCTCGAAATATAATTGTCCAACCAGTTTCCTGTATTTTCCCTACGACATTTGGGGCATATTTTTCATTAACTCCTAACCAAACAACTTGGTTTTGTTTTTTTAAAGAAAAACATTTTTAGAAACCTAGAGGACTTGAATAAACTAAACTTTGATGTTGTATCGTTGTTCCTAGAAAACATTTTTTGCGAATTTATTCAGCCCAAATTCCTTCTCTAACATGTTTATCAAAATATGCAGGGTTTAAGTTCAAGTTTGTTATTTGTTTAACCTTCAAGATTTGTTTTAAAGGCACCGTCCATTTTTCAGTTTTTATTTTGATCCCAATCTATAAGGAGGGTTTGAATATGTCACATAGAAAGCATTCCAAAGTAATTAAAGCTGAACTGAAATTGTATTATTATTGTTGAAAAGAATTAAAAACTTCAAGTTGTCGTTCTGTTCCCCTTAACTGTAACTCTCCATGCCTGAACTAGGCTCTTTTTGCAGAAACTTAATCTTGGTTTATTTGCGCGTGAAACACCCTTTAACCTGTTTAGCTCGGTAGGACCTGACAGGGTTTGAAATCATTCACAAGCTTCTCTACCAAAGACAATGTAACAGCTTCAGAGAAGTTAAAAAGATTAAGCCCGGTTCATACTTCCTGCAAATGGGAATGCGATGCGAATTTGACGTGAATTTCACGTCACAACCTGCCCTTCGCAGAGATATTCGCAAGTGAGTTGAGCAGAGTTGAACTGCTGCGAATAACGCCCTTCGCAGCGATATTCACAAGTGAGTTGAGCAGAGTTGAACTGCTGCGAATTATTTGGTGCAAAGATGTGACGTCGACATTTGCTTTGCCTTCGCTCCATTGGGTTCTTGGCTAGTAGAGTGATTAAGTTTGCTTGTCTGAGAGTCCTGGCTTCGCAACCAGAAATGAAATGCCATTTCACTATTTCTTAGACTTTCCTGATTTTCGTGTGGGGCGTTACAAATGTTTGTAATGAGTTGAAATTACCAGTTGGAAATGGCTAGTTGTAGGGTTGTGTGGACCACGTTTCTTTTTCTGTACTGAGAAATGTAGAAAAATCAAAGCCTAAGTTATACATATACTATCTGGTGCTTTAAAATAAATATTTTGGACAAATTGAGCATTCTTTTGAAGACAAAAAAAAAAACCTGTGTGATTCTGAAAAAACAAAACCTTGTTATTTTTTAAATGATGTTTTAAGCAGTTAAGTACTGTCAAAGTGTGTGTTTTATCTTCCAATCATAAACAAATACATGTACAGCATTGGTCATTTAAACATTTATTTATCGTTTCACTCTGGTCATTAAAAACTTTCCAGGAAAATTGCATTTTCTTTTTCCAGAAGATATTTCTGGTGGGGAACACAAAAAAACTTTGTCAAATAATTGTCTTACTTTACAAGAAGTATTATTAGGTGTGAGATCTTGAATAAAAGTGCATTACATCTTATTGATCACTTTTTTTATACAAATAGAGCACATTCCAAAATTAGAAGTTGCGACAAAAAGTGTCATAATTTTGTTGTCGGTTTTATTTTTTAGAACAAAATGTAAATAATGTAAAGGAATTTTTTATGGAACAGTTTTGCTATTAATTGTGCTGTAAAGCTAAAGGTGTATAGGTTTTTTTGCCCTGATGTGGGGGGAGAAAGTTGAGAGAGAATTGGAAAGAAATATACACAGATTTTTGTTTTCCTATAAGATGGACTGCAGTATTAATGTTATATTATATGATGACCATGGTGTACATAATGCATAGATTGGTGTCCGCTTCAGATGCACTCAACTCCTGTCTATACCTGCGCTTAGTAGATAGCATCAGTGTATTTTAAAAGGTGTTTTTTATATGTAAATTACATTTCATTGCAACGTAATCAATGATTTTTTAAATATTGTTATTTTTTTGGCCAGTTCGAGGGTGTTCTTTAGATTCACCTAAGCAACATGTTAAAGCCCTGTCCGAATTGGTGGTTTCGGCTTTGGCTGTTGCTAAGGGTGTTGCCAAGGGCAGCCTATGCTTTTAATACATGTTGGCGTGGCAACCTAGCCGCAGCTTTAGCCGCTAATTGGGACACAGTCTTAACTTGATACCAACCTTTATCATGTAGTAGTCAGGTTCCTTGTGTACACAATATTGTTACAATGTAACTGTCAATATACAAAAAGTACCAGACTTTTTTTCTTCTATGTCATTGGGTTGTATGGAATTGGTGGCTACAGCTACAACTGTTGCTAAGGTTAGCCATTAGTTTAAGCTGTAGCCGTCAAGCTGGACATGACTTTAGTTAGGTTTGAGGCTTAAATTGGCAAGATATGAACTTAGTTGTGTCATGATGGCCCTTTATATAACAAAAAAACAGAGAACAAGATCAATAGAAAGTTTCCATCCATTTTGGTTAAAATCTGATATTGTTGGTCAAATGTGCCTTCACTGAAATTGCATTAAAAACAAAGCAAAAGTCTTCAATACTATTCAATCTTCCCCTATTGTCCACATTGTTGCTAAGCAGGTTAAATTTGCTAAGCAGAAATCAACAGCTTAGCAGCAATTTTCTACCTAATGTTTGTGCTTGATGGGAAACAAATTTGATGTCGTTTTTGATCTGCCAAAACGGCACCACTTAAGCCCAATTTAATGGCTCTGCTTACTGTAAGCAAAACAATTGCGCTTATAGGAAGCAAGGAATTCCGCTTATAGGAAGCAAGGAATTCCGCTTATAGGAAGCAAGGAATTCCGCTTATAGGAAGCAAGGAATTCCGCTTATAGGAAGCAAGGAATTCCGCTTATAGGAAGCAAGGAATTCCGCTTATAGGAAGCAAGGAATTCCGCTTATAGGAAGCAAGGAATTCTGCTTATAGGAAGCAAGGAATTCCGCACTTACTTTAAGTGTATTTCACATGTTAGCAGAAATGTTTTGCTTGTTTGCCAATGTACTCAACATTATTCGCCTACTTACACAGCTAGCGCTGTAAGCGAAGAAAGGTGATTGTAAGCACAGAACTCAGCGGTAAGCAGATCCTTGAAATTGGGCTTTGAAGTGTTGTCATCGTTTGTTCTTAGAGGAAAGTTTACCAATGGGATCATGAGAAAATAATGCACATTTATTGAAAATAAATTTCTCTGATGCAGAGAATGATGAACGGGGAAGATCAGAAAGTTAAACTTTAGAATAGATAATATCGAAGAGGGTGGTTTTGTAAGCATAGATTTGAAACAAATATAACAGGTTTTCCAACAGCAACTTTATTCTTAAACAAAAAAATGCTTCAATACATAAAATCCTTCCTTTGTATTATGCTGTGTACAGCCGGATGTATTCACGTTTTCTTTTTATGCATTTTTATTTATTTTACAGTTTTGAAAAAAGTGTTGTGACTTTTTAGTGAGGTTGATTCCTCATTATGCTGTACAGATCTTAATGATGCTGCGACCATCTTAGGGGGGATTGATAGCAACATGTTTCATACCCCCCCCCCCCTGAATCTTATAAGTAGATTGATGGTTGCATGCGTGAAAGATCTATTATTAAATAAAAAATATTCCGCATTTCTTGAAACAAGTTTTGAAAAAGATGATAAATAAATAGCTGTGAAACTTCAATTAGCCTTTGATAATGTGTGTTTTCTTTTGTTTCCTTTTTAAAGGTTGTATTTATATCGCTAGAAAAATTGAACATATTACAAAGCCAAAGTTCTGATTGCTTTTGGCTCTTGTCCTTGTCTGTAAATTCCCCCAAATAATATTGTTACCTAAATAAATCCTATAAAGAAAGTCTGCAACCCGTACTTGTGACCGAAACAATACTTTTGTGTAATTCTAATCAATTCTAATCCACTTATTAGGCTTTGGGGATTTCCCCCATTCTATACCCATCTGTCCCAAACGGCTGTTATACCTCATTGAGGGTTGAAGGATTCACCATACAGGCTTTGTAAACATTGGAATCAATTGTATTGATTGTTTTGACTGATAAGCTTTATGAATAGGAATCCGTCAACAGTGGTATGTAGTAGTGGGATAAGGCAAAAAGAAAAAATACCAGTTGATCGTCTGGGTTTTTCCAAACAGAGGAGGATGAGGGCCTTTTTTATTTTTTTTTATTTCTTTCGAAGGTGGCCGCCAAGCATTTTAAGTTACACGATCTACCAGCTCACCAGTTTAAAGTCACTACTTTATGTACGTGTAGTTCTTAGAATAATTAGTAAGTTTAGTGAGAAATAGCGCCAACACAGAAAATTTATCTTTTTGAAAAATAAAATGTAAAATATAATATAATAAAAACAGGGATGCTGCCTCAAAAAAAGAATGAGGGATGGGATGATCATTTGGTGTTTTTTTTTCTTCTGCCAAATATACCTTGTAGTGATGTCAGTGCTATTTTTGTCCCCATCTCAAATTGATCTTTGAAACGACAGTTTAAAAGTAAACAAGATAGCAGATGCGATAAGAGAGACATCCGTGGTGGAATTAATTTGCAAGATTATCGCCTGGATAAACATATTTTTATGTTGTCATCTCGAATAGTGAAAATTCCCCATGGCAAAGTCAAATTTCATAACTGATGCTCAGTCGGTCTTAGGCTCCGAATTAGCAACAAATCTTGCTTATACAGTTTACAGCCCTTCACATTTTTTGCTTAGCAAAACAAATTGCTAAGCTTTTTTCTGCTTAACAAATTTCTGAAATTGGGCACACCCACAGGAAACACTAAGTTTAATTTTTTGTTTGGTTTTTACCCATACACCGATGTGTGTTACCTTACTCTATGGTGTTACAGGCATATACATGTAATATGATAATACTTCCCAGCAAGATACTTAAGTAGTAAGCAATAAAAAGTCATGGATAAAGATTGGTTGAAATTTGTAAAAGTTTTGGATTAACCTCTTCTCCAAGTATTTTTGTGCTTTGTTTTGATTATGTGTTTGTGGATGGTAAAGGATTTCAGGATAATTTATTAATATTTTTATAGTATTATGTTTTGGATTGTGAGCAAAATGACCAAACTTTAGTCCAATCAGAGGAACGCAACACCGACTAGAACAAGTTTACTAATTTGTGGGGCCTGTCAAGTCTAGTTTCCTGTTTGTCGCATCAACTACAAAACGTATTACGGTAAATCCTTCTACGGGTACCAGACACTTGTTGATGTGATTATCAATCAACCTCGTTTCCAGTGTTGTACGATCTCGCTGTGCCACTCGTTTTTCTGGCAAAGAACGCCGTGCATTTCACCTCCCAGGGGTTAGTGACGGCGCGCTGCCCATCTTAGCAAGGTGACTTTCCATGTGTGTGTGTGATGTGTATGACTATGAGGGGAGTCGTGAACTTTCATACGTTGAACCAGGAAGTTGGACAGGGAAATATTCATCAGTTTTTTAGGATGTGCACCAGTTCCACTTTCCTGATAAAAAGCAGAAGAATATGTCGATCATGGCGGTCAAGTCTGTAATCTCGGCATATACCAGAGGTAAGAACACTTTTAAAATGGTTAAATTAGATTAAGTTTGTACGGTGTCAGGCTTTACTTTTTTAACTTTTTGAACACACACACAAGCCACAAACTAAAGTAAATGACAGAGCAAGGTAAGGTTCTCAAACAGACCCAAGGCTAGTGTCAAGGAGCTTTCGCCTGAACACCCAAAAATGTGTTTTATTCGGAGTAATTTTTGGAAAGTTTTTTTTGCTGGAGACGCTGGTTGTGGTTGTATCAACTATCATTAGCTGACAAAATTAATGTTTGTTCAGACTGTCACTGTCTGTGGACTGGTTACATGTAACTTTGTAATTGTAATTGTTGTAGGACTTTTTTTTGTTACTTTTTAAACCTCTTTTTGATGAAAAGGTTTCATGAACAACGAGTTAAGAACCTTACTTCTTTATTTATGTTTTCTGTATTGTCCAAGGCAAGGCTTTGAAAAAGTTCTTGCATAAAAGCTGTGTTGTATTTGGGGCAGGTGGCCATAAGCCTTTTTGAGGTATGGTGGACACAATGCTACAACACTATAAGGTTTGGGTAAATTTGTGCGTATTGACACTTAGAAATAGAACGTGTGTTATTCTGTGAAGTGCGCATTTTAGGCGACGCGGCGTTTACACGTAAACCTAATGACCACAAACATGGTGTGCGTGGCATCAGTCGCTGCATGTGACGTGCGCATATCACGTCCGCCATACCTCAAAAAGGCTTATTCCACTCACGACTCAGTGAGCAAGCTGAATTAGCCACAAAAGTGGGGCTATTTGCACTATGGTTTACTGTCCACACTTCAACAAATGTGCCAGTAACTACATTCAGTATCAGATGAGGTTTCTGCATGCATACAGTCGTGAGTTGCTGGACCTAACACAATAGTAACAATGCTTTAAATAAAAAAAATAAAGAAACAATTTGGACATTATTTTGTGAATTTAGTGTGAGGGTCTGACTCTGAGTTTTTACTCTGAGTTTATACTCATGCATACAGTCGTGAGTTGCTGGACCTAACACAATAGTAACAATGCTTTAAATAAAAAAAATAAAGAAACAATTTGGACATTATTTTGTGAATTTAGTGTGAGGGTCTGACTCTGAGTTTATACTCTGAGTTTATACTCATGCATACAGTCGTGAGTTGCTGGACCTAACACAATAGTAACAATGCTTTAAATAAAAAAAAAAATAAAAAAAACATTTGGACATTATCTGGTGAATTTAGTGTAAGGGTCTGACTCTGAGTTTATACTCATAATATGTTGGTGATGTCCTAATAGATACTTGTTGTATCGGCCCAATTTCATAATGAGGAACGAGGAAGTTTATTTTTTACACTTTGGTCTGACCATGGTTTGACCCTACCCTTTCATTATTGACATTCAAAATGTCCCCCCCCCCCCATCTTCATTCGGTTCTGAATGCGACGATCGTAATGTCAACACCAACAGAGAGTTGCGGTACGGGCTAGTCCCTGGCGACAGTACATACTGGCTCAGTGCCCACCTTCCTTGGATGTTGGCCAAGGTCACAGCTCGAACATGAGATTGAAAATTAGAAGACTTTCCGATGAAAAATAATTGTTGTTATAAACCCTGTTTGCATCAGGAACTTAAAAAGCAGAGTTTGGTTGTGAAATACTTTAAAGGCATGGTATACTTTGCTATTTTGTCAAAGAACAGAATCCTCACTTGTTATAATCCAACATGCATAAAATAACAAACTGTGATGGGTTCAGTAGTCATTGAGGTACAAGAAAATAATGGACTGAACAACCAAAGTTGTTTCATAAGCCTTAGTCAAAGGATTTAGGGATGACCCCATTGTTGAAAGAATGAGCATGATGACCTCTGACCTGTGCATCACTAAAACTAAATAGAGAAGGGAACTCTTCTCAACCATGACTCAGTGGAAGAGGTCAAAGGTTAAGGTTATCTGATGACACCAGAGAAAGTCATACAGTCACATTAGGAAGTTACATTAAAATCAATTCTAAAGTTGTCTCACGGGATAATGGTAGGCTAAAGTTGAGACTTGACCTTGTGACCTCATTTGAGGTTGTGGGGGGGGGGGGGGGGGGTCAAAGGAACTGGACGAATTGCAACTGGACTAACTGACTGGCAATTCGGTTGTGGGTGGTCAACCTTTGTCTACAATTAAGGAAGTAAAAGGGTAGCGACGAGTTCTTCAGTGTACGTTTAAAGCCGGCAGGGTCGGCGTCCGTGTGAGAGGGCCTTTTTCGCATGACAACGACCCTGCAAGGTTTTAAACGGACGTTGACGAACGAGCCACTACTCTTTTATTCCCATTCATAACTGCCCTTTTATTAAAAAACGTAAACAAACAAAATTATAGACACTTTAACAATTGAAATTTTGAGGTTTGAAATATTTTTTTCCAAAACTTTGTGAAGAATCTGTTCGAGGCGCGTGGGTTGTGTGATGTGCGCGTGAGATTACGCACTGATAGCTATGATTTGCGCGTTCCGCGTGATAATCTTGCGCGCCCGACACGCAGAAGCCAGCTCAGTGTGCATAAACAGAGCTCCAGTGTGCATTAACAAAAGGTTTATGCACACCCACGTGACGCGCTCTCCACCAATAGGAGTAGAGAAACTGTCTGGGGTATTATGAATACCAATTTAATGTAGGTTTTAAAGGACAGTCTGAAGATAGTGGATTGGAATTCTGTGGTGGTGGATGTGCAGTATGAAGCATCTTTAAGGAAAATTCTATACAATTTTTAGCCTTGCAAAGTTTTCATGACTGGCAAGGGTCATTCTGTTACCTGGAAAGTCTGCTGTCACCTAGAGTCCAATAAGTCTCCAATTTGAAAAACACAAGACCGTCAGACCATGGTCAGAGTCAGACTTGTCCGATTGTAAGAGCTACTTGTAGGCTTGACACTATACTCACACCAAAGTTAACGACAACCTGGGAAGCGGCAGCTACATTTATGTAGAAGGGAACTAATTATTGGAGATATCAAAAACAAACTACATAAATACCAAACAAACAACACTTCTTTTGAGTAAATATTTATAGTGCACAAAAGTCTGTACTTTTTGTAACAATTTTTTGGTTTAAAATGTTTGTATCGTTTTCACATGATCACTTGAAAAAATTATCAACACTGCTGTTGTTGACACCGCAAGTAGAGGATTTCCTTAAACTGACGATCCAGGAACTACAAGTTTAGTTAAAAGTTGTAGTTCCTTTTAAATCAATGTTGTTGCCAAGACTAATAGATGGCAAGTGGCATTGAACAAGCAAGATTAATGATTTTTAAAAAGGCACAAACATAGATTATGATCGATGATTCAAGGCACTTAGACACAATTACTCAAATTAGTTTTTAGCATAAAAACTAATTTGGTACCACTACCAAGCAATGGAAAAGTGCTTTTAAAGTGCACAAAATGCTTTCATCTTTTGTCATGGTGTGTCATTGAAAACTTCAGAATGGGATGGTTTAATATTTTAATAGGCCCCCTACATTCTTTCAACAAATCTGTTACTTCCCCTTTAAAGGCAGTGGACACTATTGGTAATTGTCAAAGACTAGCCTTCACAGTTGGTGTATCTCAACATATGCATAAAATAACAAACCTGTGAAAATTTGAGCTCAATCGGTCTTCGAACTTGCGAGATAATGAAAGAAGAAAACACCCTTGTCACACGAAGTTGTGTGTGTTTAGAGGGGAGGGAGCTGTTTCTCACAATGTTTTATACCACCAACCTCTCCCCATTACTTGTCACCAAGAAAGGTTTTATGCAAATAATTATTTTGAGTAATTACCAATAGTGTCCGCTGCCTTTAAAACTAACTGTCCAGTCTGTTGACAGCTCATTGATAATATGTTGAGGAAGTAGTTGGCCTATTCTATTCATGTCCACACTCATAGGCCTATATCCTGGTATAGAAAACATTATTTATCACCCTGGTTACAAGAGGAAAACAATCATGTGAGCATTACAGATAATTCCTTGGCTGGCAAGATACAAAAATATGTTTATCTTTTGAAATTTCATGATGTGTACCTCATTTGTATCCATACCAGGAAAAGATGAAATGAGATAAGGTGTGTTGCAAAACAACCGGTTGATTTTTAAAGCCGCCAGCGAAAGAGTTTTTTTATTGTGTCTCTGCAAACCTCTCTAGATTTTAAAAGTTCCCTGGCAGATTTAAATTTATACAAGTTGTATGGCTTACAGACTGCCCCCCCCCCCCCTGAACAAAGATATTGACAACATAAGCCCCTTTCACACGAGAGCAATTTAGCAAGGGTGCCTTGTTAAATTATGGACAGGTTGTAAAATTTTACAAAATATACCCCGTATGAAAGGAATCTACTGTCCAAGTTTTCTTGCAAATTTCTTGTCAAACATTGCAAAAGTTTGAATTTGTGCTCTTTATTTGTTGTTTTCCCTTTTGTTCAGTGAAGTGTTTGTATGTAGCTGATACCTTCTGCTAGTGGGACAGACAATAACATTCAATCAACATGGAGAACGTAGGTAAGCTGTTGAGTTGAGTCTCCAGAGAAGTTGTGTACAAATAATGAATAATTTGGAACGTCAAATGGTGAGAATAATCTGATGAGTTGAAGGATGGAATGTTCCATTTATTGAGACAAAGCCAAGTTTAATGGAACTTTCCAACTTTCAACGAGTGAGTGAAAATATTCTCTCCACTGCACAGATGCTACATTCGTTATTTGTTTTTATGACTGTGGCTTGTACTGTCATGGCTGAGTGGTCTAGTTCACCGGATTCAAGTGCTTGTGTTGTCAGCAAAGTGAGGGTTTGATACCCGGTCATGACACTTGTGCCCTTGAGCAAGGCACTTAAACAAGATTGCTTCGTAATAAAAAGTTAAGAAGGTGGTGCATTCTGCTCTACCAGCCAGGCTCCTAGTAGATGATACCTATGACTACATCCATACAGACTGTGAAGGGGGTAACCCTGTTTCAGCCCAAGGAGTAGGTGGCATCGTGCTCCTTGCCTTGTGACTTGGTTTGGGTTGACGGCCCAAGTCAGTGAAGTGTAGCCTTCACCTTGAAGTGGTGCCAGGTCTAGTGATGTTAGACAATATTTCATTAACAAAGGGTCAGACTAGGAAACAAATAAAATGTTATAAATTGGCATCCACTGTGAGGGTGTTTTTTATGGCTTTGGGTGATGCATAGTGTGGTCATGCAGAAAGACATAGTACACACTGAACAGAACCAAAATGAAGGGTTACGAACTGACCTGTAAATGACCTTAGGTCATGCCAAATGACCTACAATCCTCCAATCAAAAGACAAGGATCTACTTCAGCCCTTTTCACTCTGTATCTCTTCCCTGTAGAGTACAGCCCCGGGGAGGCCCCAAGACTTTTTTTACCTCAGGGTAACCCCGACACACTCTCACAGTGTGTCCCTATTCTTCAGGGTTTCGGGTTGCACTTTCTTTCAAGAACACCCCAGGGTTTTACCGCTTACCTTTACTCCAGAGCAGGGGTTGCTATTCAGCATTCACCTCGTAGTGGCCGCCTGGCCCTGTGAGTTGGTCAAAACCTCTTTTAAAAAATAATACAAAATCTTTAAAAGAAAATATCTCACCAGTTCTCATTTAACACTAATGAACAGTAAAAAAAAAAAAAAGGACAGCTGCTTACAATTTGTTATTTCTTTCTATTTTAGAGGATTTGTTTGATCTGAGTATCCTGTACACTCCAGATGCAATACAGTGGTGTGAATATCTCTTTGACATCTTCAAGGATTACGACATCCAGCAGAACTCAGAAGACGTCTCAGACATCATCCACAATCCCTCAGGTCTGGAGAACGTCAAGAACTCAATGATGAATGTCGTCATCATCTCCCCGATGTTCCTCCGCGAGTGTGACCCTAAGATTGAGGAGTACGTCCATCACGTCGTCGGCCTCCTCTGTGGTGTAGTAGAGTCGGACTTGGACGAGCTTTTCGAAAAGATTCCCTCTGCCAAAAACTGGACCCAGGTTGACGCCACAGCAGGTGGAAACGAAATCACTAGTATGGTCTTGAAAGTTTTTGGAGACGCAGGGAAGGAGAGAATGCCCATTGAGACGGAAGATACCTACCTCACGATGGTCGGGGATGTCAACTCAGAGGTTCAGGGCGACTATGAAGACATGAGGGTTAAGGAAGAGCCTCATAAAATGGAGAATACGTACTTTATCCGGGGCCCCGCCCCAGAGGAGGATTATGAGCCAATGAAGCCACTTGCCCCACCTGGCGGACATGTTTTTCAACCAGTGAAAGGCTACGTGGATATGAGAGGAGGTTGTTGTTTTGTACTGATAATTTGTTGAATCTTGCATTTGAGAGTTAATTCCAGGCCTGTACATGTATGCTTCATTTTTGAAAGGGCAAGGGCACCAAGGCATTTTCTCCTTGGCAAAGAGCACTCTAGGAGGAAATTGCAAATTTCTACTGGAGCATTTCAAGGGCACCATGAGGCAATGACCAGGGGGCGTGGAAGCAATTGCCTTCGTTGCCTCCTTGATGTATCAGACCTGCAATTCATTTGTGCACAGTTTTGACTTTCAAAATGGCGGTCATGATAGGTTTGTTTAAATGCGCTGCATGTTGTGCAAAGGGTCTAAAGAATCCCTTACAAGTATTTTACTCATTCTGTCAGAAATGATTCCTTAAAAAAAAGGGGTGGGAGATAAAAAAGTAATGGATTATGAATTCTGGGCTCATTTTATGGAGTATAGCCAGTTATGGCATTACCTTATCAATGGTTACTAATGCTGTTTTAGTTCTCATGGTTATAAATTCCGTCTGATTCTGTTTGGGATCTGTTTAGCGAGTGACAAATTTCTTGATTCAATATATTTAATCTTGTGGAGTGTTTGAATTTGAGATAGTTTTGGTTTACTTTTTTAAATTTTCAGTCAAAAACATGTCACATTGCAGTCCTGGTCTGAGTATCCAACCTGAAGCAGCTACAAGTGGGGTAAGTTGGAAAGAAAAATATCCTGAATACATGTAGTGTAAGCTAGGTAGCGATCCGTGCAAGCCGTGTTAGAAAGGCCAGTTAGGCTGAAATCAAGGGCAAAATTTTGATGCACGGCATGGTTGAAGCCATTTTGTCTAATTTTTTTTATTTCAGTGAAAAATTATTGAACATATATTATGATTTTTTATTGTGTGAAAAGTTTTAAAACCCGAGACAGTAAAGCTGAGAGTTGTTTTACCTAGTTTTCCTTTTTTTGAATAGAAATTTGACTGAGCTGTGACACTGTGTACTACTAATGTCAGTTGATTTGAACAAGCTCAAATCTTTATCATGTGAGAGTACAATGTGTGAAGTGTAGTCAGTGGCCTTAGTCTGGTATACGTTTTGGTAAACATCATGGGTGTTTCAAAGGTACCAGGAGAGCACCAATAGTTGGAGGGTTAAGGTAACACAGGATTCCGTGAGTAGGAGATTTGACGAACCCTTACCAAATCAATTATTTGTTTCTCGGGTGTAACAGGAAGGTGGAGTGCTCTTTGTTATTTTCCAAGATGATCGCATCAGTATGAAGAAACAGGACCTGTACGTTGTCAGCTTCAACGGTAAACTCAGGAAAAATGAAGTCACTGCAAGCAAGAAAAATCCCTACACATTAGAGATTCAACTGCCAAAAGGTTTGTCATTTTAAGTTATCTACTCTTTTCTGTACAATTTCATACGGTAGCCAAGCAGAATAAAAAGTATCTTGCTTTTGTGAATAAAAAGTATCACACCTCTTGCTTGTTCTGTGTTCTGGTTGGCTGAAACACGGTCACGTGGGATGAACTGATATAGTCTAGTGATTGCGTGCGCATGTTTTGCAGGAACTAGTTCCCGAGCGGGCACTAGTCTTAAAAAATAGAAACTGGTTACAGCGCCCTTTCTTGAGTTGAACCGTGAACAGCAACTACAAAACTTCCTCTCTGTACCAGATTTATGTTCTAACTCCACATTCGAGACCGAGGTGTGTTAAGAAATACATATTGACTGGCATAATTCGGTAACCAGTGAATTCAGCCTTGGGAAATAGGTCACTCTTCTGGTCACTGAAAGTCCCTCGGGGGAATAGACGTACACTAGTTAACTCATTGCCAGTCAATATGTGTGTGGGCTAAAACAGGGTTACCCCCTTAGCAGTCCATATTGATGTAGGCTTGGGCGTCATCAGAAGCCTGGCTGGTAGAGCAGAAAGCACTACCTGCCCAATTTTACACAGCAAGTTTCATGACTGGGATTTGAATCCACACCCTGCTGATCAAACACCAGAGCTGTGCGCTTGGCCATGACACGCTATATAAACTCCTGCTAAAATAAATTTCCTTGTTTCAAACTTTATTTTCAGTAATGACTCTCACCCCTGAAATGAGATAGATAATTTCTGCTAATAATTGCATTTCAGATCACCCAGCCGAAATAGTCGATGTCCAAGTCATGAGTCCCTGCAGAGCATTGATGGGCACTTTCAAGTTCCATTTTAAGAGCGTCATGGATGACCTGACCCTGGCTCTACTCAATATCACCGATCCGATGAAGTTCATGTGCCAAGCGCTTGGCATATCCCCAGCGGATTCTAACGAGCTTGATAACATACTCTTTGAGCACATCCAGCATTGTGTACCCCAGGGAGGGCTGAACCTACTGGTTGGCCAAGTGGGCGCTGAGCAGACTTGTAAGTCAAGATGGTTTTTTTTTAACCTTTTTTTTTAACCCATATATATCGATGTGTGATAGCACTGTATACTCAGTACTTTCCAGAGTTCTGTGAAAAAGCCCTTAAGCATATTACTTGAGTGGTATTCTGAAAAATCGTTGCGCTCCAGCAATCTGGTACAGCAATGGTAGTGTGCAGTGTTGCACACATTGGTCGGTTCATAACATGAAATTTGCTTTCTACTCTTTCTCTATAGCGATTTTAGAAGTGCCTACAGCTCTACATTTTGCTGCCATGCATGGACTGAAAAGCATGTGTTCCATGTTGTCGACTTGTCCTGGAGCATTACAGGCCATGAAGTTGAAGAATCGGAACGGCTTAACCCCAGATGGTCTGGCAGCAAAGAACGGCCACACTGATCTCTGTAGCTTGCTCGAGAGTTTCGTGGTATGAATGAATAGTTGTTGTTACTTTGGCGTTTTCACCTAACTTCAAGAAAGAGTTTTCATTTTAGCAAGCTGGTCTAGCTAGCGATCAAGTTTGAGCGCTAGCTAGACCAGTATGCACCTCATTCAATTGTTAGCACTTGTGCTTTGGGTATTTTGCAAAAAGTTCTTTGCCAGGGCTTAATGTAGGTTAGCCTGTGTGCTCTCAATAACATTCTCCTATTTTTTTTTTTTTTTTTTTTTTTTTTTTGGGGGGGGGGGTGACAATATTAATTGCTGTAATTTATTTTTGGTTGATGTTTGACATTTTCAGGACAGTGCAGAAGATGAGGGGATTCAGACCGAGGGAAGTGGACCGACTTCTTCCTATTTATTTATCAAATCGGGCTTCGGAAATTCACCTTACTACAGTGAGTCCAATGAATTATTGTATAGGTTGTAATAATAATAATAACAAATTTTTATATATCGATCTTATCTGTGTTTTCTATGTTGTGGTTTGAACAGGTGTCATCAAAATCTGTTTATTAAAAAAACATTAATATTTTTAAAAGCAAATTAAGAAAGGAAACAAAATCAAAATCTCTATTTTGATTAGTTATAAATTCTTATGCAAAAAAAGTTAATGGGCTGAAGTTTCGACCCAAGCAGAGTCTATCTAGAAGGCTAAAATCTGATGCAGTTACTTCTGTTTTGCTTTTTCAGAAAATGAGGACTTCTTACAACAAGTGCGAGAGCGAACTTCAAATTACGACTCGCCATTTAAGGTTCCTATACCAGCTGACTACGACAGGATAAAGAAGCTTATGGAAGGTGTGTGTTGATTAGTCAAATAGCGTTTTACTTTCCTTTAATGTAGAGAGTGAACCTTGGGACTTGAATAACTCAATTGTAGGTCTTGAATTACTCAAGAAGTCCAAGCAAATTGTCAAGTCCAAGCAAATTGTTCGAGTCGTCCAAACCAAGTTTTTAAAAATCCAAACAAAATTATTTAAATCAAAGTCAAATCTTTGAAATACAAGCCAAATCAATGAAGTACAAACCAAATCATTAAAATCCAAACTAAATCCTTAAAACCAAAACCAGATCCCTGACTTCTAAGTTAAATTGATGAAATCACAGGCAAATCAGTGAAACCCAAGCCAAATGATAAAATCAATGCCAAACCAGAGCAAGCTAGATCATAAAAAGTCAACCTATATCATAGTAATCACAGCCAAATCATTGAAATCTCGGCTGATATTTTGTGACAGGTGAAAGAGAGGACATCGAAGACTTTTACGACAGCCTAACCCTTGACTTGAGAAGCTTTGAACGAGATCCAGATCCTGAAGAAGATTATGAAGAAGTCCTTGATGAGATGGGGAACAGACGTCGCTCGACTAAAAAAACAATTTCCCATCGACCCCAATTGAAACAACCGTCAGAGGAAAACATTGAAAGCCCTACAGGAACAACTCCAATAAAACACCTTTTGGAGGAAAAAGCTAAAAGCACTGCTGTTACAACTCCAGTGGAGCAGAAAGCTTCGTTCGAAATAGATGCCAGTGTTCCGGAACTGCCTCCAACAAAGAAAGGTAATTTGTGAAAGGAATGAATGGTCACCCAAGGTTTGAGAGCAAACCCTAAAGGGACTGGACACCTTTGGTAATTAGGGACTTGTAGGGACGCTAGATGGCAGCAGACATACCGACTAAATCTTTTTATCATGGTTGTGTGCGCATGCTCAGAAAAATGTAAACTTTGGAAAATTACCTGCTATGTCTGCTGCCACCTAGCATTCAAAAGTCTTCCATTGTCTGTATTCTCACGTGCTGTATCGTAACATATGCATAAAATAACAAATCTGTGTAAATTTGGACTCGCTTGGTCATCAACCTTGCAAGAAAATAATGGGAAAAAAACACGCTTGTTGCACAAATGTGTTTGCTTTCAGATGCCTAATAAAAGGCTTCAGTCCCTGAAGTCTTTTAATATTGATTGAGAAATGACCTCTTTCTCAAAAACTTTGTTACTTTAGAGCCGTTTCTCACAATGTTTTTAGTACTATCAACAGCTCAATGCTCATTACTAAGTAGGCTCTGATGCTACAATTATTTTGAGTAATTGCTTTCTTTGTATTTCTCCACCAGTTTTGAATGTGCCTGGAATAGGAGCTGAACAACAGACACTAATCGATCTACAGAACAGTTTCAAAAATAATAAAATCTCATTAGATGAGGCAGTCACAATGTTCAGCAACTTTAACCTAATTCAACAAAGCAAGCTACCCTTCGCGACACAACCCGTAAGATATTCTTTGTTTGCCATTTTTTAGTTCAAAGATCTATGATTTGTCAGAAGTTATCCCGATCTTAGTATTTGTCTTTATTTTGTGAATCCTCTGAAATGTAACACCCAGGAGGTTCAGGGGGCTTCATCCTCTAGACCAAGGGGAGACCCAGACCCACTACCCTTGTTCTTTATTCTTGGTGATGTAGAGAGGTCTGTAAAACCTCTGAAGGGGGGGGGGGGCTTCATCCTCTAGACCAAGGGGAGACCCAGGCCCACTACCCTTGTTCTTTAGTCTTGGTGATGTAGAGAGGTCTGTAAAACCTCTGAAGGTGGGCTTCATCCTCTAGACCAAGGGGAGACCCAGGCCCACAATCGTTGTCATTTAGTCTTGGTGATTTAGAAAGTTTGTAAATCTACTAAAATGTAACGCCCATATTTCCCTCATGAATTCGTAGGAAAAAACGCACAAAAAGGACACAAAGACTGGTGGGTTGAAGAGCTTCCTCTCAAAGAAACAGCCTAAAAAAGGTAAGACTTTTAAAAATGAATTTCGACAAAATCAGGTTAATTTTTTACTCTTGGTCTTTTTGAACACTTGAAAATTTAATCTTATTGACTTTTTAGAAAAAATCATCCGCTAACTGTCTATATGCTTGTATTTTGTGTATATGCATAAACCTGCCTGAGAACTAAGCATTATTGCATGGTAGCAGAGACAAGGGTACACTTTCCTGAGAATTCTTCCATTATGGTGCACCCTAAAAGTAGAATGCTGTGATAAGCAGTGCATAGACAGCCTGGGCCTAATTTCATGCCTCTGCTTACAATAAGCAAAGAATCACCGCTTTCGCTTACGACAGCATGGAATTCTGCATGTCATGTGTATTTCACAGGTTAGCAGGGAGTGATGACTTGTGCGCATGCGTGCTCTAGGCATTCTTTGCTTTCATAGCTAGCACAGAAGTTTGGCTCTTGCCATTTAAGCGAAGAATGGTGATCACAGCCACAGAATTGAGCGGTAAGCAGAGCCATGAAATAAAACCCTGGATCTCGTTGTAAGCTGCAATGCTCTTCCAAAGCACTGGTGGTAAATCAATCTTTATTGGGCAAACCAATATATACAATACATCAATAGGCAGCAGATAATAAAGAAAGCACACTTCAGCCCAGGTCATTTATTATGACCAACAAAGTTGGCCATGGTACAGTGCAGGGCAGACAAAACAAAAATAAACGCAAGACATAACACCGAGTGAAAAGCAAATTAATGAGCAACACAAATAAGTTAACTTCTAAGAACAAAAACTACAGTTGCCGGGTAGGTTGGTCAGTAGACCCCCAAGATGGTTCGTGGCAAGCATTCCATTTGGTGTAGAACCTAGTATTATAGTTACTATTTTGTTTATCGGGAATGTGTACTCATTGGTGTTTATCATAATACACAGGTGGGGTCAGTTAGCAACACATCAGTCAGTCCATATTTAACTCGGCTACATCACCCGCTGTAAAGATTGCCTCACTCGCAGCGTCAACCTGTACACACGCATTGGGTATTGCAGTTTCTCTAAATTCAAAGTGCGTCACATGCTAAAAATGCTCTCGCTGAGGGTTTGGCTAGGGCTTAGGCCTGTCCATCCATGATGAAGCCATATGTGTGCAAAGCTGCTTTTGGTTATGGCTCATGAAGCCAGAGCCACATCCAAGGACAACATTTATCCAGCAAATTATAAGAAGAAACATGTACATTTAAAGTGACTTTTAGCATGTGTGCACTTTTTTCAAAAGTAGTCAATTTGTCTTTGCAACAGTGTTCAATTAAAATTGCAAGATTTGTAGCTAGGCAATGTCTTGCATTAAAAAACGTAAAGAGTATTTAATAAAAACTGCCATCCCAAAAAGGTCTTGAAATTCTGAAAAATTGCACTTTTTTGTTGTTGTTCATTTTACTTTAAAATGTGCAATTTGTTGTGATTATCTCAGATTCGTAAATGTCTCACAAAAGTGATGTAATTTTGGACACTGCAATCTATGAGTCGGTCAACTCTCAACGTTGTTTTTGATTATCCATCAATAATTTTTATTCAGGGATCATGACCAGGCAAACAAGAAAGAACCGAGCGTTTTCTGAACCCATACGATGTAGCCATGGTAACCGTCTGTTATTGATTTGGTCATCTTGTGTTGTCATGTCACGGAATGCTTTAGTGCACAATGCATGCTCACTCTGGCTTCTCCCTTTTACAAAAGCTCAGCTCCAGCAAATAGTCACATTTGAAGTCAGCAAGGATGTGATTTTCTCTGTACTTAACGGGAATTACTCTTTTTTGTATTCCCACCCCTTTAAAAATAAAATCATGAAAAAAAAGTGGGGGGGGGGGTGGGGGATTAAATGTAAAAAAAGAAAAATATTTTATAACTTAGATCAAATTCATAACAAAATGAAGATAAGATCGGGTTTGTATATGTTGTATAATGGTCCCCTTTTGTGATAGGTACTTGGTTTGAGTGTGTATACCTACATGTACCCATCCACACACAGACACAGAGTAAATTTACACACATTCTCAAATATGAACCCCTGTGGAGACATCTTTTGTGGTGTGTACTTAAGATTTTCCAATAGACACTTTTACGTAAATTTTCTTTTGGAAGGAACTGAATATGAGCACATGGTAAATCAAGCACTTCTATTTGTTTAGATAGATACCTCACACACACATGTTGCATGGGCCATCACCAACTCACACTATTCACTTTAGTTCAGCTGTGGTAAAACTCTTTTAAAATGACTCAATGACAAAGACTACTACAATAATAATAACATACAAGTTATAAGTCGCACAGTATCTGGAATAGAACCATTCAAAGGCGCCGGATGCTAGCAAGCTGACAAATTGAACAGATGAGTCTTGAGGTTGTGTTTGAATGTAGACAGATCAGGTGTGTCCCTCAGCTCGTCTGGCAAGGAATTCCAGAGACGCGGTGCGCAGCTGGAAAAGGCACGGTCTCCGTAGCTTGCTAGACGAGTTTTGGGAACATAGAGTATGTGTGAAGAAGATGACGATCCAAGGCCTGGTTACGTAGTTGGAGCTGATCTGTAAGGTAGACTGGATGACGGTACCCTGCTCAATTCTTATTACCAAGATATATTTGTGCTTTTTGAGAAGAATTTGTTTAGGTTTTTACCATCATGCTGTCATCTTCCAAAGCAAGATTGGTGGTGATAATAGTCTGGTCACTGGATTGAGTTATGGGAATTAGTAGTCCTGGTTGGCATTGGATACAGGGATCATGACTTGTTTCAGCATGATGATGTTGTCTAATTGTGTTTATGTTTCAGCTTCTTCAACCATTATGCCTGTGCATGATTTCAACGCATGAATAAGTTTTTTGTCTTGCAAGAATAATATTTTTTTTTCTGCTTTGTTTAATTGTTGAGTGTACATGTATTTTCATTTCTTTCACAGGTCCAACGCCGACAATTTCCCAAAAATTCCAGGATAAGTCGACATCTGAGGTTTGTATTATTTTGTTTTTATTTATTATTTGTTTGTATTTATTTGATTATTTATTTATTTATTTATATATATATATATATATATATATATATTTTTTTTTTTTTTGGGGGGGGGGATCACTTAAAGGGGATGTGACTTTTTATTTCAGATATCAAGCAATAAACCATAAGGGATACTGTCGGGGTAAATTTTAAATAATTTGGGGTTTGTACAAAGACAAATTTACTGATGCTGGATTTTTAAGTTTTTGTGAGTTTTTTTTGTGACAATTGAAACTCTGCATTTTAAGTTAATTTATAAATCTTTGGACATTTGAAAAGTTTTAGACCATTAGCAGACAATTTTGATAACCAGTTTATTGCTAAGCAAAAATGAGCAGGATACCAGTCGGAGATTGTGCACGGGACGTGGTTCACCCTCTACCCCACCAGGGTTTGTTGGGGAGCGGGTAACTTTGGTTGGATTGTGGGGATTTGCTTTAACACTCTTTGAAGAATAAAACAGTGTTGCATTTTGGATTGCGTCAAATTGGAGTATGTTGAATATCTCACTTTGTGACAAATCCGCAAACCTTTTTTTTTTTCATTTTTTTTTTCAAGCTCTTAACGATTATCTTGAAGGGAGAAAAATAAATAAAAAAATACAGCAAATAGATATTGATCAACACTTATTTTTGTATTACATTTAATTCTTTTAGCTCCCAACTCGTACAAACCGGCCCATCAGCACAGCTAGTACAACAAGTAAGTATAACTTCACATTCTTCATTATCACCACACATCCGGATAACCAAAATCATTTCAACTTAAAGCATGGTCACTATTGGTTAGTAGCATAAAACCTCACCTGGTAGCAAGTAATGGGGAGCTGTTAATAGTATAAAACATTGTGAGAAACGGCTCCCTCTAGTTTTCAAGAAAGAAGTAATTATCCTCGAACTTGATTTTGTGACCTTAAAATTAGATTTTGAGGTCCCAAAATCAAGCATCTGAAAGCACACAACTTCGTGAGACAAGGGTGTTTTTCTTTCAATATTATCTCGCAACTTCGACGACCAAATGAGCTCAAATTTTCATAGGTTTGTTACTTTATGCATGTTGAGATACACCAAGTGAGAAGACTGGTCTTTGACAGTTACCAATAGTATCCAGTGTCTTTAAAAGAACACACCATCTCTACTTGAAATCTATGTATTCAATATATTGTTTTTCTGTTATTTTTCAGGCTCTAGCTCTAGAGGGAGTGTCCTGAGCATCTCAGATCGAGACAGCTCTTACAGCTCAACTATTGAGGTGAGTTGAACCCATAGATTTTCATTTTGCACCCATCCCTCTTCTTCCAGGCCACCTACTCCCCCCCCCCCCCCCCCCGAACAAAAATATTTCAAATTGTTTTAGTACCCTCTGCTAACACATAGGATTCAAATAGACCGATTCATTAAGCTCCGCCTCATTGCGAATTGACCAATCACAACCCATTGCACAACCAAAATTCCGACAAATAAAGTCTGACATGCCTGCACGTATGCTTGGCGCGTGCGGCAGAGGCTCACATGTTCTTGCTCACAAGTGCTCCTAGGTATATTGCCTCTAGCCACCAGGCTAGCTCAGTCTTAGCAATACAAAGGTCATGGGTTCAATCCCACCCGAGTAATTGGCTTGGTTTTTTTTCACAGAACTCTGGAAAGTACTGAGTATACATATCAGTGTAAGGGTACCGAGTAATAAACACTGACTGTTTCTCCCAAAAAACAGTATTCTGTTCGAAATGCCAAGACAGATTGTACCTGCAAGTTTACTATCTATTATACAAATATTGACTGCTTTGAGTGCTATGGTTAAAAATATGACTCCATGAGGTGATCCCTGGAGGTGATCCCATGCACTATCACACGGCCGTCGTCTAGTAAAACTAAGACATATCATGTGACGCGCTCTAAACCAATGAAAAGACAGAATATTGGTAAGGGGCGTTATAATTATAGCTATACAATTCTTGTTGTTTGGAGTACTTGTAAAGGCTTTGAGTATTTTGTATTTTTAGATTTTACTGAGATGTCTTTTGTGACTTACATATTGTTATTTACTTTTATTTTTGCTTCTGTTTTTTTCTGTGAATTGCCTCCAGGCCCTTGGCTCTATAAATATATTATTATTTTTATTTTTATTTATGGTCTTTTTTTCTAGGAGGTAGAGCAAGATAAGAATCAATCTGTGATGAGGAAGCAGGATAAGATGAATGAGAGATCAACAAGTCAACAAGAAAGGCTTGTAAGTAGTCAAGAAATCATGCTCTGTCTCGTGAAGATGGGCAGTGGCACAAACTTTGTCAATCCTTTTTTAAAGGGACACGTCGCCTTTGGACATTTTAGAAGTAGAATATAATGATCCACATAAATTTGCTTCTCAATTGCGTGGTTTTTGTTTAACTTTTCGACCAACACGATCCACTATTTTGACCCCACAAATTGACTTGCCGTGTAAGTTGATGTAAAAGGAAAAATATGCAATTTTGAGGCATATGTATGTGGATCATGATGAGTGTGGATTCTAGTTTACAAGCGTTACATTACTGTGCTTAGCACGTTTTTGTGCTTACAGGCAGTGGACACTATTGGTAATTACTCAAAATAATTGTTGGCATAAAAACTTACTTGGTAAAAAGCAATGAGGCTGTCGATAGCATAAAATAAAACATTGTGAGAAACCGCTCCCTCTGAAGGAACGTAATTTTTGAGAAAGAAGTAATTTTCCACAAATTTCATACGAGACCTCATAATTAGATTGTGAGGTCCCGAAATCAATCATCTGAAAGCACACAATTTCGTTTGACGGGCGTTTTTTGTTCCATTATTATGTCGCAACTTCGACGACCAATTTAGTTCAAATTTTCACAGGTTTGTTACTTTATGCATGTTGAGATACACCAAGTGAGGAGACTGGTCTTTAACTACCAACAGTGTCTAGTGTCTTTAAAGCCATTATACACTTTCGGTAAACAGTATTATCCAAGTCCCACACTTCGTGTTTCACAACTTATATATAAAATAACAATCCTGTAGAAATTTAGGCTCAATCGAACATCGGAGTCGGGAGAAAATAATGGGAAAACCCACTCCTGTTTCCGCGCGTTTCGCCGTGACATGTGTTTATAACAAATCCGTAATTCTCGCTACCAGAATTTATATTGTTTTACCGTTTTCTCAAAAAGTAAAGCATTGCATGGACTAATATTTCAAGAGAAGTCTTTCACCATTACCTTCTGTAAACCCTGTAAATTATTTGTAAATCTGTGAACTTTTTTTTTTTTTTCTGTACCGAAAGGGTCCAATGGCTTTAAGAAATTGTGCCCCGGTAGGAATTGAAACCTAATCTACATAGTGATTTAAACAGAGGTCCTAGAAGTGGAAGGCAAGGAAAGATTACTACGAAACCATCATCATCATTCTCTACATATCTCTAGGTCTACTGACCACAGTGCTAGATCTTTTTATTTCTATTCCGCTTTATGAATATTTTCAATTGTGTATTCTACTTTCCTGTAATTGGGGTCTCGTATGCTGTGGTTTGGTAAATAAATATAGTGTAGTCATTGTTAAGAATCTCTAAGTTTCATTACCCAAAAGACAAAGGTAACTCTTACAAATTGTCTCCCTAACGACGGTAAATTGTGTATCAATTACTCAATGCTATAGTAGCAAAATATAACCTTTGTGTTCCTTTTTTGAATTATGTTCATGCTATTAAAGCATAGAATAACCTCCATGTCTCACTTTATCTTCGTAGAAGAGACTTTCTGTAATTCAAGACTTCTCCCCCGACTACATTGAGAAGCCAGTGCCGCCAATACCTGGTCGTTCCCCACAGATCCCCCAATCACTGCAGGATCTCCCCAAACCTGTTCCACCTATACCTAGTCCAGATTACAGTAGCTACAGGATACCTGTGAATAGGGAACCTGCGAGCAGTGTTCAGCAGCAGCAGAAGCAACAGCAGCGGGACCAGCAGGCGGGCTATTTTGAGTTCGTTGATCCGGTCATTGACGACTTACCGGCATTACCTCCCCCACCTGTCCCGAGTCCAGAGGTTTCCAAACGTCCTGAAAGGTAGGAGTTGAATCTTTTTGATTGGTCTCAACGCTTCGACTAGAGTTAAACAAATTTAATTCCTTTTTCAACAAATGTTTTCATCTCATTTATGTTTTTTGTCTTCAGAACCTCAGATTTGTCATTGAGCCCAATGTCACCCGGGCATCCAATCAATCTTGCAGCAATAAGAGAAGGAAAGAGTAAACTCAAGCCAGACGCCCCACCAATAGCTTCCAAGAAACTTGCTCAAAAACCTGTCCCAAGGCCACGTGCACCGAAGAAGGATTAAAGCAAGAAAAGTCCATGGTAACTATGGCCGAGTTCAGGCGGTGTGTTCTTGTCCCGAGTTCGTTGTTCGCACGCCCGAACAAAATGGCATTACATCATCAAGGAAAGACACATGGACAGGGATACTACGCGTTCTTGAGCATCCAAACAAACTAAAGTCGTTGCTAGAATCACTCTTTTCTCAAGGAGAAACCGGTAAGAAGTCCTTATTAACTTAAAATAGTGCAGAGCAAATCTGCAAATAAAAATGTGCTCTGAACAAAATGACGTTATTTATTAGCCCAGTTCAACTGTCAGCATCCCAACAATAATTTGTTGAATGCTTGATTGTACAGTCCAACACATTTCAATTGTCAAAGGCAGAAGGTTTTATAACAAATGCATTTCAAAACAAAATTCCTTGAAGTTTGGTGCATTAAGATTATCTAGTAACATTCCAAACAGTGACCGTTACCCAAGACATTATAAGACATCCAAAACTGTTTTGTACTGTGACAAAATTCAGGAGTGAAGTGTACTTAATTGGCATTTTTGTAAACTATTTTTGTAGATATTTAATGTTCTTTTACATTGTAAGATTGTATAGTACCCTGGTTGCACAGGGCATAAAAGTTTGAATATACAGAATCTACTTGACTAATCAGAATTTATTTTTTGAAGCAAAGATGTAAAAATTTTATTGATGATACTTTTGATTGAAGCAGTGATAAAAAAGCTTGGTGTAGTTGCAAGGTAAAAAGCTACATGGTTTTAAACAAGTCTGTGTAATATTTTAG
This sequence comes from Asterias amurensis, assembly GCF_032118995.1. Lineage (NCBI taxonomy): Eukaryota > Metazoa > Echinodermata > Asteroidea > Forcipulatida > Asteriidae > Asterias > Asterias amurensis. The sequence goes on along the minus strand of NC_092668.1, from coordinate 676,883 downwards.
TCAAGGGAGGTTTCTCGTTGAAAGTCTGTTCAGCAACTTAATAAGGATTGAGGCGCAGTGCCTTAACGGTAACATATATCATTTGTTATTTTAACTGTTCGATTGTTTTATTCCGATATAAATGTAGATATATATGAACATTTAAACTGACATGTTAAAATATTTTAAACAGTTTTGAGAAATTCGCCAAAATCCAGAGCGGTTGTGTCCACGCAAGAACAATAATCCAAAATTGGAATACACAATCTGCAGAATGTATCTGACAGAAATGTTTCTCAGATTCAAGTTATGGAGATCAAAACTGATATATTTTTTCATAACCACATAACTTCAAAGTGAAAAGACCCTCAAAAAGCATTATACTATCCAAATCTAAAACTGTTGTATTTCCATCCGAAGCAAGTTTCTATTTCTACTCTGCGGGAGACTACTACTCTCAGGACTACTGTCTCGTTAAATGAGAGTTAGAATAAGAAGTCGTGAGAGCAGTAGTCTCGCACAGAACAGCAGTATCTCAAGTCATAAAAAAGCTGTTTCGTTTAATCGCACAAGACAAGTTTTTATTGCAATTAGTTTTAAGAGTGACGACCAAACGAATACCTTCCCTTTAAATGTTGGAGACTAATGCAAGGTGCTCCAGACCTATGTACAGGGAAGCTTAATCAATGATGCACACTATTATTATCTGGTAATTGATTAGAACATTTTAAAGGGACTGTGAGATCAAGACCGCGACCATGGAGGTCAATAATTTGGTTTATCTAATTCTATTTTGACCTGCCGTGTTGTAGAGAAAATTACAAACACGTGTAGACACGCAACGATATGTTCATATAGACCTTCTGTATAAAAGGTCATCCAACCACCATCTTAGGGGTCAACTGATGATGAGGTTAACAAACATGTCTACTGTTGTTAAAGGTATTTTTTTTAGTAAAAAGGGTTTATTTTCGCAAGGTTTTGTTTTATACAATAATCAACAATATAAATATCTTTTCTGCTCTCCTTTATGGGTATTAATATTAATTTAATGATGTGATGTTCAATGTTATGTATACATTGTGTTTAGCGATACCTATACCGTTATTATTTGATGAGGTAATAAGTAGTTTTGTTTGGGAAAAACACCAGATAATGCAAGGGTAAATGTTATTATTGCCATTTGTTTGAACCATTTTTATCAAGACTTGAAAAAGTTTGCCATAATTGCCAACTTAGTCAGCTGTTTTAAAAGGTTTATAGACTTGTGGACAAGTTATTACCACTCTGTAGGAGACTACAACTCTCAGGACTACTGTCTCGTTAAATGAGAGTTAGAAGTCTCGCACAGAGCAGCAGTATCTTGAGATAGTCATAAAAAACCTGTTTCGTTTTATCACCGCGCCAGATTTAAGTTATAATTTTGTATTTTTTTTTACTTCCATAACAGAATTTGTAAAAGTATTTTTCAATCTATTTTTACAAGAAATGTGTACTTGACTTACACTGTAGCATTATTTGTTGATAAGACAAAACATTTGCTGCTAGTAGAAAAGAAAAGGAAAATTGTGCCTTCCTAACTTAGATGAATGTTCCATGTTTAACTGCAAAGATATAATTTTTTCAAGCTATGAAAATGTATGATATTATTATGCAAGGTCTTGGTATGGTAATAGTCTTGTGTTTCCACTTGACGGGAACACGAAAGCTGTGACATTTTGTAGACAAAGAAGCTCTTTTAAAATCATTTTAAAGACAGTGGACACTATTGGTAATTACTCAAAATAATTATTAGCATAAAACCTTACTTGGTAACGAGTAATGGGGAGAGGTTGATGGTATAAAAACATTGTGAGAAACGGCTCCCTCTGAAGTAACGTAGTTTTCGAGAAAGAAGTATTTTTCCACGAATTTGATTTTGAGACCTCAAGTTTAGAATTTGAGGTCTCGAAATCAAGCATCTGAAAGCACACAACTTCGTGTGACAAGGGTGTTTTTTCTTTCATTATTATCTCGCAACTTCGACGACCGATTGAGCTCAAATTTTCACAGGTTGGTTGTTTTATGTATATGTTGAGATACACCAAGTGAGAAAACTGGTCTTTTACAATTACCAATAGTGTCCACTGTCTTTAATTATGATTTCTTTTGTACATTTTCATTTTGTTTGTTTGTTACTGTCAAGTAAAAGCTAAGATTTGTGGTTATCAGAGAATGCCTGTTGGTGATATCATTTTTACTTCAGAATCTGGCTGTAAATTTTAAATTACAGAAAGATTCTGAATTTAAAAGTATTATCAGATGGTAGCTGTTTGAAAAGAAAACTGTGTTAAACATGACGTCGCTCAACACAAGGTCACAGGGCAACTTATTGCCAGGGCTACAAGGTCAAAGGAAAATGAAGAAAGTTGAAAGGGAGAGAAGAAATCTGTTCTATTTCTCATGAACTGTAGTAGATTGTAAGTTAATGGCCTGACGTTTCAACCCTAGTAAAGACTTTCTCATGGTCAACAAACAGATTGTATGGGGAATTTATAACATATAAACAGTGGTTTTACTTAAAAAGTGTTATCTGCGCAGAAACCCAACAATTTTTGAGTATATTAAGAAAAACTGTGTCAATGTTTTGAAGACTTTCAAGTGGATCTTTAAAGCAAATAAAGATAATTAAAGAAATATTGGCTTTAGTTTGGCTGTACTTACCCTGTACTTGTGAATTTATCACATTTTGCTCATAAATGCATTTGAGGCTATAGCCTTATGCATTTATGAGCAAAATTGGATAAATTCACAAGGCTATAGCCTTATGCATTTATGAGCAAAATTTGATAAATTCACAAGGCTATAGCCTTACGCAATTATGAGCAAAATTGGATAAATTCACAAGGCTATAGCCTTGTGCATTTATGAGCAAAATTTGATAAACTCACAAGGCTATAGCCTTATGCATTTATGAGCAAAATTCAATAAATTCACAAGGCTATTATAGCCTTATGCATTTATGAGCAAAATTTGATAAATTCACAAGGCTATGCATTTATGAGCAAAATTTGATAAATTCACAAGGCTATAGCCTTATGCATTTCTGAGCAAAATTTGATAAATTCTTACGCATTTATGAGCAAAATTTGATAAATTCACAAGGCTATAGCCTTATGCATTTATGAGCAAAATTTGATAAATTCACAAGGCTATAGCCTTATGCATTTATGAGCAAAATTTGATAAATTCACAAGGCTATAGCCTTGTGCATTTATGAGCAAAATTTGATAAATTCACAAGGCTATAGCCTTGTGCATTCATGAGCAAAATTTGATAAATTCACAAGGCTATAGCCTTATGCATTTATGAGCAAAATTCGATAAATTCACAAGGCTATGCATTTATGAGCAAAATTTGAAAAATTCACAAGGCTATAGCCTTATGCATTTATGAGCAAAATTTGATAAATTCACAAGGCTATAGCCTTATGCATTTCTGAGCAAAATTTGATAAATTCTTACGCATTTATGAGCAAAATTTGATAAATTCACAAGGCTATAGCCTTGTGCATTTATGAGCAAAATTTGATAAATTCACAAGGCTATAGCCTTGTGCATTCATGAGCAAAATTTGATAAATTCACAAGGCTATAGCCTTATGCATTTATGAGCAAAATTCGATAAATTCACAAGGCTATGCATTTATGAGCAAAATTTGAAAAATTCACAAGGCTATAGCCTTATGCATTTATGAGCAAAATTTGATAAATTCACAAGGCTATGCATTTATGAGCAAAATTTGAAAAATTCACAAGGCTATAGCCTTATGCATTTATGAGCAAAATTTGATAAATTCACAAGGCTATAGCCTTATGCATTTCTGAGCAAAATTTGATAAATTCTTACGCATTTATGAGCAAAATTTGATAAATTCACAAGGCTATAGCCTTATGCATTTATGAGCAAAATTCGATAAATTCACAAGGCTATAAGCCTTATGCATTTATGAGCAAAATTTGATAAATTCTTACGCATTTATCAGCAAAATTTGATAAATTCACAAGGCTATAGCCTTGTGCATTTATGAGCAAAATTTGATAAATTCACAAGGCTATAGCCTTGTGCATTTATGAGCAAAATTTGATAAATTCACAAGGCTATAGCCTTATGCATTTATGAGCAAAATTTGATAAATTCTTACGCATTTATCAGCAAAATTTGATAAATTCACAAGGCTATAGCCTTGTGCATTTATGAGCAAAATTTGATAAATTCACAAGGCTATAGCCTTGTGCATTTATGAGCAAAATTTGATAAATTCACAAGGCTATAGCCTTATGCATTTATGAGCAAAATTCGATAAATTCACAAGGCTATGCATTTATGAGCAAAATTTGAAAAGTTCACAAGGCTATAGCCTTATGCATTTATGAGCAAAATTGATAAATTCACAAGGCTATAGCCTTATGCATTTATGAGCAAAATTTGAAAAATTCACAAGGCTATAGCCTTATGCATTTATGAGCAAAATTTGATAAATTCACAAGGCTATGCATTTATGAGCAAAATTTGAAAAATTCACAAGGCTATAGCCTTATGCATTTCTGAGCAAAATTTGATAAATTCTTACGCATTTATGAGCAAAATTTGATAAATTCACAAGGCTATAGCCTTATGCATTTATGAGCAAAATTCGATAAATTCACAAGGCTATGCATTTATGAGCACAATTTGAAAAATTCACAAGGCTATAGCCTTATGCATTTATGAGCAAAATTGATAAATTCACAAGGCTATAGCCTTATGCATTTATGAGCAAAATTTGAAAAATTCACAAGGCTATAGCCTTATGCATTTATGAGCAAAATTTGATAAATTCACAAGGCTATGCATTTATGAGCAAAATTTGAAAAATTCACAAGGCTATAGCCTTATGCATTTCTGAGCAAAATTTGATAAATTCTTACGCATTTATGAGCAAAATTTGATAAATTCACAAGGCTATAGCCTTATGCATTTATGAGCAAAATTCGATAAATTCACAAGGCTATGCATTTATGAGCAAAATTTGAAAAATTCACAAGGCTATAGCCTTATGCATTTATGAGCAAAATTGATAAATTCACAAGGCTATAGCCTTATGCATTTATGAGCAAAATTTGAAAAATTCACAAGGCTATAGCCTTATGCATTTATGAGCAAAATTTGATAAATTCACAAGGCTATGCATTTATGAGCAAAATTTGAAAAATTCACAAGGCTATAGCCTTATGCATTTCTGAGCAAAATTTGATAAATTCTTACGCATTTATGAGCAAAATTTGAAAAATTCACAAGGCTATAGCCTTATGCATTTATGAGCAAAATTTGATAAATTCACAAGGCTATGCATTTATGAGCAAAATTTGAAAAATTCACAAGGCTATAGCCTTATGCATTTATGAGCAAAATTTGATAAATTCACAAGGCTATAGCCTTATGCATTTATGAGCAAAATTCAATAAATTCACAAGGCTATAGCCTTATGCATTTATGAGCAAAATTTGATAAATTCACAAGGCTATGCATTTATGAGCAAAATTTCAAAAAATTCACAAGGCTATATTTATGAGCAAAATTCGATAAATTCACAAGGCTATAGCCTTATGCATTTTTGAGCAAAATTTGATAAATTCTTACGCAATTATGAGCAAAATTGGATAAATTCACAAGGCTATAGCCTTGTGCATTTATAAGCAAAATTCGATAAATTCACAAGGCTATAGCCTTATGCATTTATGAGCAAAATTCGATAAATTCACAAGGCTATAGCTTTATGCATTTATGAGCAAAATTTGATAAATTCACAAGGCTATAGCCTTATGCATTTATGAGCAAAATTTGATAAATTCACAAGGCTATATATAGCCTTATGCATTTATGAGCAAAATTTGATAAATTCACAAGGCTTATAGCCTTATGCATTTATGAGCAAAATTTGATATATTCACAAGGCTATGCATTTATGAGCAAAATTTGATAAATTCACAAGGCTATGCATTTATGAGCAAAATTTCAAAAAATTCACAAGGCTATATTTATGAGCAAAATTCGATAAATTCACAAGGCTATAGCCTTATGCATTTTTGAGCAAAATTTGATAAATTCTTACGCAATTATGAGCAAAATTGGATAAATTCACAAGGCTATAGCCTTGTGCATTTATAAGCAAAATTCGATAAATTCACAAGGCTATAGCCTTATGCATTTATGAGCAAAATTCGATAAATTCACAAGGCTATAGCTTTATGCATTTATGAGCAAAATTTGATAAATTCACAAGGCTATAGCCTTATGCATTTATGAGCAAAATTTGATAAATTCTTACGCATTTATGAGCAAAATTTGATAAATTCTTACGCATTTATGAGCAAAGTTTGATAAATTCACAAGGCTATAGCTTTGTGCATTTATGAGCAAAATTTGATAAATTCACAAGGCTATAGCCTTATGCATTTATGAGCAAAATTTGATAAATTCACAAGGCTATATATAGCCTTATGCATTTATGAGCAAAATTTGATAAATTCACAAGGCTTATAGCCTTATGCATTTATGAGCAAAATTTGATATATTCACAAGGCTATGCATTTATGAGCAAAATTTGAAAAATTCACAAGGCTATAGCCTTATGCATTTCTGAGCAAAATTTGATAAATTCTTACGCATTTATGAGCAAAATTTGATAAATTCACAAGGCTATAGCCTTATGCATTTATGAGCAAAATTCGATAAATTCACAAGGCTATATTTATGAGCAAAATTTGATAAATTCACAAGGCTATATAGCCTTATGCATTTATGAGCAAAATTTGATAAATTCACATGGCTATAGCCTTATGCATTTATGAGCAAAATTGGATAAATTCACAAGGCTATAGCCTTATGCATTTATGAGCAAAATTCGATAAATTCACAAGGCTATAGCCTTATGCATTTATGAGCAAAATTCGATAAATTCACAAGGCTTTAGCCGTATGCATTTATGAGCAAAATTTGATAAATTCACAAGGCTATAGCCTTGTGCATTTATGAGCAAAATTCGATAAATTCACAAGGCTCTGCATTTATGAGCAAAATTTGATAAATTCACAAGGCCTTATGCATTTATGAGCAAAATTTGATAAATTCACAAGGCTATAGCCTTATGCATTTATGAGCAAAATTTGATAAATTCACAAGGCTATAGCCTTATGCATTTATGAGCAAAATTTGATAAATTCACAAGGCTATGCATTTATGAGCAAATTTTGAAAAATTCACAAGGCCTTATGCATTTCTGAGCAAAAAAATTGATAAATTCACAAGGCTATAGCTCATTAATGCATAAGGCCTTGTGAATTTATCAAATTTTGCTCATAAATGCATAAGGCTTTATATCGTAAATTTATCACATTTTGCTCAAAAATGCTGAGGCCTTGTGAATTTATCAAATTTTTCTCAAAAATGCATAACCCTTGTGGATTTATCAAATTTTGCTCATAAATGCATAAGGCTATAGCCTTGTGAATTTATCAAATTTTTTGCTCATAAATGCCTCGTGAATTTATCAAATTTGGCTCATAAATGAATAAGGCTATACCCCTGTGTATTTATCAAATTTTTCTCAAAAATTCACAAGGTTATAGCCTTATGAATTTATCAATTTTTGCTCATAAAAGCATATCAAATTTTGCTCATAAATGCACAAGGCTAGGCCTTGTGAATTTATCAAATTTTGCTCATAAATGCACAAGGCTATATACCCTGAATAAAACAATGAATAAAACTTACTTGAGACAAGTAGTTACTCGCACCTGTTCATAATATTAACTGCACCTGAGACAATATTCCTCATGTCTCAAGTCAACCCATGCACACAAACAAAGTAGGTACATCTTTAATCATGTGAAGGCTGAACTTCACAAAAAGAAGTAGTTTAAAGTATGTATTTCCTGCCACAGCATTTATTAAAAATATTTAAAGGGTCTGTGTACTTTTTGTATGACAAAAAACACCGTGTCTACACATTTACACTAAACTAACACAGTTTGAAGATAAAGCTTTCCTGAAAATATTACTTGCTGAGGTGCTGTAGTTTTTGAGAAATGAGTAAAACAATGTCATGAAAATAGTTTCTGTGTAAGCGACCATGAGAGGAAAATTATTTTAGCATTTTATTGATTGCTTTTGTGTTTCTACGTACTTCAAGGTCTTTGTTCTTATCCTTTACTGAATGTTCCCTGTCTTGCTTTTCAGCATGTAGTATACAATTATATCATGGTTTGAGGGTGACTAGTCGATATTAGCTCCCCGAGGTATTGGAAGTTGACAAACTAGTTCCCAATACCGAGGGGAGCTCATCGACTAGTCACCCGAAATAAACCATGTTATATTTGTTTTACTATACTTCATACATATTCAGTTACTGGAACATGAGTTTTTGAGCACGAGAAAATGATTACTGTGAAACAAAATGCACATGATGAGTTTGTTCATGTGTTCGATGTCGCTTAGAGAGTGCTGTTCGTGCGTGTATACAAAACGGTGCCATGATCAATAGCGCCCGGGGATGACGTCGCGCAATGGTAGTTAGCATGACAAGTAGAATAGCTCCTGGGGAACTATTACTTGTCATGCGCATTTACCACTTGCATGAATACTCACGTGCGCACTTGGTAGTTAGCAAAGTTAACACCTGGCACGTGATGATGATGAATGGACCATTGAGAACTCGACTCTCTCTCATGAATATGTATGAGGTATAGTAACAACAGATACACAACCAAAGGTTGTATAGCGCTGATGTCATTTTGAGAGCTGAAAATTATAAAAACAATTTACATAAAACTTGAAGACTTACACTAAAAGGGGGTCACCTAGTCTTTCTGAATATTGGCAGACACATATTGTAGAAGGAGTTTTCCAGGAATGAGTCTAGAGGTTTCCACAACAGATAAGAAGAGCTTTGGAGAATTTCAAATGTAGGTATCCCATAGAAATGTGGATCCTGGGTTAACGACAAAAAATATAAATGCATAAACAAAAAATATATCAGGAAAAATTACCAGAGAAGGTGCAAAACAAAATGGCTTAATAGAAATGGCAATAAGACCCCAATACAAATAGAACAATGTAGTAAACATAAGGACAGGAAAATGGCACTGTTTAAGAATTCGGAATCAATTAGCTTAATAACTGTCTGGTGGATGGCAAGGCAAGACAAGACACTACACTTATCTGACCCGCCAAAAGTTGTTGAGAAGGCTATTCGAGAAGATAAACTGGCTGTACGGTTAATAATTCCTGCGAATGCGATCCAAATTTGACGTCACAAATTCGCAACAGATTAGTCGCAACAGTGGAACTGTGTTCAACTCCTCCGAATCAATCGCAGGAAGTATAACCTTGGCTTTACACTGAGTCATAGATGTCACAAAGATCCCTCACAAACTTACCAAGACTAATAAATAGCTGTTCTTCTTGCCAACGTAGACGCCTACTATCCCTTTGGATGAAGCATCACTGTCACCACCTGGGAGGGAAAACAACAACAAAATAAATAAAAAAACATATGGAGATTTGTTGGGACATTTATTAGGTCCTGGGCATATTATCATGGCTCTGCTTACCACCGAGTTAACTGCTTGTGATCAACATTCTTCCTTCACAGGCCAAGCGCCATATTTATGCGCTAGCTTTGTAAGCAAAGAATGCCTAGTAACACGGAGTTCAAACACTCACAATAAAAAAATTCCTGCTAACCTGGAGGTGTCGTGGCCGAGCAGTTAAGTGCACCGCCATCGAACTGAAGCTCTAAACTGTTCAAGGGAGTGTGGGTTCGGGAGTCATGACACTCGTGTCCTTAACTAAACACTAACCACTGCTTCACCCCTTGGACATTGGATGGGACGTAAAGCTGTAGGTCAAAACAACTATCAACGCACATAAAAGACCCCTGTACACACTTATCGCAATAAGAAGAGGTTCACCCTGGTGTGTCTGGCAATGAGACTATCTCCAAATATGAAGGCTGCACTGGAAAAGGAAGAAGAAGAAGAATAAGCAAGAAGAAGCAGAAGAAGAAGCAGAGCCAGGAAATGGCCCAACGTTAAATGAGCTAATAGAGAAAACAAAATCAGCTACCCTACCCATCATGATTGGGGAGCCAAAAGCCTGAAAATGCTGAAGTAATTCTGGAATCTTCTGTAGTAACTCTGTGCCGCTATTTACATGGACAATTTTGCACGGAACCTACAAGAAGACAACAATTATTATCAGAAAATATTATCATCATGGTATGTGGTCATAATATACAAATATTAACTGCTTCGAGTGCTATGGTTAAAACTATGACTCCCGAGGTGATCCCCGGAGCATTATATGTTCCCGAGGCGAAGCCGAGGGAAAATAGAATGCAACGGGGATCACCGAGGGAGTCAATATTTGTTTTATAACACCCCAAACATTTCTAAATACTGTACTATTATTATTAAGTTACAGACCTGAATGCTACAATCCACGGACGACGCGAATACAGATTGCAAAAACCTTTACTGTGCTGCATGTAGTGTCATGTAATCCGAAATGGTTACAGACTATTTTTTATATTAATTTATCATCCTCATACACGCAACGGACGTCTGGGGACTGTACGCCGTGTGCTAGTCTTCGGACTAGCGCACGGCAAACAGACGCACTATCACACGGCCGTCGTCTAGCAAAACTAAGACATGTCATGTGACGCGCTCTAAATCAATGAGCAGGCAGAATACGTGTAAGGGGTGTTATAATAAAATATAGATTTTATTGATAAAAATTTTCGTTTTAATTACATGTTCTCCTCAAACAAGGCTCAAAGCAACTCATGGTAAAGGGCGAGTTTAACTGTTTAAAGTGTAAAACCTGGGAAATTAATTGTAAATTTGTGAACATTTTTTAATTTTATTTTGTTGGTTGAACAAAGAATTGACTAGAGTGGACTTCAAACCAACGACCTCCGGACTAACATGCCGGCGCTCTACCAACTGAGCTAACTAGCCCTAGGTTGGCGTCTCCCTATTTTGTCAATATCTTTGTTCGGGGGTTAATATTTTGCTGAATTTTATAGGGGGGGGGGGGAATCAGATTAAACATGTTTAATGTAGAACAATTCAATTGAATGGCTTCCAAACAGAATTGAACAAAAACAGCGATTTTCAAAGCAACCTCTCATCAAACAAAACCAAGACTCACATTATAGAAATGATCCAGGCAAATACAGACTTCAAAGGAACCTATCCATTCCTTTGAACCAATCAGAGATGGAGCCTTGTCGCCCATGGCAACCAAGGCTTCTTGTATTTCTTGGAGAGTTGGATCTGTCTCTCTTGTTGCTTGGCCGTGGGAAGACTTTTGGGATCGAACCCAGGAGGAGAGGGTCTGCAAAGTGCGATAACCACAACCCCAGCCCTAATTGAAACAAAGAAAACAAAAATTATAAAAATAAATGACAGTTTATAAAGCGTTCATCCATGAAACGTGCTTCTTGGTGCTGAACAATTAAACAAATAAAAACGAATAATAACCCATACAGTTGTTTTTAAATCTTAGCAAAAATAAAGTTAAAATGTAATAAATTATCAAAAAAAGGCTCACTCAAATTATCACATCAGTGAAAATAGTTATGATTACTAGCTAGCTTTGGAGACACAGCTTTCTCTAACAGCACCTTGTCAATGGAATTCACTGCCGCTTGACCTCAGAAATAAGAGCAATCCTTCAATCTTTAAACAAAAGCTCAAAACTCCTCTTCAAGCGGGCATTTTAAATCATATACTTTTGACTAACTTTGACGCTTTATTTAAAAAAAACTTGCAAAAATGGATACTTTAGTGGTTTAAAGCCTTTGGACACTTTCAGTAAACAGTAATGTCCAAGGCCCACACTTCGTGTATCACACCTTCTATATAAAATAACAAACCTGTGAAAATTTAGGTTCAATCCGTCATCGGAGTCGGGAGAAAAAAACCCAGGAAAACCCACCCTTGTTTCCGCATGTTTCGCCGTGTCATGAAATGTGTTAAAAATAAATCCGTAATTCCCGATATTGAGAATTGATATTGCTTTAATGTTTTCTCAAAAAGTATAAGCATTTCATGGAATAATATTTCAAGAGAAGTCTTTCACCATTACCTTCTATAAACCCTGTAAGTTATTTTCAAGATCTGTGAACGTTTAATTTTTTTCTGTACCGAAAGTGTCCAATGGCTTTAAAAAAGCACGTTTTAACAGGCTTGTCTTAAGGTAAGCCTTAAAGGAACACGTTGCCTTGGATCGGACGAGTTGGTCAAAACAAAAGCGTTTGTAACCGTTTTTTATATAATGCATATGGTTGGAAAGATGTTTTAAAAGTAGAATACAATGATCCACACAAGTTTGCCTCGAAATTGCGTGGTTTTCCTTCTACTGTGCGAACTAACACGGTCGGCCATTTATGGGAGTCAAAATGTTGACCCCCATAAATGACCGACGTGTTAGTCGACGAGGTAAAAGGAAAACCACGCAATTTTGAGGCATGTTTGTGTGGATCATTGTATTCTACTTTTAAAACATCTTTCTACCCATATGCATTTTATAACAAACGGTTACAAACGCTTTTCAAAGACCAACTCGACCGATCCAAGGCAACGTGTTCCTTTAACTTGTTTGATTATTTGAATAGATGTCGGATGACACATAAGCGCGCCAGTAGAGCGCCAGTCTGCAACCATCAGGAGGATGGAGAGTTACGATTATCAGGACTACCATATCATCTCCCTAGTGTCGCCCTCTCCAAACTTTCCAGAAACTTACCCTGTCATCGACCCCATCACAACCGTAGTGATAATACTGATAATCTCCAGTTACCATGGCAACCTGACCCTCCCCATCTTCTGGTAATGGAAGGCCAGTGTGGATGTTGATCAACTTTGCCATCAATGAGTGGGACTCGCTGAAAGCACACAAAACAAAATATTGTAGCAGTTAACGTAAGCTGTTGTGTCGGAACATCTTTGAAAGGAAGTTTCGCTCGAGCGAGACCCAATTCTTCAAATTGTCTCTTCTCCTTCAAACTCTACAATAATGAACAAATGTTTGTACTTCAAAAAAAATTTGAATGCCTGAACCAGCTGGGGGGGGGGGGGGAGGGCGTGATTTATACGTTGCGACTCTGTAAGCTAAGTGGGTGACTTTGTAGATTAAGGGGGTGACTATGTAAGCAGGTAGGGGGTGAATTTGTAAGGGGGTGACTTAGTACGGGGCAACGGATAACCTTCCGTATGACGCCACCACTACTTCTAGAAACTATAAGGAGGGGAGCCTTATAGTTTCTAGAAGTAACGCCACCACTATTTCACTCATTTTTACAAAAAGGGCTCTGTCATTGTAAATGTCATTGAGGTAAATTATAATAGATACTATGGGTGCATTCGTTTATTTAGCTCCCCTGGGTCGACCCCACTGTGCTCACTCGGGTGAGCCCCTGACAAGAGCTAAATGAACGATCACACTCGCCCTCTCGTGGTGACGGCATGCAACTCAAGTCACCCCCAAGTGACCCACTCCACAAGCAGGGTACTGAGGGCTTACCCGGGTGAGCCCCGTCAAAGCTATTCTAACGTACCGGGGCAGACCTGGGTGACCCAGGGAAGCTAAACGAACGCACCCAATATTTTATATTATTTCATATCGAATGAAAAAGTGGCGCAGCCATACAGAAACTTATCCAAAAAAATTCTGTTCAAGTTAAACAGAATTTTGTTGTTAAACTTTAAAATTAACTACCCTGACTACAAATCCAATCCAATCAATAGAGTTATTTGACATGTTTGAACAACTCATAATAGGGCCTATGAAGAGATACTTGCCAGCCATGGAGACGTCGCTCTGCTGCTGTGCGACTCAAGAGACTCTCTCTTCGTTCCTTCCCAAGGCTGCTACAGTAACAGTGCTACACCTGTAGTAGAGTACTTTGACACTACTCTTGCCAGCTGCTGATCTCAGTTTTGTTGTGGGTTGGGACGCCACCAAGCGACGGCTCGTCGCGACGTTATAATGCGAAACGAAATTATTGTTTTTTTGCGGGCAGAGTTATAAAAGTATTAAAACATACTAAACTATTATCAATTATTTACAGTCTGAGCCTCTCTGTGCATCCTAAACCACGTAGATTTAATTTTGAAAAGAGTTTACAAGAAATTTAGAGAAATTAGAGAGTTTACATAATATACCCCCTACAGCTATAATAAGAATGTATCCAGATCTCAAGAAACACATAACCCCCCCCCCAAAAAAAAAAAAAAAAAAAATCAAAAAAAAAATCCCGGGTCCAAAATGATCCGGACCAAGATCCCTTTTGATGCAACTTCACCTTTAGCTTAATATTTTTTATACAGGAACACTTATTACTTATATTCTTCAAAAAGGTCAAAACATTAATACATTAATCACAAAGCTATTACGCAAAAACATTCTTCGGTTGCATTGCACGGTCTTGACATCGTCATCTTCACTTGTTATGCGACTTTTCTTTGATCGCAACTGGAAACTTATATAATGCAGTTTATGGTAGGCCTACGGCCTTCGAAAATGTTTCGAATTATCTTAAAGTAAACTTGAATACATTGTTACATCAAGCCTTCTAACCCACACCAACAATTAATTTGAAGCAATAATAGGCCTAGTAAACACAGCAATAAAACATAATAATTATGCAGCTGCAGCTGTTGTCGAATGCCGACTTAGGTCTTGATCCACATGACTCTGACGTCATCTTCATCCCTGATATTACAAAAAAAAACCCAGCATCAATAGGAGAATAAATCAAAGTTAAACATTAGTGAGGAAAATCAAAACCCCTTCTTGATAATCAAACCATCATTCGATTAAAACTTCAGCTGTTATCTTTGCTAGACATTCAACGACACCTCCACATTTTTAAAGATTTAAAACCAGGTTTTCGGAATAAATGAAATTCTCTTTTGAATATTTTTTTCTGCTCAACGATCGTCTTCATATTCTCTTAAAGACGGTCAGAGCATACTGAACGGGTTCTTCAGAACGAACACTGTGACAACTGAAACTAAAAGAGACTTTTCACATCCCAATGCAAACCTCACTCTATATAGACGCAATAATTATTGTACCTGATTGTCACTGTCGTATGCTTTTCAATGTTGAAATTCTGTTCTTAAATCGATCCAAAAAAGGGAATTGTTAAAAACAAAATTCAGGAAATGTTTTGCCGTGGCAATTTTAGAGGCCTACCAGCAAAACAAAATTGCATTCCATACTTACCAGAGCGATTTGAGGGCGTTTTCAGTGTCACACGTCGAGTCGATATTTACAAACTCCCCCTTGTTTCTGCGCTCTCCGCCAACGCGGAATGATGTGTTGTTACCAACATGAATGTACTGGCCACACCCATCATTCATACTCGACCAATCACCGAAGGTAGAGAACACTCCGGTGATATGTACCAACTTCTCTGTGAAGATAAAGACACACGGCAACTTAACTAATTCCATCATCTAAGCCAACCCCATTGACACCACAAATCCATTTCTGCCTTCAAAATCTAAGTCAATCAAGTGCTACAGCCTTCCCCTCACCAATGTTGCCACTCTTGTCCATCCACGTGTTTGGGTCTTGTATGTACGTTCTGTCAGTTTTTATCTTAGGGTTACCCTCTTGCCTTGTGTATGTTTGTATGTTTTGTTTATTTTCTAAAATTTATTGTTACGTTTTACTGTTTTATAATGATATTAATAATTGTAACCATCCTGTTATTGGCGCTTGCGCCATTTGGATGCTTAAAAAAATAAACGGCGGCAGAGAGGCGGGTGGTGTATATTAATACCTTTCCCTTCAGCCCCAAAGACCTTGTCAATTTATTTCAATTTTCAATCATAATGATGTTTTTAGTCTAAAAAAGCACATTCATACTTTGGTAGGTAGCTGACCAATTGTCGCCCGTAGGTGTTTTACAATTGGCCAGGTTGGCGATGACGTCATCGGGCTCGTCCTTGCCAACCGACCAGGAACATCCATTGAGAATCCATGAGTTGTTTGTGCTCAATGTAGTGACGTCATCACTAACTGCGAATGATACATCTCTGTTGTTGTCCAACCCCAGGCAACTGACCAGCTCACGAGACCAGTCGACGGCTGGGTACTTGACGCATTCTCCTCCACTTTTGTAGTATAACCTTTTCAGGGAATCAAAATAATCTCAAAATACTGAGTGATATCTCAAACACGCGACCACCTTATGAAATGAATGTTCATTTTTATTGTATTATCTAAATTTATATCGAATAAAAAATAAATCGAACGGTTCAGAAAATCCAATATTACGTTTCATCCCCTTACAGTAGTGAAAGAACGACTGGATCGACACGCAGATGCCCATGGAAGATGCAAAATGTGACGTCACATGATTAAATTGGTTTAAAAATGGTTTAACCTTTTCAGATTTTCTTCGCACAGACAACCAATTTTGGCTTATATCATGCATTTTATAAACTTAGTTTTACTTTAGAATGACGATAAGATATTGATATTTTCACCTCATCCATCCACCGCCGTTGGATTCTTGGTCACAATCTGAAAGAAAATGAAACACAACGGTGTTGTTCCTATAGGTAGATGTTGATTCAACGATGTTGGGTGTGTGTGGGGGGGGGGGGGGCAGCAGAATCAAGTAATGTAGGTGGAGTCGTAGCCCTATATAGGACTCTTCCTCTGTAGTACAATACGAAAGTGTAAGGCCGCCAGGGCTAGTGGAGTCATTACTATATAGGTTCGTTTCATGATGACGGACATAATTAGTTTTCACTCATCCTCATGGCCGCGATCAACACGTTGAAGACATTAAAAAAAATTGTTTTGTAAACTTTTGTCAATGAATTTTTTTCTTGAATTAGTATAGAACAAAAGCAACATATGATTATCGATTTAATTTAATATGAACTATTCGGTGATGTACTTACACACAGTTATCGGACTAAGCGAGTTGCCTAGACAACGTGGAGATACCAAGTAGTTACCGTTACCATGGGAATGCCCAGCTTCAATGTATTCACGACAAGATGATATGGCTGTGATAAAAAAAAAAAAAAAAATAGATTATACTCCAGCGAAACTATAGGGCCATTTGTCTTTATCTTCCATTATTGAATTGGTCCTTTGAAGCTAAATCTGCTATTCATTTTTGGCGATGAGAGAATCGGAACATTGAGATGATGACATCATTAGTTCTCCGTCAGATACGCAGATTGACAAGATAAAGCATCACAACAAAGTGAACAAAAAAACAAGTCTGTAAATTCTTAAACATACCTAAACAGGAGGGTGCAACGAGCGGATGCCATTTTGTAGAGGAGAAGTAGTTGCATATGTTTTGCCATATTACCCATCTCTCCGTAGAGCAATATAATTGGCATGTCCTCGTTGTTGAGTTGCCCCCAGTTGATAGAATGAAGCCAGTATCACAGCTGAGCTGACAGGTTGAACCAATCAGAGCACCCCCAGTGCAAGTGCCATTTTCCTTTCTAATGTGGTCATCTGACGGAACTGGTGAATATTTACATTTTATTTCTGTAGCAAATGGAAAAACAAAGTTTCCAGTAGTGGGCATAATTAATATCAAAGTCTTCAGGTATCGGTTTTAATTTTTACTTCGAATCAAGAGAATCAATTTGATTCAAACTTCGTTGACGCTTCATCATGCTGCATAACCAAGAGTTGCCAAAGTCGTTTCTAAACAGCAAACAGCAAGTTCAAAAGATGACAAATCTATAATCAGCCGAACTAATGGTGCCGCCATTATTATAAATAATCCACAAAGTTGTGTAGGCTACAAAACTTCATGTTTTTTTGTTTTATTTGTATTTTAGGAAAGTCACCATCACAAGGCCTGAAGGCCACTTCAAGATGTGGGCTACAATTTTTGTTTCCAGAGGCCGAATTACTCCTAGGGCTGAAACAGGGTTACCCCCTTTACAGTCCATACGGATGTAGGCTTGGGTATCATCAATCAGAAGCCTGGATCGATACACTCACCTTTAGTACATTCAGAGCCACTTACGTCACAGTTCCCATCCACCGGGCATGTAATATTGGCTGAACCAATTAAAGTATAGCTTCCTTGACATGTGACTTCACATTCACATGTATCGATGGGTGAGGATTGGTTGGTCCCAGTGATTCGTTTGTATCCACACTTAATGTACCCATTATCAGGAGCTGTTGTTTGGCAATTCACAACTGCAGCAAGAGAAATATTACCAAGAGAAATCTACTAGAATGTGTATAATTTTTTTCAAAGCAATTATCTTCCCTCAGACCCGGTGCCTCAGTCAATTAAAGGCATTGCGATGGTTGACGTATGCAGTGGACCTATTTTGTTTAAAATATAGTCTATTATTAAAATAGTATAATCTTTGTCTAATCATGTCCACAATATTGGTTTATTGCCCACAAAAAGCCCCAGTGCCCACCCCCTATGTTACCGGAAGTACATGCTTCATAACAAAACAAAAAAACGTACCCTTGCAGTTGAGAGTGTTCCCTGACCACACCCCAATACGATGTCCATTGCTTTGACATGATGCTGATGACGTTGCGTGTATGTAACCATAGTCACATGACAGTTGACAAATAGTGCCATACGTCACAATGACGTCATTCGTGCAATCGCTGGTAACACCGGCCGAGGTGTAAATGTCCTTAGTTGAGCAGGTGACGTCTGTGATTAAAATGACAAATTAATTTCAAGCTCAGGGAAAATCATGAGCTGGTTTTTAGTTTAAAAAATGTATGTGTATCACACACAGGGTGGGTACAAAACTGCACACTTGATTACCTTTTTTTTAAAATAAGGAAATCCTTATTGAGCTGTGTATAGCAACGGCGCAGACGTGACGTCACCGGCAAAGTGCATAATATTATGAAAGGTGAATATAGTGAGGCCACAAGAAAAGAAGACAACAATGGAACATAATTAAACTTCAGTGAGCATCATCCCTCCGATAGCTTAAACAAAGTATATACACATGTATAGGCCTATGTGTGTTTTTTGAAATTTTATCTTTTATCAGTTTTTTTTTTTTTTTGCAACATAAACAAAAATCAGTTTACCCAAAAGTATAATTCTGTTCTACTCTACCATTGTTAGTGGTTTCCCACATGCTTCCCCTTATCTCAAATCTCCCGGGTCAGAACTGACCCGGACGCCGAGTCATGTTGAGCATGACGTGTGTCTCATACCGGGGTGCTGCAAGGACACCGGTGTAACTGGCCACCCATGCAAGACTGAATTACTTTGGACAATACTCAAGCCCGCCATAGCCTGTGGGCGACCGAGTGAGTGAGTGAGTAATTTTCGGGTCAAGTTAACCCGAAAGCTGGCTGAAAATGTGACTTTTCCTCTGATTCTTTGTCAGTTTGAACCATTTCTTGGGTAATTTTTAGCAAGTTTCCGGGTTAACTTGACTCAGTAAATCCGGATACAGTCGACCCGGGAGTTTTTAGTGGGTACATACCTGGACACTTAAGCCATGTTTGAATCTCTTCTTGATTGTTGCTAATGATGAAGGTATCATAGTAGGTCACGTTGAAGGGTCGGCTGGGTGTCTGGGTGTTCTTGCCACCCAGTTCGATCTGGGTACACTGACAGGGGTCAGGTGCCGGAACCATCCAGCGGTATCTACCAGAAGATGGGTCCTTCTCTTGTACAATGTAGCATGACAATGCTTCAAGAAACAAACAAATACACGGTGTTTGCTTTAATGGCATAACTTATTGTGACATAAAAGTCAGGCAATTTGGGGTCAAATTGGACGATTTACAACCATTGTTCACAAATCTTTTGGAAATATTAAAGAATTTATAAAACAAGTCCATCATAAAATGAAAACCAATATTGCTTAGTAAAGTAACGAATCTTGCTTTTGAAGTATTGCGTGAAAAATATATAACAACAAATTTACAACAATATCAAAATCTTTTTAAAGATCTTGAATATAAAACAGTAGAGAGAAATGACGCTGATTTACCTTGGCTGTGTGCGAGCAAGACAAACACAAAGCAAAAGACAAAAGACGCCATAATTCTGTGCTCATCAACAGGTGTGTGAGTGCCAACGTCAAAGGTGAATTCTGAAGCTATAGCTATGATGATCGTCATGATACGTACGAGCATGGAGGAAGGAAATATTTCCTCCCTCCACGAGATGGCATTATTGATCGAACCATTTATTAGCCGTGAACGCGTGACTGGATACCTGTTAGTAATTTAATACACACTCATTATGTGTTGCGGTATCCGTGAGTTTCTTAATTGTTTTCGTCCTGGCATCATTTTTTACAAAAAATATGTTTTATAAAATGAGTATACCCCCAACCCAAAACAGCAACAACAATTACAACACCACCAACAACAAAAACAACAGCAACAACAACAACAGCAACAGTAGCATGACAACAGCAGCAACAGTGCAGCAGCAGCACCGACAGTGACAAAGACGGCGACAGCGACATGTCAGTGACACTGTGAAAGCACCAAACAACTCGTGTTCTGTTTACGATCTGGGTTATGTTTTTTTTTTACCATGGCATGGCTGTGTGATTTAATAATGAGACTCATATACAGCAAGGTCTAGTTGGCAAAGCTGCGCAATTATTGTCACATTGAAGATAATTTTCACTATGGCAACTCAGAATTAGACCACTGGCCAACGGACCGATGGTTAACCATTTTCTTATAACTGGTTTACTCTGTATTGTGCAATGAAAACGGTTGATTACCAGCGCTGCAACTGTTTCCCGTTCGGTGTGCAGCCATCTTGGATTTTTCCCATTGATATTAATGTAACCAAACCGAGGCTGTGAGGTCAAAAAAATAGTCTGGTTCCTATTGACAAAATGATTATTAGCATTCATTATTGTTATTCGATACAAGGAACATGACCAAGATGGAAACAGCATGATAAAGGTCTATTCATACCTTTCTATTGCAACTATTGTTATTTTATACTGGACTAGACACAATTCGGGCTAATAACTATAATCCAACTACGATCGATATCCTTGTGAGAAATAGGCCATAGCTGAATAAAATAAGCTGTAACCATGGTGATGCATCCCTCAATATCCCTCAAGTCGAATTCCGGTCATCTCGTACCCAAACAGGACTACTTAAAGATGCTCACTTGCTGCTTTGATGTTTTTTTTTTAAACACTGTAACTCGAAACAAACTAAATAACTAAAAAACAAACCAGTAAAATAAATAATTCGACTTAAAATAAAAGTAAAAAATTAAGCTTTAGAAAATAGACCATCAAATTACTAAATAATTACAAATCAGCTATTGAACAAAACACAGCTTTCTACTACCAGGGGGGATGGTGGGGGGAGGGAGGGGGGGGGGGGGTGAGGAGGAATGAGAGTAACATTTCTTGAAAAAACGCCGCAGCATACTTTTATTTACTTATAATGGCATTTTAGTGGCATGTGTAGAGTGTCTTGTGGTGTTGGTTTTTGTCATCACAGCGCAGTGTCCTCCAATGAGGACATGATGGTCGACTAAATTAAGAGGTTATTTTTGTTTCAATTTTTGTTTAATCATTATGTCCTTCACTACCCATCTACTTCTGAAAAGCACATACTTTTTGTTCTAAAGCACTTCGAAAAAGACATACGCACGAGAGGGTTTAAAAACCACCTGTTTGAGTTTGAGTTGACTCGTAATAGATTGATAGATCCAAAAACGATCCACATGACCCTTTCATACCGGCGTGCACACACACTAACAACACGCGTGTACTAAAACGCAACTGGTAATCAAACGAACAATTCAACCAGCACTTACTCTTAAACGACGGGTACCCGGGAAAGTAGCATCTATCTTCGAACAACATGGCGGACACAGGAACGGAAGAACAACAAGTTGGCGAACAAAATGGTGATCAAATTCCTGAATCCCAACAGCAGATAGAATCAACTGCGTCCACTCCTGCCAAACCCGGGGACAGTATATTTGCTTCGAAAAGCGAAGATGATCCTGCGTAAGTTGCGGTTTTAAAACGACATGTTCAAACGTCGCAGTGCGTCGTACACGAACAAAGATTTTTTTTTTACATGTGGAAAGTAGCCCATTGTATGTGTTGCATCTTTTTCGTGAAAATTTCCTTTGACGATGTTCGGCCCACGATGTTTGACGTAAAGTTATTTTTTGTTTTTCTTGGATAAGTCATTTGGCATTGAGCTGGTCTTTTTAAAGATGCTGAACTAAAAACAACATAAATTATTGTGCTTTACCAATAAAACTAAATGTGGTTTTCTAGTTATTAAAAAATAGTCCGTGGATTACAATTTAAAATTCAGAGTTTCAACACTTCTTCCGTTCACTGCTGTGGTGGTACATATATGATGCTACACAATGAAATTGGTGAACAACCACACTCACAAATCACAGATTTGGATGCCTGACCCTGTGTGCAATGATAATCGTTCCCTCTCAGAGTCAGAATCATTCATTTTGAAAATGCTACTTGCAAGACTACACCCAGACACCTGTTCAGATTGTAATGTTCTGGAATCTGTCCTTTTATTTTTAATTTTAATTTAAAAAAAAACGGTCTTCTCAACAAGATGAATGACCTGACAGTTCTCCATCCAAATTCTACTTTTTTTTATTTGTAGCTTGTTGTCCCCATTGTCTTTCTCCATAAAATAAAAGCGCCTTGCATCGTTTGGTATATTTGCGCTCTATAAATCCAACTATTACTTATATAAGTAGTATCAATATTATTAAACAAAGTCTGATAGTGTGATATAAACATTCAATGCTTCTTGTTTTCCCTTCATAGGAAAATCTTTGTCGGAGGTTTGAACAGCTGTACTAATAATGGTAAGGACAAAACAAAAGACCGCCAGTTAGTGTTACACAGCATGAGTCTCAATCTCATGCATGAACATAGATCTATGCAAAAATTGTAACTCTTCATCTTCCCAACATGCCCGACGGTCCTGATTATCACAACTATTCAGCCCAGTATATACTTCCTGCGAATGAGAATGGGTTAAGAATTTTGAAACATTCGCTGCGAAAAGAGCCTTGTGACGTCAAGATTTGTATCGCATTCAAAACCACAGGAAGTATAAGCCGGGCTTAACTCAAACAGTGCTTGGTAAACGGCAAGACCTACTTTGCATGTCGGTTACGTTCACACATGTTACCACACTTACTGCCAAAATAAAAAGGTACTGAACTGTGCGCAGTTTGTTTAAACAGTGGGAATAGACTTGGCCCAATAACGAACCAGATATACAATGTAGTGAAGCTAGGATGCTAATGAACTGATTTTCTCTTTTTAAAATTCAAAGCAGAGCCAAAGAAAAATTGAACATGACTACAGTTTTGTTTAGTGTGGGTCTTTTCCTTTTTTCCACAATTACATGAGTAATATATCCTTTGAAATGAAAAATTTATCAATCTTTTCTATTTGTTGCCTTCCAGAAACACTGAGAGTTTACTTCTCTACATTCGGGACAGTCAAAGACGTGAATGTGAAATATACACAGGATAGGATGGGAAACCTAAGAGACACAGCCGAACAAATGCGGTCGAGGGGTTTCGGATTTGTCCTTTTTGAAAGTTCAGCAGCCGTCGAAAGTGTAGGCATTTTTCCATTTCAATATCTTGTATATTTTTATAAGGAGGAGAAATGGTTTTGATGGTTTGACTGTATAATTGAGTCTTTCTCAAAGTCTACATGTTGTAAATGACAACACATTGCACCAAGCAAGTTGTACCTTGATCATCTCTTTAGATTGATTTGGTGCTGTATAAATGCCTATTATTG
Organism: Asterias amurensis; assembly: GCF_032118995.1. Classification (NCBI taxonomy): domain Eukaryota; kingdom Metazoa; phylum Echinodermata; class Asteroidea; order Forcipulatida; family Asteriidae; genus Asterias; species Asterias amurensis. The sequence continues at coordinate 653,017 of NC_092668.1, read as the reverse complement.
TTTTTATATCTTTGCATTCAGTAAGATTGAATGGTAAGGGAGTAGGAGGGTTAACTTATTTTTCTGATTCTTTGCAGGTATTGTCGCAAGAACACACGGTAGATGGAAAAGTGATTGAGGTTAAGAAAGCAGTGAAACAGGGACAGGCAAGATCCAAGAAATTGTTTGTCGGTGGAATTTCCAACGGTATATCCGAAGAGATCCTGGAAGCTTATTTCTCAGCATTTGGAAAAGTAAGTTAGATAAGATAAAAGTAAGTTAGAAAAGTAAGTTAGACAATGTAGGACAGAGGGATCAAGTCGTCCTAGACGACGGGGACCAATTACAAATATTGCTTAACAAACTTCTGCTTAGCAAATATGAGCAGGACACTGGTCACAGGTTTTACATGTGGAAAAAGAACCCAGTTAAACTAATTGCTAAGAGAAGGGGTTTACCTGGTGCTTCTTGCAGTGGCTGCTGAACGCACCAAAGCACCGTTAGAAGGCGTACAGAAATGGGTCTCATAATTCAAAACAAAGCTCTGCTTATCCCGTTGAAAGAAAAAAATAATGAGAGCATTCATACATAAGCGGATTGTTAACAACTTTCTGAAAGTGCATCTCATTTTCTCAAGCCAACACTCTACATTGGGTAAGTTGAATTTTGCTATTAAACAAGTACTCGTTTCATTCTCTCCAAACAGATCTTGCAAACCAAAATCTTTGTTGACCGTGTGACGCAGAAGCGACGCGGTTTCGCCTTCATCCAGTTTGAGAATGATTCAACAGTGGACACAGTTGCAGAGGAAAAGTTTCACGAATTGACGGACGGAACGGAGACGTGTAAAGTAGAAGTCAAACCAGTAAATCAGACAAATGATAGGTTTGGTCGCGGAGGATTCAGGGGTAGAGGAGGATTCCGAGGAGACTTCAGGGGAGGATGTAAGTAATCAACTCGGATCTTAAGAAATACTGAAGATATTTTTTGGGCGATTCACAAGACAATATGCCGTTGGGGTTCAAGGTTATAAAGCTATGAGTAATGAGACTTGAAGGTTTGCATGATGGAAAGACAATAGTGGAAAGACTTTTTTAAGCTTTGAAGAACAAAAGTCTGCTTAGCGTGGGAAAAAAAGCTGCTTAACGAACGTAGGTTACCTGTTACCAGTCAAACTGTCGTGTACCGTTCATGACTCTTGATTGGTTACTTACATACATTTGCATACCAAAGTTCAGAAGGTCATTTCTTAGATTTGATCGAGTGGGATTTTCGTCTTTGAATTTCATATTACTTTATATAGATCCTTCTTAGATTCATAATTGTTTTTATTAAATATCTCTCTTCAGTTGGACGAGGAGGTGGTGGTGGTGGTTTCCGTGGCAACCATCAAGGAAGAGGTAACTACCAAGGCGGAGGTCAATACAACCAATGGGATGGCTACAATCAAGGTGGACAAGGAGGCGGATATGACAACCAAGGAGGATACGATCAGAGTCAATACTACCAAGGTTACGATCAGTCTGGTGGCTATAATCAAGGATATGAACAACAATATCAGGTAAGGATAGATATAGGGTTCCAGATTGGTGTGGTGGGTGTAGCTGGGTGTTACAAAATGAAAAATGTCTTCATGTGCCACCAAAGTGGTCCCGCAGCATGCACTGCAATTGGTTGCTACTAAATTGCCTGCAATAGTTGCTTTGTTTGATAAGGCCCTAAGACATGACATGTTGTAACATAGCTTAGAATGTGCCATACTCTTCCAGTGTTGCTTTTAATTCTTGTTGTTTGTCTTCGTTACAGGGCTACAACTACAACAACTATGGACAGAACTACGGTACTCAGGATGCATCTGCGGGTCAGTATTCAGCTAATGGATCTGGTTTCCAAGCTGGGTATCAGACTGGTGGTTATGATGCAACCAGCTACCCAGCCCAACAACAGTATAACTATGGCACAAATTACGGACAGGGTGAGTAAATACTACTCAAATATAACAAGCCTAAAAATAATAATAACTACCCAACTCATAAATAACAACTACCCAACACAACAGTTTAACTACGGCACAAATTGTGAACAAGGTGACCTAATATTTTATCAAGCTGAGATTTCCAAACTATTTGGAAGTTTGAGGAAGCATTATTTCATTGTTTTTCAGGTTCCTAGCGTCTTGCCCCCATGAATGGGCTGCATACTAGGCACAGACAATGCAGGCAATAATATATTGATATTATTAATGTTGCATTTTTTTTTTTTTTGTGCCTTGGGTGTCTCTATTGAGACAGATATGTGCGTGTTATAAATTAATAATAATTATTATTATTATTATTATTATTACTATTATTAATAATACATTGTGTGATTATGTTATGTTTTGACAGAGGCGTCCAGTTACGGTAAAGCAGCTACTGGAGGTTACCAACACACTGCTGGCCAGCCCTACTGAAAAAACTATTTAAGGTGTGTTGAGGACAAATAAAAAACCAATAAGATTCTGCTAAATTCATGGAAATTCTTTCATAGAATAGGCCTACATGTATGATACATTTAACAACAAATTGGGTTGTAATTTTGGGTTGAACAAAGTTAAACTCAAACTGAATTTCAACCTGCGTTTCCTAGATTGACATGCCATTGCTCTGCCAACTGAGCTACCTAGCTCTAATGTTGGCTGTCTCCCCATTTTGTCAATATCTTTGTTCGGGTGCCAGTCACAAGCCATACAATCTGAAACTGCCATACATCAAGGGATAATAAGAACTAGTACCCTGAACACTAGTCATTGGGCCAAAAACGATCCTGTAATGTTTCTGAATATGCATCCAAGTTTGAAATACACTTTAGAATGGCTGCAAAACAATTATACAAAGATGGTAAAGACAAATCAACCGGTGACTTATTAAAAATACTTTGTTGTAATTTTCTACAGGGGTGTTTGGGTGATCTGACTGAATTGTCTTAATTAATTTCTTGCAGGTAGTGTTTCTCCCTCTAATTTCTCATTCTACATGGCTTCCTTCTCTCCTCCCCCCCCCCCTATAGAGTCATCAGCCCTGTCGACATGGAATCAGTGTCTTGGAGAGCAGCTTTAATGGAGGGATGATGATCACATTTTATTTTGGACAACCTTGAAATAATGAAGGGTTTCTTCACAACGCTGGGTTTCTTAAATCTTGCCCTGACTGGTCGTAGCTTTAACCGTTCAGTTAGACGGGCTTTGACATACATATTCATGGGCTGTAACATGCATATTCATGAGTTTGCTGATAGATATTTCAACTTCTAACTAATGGAAGAACAATTCCACCACCAGGTACAGACTACTCTGTACCCCTTCTCACTAGCTATTAATTGTTTGCTTTCTTCCTGTTTTCACCTTTTATGTTTCACCATTAATCCTTTAGTAAGTGTAATGTGACTCAATGTTTTGGTACCGTTGTACTGTAGTCACTTTCATTCTATGCCTGTGTACTCCACCTGTTTGACTAGATACAGACTTTAAATTTCCAAATTCCACTATTAGTATAGACAATTTGAAAGCACTTTTTGTATTTCATACATTTTGAAAATAACGACAACATAGAAAACACCTATTTTTTTAAAGAAAAAACAATGTCATCCCATCCCAAAACTTTCTCTAAATGATTGATTTTTAAGTGTTGGTAAGGAGTGAAATATTTCTGAGCAAACTTTGTTTATGCCTGTGCATGACTCATGCTGCAGTGTTGTTCCACAGTGGACTTTACGGCCGTCTTTAAAAATTTGGTGGATCAAGTTAATCACACACTTTAATATCAGTCAGATGCCAACTTGTTTGGCGTTACTATGGAAGCTGCCAACTATCTTATAACAGGTTTGATATTTGACTTGAGAGTCATTTGGAAAAGCTGTTTTCATTTATCGTTCAAATCAAAACAATTTAACAGAAAGACAAATCTCTTAGAGGACTTACTTTGATGTGACATTGACATGTGTCAAAAATTCTTGAGCTTTGGAGTTTCTGCTGAACTTATCAGATATATCCAATAAGTGAAGACATTGTTGGATCAAGTTTATCCACCAAAGCCAATAAAAAGGTTGACTTGATTTTTAAAAAGGACTTCTTCAGGATTTCAACATGGTTTCTTAGATTGCAAGAATAAAATCCATGCTGTGATATTAAAGGAATAGTGGTGTCTGTTTTTCTGCAAGGAAAAAGTTACTTTTTAGGGGAAAACCCAAAGCAAATACCATGTTATTATTTGAAGAAGTCCACTTATGTTTATTCTTATTAATTGTGTAGATATTTATACGTGTGAAGTCTGACCACCAGAGATTTAATATGATTGATCTTGGAGTAAATTACGATGAAATGTATTACCAGTCAATGGAAGACATGTTGTTGCAAGCCTAATTTTTGAATTGAGAGTTTGTTGAACTTCGAGATCATATCTTGACTTATTAGGTAACTCTGTGTGTGTATCTTTTGTGGTTCAGACTTGACATTTATCCGTCTTCTGTTTTGTATGCACTTGAGTTTGTGGTTCTCAGTGAAAAAAAAAGTCCTTTTGTTTGATCCTTTTAGTGTATTTCGGTTGTTTATTATGGGATGATTTTTAAAAGGTTGTGAATGGTTTAAAGTTAATAAAATGAGCATTCCTTATGCAGTAAATTTGCCAAAGGTTTTTTTAATGTAATTTATTGACGGACGTGAATCTGTAATAAGTGTTTCTGATGTGTATAAAAAAGTGCCTAGTATGTTTTGAAACAACTTTTCTAATGACGATCTTATTTAAACTAAAATAGTCACTTGAAGAAAATTTTCCAGAAATTTAAACGGTTAAAGTTAAATTTATCCTTTGAAGAAATTTTTAAATTCCTTAAACTGGGCCGTGCTTTCCAAGTGCCCTTGTAACAAAGTGTTTAAGTAAGTTTTGTTAAAACATTTTGATAAAGGTTTTGACATTTTTGATAAAGGTGCAAACATTTTATTGTGTAAAGCTAAAAAGATTTTTTTACAAGAAAAGTTGGAAAAGAAACAGACTGGCTTTCTGATTTTTCTAGATGTCTGTCCATGTGTGTGTTTGGTTGTAGAGAAACATTTCCCCTATACATGTATAAATGGTACCTCTCGTAAAACCATGGTTTATGCTTTTGTTGGGGGGGGGCGTGTCCAGAGAATAATGATACAACGTAAAAAATTGATACTTTCTTTGAAGAAACTAGTCGGCAAGGGTAATTTCAACCGATACCAAATCGGTACCATTAACCACATAATATGCAAATTCCTTAAAAAAAAAACTTCGATCAAAGTTTTATGAAAACAAATACATTGTACATGGGTAACGTGCAAAGAAAGTGCTTGAAAGAAAGTGCTTGACCTTGAACCATTGATCTCCTTGAACCCATGAATGAATGGATTACGGAGCGTGTCTCGTCTATGGCATGCAGAAGTGGCATAAATTCACGTGGGCTTATATTTATGGCGATTGGTGAGAGGGCAGTAAATTTTCAGTCAGAAACTCTAAACTAAGAGAAACCGTCCTTTTGGTTTTACTCGTAATACAATACATTTATATTGCGCATAATGCAGGATCCTCTAACACATAACATAGTAAACAATGACATGAAATATATAAAGCAAAACCACATACATGTGTTGTAATTACAAAAATAAAGATTCAAATAAATGAGTCTTTAAAACTCCAAAGAAATGCTTATTTAAAAGTCCCTTGAAAATCTGCTGAAGAGATTAGAGATTCAGTTTAGCGAACCTGAAGAGGTAAGTGGTGGGGCATTATTTGCCATTATACCAAAGAAAATCTGCAGGAAATCATAAAGAAAGAGGGAGAAAGAAAACCCAATTCAATAATCAACTTTCTTGGTGATAGTGTGATAGTTAGAGAGTGCCTACAAAGTTTCTTTATGAAACACTTGCAAGACATCAAACTTTTGAAATTGTTTGTGTCGGTGGTGACAACTTGACAAGGCACACAAACAACTACACAAACCGTGGGCTTGTTGACTGTCTGTTGTGTAAATTAGAGATGACTTTCTTGTTACGTCAAAACATGGTCTCAATTGTTGGCATGGGTTTAGGCTTTTGATGGAGTTCTTACTTGCACATCTTCAATAGTTTGTTTAAGCATGGAGCTATGCATCGATCACCTTTTATGTTTCCTTCTGAATTTGTTGCTTTGGTGTGCCATACATGCACGACTCCCTTCCGGCCAGCCACATGGATATGCCAAAAAGCATCATGCATTCGTGTGCATGCTGTGCTGCGGCATCCGTCTGCCACACACACACTAACGTACACACGACAATCGCGCCACGAAAGTAAACAACTAAGTTAGCAGTGCACCCTTGGACTTCGCTGTTTACACATTCCTCACTTTGTAAACCCTCTTATTGGGCACCTTCATAATCGACATGAAAAATCTCTAACTCGTCAGTTAGAGTTGAGTGGAGAAGCAAGCTCTGGACGGACATTGACAATCTTAGACTTTAGAGAAAGAACAAGAACTTGTTGACAAGATGAACGCCACAAAACCTTTACTTTCTGTCGCCACTCTTCTAATCTTCAGTTACTTGTGTTTTGTGTTCAATCCTGCGAAAACAAGTGGAACACTGTTATTCAAAGACACCCTTGCTGATCAGAACCAAGTATTAGCTCCTATTGATACCCCACTCTATGCCACTAAGACTGGATATGAGCTGTCGATAGAAACTTTTGGATCGAAAAGTGAACGTGAATTAAACTGGTTTGACCTCGCGAGGACCACCGGAGCAGTCGTACCAGAAGGCCTGGAAAATTGCGCACCTGACGGCGTGTATGTTGTCTACAGACACGGTACTCGCAATCCAGGTGATGGAGATGTGAGGGATGTACACAGCATAATCGACAGGCTTCAGAACACAGAAATCAACCCAGAATTCTACTATCTTCGTGAATTTCCTAAACTACCTGTGGCAAATGCTTCACAGCTTGTGGAAGCTGGTTGGCAAGAATTGAAGATGCTCGCCCACCGACTCTCAACAAAACGTTTTCCAGAATTATTCCCCGACAAAGATTTCAATTTTTCGCGCTACTCTTTCCAGTCGACAAATAAAAGTCGGACAATCGACAGTGCTCGTGGTTTCCTTGAAGGTCTTGTCGGTGAAAATCAGACCTGTACACCAGAATATTCTAAAGATGCCTTCACAGTTGAGTGTTCTGAAAATGAAGCCCCAGTCACTCCAACTTCGACCGTGATACCACACTCCCCAGTTGACAAAGATCCACTTCTGAGGTTTTATGATGTCTTGGAGACGTGCACCGAAGCAGTGAATGGGGGAAAAACAGATTTGGAGCAAGACACTTTCAGAGATGGTCCAGAGGTTGGAGAAGTTTGGACGAAGGTCAATCAGAAACTGGCTCCTCCAGGAGGGAAACCCTTTAATTTATCAAGAGGTGGTTGTTTTCACTTTTAAGATTATCAAAACAAAGTCTACAACTTTTTAAGTTTTAGAAGGAGACTAAACAAAGTTTAGAAGTAGAACTTTTTTTGAAGTTGGCAAAGGAGAGGGGATGGAGGGGGTTAGTAGTGAAGAATTGGATTCCTCCAGAATTATACTAGATTGATGTGAATAATTTGGCAGGACTCAACAAGACCTTGATGAGTTGCATTGCCGTAGACTAATTGTGCAAAAGGAGGTGAAAGAGGTTGCGAGTCAACGGTTCTGCAAGGAAGGGGGGGGGGTGGGGGTTGTCGCCCTGTGTTGCCCCTCTTGTCGCACCCATCTATCTGCGTATACATGCCATGGAACTCCTCCATGCTTATACCAGTGGTGAAGTTTAAGTTGTGATGGAACTTGTGATTTTAAATTAAAAAGAAAAGTTTAGTGTTAACTTTTGTTGAGGTCTCATCATTAATTCAAAGGCAACTAGGTCTAGGTTGTGATGATTTCTCTGAGGCAAAACAAGTTGCTGGTATGGATTTGTACAATTACTGGTAGACCTATTAGCTGAGATAATCATCTGAAACTGGAAACCAATTAAAAAGTAATTTGTTTGGTTTAATAATATTAATATTGCCTACATCACCCTGTTTAATGAGGTGTGACATTGTTTATGATCATCTAAATGGATAATGCAAATTATCTCGTGCTTGTAAAAATAACACATCTGAAAACAACTAGTCATAAACAAAATACACAATGTGTACCAAAACAATGCTCGTTTTAAAATTGTGATCTTGCTTCATACCAATTACTAAAGTTCAGTCAAATTTTATGAAATCTGGTTTTCATTGGGATGGTGCGAATGGGGGGGGGGGTATTAAAAGGAGTTGTTTTTACAGGAGTAAAATTTTAGGGAATAGAAATATCAGTTTCAGCGATCTTGAAATCATCTGAATTTACCAGTAGAAGGACAACAAAAAATGATGGAAGTGAGTTTCACATTTAACCACATGTCTTGTTTGTTATAACATTTTGAAATTCTTTTCTTTGCAGCGGAGGTCATTCTGCTATCTGAGATGTGTGGTTTTGATCTAGCCATGCACAACGATTCCGACACGTGGTGTAAGCTGTTTGAACAACAAGATCTTTATGCACCGGAGTACCATTCAGAGTTGAAGAATTACTGGAACAAGGCGTATGGGTTTTCAATCAACTACAGAATCAGCTGTGAGCTTGCCTTAGATGCTATCAACTACTTAGAGAAGAGAGTTGCCATGCCAACCAGGTAAGAGAAACCACAGTTTGGGAGTAACTTGGCTGCCCCAACTGGTTTACTGGGGTACACTATTGCAGGCCTGTATGATTCGTTTTTGAAAGGGCACAGGCATCAAGGCATTTTCTCCTTGGTAAAGGGCACCCTATGAGGAAATTGTAAAATTCTACTGAGCAGTTCAAGGGCATGAAGGCAATGACCAAAGGGCAAGGAGGCAATTGCCCTCAATGCCTCTGTGCTTGGACCTTCATGGTCTCAGTCTTTGTCATAACCGACTTGTCTCGGTTTGGTCTTGGTTCTCAGAGCTTCAGGGTTCAATCTGGTTCTTATCTCTGTACTAGCCACACAGGGTAGCCTCTATTTTTGCATGTTAAAGTTGTGATCCAGCCTCGGCATTCAGCTCATTTGGAATTGGCCTAAATGTTTACCATATATCAAACTATACATGTAGTACTAACTAGTACACAAACCGGTACTACATGTAGTACCAGTATGTGTCGTACCTTTTTGTACCTGGCACATGGTTTTAAGATGCCAGCCATCTGACTTGTGAACTTTTAATCGGGGAATTTCTGGCTCAGGATTTCCAAAGCAAAGCCTCTGGGTCGAAGGACTAATGTTCAATTTTTCCATGATTAATTACAAACAGAAACCAAAGTTGACGATCAAAGGTGAACAACATTTTTTGGTTGCCATAGGTGTGTGTGTACAAAGTGCACCTAATAAGTTTTTTTAGAAGGTCAATTTCAGAAGCTGAGTGGTTATTGTATTCTTGAACCCTCCCTGAGAGATCCATTGAAATGCTCCACTCTATCTATGATAAAGATCGACACACACCCAAATCCACTTAATGGTGACAAAACAGTCAAACTTTCTGTAAGAGTGCCTTTGAACCACTTTGGTTGATTTTGGCGCTATATAAATTCCCTCTGATTGATTGAGTGATTGATCAAACATTTGGGCTTTATGTAGTATTAAAACCTTGATCTTGATAAAACTCTATGGCAAAGGGTTTAGATCCCTTAAAAACATAGTTACAGTACAACAAAACCTTAAGATGGCACGGCCACACAATTTACCGAATGGGAAAGAAGACTCTGGAGAGCACTATTTTGCAACCCCCTTTTTTTTTTGAGGGGTCGCCATTTGCAAAATAACAAGAATCAATAAATTTGGAGGTGCACTCAAATTTGAAAAATTAAGGAAAAATATGAGGTAATTGAGGTGGCCTACTCGTTTCTTACCATTCAAACTTCAAAAAGTTTGTTGGTTTATAATTTATAGTCATCTTTAAAGATAAAGTGTTTGCCCAGGGTTACAGAAATCATTGAGGGGAAATGACTAAGTGATATTTGCAATCACATGGTGGGGGTGGGGAGTGGATACTGCACGGCAACATCCAAACACACATCATGGCACACAACCTTATATTCAAGAAGCTAGGAAAAAAACAAACCTGGCTGTTAACCAAAATGACTCAAGACAAGCATTTTATTTATGAGGGGGGAGGAGGGAGGGAATTGAGTTGTGGTGGGGGAGGGGGGAGACCACCCCTAGAGGGTGGGGAGCTGTTTGCTTTCTGAGTCTCCCTCTGTTCATGTATTTCCACTTCACTGCTTATGTTTAGATACACTTAAAATAATAACTATTGATGTTGTGTTGTCATTTAGCTTACGAGTAAGACTCTGCTAGGGTTGTAGTGTCAGGCCATTGCATTTATACCATAGCTTACGAGTAAGACTCTGCTAGGGTTGTAATGTCAGGCCATTGCATTTATACCATAGCCTACGAGTAAGACTCTGCTAGGGTTGTAATGTCAGGCCATTGCATTTATACCATAGCCTACGAGTAAGACTCTGCTAGGGTTGTAATGTCAGGCCATTGCATTTATACCATAGGTCCTTTCGGTTGGTATTGGTTAGCAGTCTGCAATCAGCTAACTATATTTTCTGATGAAAAATAATTTTTTTATATTTTTTTGAATCACAGCACTCCTCTTGGGAACTTCAAATTTGGCCACTCCGAGACCATCGTTCCTCTGGTTGCCCTGATGGGTCTCTTCAATGAACCCGTTGCTCTCTTATCATCCAACTTTGACGAACACATCGACCGGGTATTCCGAGCAGGAAACATGTCTCCCTTCGCTGGAAACGTCGCTTTTGCGTTATACCGATGCAACGGAAGTTCCGATACTGTTCATAGGGTGCAAGTTCTTTTAAATGAAAGACCAGTCAAGCTCGATTTCTGCACAGGTCAGTTTTGCAGCTTGGAGGAGTTTAAAGGGGGCATCGAGCGGGCCATCGGGACCTGCGATTTTAAAGAGGAGTGCGCTGCTGCTTTGGATGATGACCAGAAAAGCAACGGCAATATCAACTTTTCTGCCTGTCTGCAGTTTCTTTTAGCATACGTGGCGTTAGTTGGGATTTCTGTGATCAGAGCGTCTTGATAAGGAGGAGTGTAATAATCCAAGTGCTTCTCAGTTGGCCAGTCATTTTAAAAGTAAACTGCGCCAATAAAGTATCTAAACACTTACAAATAGTCAGATTTATCGGAACCTGAATTAGTATGCCAAAGAATAATTATTAATTTCTATTCACCGTTAATTTCTGCACATTTTGACACATCTTGTGTTGCGCTACGATGTTGTTTGGTGGATTTATGGGCACTTGAGTAGCTTAAGGTCGAATTTCAAAAGTTGCAAAAGCCCCTATTCACCCCAATTCCAGAAGGGAACTCACACAAGCCTCACACACAGACAAAATCAAGACAAAAGACACAAACTCGTTTCGTTTACTTGACCATGAAATTTATGGCCGTATCTTTAACTCTAAAACTGCTGATATCCTGTCCTCAATACTTGGTGTGTCCTCCATTACTGTTAACGACAAGGAGTCGTCTTCTCATACTCCAAACGAGACATCTGATCTGTCCCTGGTCATTCCCTTGCCATTTCCTGATCAGGATGCGTCGCAATCCCTCGAGAGTGGTGTCAGGCTTGATGGACTTGTTCACTTTCTTCTGCTGCAGAAGTCACACTCGGGCGGCCACTCCTTGGCAGGTTGTCCACATTTCCCTGAGCTTGGTAGCCATTCCACCATTTTACTGACCGTCGCTGGTGACGTTCCAACTTGATGAGCTGCAGCTCGAATCGACATACCGGCTTCTATCAAACCAACGATCCGTCCTCTTTCCTGTTTGGTCAGTTGAGCCATCTTTCCTGTTATCTTGAAACACCTTTCCCTGTCTTACCATAATCAGGGATTCTGGCTGTTAACCCATTTTGTTGTATGCCTCCCATCTTTGACCCCTTTGCTTGGTTACTGACAATTATTGCTGATGTTCATCGCAACCGATTTATCCAAAACGCGACAAACAAATCATTTATAAAGGGCGGGCAAAAGAAACGCTGATCTTACTCGTCACAATACAACGATTTAACTTGAATAGGGGCTTTTGCAACTTTTGAAATTCGACCTTAAGCCACTCAAGTGCCCATAAATCCACTAAACAACATCGTAGCGCAACACAAGATGTGTCAAAATGTGCAGAAATTAACGGTGAATAGAAATGAATAATTATTTTTTGGCATACTATTTCAGGTTCCGATATATCTGACCATTTGTAAGTGTTTAGATACTTTATTGGCGCAGTTTATTTTAAAATGTGAAAAATATCCGACATGGGCTTTAAAAAAAATGCTGAAAGCATCTCTTAAGCTGAAGGCATAATTTTTTAAAAGTGTGAATTAAAACACTCACAAGAAATGAAATGTTGTCGTCTTGTGACATTCTCTCTTTGCTAAAACGGAACTAAAAGCTATGTATGAAGGATAAATACAGGATTTGTAACAATTGAAACCAAAACTTTTGTTTCTAAAGAGCAATTTGAAAGCTCAGCAAAAAATCAATTGATTCTGCTCACCAAAGAGTTTAATTTATATTTCATCGTGCAAGGATGAGGAAGAAACGAGAATTGTTTACTTTCGTTCAGTTTCAGCGATTCACAACAATCATAACTCTTTTTATCTCAAAGGAGACCTAATCGTTTTTGTAAACACTTTATTTTTTAACATAACGTAGAACTTTCTAGACATATATAGTATGTTACAATTATATTAAAAATTCTAAATACTAATCAAAGTTCATTTTATTGTGTTGCCAAATATATTTTATGATAGTTAAAAAGGAATGAATTTCGCTTTTACAAAGTATTTTTTTTTGTAAAATTAATTTTTGGTATTTGACAATAGTGATTTTTTACAAATTTTATTATGTTAATACGTGTTGTTCATGATCAGCCGTTGAGCTGTTTTTATCAAATTTGTTTAAATAAACATTTTCAATCAATCAATCAATCAATCAATTTTAAAATTAAAATGTCTGGTGGTACATTGAAGTGAACAATGTATTCATTGTTTACAGATCCTTAGACATCCTTTACATTACAACAGGTGGTCAGGGCTCGCATCAATAAAACGTTCATTATTTGACGAAGCAGTACTTTTACTGGCACTCAACTCGTATCTCCCCAACTACATGGTTTTCCATATAGTAAGCTGTCAATACCTTCATCGTACCGACAGAAACACCTGTAGTGAACCGGCATAAATTAATTGTGTCATTATTACTGGCTGAAATGGGCAATAAATAAAACATCTTTGTCAAGCCAAGTATTCTTGCCAACAGCAGACCTTGAAATAGCCCACAGCATTCAGGTGTTGCAGTGGTGCCCTGTGCCTTTGCTACAAAGATGCAAGCTTCCAATACAAGTTTACATTTCCCATAGAAATGTCCTTCAAAGAAACATTTTTCCCATAGAAATGTCCTTCAAAGAAACACAAAGACAAAACCTTATTGTCGATGAGTGGTCTCCAGCTTATGAACTTGCAGTCTATTCCTGATGTCAAGCATGACTGGTTTAATTATCTTAGATTTAGTATAAAATTGCATGAATTTGTGTTGTGTGTGCTAAAATCATTCAAGCGTGTTATAGATTCATTATTTGTTTATTCAAAATGTATCAAATGCCATATTTTTGTTTTAAGTAGAATAGTATATTCATCTGTTAGAATAGTGGAGTAGAGTAGGAAGTTGCATGTTGCCAAATATATAAACAATTTAAAAATTTTTGCCAGAAAAAAAGATTTTATAAGTATTTTTATTATATTGATTTGATTATCGCTGTGCCTTGATTATGATGCAAAGATAAAAATATATCAGCCATGTAAATTATTTCAAAATGTGTGTTCTTTTAATTGACTCGTAACTCATTTCTGTTTACAGGTAAATTATTTTTTTAAAGGGTTGTGTTTGAACACTCCACATGTCATGGGTCATACCTTCACAAACTTTGCTGTGAAGGGTACAAAACAAATACTCCTGAAAAAAGAAACAAACCACAAACGTATTCCTTTTGCTCATTTTATTGAAAAATAGACAATTGCAAAATTGCTTTCTTTTTGTTCACTTTTATCAACATAAAGTATAACATCCACACAGTGGTATAACACAATCAGAACAGTCAAGGAACTTGTAATAATCAATGCATCGCAAAACTACAACGAACGTTTTCTTAGTTCACGTCAACTTTACAAACATTTTTGGGGGTACTGTACATGAGCGTATTACATTACCAGCCACTTATTCACACTCATCAAATATTTATTTACATTTTTTCACTTGACATAAATACAAATCTACAATGCACTTTACCCAAAATCAACATATTTCTTTGAAGGTTCTAGTTTTCTAGTCACATTTTTTTTAAAACAGTACTTGTGTTTGACAGACAGCTGCCTACATCAATCTCTAACGTGCCGTGCTAAAACCATCCGCTTCAGCCCAAACTCTGGGGCCTTTCTCAAACCACGGCTTGGGCTCCGGCTCAGGCTTAGGCTCTGCCTGCTGTGTACGCAGCTTGCATTGTAACTTGCATTTTGGAGCAGCGCGTATTGCACGGATATCAGCACGCGGAGCCTGAGCCGGAGCCCAAGCCAAGGTTTGAGAAAGGCCCCAGTCTACTGACCCAATTCACCTGACAACGTCATACCAATAGTCTTGGTTGCGCTATTTTGGGAGTCGATGTCCCCCTGTGTAACACATAGTGTATAGCACATTATTTGGTTACCATGGTATTGTTTGTGATACAAATAATAGCTCATTGATAACAAACCTTCATATTGCAAACCCCTTAAAAACAGGCTGAAAACACAAACTGACTCCCAAAATGGTAGGCATGGTAGACAGTATCCGTATGTGACACTGGTGTCATCATACTTGAGGAGAGAGAGAGTGTGTAAGACATCTCAGCACATCTCTCAAGACATCTCAACATCACACCGATATCAAGGCCTACATGTCGGTTATCATCTCCTTTCACTATTTCCGAGGAAGTGCCTGATTTTGGCACAAGTCATCACAATTAAACAAACACAATAATTGGTCTCTTCTATAAACATTTCCCCGATATACACAAACACAAACAATGGCGTCACAAAAGTTCTTGATTATTTATAAAACAGTTATTTGTTTATACATTTTAGAATGATATCTGTGGCAGTGTTTCGCGATAACAGGCACATCCTCAAACATCAATGGATTAGGCACGGGACAGCTTAAACATGAAACGGGACCAGGGCCCAATTTGTAAAGCTGTTAAGCAGAAATTACTGCTTACCAAACTTTACTGCTAAGCAACAAATGAGTGGGGCACAAGTTGCAACAATGTTAAACTTAAATAGGAATGTTTTTGTACTGAATCAGCATGGCCCATTATCTTATTGCCCTGGTTGTAATCATTCCAAAGTCATGTGTGCATAACATATGTTGGGATTCGAACCCACAACCCTTTCAATTCAAGAGCAAATATCTAACCAATAGACCACATAGATTTCATAAAAGCTAGAGTGAATAATGTATTTTAGGAGCGGGAACCTCAGGAGTTTTACAGATTAAAATTGCAATGGGTAGAAAGAATATTATTTGTTTTTAACCATACACCAAAGCACTGTATACTCGGTACTTTCCAGAGTCCCGCGTTTGTCACCACATCACAAAATTTAATGTCAATCGGTTATCACTACATGCTGCAGAAAATTAACCTTAATTTTTTTTAGTCAAATTAAGTACAAATTTAAATGTTGAAAATCTCTTTCAACACAGTATCATTACATAACTTTCCTTTAAAGTCATTAAAGCAATTATGTAAACACGAAGGTTCCAACACGAAGCCGTTACACTTTTATCTACTTTCTTTCACAATTGATCGTACTGATATAGAAATTTCTTCCATCAATATACATCGTACAAAGTACTTGTTTTTATCAAAAAGCACACTCTGATAACCTTCAATAATTTCAGTTACATTTCTTTATATTTGTATATAAGGGTCCCTCTTTAAATTTCTTTGGCAGTGACTGATTCATTGTTCATCCTTATTATCCTTCAATCTCATTCAAATAAATGTTAGTTCAATCTGATACGAAACAGCAGATTTTAGCTTTCCGCAAGCTTTTTAACATGCTGAGCTTATAGCTCTTAGACTCACTCTGAAGCTTCAAGAAAACTTCAGGTTCACAGTTCCTCCATGAATTTAGGCTCAGACTCCAAGATTACTTCTTAAGATAATCTAATGGAAACAGTATTTCCTTGTGATCGTAAACAAAAATTAAAGGGAAAACAACAACAAACAACTCGCATCGTTAATTAAACAGAACTCAATCTGCCAAAATCAAACAAAACATGTACATGGTTTTGATAAATTGGAAGAAACAACAGAAACCTGGCAAGAGTTAACCAACAGAGGGGGTACTTTCATATTAGAACTTTGGGAATGCACGAATCACACAGGATGAGTACTGTTCCCAATAATGCGCATCTGTATTATAATCACACGCTACTTGAAAATAAGAAGCCCAGCAAAACAACAATATTTACAAATCAATATCTTCTTGGTATAACACCAATTTTGTTTCTCATCTCCCAAATCTTAATTCAGTAAACTTTTTTTTCTGTACACAAATAAATAAGATTCATAATCAAACTTAGTATCATTCTGAAAAAAAAATAGTGCATAAAAGGCACAAGATGGGATAAACATGAACCAACTCATAACCCCAAATAGTTAATCCATTTCACCTCCGCTCCGGTGCCTTTAAAAAAAGCATTTCAACAAAGCGTATTGTCTTAAACCAGTGGCTATTGACTCAACAAATCTTAAGCATCCATTAATGCACTCAGTTGATCCACTTGGCTAATCCTCTCAGCTAATCCAGAGTCAATGTAGTTGTATTCTATTACTAGGTGGTGATGTATTTTATCTTCTAAATCGTTGAGATAGCTTAAGCCTAGGTGCTTTGCAGTAACATGTCTCAAGGTGGGATTCTAGTGATGTGACTTAGATACCCCTATGTTCCAACAATCCTATTATTTTCAGATGAACCCCTTCTTGAATTACACACTAGGGCCAAAGCTTTAAGACAGTGGACACTATTGGTAATTGTCAAAGACCAGTCTTCTCACTTGGTGTATCTCAACATATATGCATACAATAACAAACCTGTAAAAATTGAGCTCAATTGGTCATCGAAGTTGCGAGGTAATAATGAAAGGAAAAAACACACTCGTCACAAGAACTTGTGTGCTTTCAGATGCTTGATTTTGAGACCTCAAAATCTAATTGTGAGTTCTCGAAATCAAACTCGTGGAAAATTACTTCTTTCTCAAAAACTACATTACTTCAGAGGGAACCGTTTCTCGCAATGTTTTATACTATCAACAGATCTCCATTACTCGTTACCAAGTAAGGTTTTATGCTAATAATTATTTTGAGTAATTACCAACAGTGTCCACTGCCTTTAAGGTTAGGGCTAGGAAATACATTAGGGGTATCAGAGCAAAGCGGAATAAAGTGATGTCGAGATAAAGGTGTATAACAAAATTCACAATTAAGGTTAAGCTTTGGCATTTTTGGAATAGTACATTTTTTGTTTTCTCAAGAAAAATATTATCAGGAATCAACGATCATGTATTGAACTTGTTAGAGCTAACTACTTCAAGATCCAACTACTTCAGTGAATGATTTCCTTTGTATAGCAGACCTAAATGACACACAAAATGTATCAGTTGCGGTCAAAAAGGATATGTTTACGATGAAATTAGTTATAATGCGTTTACACCACAGCAGCTCTATGAAGATGGGCTCGGTTGATGGTAATGATAATAATGACCAAAGCATAGTTCAACAACATAACAGTACGTACAAGTTGCAAACAAACAAACAAAGATCGTTCGTTTCTACCTTTTTGCTATTTTAGTTTTGTGCATTATTTCAAGCCATCGTCAAGCTCCCTGATTGCATTAACAACAAACAAATACTGACGTCCAACACCCCAAAATGAAACCTGACTATTTTGTTCTCCCTTCAAGCCACAGTTTCATTACATTAATTTAAATGGAAGAAAACAGCTGAACCATGAAAAAGACCCGGCAGACACAAAATTCATAATCATCTTCAAGTCAGGCCATTAACATTCCTAATCATGAGAAGTTGTTGACCAACCATTGAAAGATTCAACTGCAATGGTGGAAGATGGTTGCAGAGCCTGGGGTCCATTTCACAAAGAGTTAGGACTAGTCCTTACTTAGGACTAGTCCTAGGAGATATAAGAAACTTATGGGTAGTCCTATGTTAGGACGAGTAACTCATCCTAATTCGAGATTAGACTAGTCTTAACTCTTTGTGAAATTCACCCCTGTGCACAGAGCTAAATGTGTACATGTGTACTGTGTACACATGTACATGTACAAGATGCATTCACCACATCATGATAGTGCAGGCTGGCATAACTTGTCCATCAATCAAAACCACCATGGGTGACATTGAATGGTCAGACAGTAGGAGAGTTGACTGTGTACTGTGTAGATGCCTTCATCACATGATATCATATTGCAGTCTGAGATAGTTGTATCTATCATTCAAAAATGCAGTCAATGATATTGAATGGTCAGACAGTAGGAGGGTTAACTGTGTACTTTTTACCACATGATATCATATTGCAGGCTGGCATAGTTTATCTATCTTTTAAAACCACAGTGGATGATATTGAGTGGTCACACAGTAGGAGGGTTAAAGAGCTTCTTTTATTTCCTTCTTCAGTCACACCTGGCAAGGTTTTTCAGTACTTTCAGGTGTTGGGTGAAGCTGGTTGTTATATTAAGTCCACCATGTATCGAGTAGTCTCTTCAAGAGGTGACCCTTGAGTCTGATGCTTGGCAACGAGAGCTTCTAATAACTTCTGATGTTTCTTAAGATGCTGAATCCAAGAAAAAAGAAACAGAAACCTTAAATTAGCATCCATGCTTTCTCTTACGGATGTAAATAAACATAAACATAAACACCAGCTAAAAACTTCATAACAATTTCTTGAAAAATTAATTCAGATCATTAAATAATTTCTAGAAGTAAATAAGACTAAGGTAAGGAGTTTATTTGATTAGGAATACATCTCAATGTGACAAGATGTTAGTTATTATTGGTATAACATTGATAAACATAATGAACTTGGCAAAAAAGTAAGTTTTAAATAAAGTGCTTATTACAATATTTGTCAGTATATTTGTCAGTATTGGTATACATTTATACGCAAAATGAACTTAGCCAAAAAGATGTAAATGCAGTAAATGGCAACTTATATTATTTTTGGTACAGTATTTTATATAAGCATGATGAAGTTAGCAAAAAAGTAGGTGCAAGTGAAATGTTATTACCAGATGTTAGTATTGGTATAGCATTCATTTAATAAGCATAAAGAACTTGAAAAAAAATAGTAAATGCAGATTTTATAACAAGATGTTAGTATGATATAACGTTTGTAAGCATATTGAAGGGTGCAAATGCAATTGTTTTTTATAAGCAATGTTTATGATGTACTGGTAGACTCTAAAAATTTATGCCAAAACAATATAAACATGCCTAGACTAATTAATCATCCATCTGCAGTAAAATTGCCAAACAAAAAGAAAACGAAAGAAAACTGGGGAAGGATTTGAGGATCTGAGAGCTAAAACACATTGATAATTTAATATGGTTCCGTGCCTGGAATTACATGCAGGCAACGGAGGTCATGACCATTGAAATGTGAGATAAAGAAGTGATTTATTTTCAACATTTCAAGCTTTGTACTCTAGTCATAGACCGTTTCGCAAATACCCATTCTGCAGACGCTAACTGTTGAATGAGGAGCATGCTGGTCTATCTAGGGGTCAAACTTAATCACTAGCTAGACCAGCATGCACCTGATTCCACGTGTAACGAGTGTTTGCGACAAGGTGACGGACCGTTAATTCAGCACATAGCTACTCTACCATACAGAAACCAATTAGTTGTGTGATTTCGAAGGATGAGATAAGAATAATACAGATATGAAGAAGGGTTAAAGCTTTAAGACATGCAAGAAAGTAAGATGGAATCTCACCAAAGTAAGACAGAACTGGGATACAACTAACACTGTACAGTCACTCTTAACTACAAAGCCCACTATGCGTACTCAATGCGCTTGGACAACAACACATCTAGAAGACGAAGCTTAGCCTTGATTTGCTGTAGCGGGAAAGGTACAGATACAAAGAGATGTATACAGGTTAAGGTACAGGCTATCCTCGCTGACTGCATAAGAATGTTCACCTATGTGCAATTAGCGGTAAGTAGCAGGGTAAGGTTACCTCCAAATGTAAACCTGGGGTCAGTTTCACAGATCCTGGAAGAGTATTTCCTATATATGAAGTGGTCATTGGCAGATTTCACATTTTAAGACTATTGCTTACTGCAAGCAAAGGTTAAAGCAAAGGTTAGAGCACGCTACTTTACCAGCAGTTCTTGTCAGAAGATAAGGGATGCAACAATGGTAATTCGGTGTGAATGCACACACACACTGTAAAATCTATTCATCATTTTGTAAAAAATACTTACACATTTTTGTGTCTATAGTAGGCACAAAAAAGTGCTTTCTGGTAAAAATGATTTATGAAAGCAACTCAGAAAGTATTGCTTATCAAGTATACTTGCTTATAGGCTTTTTAAAGTTGGACCCAGACTTGAGTTTCATAAACCTGCTAAGCAGAAAATAAGCAGAAAATAGCTGCTAAGCAGAGTTTTGTGCCAACAAAAGCAGTTAACCTGTTAACAACAATCAGTAGCTGCAGGACTTGGGGTACAGTAATTTACTATTCACATAGGACATGATGTAACACAGAAAGTGGAAAATGCATTCTTTACAAAAAGGAAAACAAAACACTTGCAATAATATAAAACAAATTCACAACAGAGTAACCAAAACTTTAAAGGTAGGGCCATAGATTGATTTTGTAAAAAATGTAATGCTGATTTATTCGCAACATTTTCAAGTGAGTGAATACCACTGCGTCTTGACCTACCTTATATTCATTATACTGAACTTCCATTGGGATTCGATCCTCCTTCTGTACATGGCGACCTGACTCCTTGAAGAAGTTATCTTCAAACTCTTTGAGGATTTTGCGTAGTCTCTTCTTGTCTTCTCTAGACTGATTCTGCCTGGCTAATAATTCACTTCTGCATAACAAATTTAAAAACATCAGAAATTAATTTTTTTTATATTTTCATACCCCGTAACATTTATGAGTTAACTTCACAATGCAAACATTATCAGGTCTGGATTTCTGGTCTTGGCCTACAAAAATTGCCCCCAGACTTATAGTTTTTTCCAGTAGAAGTGCCAAGATAAGACTCAGTATAGTCAGATCCCCTTTCTAGAAGAAGAATCAAGTATTGATCAATACTCAAGCACACAGGGAACATGACAAAATGCTTGAAGCCTAACAACTTACAATGATGCCTCATGGAGATTGGAGGCCATTTCCGAAGCCGTCTCTTCCCTCCCTCCACTACTACTCCGTCGACTCTCAGCAGGACTAGGATAGCTATCATCCAGGTCTATATGACTCAGTAGTCCCTTCACATCCTGAGTGACGGTGAAATCCGTTGTTTGCATCTCTTCAGATTCTTCATCCTCACGATACAGGCTGTGAATCTGACCCTAATCAACAAGAACAAAAAAATCAAGTCAATGTTCACTTCCCTTTTTCAGCCTTCGAGGAAAACTCTGCTTGGGTCAAAACCTCAGGCCCCTTTTTCCTTACTTTTTCAGCTAAAAACTTTGCAATTACCGAAAAAATAACCAGGCTGTGAATCTGACCCTAATCAACAAGAAAATAAAATCAAGTAAATTTGCACTTTTTTTAAAAGCCTTTGAGGAAGACTATGCTCAGGTCAAAACCTCAGGCCACTAACTGTTTCTTTCCAGCATTAAACTTCGCAACCACAAACAAATTAAAACATCTTGGATAAAAAAACAACTGAAGCATGACATTGACAAAACAGGGAAACTGTCACATTAGGGTAGAGACGTCTACTAATGTGTTAGAAACAGAAAATAATACCGAAGATGGCAGATGAGAACTTACCATTTGTTTGGGCTGGAATTCTTTAGTTTCTTCATGTTCTTTAATGGTTTGTAAATCCACAGGTTGCCCATCATCGGGCTGTCTAAGATCCTATTGAAAGGAAAGTATTTAGATTGGATTAAAATCTACACTTGTCTGTTAGTTAATAATTAATTATATTAATTGTGTTTTATAATAATAATAACAATAATATCATTAGATTAGGCCTATAAAGCGCCTTACATTCATGACTTGACCCAAAGGGATAGTACAAATTAAAACACCACCAAACAAAATGATAAAATAGTCAATAAGCATTTAAAGACGACATAAAATAATATTACAAGAACTAGGCCAATAACTAAAACTACACATCACAAAAGTAAACAAATCATGAAAAGTACCCCTCAAAAAATAACTGAAATAGTCAATGAACATTTAAAGATGACATAAAGTTAAATAACAGTCAATAAGCATTTGAAGATGAAATAAAGATCAAATAGTCAATAAGCATTTAAAGATGACATAAAATATTACAATAACTAGGCCAATAACTAAAACTACACATCACGAAAGTAAACAAATCACGAAAAGTTCCCCTAAAAATAATAGTTTGTTAAAGGAGTCCTAAATGAGAGTAACAAAAGCATCCACACAAATATACAGCCAGTCACATTTAAAGTGCTAGATGTTTTTAGAAAACCGTACAAATTGCATACATGTATAACTGCAGAGAACACATTTACAAAACAATAGGAGAGTCAATGCAGTTTTGAAAAGATAAAAAACACACAATTACACAGATGTGTGTTGACAGTACTCTGGAAAGTATTGAAAACACAGTGCTTCAAATACATCAGGTTGTGGGTAAAACACAAGAAGATATTTTCAACATGTCTTTATCCCAATGCAAATACAACGAGAACTGTCTCACAATGATTCAGCTCTTTAATTATAAAAGTCTGTCTCAATATAAATCAAAGGTCCAATTGCAGGAAAACGTTTAATGTGATATAGGAAAAGAAGAAAATTAAACAAGTTGAAAGAAAATAGTTCAGATTGAAGAACTTTGGGAAGAAGCAATAATAGTAATAGTACATATCAGTAACACATGAAGTAAAACACTTATATAACACCCAATAACCGAAGGGCTAAGAGCACATCACATAAATAGAATAACAAATCAAAAATATTCCACACACATAAATTACAAGAATTCTAAAACAGGACAAACTTTCATCAAAAGATATCAATCACAAAGTTTAGAAAGATCAACAGATTTTGTGTAAAAAAGGCATTTAGGCATTCTAATTTTCATGACAGTAACTTGGGGCTAATATCTTGAATCCTTCGTTCTTAGCTTACCAATCTGACTAGTAGTTTCTTAACATTCCTATAACGGTCGTACAAAGGCTTCATCAACTCCTTGGCTTCCCTGGTACTCTGAAAGAAATACAACAAGATAATAATAATTATAAAGAAACTTTATCAAGCGCAGTATTGTCGTAAAATAGCCTCAAAGCGATAATAGCATAAAAATTGTATGAAAGTTAACAAATTACATCCATAGATTAGATAAGGATTAAGAAATAGATGGTGGTCTTTTGTTGACGAAACTTGAGGGAAATTCAAGTTACCAAAAATTTGAGACGGACTTCAGTACGAGTCCTGGGTTAGAGGCATACAATTCTGCTTTTAACTTGGTTTAAAAGTGTGGAAAATGCCAATAAGCGCTTCCAAAGTAACAAGCAACACTTGATTATTCTATTAGCTACTTTGTAAATGGTAGTAAGAGAAGCATGGGGTAATGATTTACTGCCATGCTTACCGGTCTGCCATATTTATTTTCCATTTGTAGTAAAGCTTTCTGGATCGCTGTCTTCTCCTCCTGAACCTGTTCTTTGTTCATCATCTGGGAAAAAACAAAAGATAAAATAATTTTTTTTATTTTATACTTCTGTCAAAGTTGCTAAAAGTAATCTTTTACTCCGAGTATGCCAGGTGCCTATCTCGGTTGGAAAAAAAACATGCAAAAAAAAAACACGGAAATGTCTGAGCTTGTAACAATTTCATCTTGCAATGAGAGTGATTTTGTACAAATTTCACATTTATCTATAACTGACTTACAAATATATCATCAGGTCTTTGAGCTTCGTCTCTCTTTTCTTGAAGTCTATCTTCCGTTTCAAGTAGAGCCATCTCAAGACTTGATGCGCCTTCATCCTCATACTGCTGTGAGAGGCTGTGTCCGCAGAGCATATCGGATGGTAGAGTGGAGGATAGTGGTACCTTAGCTTTAGCTGCATTCTCTTTGGCTTCTAGAAGAGGGTAAAGGAGGGAGAGAGGGATGAATAAGGAAACAACATAATTTCAGTTTATGCATAACCCTAAGCCAATGCATAACACCAGCCTTTAAAGTAAACAGCTTTTTCCCCAAAGCAAAAGTGCATTATTGACATTGTCTGTTGCAGCTAATGTTAATTTTATAAAGCAGAGATGCATAACAGGGCCACAGTGGTGAGACGCGAACTATGGCCACAATGGTGAGACACGAACTAGGGCCACAGTAGTGAGACGTGAACTAGGGCCACAATGGTGAGACGCGAACTAGGGCCACAGTAGTGAGACGTGAACTAGGGCCACAGTGGTGAGACGCGAACTAGGGCCACAGTGGTGAGACGTGAACTACGGCCACAGTGGTGAGACGCGAACTAGGGCCACAGTGGTGAGACGCGAACTATGGCCACAATGGTGAGACACGAACTAGGGCCACAGTAGTGAGACGTGAACTAGGGCCACAATGGTGAGACGCGAACTAGGGCCACAGTGGTGAGACGTGAACTACGGCCACAATGGTGAGACGCGAACTAGGGCCACAGTGGTGAGACGTGAACTACGGCCACAGTGGTGAGACGCGAACTAGGGCCACAGTGGTGAGACGCGAACTAGGGCCACAGTGGTGAGAGGCAGGCACTTTACATACTAGCCACTCATACCATCCTTAGCAAGTAAAGTCAACAAAATCATCAGGGCTCATTGTGCAAATGTACCCCGGACTTGCACTGTCTATTGTGAAAGAGAATTGCCAGAAATCTGTAAAGAAGTTTGATACCTTTAAGCTGTCTATTTGCTCTCTTTAGCTCTCCCATCATCTTCTTAATCTCAGGTTGAGACGTCTTGTGATTATGAGATGGCTGCAAACAAACAAAAACCTAATTTGTAAAATGTTTGTGAGTTTGCAATGGCATGAAAAGATTATTGTGATTGCCAATGTGTTCTTGGAGTAGAAGCCACTGCTGAAGCCATCAATTCAGACACCACCTAACCTCTACACGACAAATTATTTAGTGGTTTACTTAAAAAGCAACATCTCAATCACCTTATAGCCGCGCTCCTCTTCAAACTCTACCTCATACTGTCGCATCTTTCTCTTTAATACTCGTATTTGTTTAGTTAGTTGCTTCACTGTGGTTTGATCAGTCTCCTCCTGAAGCTTATCAGTTCTCTTGGATAAACTATGTAAAAAAATAAAAAATAACAATTGTTATAGTAAGAGTAGATACCATTAAATGCAGGTTATCATTTCTGTAGCGCAGAAAGTTGCTTAGAAATGACAAATACAAAACTGATAGATCAAATTGGGTCAAATTTCAAGGGGCACTGTTTTCTTGATCATAGCGAGTCTGTGGCCTGCCACTCAATTCTAAACTCTCATCCAGTTATTCCACACACGCATGTGATAATAATTATGGTGCCCTATAAAGATTTAGTTTGTGGCGTGACGGTTAACACATGCACATCTAAAAAAAACTGGGTGAGAGTTCATGTTTCCATGCCTAGCCACAAGCAGACTATGATCATGACGACGTTGCCCCTCTAACGGAGTGAAAATAGTCAGCGTTAACTGCTTTGAAGTGGTATGAAGCAAAAGCTTGCGATTATGTTTGCAGTGGAATGTGCAGATTTAAGCTTAGCCCAACTGTGACAGTGAACCCAATTACAGTTGGACCCACTGCAATGGAATGGCATTTGAATCTATTTGGGCTGATGTTACAGTTGGGCTTTAATTAACGATGGGCTAATGAGAGTAACAATGACATCTGTTTCCTGTAAGACAAACATAGCTTGCTGAGAGCAAAATTAACGTTATTTTTACCCAAAAAAGATATTACCCAGTTAACATTTTAGGACAGTTATAAATAAGTTAAGCCAGTTATTAAATTTAAAGATAATTATTAAGAAAAAACCTTCATTTGAAGCAAAGCAAAGCAAAGCAGAGCAAAAAAGAAATAAAAACGGAAACATTTTACTTATGGACTGCCCCAAAACAGACAACTCAACCAAACATTAAAGCAACCACCCAAACAATTAATACATAACACGAGGCCACAAACTTTAACGAATGTCAAATACAAAGCAGAATAAATAGCAAGCAGCGATGCCATTAATGACAGAACAAGAATGGCGATGAGGAAACAGTATGACAGGTCTGGAATTTCATCTTTGAACACGTTGAAAGAGCACTTCCATTGGAAAATCCTATAGTCAATGGGAAACTTATGAAGGGCACCACATGTACGTAGGCCATGGCCTGAGATGCCCAAGTGTAATTGCAGGCCTGGTAAGAAAAGGGAACACACGCCCAAGATAGAGCACTGATCACACATCTCAGTAAAGAAAAGATGGAATTCTTGAAGCAATTTTTAAATGATGATGTTGGCGAGAAAGTCATTTATGATGGGCGCTTTTTTATCAAGGAGATGTACACTTGGTAGCTGTAACCATGGCCTATGGCTCTGACTGTTGGACATTCCATACATCCTCTCATAATCAAGTGGCAATCAAGCCATAGCCGTAACCATAGCGTATGGCTCTGACTGTTGCTAAGAACATTCCATACATCCACTCATAATTTATCAAGTGGCAATCAAGCCATAGCCGTAACCATGGCCTATGGCTCTGACTGTTGCTAAGGATATTCCATACATCCACTCATTATCAAGTGGCAATCAAGCCATAGCCATTAATTCAGACACAGCCAAGCAACATTTCTGCCAAGCGCCTGAAAAATCAACCCTACACCTACACAGTGTACAATCCCCTATAAAGCAATGGCATTCGAGGCATTTTCTTAAAAAAAATTATTTTTGGTTTGCGTTTTTTTTTTTTGCAATCAGGATGAGGTTAAGACGTTGGATCGGTACGCACCCCAGCAGTATGGACTGCGCTGACGGTGGGGAGGGTGGAACATCCGTGTCATGTGACACACTGTGTAGAAAGACGAGAAACAACATCAACACATCACATAACAATCAAGGCATTGGAGTAGGTCACATTACTTGACGAATAACATGACAAGGGTTTAAGTTAATAGACCTAGGATTAATCCTATCACGAGTTAGGACGAGTAACCCACCCTAGCTTAGGATGGGTTCAATGCAGCCTAATGTCTATGGATGACGAGAGCAAGCTAGTTGAGACGTTGAGACCAATTTAAGAACTGACTCCGCGGTAGTACAGTTATCATGATCCTATAAGCTTAAGTAGTAGTCCCAGCCTTTTCTCTATACCATCCGCCCGGGTAATATTTAAAAAGCAGGACAGTTCTTTTCTGAACTGAGAAGTCCCCAAACCCCCGAACATCTTTTATCTACCTTGGTAGTAGAATAAAGCAAGGCAGTTCTCTAAGAACAAACTCTACCTGGCAAGTGGTGTTACCGCAAACCAAATATACAATGATCCTGAAGAAGTTAAACAAGGAAGGAAAATGAACTACATGTACATAATGTCATTGGTCAGATTGATGATATTAATTGTTATACACTATTATTACATTAATGGTTAAAGAATGTGATAATTGCTCAAATGAACTGGATGAAGAAGTGATTCTACATCTAACCTGAAGTAAACTGAAAGTAATGCCAATTAAAAACCAAATCAGATAAAATACAAAGTGTTATATTATGCAGACAGACATGAACTAAACCTGCTGCATGATACATTGAACAATCACCACCACCTGTCTACAACAAATTTCCTTAGAAACAATTAAGACCATAATGATCAGTTTATCACCAAAATAAATGAAACATGAAAGGGTTAATTGGGACACGATCTCTATATACCTATTGCACAACGCCCAGCGCACTATGCACGCTTATCCTGTCCACCATGTTGGCAGGCAAAGTACAACAATGGTGGAAGTGATAGAATGGGCATTGTGGGGAGGTGCGTTCCGCGTTGTGCAGGGGGGTCAATAGATCATATGTAAATACACACATCTTGTCCTTCGCTTCGAGGAGTAAAACAAAAACCATAGCACCAGTTACAAGCAATGAATATAAGCACAGTATATGAACCGGTAACCTGTGCATCTGCTAAGCAAAAGTTAACATCTTTAAGATATTGGGCCCTGGTTGATAAGCATGAAACTAAAGAGAATGGGATGATTGATGGATTGGTTGTGATGACAGAGAAAATGAGTAAGTCACACCTGGTGAAGTTGAAAGGTTTAACTCCAGCCCTTGGGGATAATGGGGCTTCTCCTTGCCGTTCAGCAAGACTGTATTATGAGAGGATTAGGCCAATCACACCATTAAGTCACAACAAAAATAGTTAGAACAACTTAAAGAAAATAAAACAAATCTAAAAAAAGAGGATTGCAAAAGATGCCCTCTTGGTGTCATGGAATCTGCTCGCATGATATTTGGCCCCTGGAAAATTGTTTACAAGGGCCAACAAACACGTACACATGGTAACGGCTTTAACAGACTTTTCATGCTTTTAATAAAAGGTTTGCAGATTTATCCGAGGGCAAAAATAAAATCGGACATCAGACTGAAGGTGGAAAAATATCATGCCTGTTCTGGCTTAGAAATATGTGTCTTGTTCTGTTATAATCGACCCTACATCGATGTGTGACAAGCATTCTAAACCGAGGGCTACCCCAAGACAAAAGAGCAAAATCAAATCACCTTTATACATTATAAACATAAAATACATTGCAACAACTATTGACAGGCATTTGTGTTCAACAAAACACAGAAACCAAAAGTATCATTCACAATGAAACTGGAAAAAAATGCAGTGAATGTAAATTCAGTTTCAGTAATTGTAATTATTAAAGGAGACGATGTAAACTTACTGAGTGATAGTTTGCAGTTTGAGTGAGCGTGGGGATAACATAGCCTCTTGACTGTTATCATGGAAATGGTGTCTTGCTTTCCAAGCTGGAATCGGTTCTATTTGGAAAAGAAAAAACATTTAAATGAAATACAATATGTGAGCCATTGAAATTAGGATGGTAACTTCAGGAGGTATGTTGTGATCGACAGTTGAGTGCATTGGACTTGATGTCTGGTTGCTGGGTCATAAGGGTGTTGGTTCGAGTTCCTTTCAAGACACTGGGTTTTTTGAGCCAGACACTTTCACTATAATTGATTCTCCCTACCCAGGGTTGAACGGGTTGCTGTGAGGGTAGAGCAGGTTCTTGTTATTGATTTAGTGTGCTACATATCTTAGAACAGGATATTTATTAAATGCAAGCAAATAATAGCTGTTTTTTCCACTAGGCAGGCATAAAATGGTCTGAAAATGTGACAATTCTTGTCCCCACAATTTTGAAAAAATGAATTCCACTGAGGATTTATGGTCTGGGGGGGGGGTGAACTCTTTTATTACATACCTTCCCCATCTGCATGTTCATGTAGACTGGTTAGATTCAGCGGTGGTACCGTATGATCACGTCTTAGCGGTGACCGTGGTGGGGATAACTGCCCAGCATCCTTCCCATTAATCAATGCGCCCAGCTCCCCTGACAAGATGTGGCTCTCATCGAATGTTTTGTGGGGATAACTCAGATCAGCGTGGGAGTGTTTCTTTCTTGGTTTGGGCTGAGGGGTATTATCTGGAAACTCTTGTAGGGTAGGCTGGGTGCCTGGGATGAGGATTGAAAGCGGCTCTGTGAACGGCAGGCTGGTGGCGTCTTCTTCTTCCTCCTCTGGCTTGTTCATTTCAGATTTTGACTTCCTGATAAATCAAAAACAGAAGTTAAGTCATTTCTGTATAAAGAGTGGAAGATTTTGTCTGATTTTAACTCTTTTATGAGCCGTTCGTCGCTAGCAACCATTCAGCAAAACCTTTGTAAAATAAAAAATCATTACACACATTTTTCAGATTGGGAAAGAGGACTCTTGACGGTGCTTTTATTTTTTTGGGGGGGGGGGGTGGGGTGGGGATGGGGTAAGTACCTTTTTGAGGGAGATCTTCTATTCCTGGGAGGTGCTATTCTTCCTGCTGTCAACTGCAAAAAAAAAAAAAAAATAATAATAATAATAAAATCATCTAAGCTTCCTTGTTAGAAATTCTAATCTTAAAAGGGTAGAATCGGTTGTAACTACAGCTCAATTTCATTGAGCTGTTAAAATTATTGTTCAACAAATTTCTGCTCAGCAAAAAGTGGCAGGAAACCAGTCACAAGGTGGTTTGTGTGACATAACATATCAGCTGGTAACAACGCTATTCTGGTAGGCAGAAATGTTTTATGCTTAGTTACTTTTTATGCTTTACAGGGTCATGCTTACTAGCCAAAATGAGCTCAGGTATAAAAAAAAACAAATTGTGTATGGCCTCATTGTTTTGACCTGGGGGAAGTGTTAATCAAAAACTGATGGCAACTCTGCCAGGGTTAGAAACTGACGCCTTCAACACTTCTAGTCTAAGTGTACATACCGATTTCAGTGTTGGTGAGTTGCATGAAAGACTGTCAAAATCAGCATCAATGTTTCCAATCGACGACTTGCTGGCTAGATGATGCGTGTCTGTATTAGATCTACTGCTACTGTTGAAAAAGATCAATTTAGAAGTGGTAACTTCATGGAACATTGGTGACACCCCCTTCCCCCCCTCCCCCCACTCCCAAAAATAAACAAAAAATAATATTAAATAATAATAAACAAACACGATGACAAACTGTTTAGGCTTACCTTAATGGTTTAGATCTTGGTGATTGTGATCTTGGTGATTGGGATCTCGGAGATCTCGACTTCGGCGAGTCAGACTTTGGAGAATATGACCTTGGTGAATTTGACCTCAGCGATTTTGACCTCGGGGAATCTGACCTCGGTGATTTTGACCTCGGTGACCCAGACACGGGTGACCTAGATTCTGGAGAGTTCTGATCATGATTTTTAGATTTTAATAGATTTGCTTTCGTTCTGGAGGGTCGAGACGGTGGGTCTGGGGCTTTACTTCTTGATGGTGGACTACGACTGTTTGTTCTTGGGTCCTCCTTGATTTGTTGAACTGCTGAGGTCGTTGGTTGTTTCCTTTTGGGTGCCGGAAGCTCATTCTAGACAAATAAAACAGGTTTCCAAACATAAAAATCTTACAGGTACAGTTGTGGGATCATAGACTGGTAACTTCTACAAAAATGAATGACAATAAAAACTTGCTTGGTGAGAAGCCCTGCAGCCGCTAATAGAACAAACTACATGTATTTTGAAAAAAGGATTGCCTTTGATTGAACTATGGTTTGAATAATGGTTCACAAAAACAGTTGAACCTGAGAAACAATTCATGCATTCAGTAGATTCTGAATAGTTGTGAATGATTATGTGCAGTTTTTGGTAATACTTTGTGAGTTTCCTTTTTTACTTTTCTGCTATTTTTCTTTTGTTAAGCACTTTGGGATACATGTAGTTTCTACATAAATTATTATTATTTATGATTAAAATTTCCACTTACACTTCCAGGGCTGATGACTATTCCTTTACTCTCAAATAATTCAAAAGCTTTTAAAGATGGGTAGTGTTTCCGCTTGACCTTGGGTGAACTTTCTGGAGATTTATTGTCAGGCGCTGAGGTGGAGGGTCCTGAAGTCGCAAATGATCGGATGCGATCTTGAACGGATGTGAAGATCTCCTCGATTGGGGAGTGACTCCGCCCATCAGGGAAATCAGTGCCGTTACTGACAAAAGAAGACAGAAAATTAGTGGTGTGATTGTAGACTTAATATTAAAATCCTGGGAAGTGGATTGCACTCCTCACAGAAACATTCTTTCAGGGTGTTACATATGAGGATTTACTTAAGACTCTCTATATCACACTTGTATCTTCCTTTGGCATGTTTGGTCTAGAGGACCAGGCCCCCAGTTAACGTCTTTCAAGAAGAAAGAGGGAGATAAATAAACATCAGGAAAAATCTCAACAAATCCAACCTGGGGAAGGGGGGGGGAGAGTAAGAAAAAACACAACAATTTGAACTGATGCTTGAAAAGATGACATTATTAAAGATAGAAATGAGATTGCTTACAGGTTATCTTTGCTTTCCTCTTGCTCCTCTTCCTGAGTCTTCTGCCATCTTCTTCTTGGTGAAGGCACAGGTGCTACTAAGGAAAAGAAACAAAACTTCCAAATAAAATGTTGAAATTGTGAAGACATTCCATAAACATGTACTTCAATACTAGCTGGTTAAATCAAATAATTGTTGACAGAATGAGATCAATAGCTTGATCAGGCCTGTGAGTGGATCCTTAAAAAAAACCTGAAACACTACATGATGTAAGAATGATTATGTAATGTCAAGTGAGCGTGAGTCACGCATACTGGCACCCTATTAATCCAGTACATGTAACTAGACTTATCTCACATTACTGTAGTTGTACATTATTGCTGCCAAGCTTCTATAAGGCATGCCAAGCTTATTAAGGGGGGAAACAAATTATGAAAAAAAAAAAGAAAAAAAAATCTAAGTTTACCTGCTGGTGTTGGAGAAAGAACTGCTTCATCTCGGTCTGGTTCGGGGCTTTGACCAAATAGATGTTGCGAAACCGTCTCCTGAATAGTCTTTTCTACCAATCTGTAAACAACAACAAAAACAAAACGTCAATAAACCACTGGGAATATTGATTACAACCTACAGAGCTTCATCAGGAAAAAAACTTGGATTTGAAGTGTGGTTAGGGTTAGGTAATAAGATTGCTGGTATCCATGGAAGTACTCGTAGCTCTTGCTCCAATCAAGATCTTCTGTGGATGTCTTCCAATGTGCACACCCAAGAAAGGTGACAAAGGGGGTGCTTCATTAAAAACAGCGGCAGCGGAAGCAGTCATCCTAAATCTCTATGGGATTAGGAACAATTTTCATTTTAGTAATAATGAGATGGTTGGTACTCACTCAGATGCAATGTCATTAATGACCGGTGAAGGAGCTGTACTCGTTCCTGTCTCACTATCTAAGTTGAATGGAGAGAAAGCCCTCTCTTCTACACCTACATCTCTCGGACTTGGAGGAAACAGAAACATAAGGTTACTCAGCTGATCTTGACATAACATAATAGAGTTACTTGCCTTGAAGGGGCACAGCAATTTTCTTCTGGTAAGGGGCACGCCATGAGAAAATAGTACATTTGGATTTGAACTTTGCAATGGCATCACATCAAAAGCACAGGGCACTTTGGCAATTGCTGTGTGTGCTGTGGGTGCCATGAGTTATTTCAAGGCCTGGGGTTGTGATGTATGGTTGAGACAAACAAAACCTGTTTAGGTTGGGGTTTGGTAAACTGTATTTCATGGCATTCATTCATTTCATCTTTTAGCTTTCACCTGGAACCTTTTTGAAACATTTGGATATCATTTGGTGAAGTTAGGACTTACCTTAGCAAATAACTGGGTGAGTCGCAGTCTCGGCCTTCATCTGGTTTCTTGAGGATTTCCCTGTCTGTGTCTGCGTAGGAATTACTGTTTATGTCTTTGGTATCTTCCGAATCAAGTCTCTAAAAGAAGAAAATAACTTAAAAAGTGAATTTTTAAATGCAGAAAATGCGATTACTTTATTTGAAACATCATGGCAATTGTCACAAAATAACTTTAGGCTTCGATGAAGACTCTACTAGGGTCAAAAGGTCGAGTCAATAATTTATGTTTGTGCATTTATACCATAGGTCCTTTTGGTTGGTAAGCAGTTTGCAACAGCTAAAACTATTTCTCACAAACAAAAATAACGCACAAATTTGTCCATAATAAATAATAACAAAACTTACAACGCGAACATATCCACCCTTAGAGTGTACAACACAAAAATGTATACAAACAATTCAAATGACAATGAAATTTCAATGAGCGAGAAAAGGCTAAAGACATCATCAAACGCATTCTCAGTTCCACATATGCCATTTGAATTTTACCCAAATCAAGAAAAATTCATTGATGCTGAGTAGACATGTTTTGATATCTTGGTTGTCTACCCTCTTCCCTTAATTAATGCCTTACCCTTCTCCGTTCTTCCTTCTGTCGCACATAATCATGGTACGGTGCAGGTTTGACCGGTGGTGACCTCTTGGATGTAGTGGCCTGTACTTGTATGCACTTTGACCCCACTGAGGTCGACGATGGTGGTGATGAACTCTCATCTTTGACATCCGATTTGAAGATAGTGTCGTATTCCTCGATTAGTGTCCGGACGATGATGTTTGTGATTCCTTGTTCACGGAGACCGTCTAGTCCTGCGCTACACCTAGAGTGGATGCAACAAAGGATTGGCTGTCAGTGTAAGATCATCTTAAAGCAATGTTTCAGTCATCCACAAGATGATTTATAAATTTAGCTCCAGAGCTTCCAACATTTGCATCTTGTAACCAGGGAGATTTTGTACAACATTCAGGGAGATATTTAGAATTACAGACATTCAACACAATAGGGAAAAATCGTTCATAATCAGGGAGATTTTCAGAACAGGGAAAGATTGGGTATTTTTAGGGAACCTTTTACCATCAGCCATCGATTTCACTAAACTCTTCATAACCTAGGATTAATCTTAGGACTTGGGATGAGTTAAGTTCCGTATCCATAGACATTAGGATGCACCAAACCCATACTAAGTTAGGACGAGTTACTCGTCCTAACTCAAAGTAGGATTAATCCCAGCGTTTCGTGAAATCGGCTGCTTGGATAGTTGGCAAGCTCATTACTTGGTAGTTCATACTTAACGTAGATGACCAGATTTGGGCTGATTTGCTTCCTATAGCGCCCTTTCCCCATATTTGGGGAATTCACACAGACACAGACTGCCTAAATGATTTACCTGAATAGGTTAGGGCCAAAGACAATTGCCAGTGCCATAGAGTTCATCTTATTAGTTGATTCGTACTGTGCGACCATGACAAGAAAACGGATTAAGTACTGGAGTACGATGTAATGTTCCTCAGGAAGCTGTTGAATTAAATTCTTCTGTTGTCTGACGCACTCTTCGTGATTGGACTGGAAAGCTGAAATGGAAACAGTATAAAAACTTACTTGGTATTGAGCAAGGAGAGCTGTTCATAGAAACCTAACACATCGTGAGAAATGACTCCCTCTGAAGTAACGTTGTTTTTGAGAATGAGGTAATTTCTCACTCAAATAAAAAAAGACTTCAGGCCTGAAGTCTTTTATTAGGCGTCTCAAAGCACACAAATTTATATGCAGCATTTTGTTTCAATTAGTTATTTTATGGATAGTGGTTTTTGACAATTACCAAACGTGTCCAGTGCCTACGCCAAACATTTCAGGCTGTTTAGACCCTTTTTTCCAGTATTTTCCCAAGAGCAAAAATAAAAGAAGTAAATCAGGAAGAATATCCTGCCTGTCCTACTTACTCTGCTGAACATTGATAAATTGATGATGAAGCGCTTCGGTCATAATAGGGTCAGGTAACTCCCTTAGAAACATCTTAAGTAGACTAGCTATGGCCATGACGTCACCAGCCTCCTCAAAGTCTGTCTCACCAGTCTTATCAATTATAGCTTTCATCTTATCCACGACTCGAGTACTGCCATTGATACGGAAGATTCCCTCATGGCCAATGCCTGTCAAATAAAGAATAAAGGAACAATATAAGAAGCAGCCTCTAAACATAAATAAATGAACTCTGAAAAGGACGATGGCGATTATTTAAGTCTTACATGTATTTTTAACTACTGGTTTTTCTCTCCTCAATTTCTTTTTGGGGAAAATCAGACTTACATGTAAGAAGAAAGAATATCAAGCCTGTATTTTACTTCAAAATTTATTAATAAAAAAAAACAAAAACAATTCTACCTTTTTCTCACCAAAAAGGTGCTATTTCAATGAGAATTTCATTTGAATGATATTATATTCTCCTAGGACTAGCCGTAGACAATTTGTTTGTGACCACACACAAAACGATCAACAAAATTTGAGAAATGGACATTAACAGGTTTGCCAAACACCTAATGGGTAATTACATACATGTAGGGAGAATTTGAACCAACAACATTAACAATTTCACAACAATATTATTATTTAGGCTTCAGGATGACGCAAAACACAGAGTGTCTAATACTCATTAACCTTCGCCTTCGTCACCACCTGACACTCAATCCCTAGTCTTGTAATCAAGAGGTGATAATCACCATGATCCTTTACCTTCACTTACACTCAATCGCTAGTCTTGTAATCAAGAGGTGATAATCACCATGATCCTTTACCTTCACTTACACTCAATCGCTAGTCTTGTAATCAAGAGGTGATAATCACCATGATCCTTTACCTTCACTTACACTCAATCTCTAGTCTTGTTATCAAGAAGTGATAATCACTAGAACCCTAAACCACCTGAGTCTAGTTTTAATGTGTATGATGGGGTCACCATACCGTGTATGAATCATCAGATGTACATGTATCATGCATTGTATGTAATGAGTAGTGTTCTAATATTCGCTACCTTAAAGGCAGTGGACACTATTGGTAATTACTCAAAATAATTTTCAGCATAAAACCTTTCTTGGTAACAAGTAATGGGGAGAGGTTCATAGTATCAAACATGGTGAGAAACGGCTCCCTCTGAAGTAATGTAGTTTTTGAGAAAGAATTTATTTTCCACAAACTTGATTCTGAGACCTCAGAACTAGAGGTATCGAAATCAAGCATCTGAAAGCACACACAATTTGTGTGACAAGGGTGTTTTTTCTTTCATTTTTATCTTGCAACCTCGAAGACCAAATGAGCTCAAATTTTTCACAGGTTTGTTATTTGATGCATATGTTGAGATACACCAAGTGAGAAGATTGGTCTTTGACAATACCAATAGTGTCCAGTGTCTTTAACAGACAAAGTAGACCTTCATGTATAGCCCTGCTGACTGATTTTGTGTGACATACACAAGGAAGTTGCTAAAAAGTAAAATCCTCTATGAGTGATTCACTGACCATGCATCTGGATGAAGTCACATATCTTCCTAATAAAGAGTGGCACCCTGACTCCTTTAGGGCCCCTTGCTAGCTCCTTCAAAGGAACGCCAAACGTCTTAGAATTGTTTAATTTCTTCTTCATCGTTCCTGGAGAGCGAAGAATCTTCTGCATAGTGTTATTGTTGGTGGATCCAAACCCCTGAAGCATAAAATATCAAAAGATTGGAGATGTTAAAAATGTAAAACGGTCTTGAATGAGTAAAGTACAAGACCACAAAGAGTACTTTGTAATGCGACAGTTCCATGAACATCAAAATACAAAAATCTGGCAAACTATCATTTTACCAACCCTCTGACCCTTTATTATGCTACTACCAAAATACATCAACTATAGAGAGTGGGGGTGTGGGTTCTAATCCCAACCGAGTTGTCTATCAATGGAGTTATTGGTGTAGGTTCAAGTCTCAGTCTTGACTCTTGTTTCATCTTGGAAAACACATTATAAACATTGCTGTTTTGTCCTTCAGATGGCAAACAAAACCACTCTGTCTGATGTGCATTGTCAAACAATCCTGTACACAAAAAGGGGGGGTGGGGGAGTTTCCTGAGTGTTTCTGACGTAATTTGCAGTCTGGCAGCAGTATGCACCAATTAACCTTGTACTCCTATGAAGGTGTTGTTTTACTCATAAAATCATTCTCAACAATGATGTCTGCATGAAACAAATGGGGCATTAGAAATGTGTACCTGTTATTACATTGTTACTATAACTACTATTAGTTCTTAATAAAAGAAGGTTAGGTCCAATGTATAGAACTTGAATGTACAGGATTCTGGTTTTACATGCACAGTAAACTCACAAGATATGACAAGTGCCAGTAAAAACTTGACCCCAAGCATTCTTTCAGGTTAAGGTTGTGGTTAATTATTCAAAACTAAACCACTTCTTTGTAATCCATCATGACCATGACACTAAGTCATCTTCAAACAGAAAGCTGATGCCAACAAATTTCCTGTTATCAACCCTTTGTACCAGTATCACCGAAGCAATGAGTCTGCCATGCTCAACACTTTGGAAGTAAAATTGTACGTACAAAATATGAATTGTGTTAAAACACTGCTTCGGAAGAAAAAAAATGCACACTTTTGAAAACTCCCAAAATGCCACAACCAAGATTATTGTGAATGATTTGGGTTAAAAGACTTGAAAGCGTTAAACTTTGCAATCTCCTCGTGGGTTATTTTAATAAAAATATCTTTAATAGGCAATTTTGGAAATCAATTCACAGGTTATTTTGCAATTGCTTCATACAATCTCATTTTAGATTATTGTTTTGCAATCTCATCTTAGGTTATTTTGCAATCTTTTCATATTTTTTTTGGCAATCTTCGAGTCCTTGTGACTAAAAACTATACACGTATGTAGGTCCAACTAAAATCAATTTCTGTTTTGAATTTTCACAATAATAAACATTCAATCTTTTAAGGGCCGAGTGTGTGCAGTATGTTCATTTTATCCAATTGAATAAGAAATTTACAATAGTACATGTTAATCCTCAAGTAAAAAGGGAATTTTTAAATGAGATTGTTCAAAATAATAATATACGGTAGAGGAGCCCCAAATTAAATCACATTTAAACACAATCGATGAGAGAATTGTGTCCATCAAAGCTTGTCACTTTACACTTTTGTGATAAAATACTAAAATTCAATTATGGAACAAAACGCCATTCAATCAGTCAGTATAAATCCAAGTGAACACTACGTGTCAAGAAATTTTACAAATATTTGCTGGATTTTAGAGTAGCGGTAATAATGGCCTGACGTTTCGATCTAGCAGAGTCTTTCTTGTAGGCTAAATCACAACACAAAAAACATGAACAGGTATATCAGATATCAACTGCAAGTGAAAATACATGAATGGAGAGAGAGGATGACGGAGTTAGAAAGTTTGTTTTGCTTTGTTGGCTACTGTGCTTTTTTCTTTTGCATTATGCACTTATTAGATATGTTCATTGTTTTTATTATTTAACTATTGTAACATTTGAATGTAATCTTCAGCTCTCAATTTAGGAGTAAACAAAAATACAAGACTGCACGGCTTGTTGTAGCTCAAAATGTTGACTGGACCAGAATCAAAATGAGGACAAATAATATCTACACAGTTTAACATGGCTTATTTATACAACAAACTGTTTTTATCTAAACAAAACACTAAGAGACGATTCTTTAGATTTGAAAAACAGTTATCAGACGCGAAGTCAACACACCGACTTTCGAGTTAAATGATGTCAAAACAATAATTTAAGTATACTACATGTACACATGTACACTTAACAATGCACTTATACCGTAGATCTCAGATATAAAGCCTCTGACAATAATATGTTCATGTACTCTTTGTTTTCAAGAACAGAAAAAAAGCTTACCGTATACATGTCAGTTTCGTTAACCGTGTCACCAAATACGTATATTATAACCCAATTCCACCACCATTTCCTGTATTTTTCTTTCAAGGTCTCGTACAAAAGTCAACTCACACATTGGAGGTTTTATACTGAATGCTCAAAATTTATGGTATGCACAAACTATGACCAGCCCGGGGCTTTTAGAATTACCCTATAAATAGACATTTGACATACCTTGACTAAGTTCAGTGAACACAAACTGGTACATAAATATTGTGATCCGTACTTTTGACATGATTGATATGGATGTACACTACAACACTAAACATTTTATTTTAGAACACTTGTACATTAAACAGCCAATTCCAAGAAAAGTAAAACCCAAGAGAAACTCCTGAAGATTGTAACTGATTGCCACACCATCTTCATTCTACAATGTAGGGGGAGAAATTAACATTCAGTATGCTAACCCTGGAGACTTGATGTTTAACACCAGTCTCAAGCAGGGATATTTACAGCTTTTTCCTAGGAAATGCAAGATTCCCAGGAAATCATCCAGTGAAAAAGCCAACAGGGGACTATAAAATGAATTACATGTAACATGGATATACATACATACCCTGTACAGTGTAGTTTCATAATTAACACTCCTATTATCAAAATATGCAAAAACACCAAACACCACAAACAAACAAAATCAACAAATGAAACAAATCGGCTACAACATTTTAACTGGCTCTTCAGTGCCATGGGTACAGAGTGTTCTAATATTATAATGTAAAAAAAGATTCTGCAAAAAAAAACATTAACAGTATGCCAGTGGCAC
Organism: Asterias amurensis; assembly: GCF_032118995.1. Classification (NCBI taxonomy): domain Eukaryota; kingdom Metazoa; phylum Echinodermata; class Asteroidea; order Forcipulatida; family Asteriidae; genus Asterias; species Asterias amurensis. The sequence continues at coordinate 612,438 of NC_092668.1, read as the reverse complement.
ATTGTTGTTGATAGTTTTGGGTGGAATGCAAGTAAAATAGACTACAGCAGGGTTTGAACCAACGACCTACGGATTAACGTGCAGACCCTCTACCTACTAATGACTAAGCTGTCTAGCCCTATGTTGGCGGTCTCCTTATTTTGTCAATTTTCAGGGGGCCCAGTCAGAAGCCGTACAACTGTTTACTGCCTGTCTACCCCAAATTTACGATACAATCTTTGAAGCGGCAGCGGCAAGATCACATTCAGGGGATGCCAAACTTTAATTTCATATTATCAAGTATTTAAAATATTGTTTAGTACGTACATTTTTTATCGGCTGAAAAGTTAACTGCAGAAAAGGAAAGCGGTTTTGAGTCCAATAACCTCATGCATCAAAAGTGAAACAAGGAAAGTCAACAAAGTGCCACCATCTTACAAGGAAAATGTGTCAAGTTTGTGTTTCCAACTTACCTTAACTTGCCTATTATGGCTGTCCCTGAATCAACATTGACTGATTCAATATGCAGCGTTATAAAGAGAGCAAACAAATACAAGTATAAATCAAAACCAAAAGAAGTTCATAAAACTATCACAGTTTTCTGATTATTTCCTTATTGTAATGAGGAAAAGGATGTGAACTTGTTAAATCCGATCTTTGCAGATTTATTTTTGAAATGTTCTCAATCAATAAGGAAATTGAGTTCACACTTCACGTGATCGTAAAGGATTTTATTTTTAATTATAAAATAAAAACTCAACCATTTTGAATACACTTCTTAGGTGCTTTCCAGTTAGATTTGTGAAAAGCCTTGTATCTCGGTCCAATTATGCCATTTTACGTGGGAGCTCCGTTTTGTACGGTTGCTTTGTTGTGATAACAAAGCAACATCCCACAATGTCATAAAAGTATTGTAATTTTTTACCCACGCCGTCATCGTAGAATAGCTAGTTTTTTTTAAAACACAGAGGTTGGAGGCTATTTTTTCTTTTAATTCACAACAAATTCAGTGGCAGAAGTATCAAAATTACAATTCAATGATTAACAAACATATTATAAACATCAAGTTTAATTATGTAGCATTCCTGTTGAAATGTTGTTTGCTCAAGTAGCCACTTTCAACACACTTCATGTAATATGTCACGCCTAAGTTGTGCATTTTCTAAGAAAATCTCTGTTTTGACTTCAATTTCTTCACAAAATGTGTGTTCTAGCACCTGCAGGTACTTTACAGGGTTTGCCCTTCACTTTATAAATAAATAAACAAGTTTGAAATAGCAATAAACAAACAATAGTAGGGCAAAATCTGAAGAAAAAAAACCAAAACAGAACCTAAATTAACAGACCTTTTAGAGATGTAGAAAAACAAATCTATTTAACGCTAAAAATAAAGAATAGTCTGTTTAAGGCTTGTACATTCTGCTCTCTGCTTCAATGAACTAATGAAACTTTTTTTTTTTTTTACGTACCTGTGGAGGAGAGTTGGGTTCGACAACATTAGTTGCACCACAGAGTGCTGACCTCATTTCTGGCTCATTAATGTTGCAGACAGATCAAGTGTAGAATAAACTCACTTCAGATTAAGAAGCTGTTGATCACAAATAAATAAATAAATGTTATAAAAACTCATGAAGTTCCCCAGAGAAAGACAATAATGTAGTTGTTGATGCAGGTCTCCAAATAACCCACAACCATTGCCGTGGTGCCCTGTGCTTTTACTGTGGTGCCCGTTGCAAAGTTCGATACAAATTGACTTTTTCCTCATGGAAGTATCCCTTACCCGAGGAATTAGCTATGCCCTTTCGAGAGAGCGAAGTTCAAAGCCTGTCGATGAAGATGAACAAATACTGTTAACTGTCTTTGACTGAATGATAGTACTCTCTGAGTAGAATTACTTCCTTGATACAGACCCGGAAGACTTTGTTGAAGGTTTACAAAGTGAAAGTTTATAATCCAGGGGCTACGGTAACACTCAGCTAGCACCGACATTGTTCTTAAAACTATCAATGATTGCTTTGGCATGTTTACAGAATTACTTCACTCAGCAGAAATACCAATTGACACTCCGCTCTTTAGCCCTTTTTCTGAATATGGGCACACAACGATTTCAACAAGTCTGGAGCATCTATACCTTTTCAAAACACCTTTTTCATATTTAATATTTTTAAAAGTATAACATGTACATATTTTAAAGCCTTGACATCCGGCAAAAAATTCAGCAAGTATAAAACGAGATAACATATTTTGGGAAGTTTACAGATGTTTCTGCTCCAGTAAAAATGATGGGCTATTTGTACACAAACATCCAGATCTGTGGTAGTAGAAATTTTACTATGTTTTAAGTACAGGAGCTGACTAACATTAGTCTGATTAGCAATTTTTCTGATTTTTCCTGAAGGCAAAAAGTAGAAATAATATTATGACTGGTTGCCCGTAGGCCCTAGTCCCTTGTTGGAAACCACAGACCCCTCATTGTCATCGTTTGTACAAATCAAGGTTTAGACCACCACTTCAGACCTGGTGTACGTGCATGTATACATGTGTTACATGTGTCTGCACATTGTGTGATTCCTTTTCTTTGCCGAGAACTGACGGTACATGTGTTCACCGATGAATAGATTTCACATGGAAACAAAATAAAAGACCGCAGAACTTGAATCACAACACAAAGATGCATTTTATTGTGATGAACATGGTTATATAAGGTTGATCGTGATTCAGAACCGCAATGCGTTGTGGGAAGGCATATGGGGCAATTATGCAGTTTACGTTGTTATGCACGACTCGCGCACGCATCGCCTATTCTTTGTGTGGGTTCAACAGCGTCCTCTCTTGATATTTTGCTAATCGCGATAAACCTTATGAAGGGGAAGTGTTTGTGTACAAAGGAAAAAAAAGAAAACTATTTTTGTAGAAACAAACACTAGGTGTGTTTGGTAAAATACAGACAGTCCGAGTTAGCAGACTTTTTGCTTTCAAAGGAGAAATTCATTTAACATGTCTTTGTACAAAATATTGATTATATACGTGAAGTGAAGAGTGGCTGTAAAGATTTGCAAGTTTGAAATAAGAATCATTGATAAATTTGCAAACTGATGTTGTCATTTAAGGAAACAAAATAAAACCCCACAAAACATAGGCCTACTCATGATGAAATGGAAGTGTACACAGAAAACAAAATTCTAGATACAAACTACACATTTTGTAGTGAATGATGTTAACATGTGTTAAACAGGTTATCAAGATGTGCTTTCAGAATGGTAAGCAGCGCACATTACATGTACATGTACCTGTCTGTACCCAATTATGTTCAACACGCTTGGTCATATTCAACAATGACTACATTATGTCTTACTACACTAGTAGACAATCTCACTAAACACTGCGTTGTACATGTATGTGAGTCATCCAATACACTACTCCTATGTATAAGTCATAATAGAACTGCTTGCTAAAATGTGGACCGAACTATGAGTCTACTGGGCAAAAAATATTGACTGCATGTCCTAAAAGCTTGATTTTGAAAGATAGGTAATTGAACCTGCTAAATCATGCCCCACACAAAAAAATAAAAGAGGGAATTTTTTATATATTTTTAATAATACTTATATGAATGAACGAATAGAAAATAACTTATTAAATAAAATAAATAAATAAATAAGATTTCACCAACAAATAAATACAAAAGAGAAAATGTCTGCTGGGGTCAAAATATTGACCAAAATAATGTTGCAAAATAAAGAAAATTGTATAAAACATTCCTGATTTTGTAAGACAATTTATTTTTGTTGTTGAATATTCCTCAACCATTTAAAAAAGAAGGAGGCGAAATGAATGTAAGCAAATAAATAATAAAGTACACAGTAGGCCTGTAGAAAAAGTCAAACGTTGGGCCATTAAAAAAATGTTTGCAAAATAAAGAGATTTTCTCATATTCAAGTCACAAATAATAATAAAATTAATAACAAAGAACACTTAATAGAGCGCCGGTATCCGCCTCAGGAAGGCGCTCATGGCGCTTGAATATATTCCTACAATGATACAGCCTCTAGGCCTCTGGAAGCATCTAAAATCGAAAATTGTCAGTTTTGTTTGATTCTATTAGATTGAGGACTGGGCCAAATGTACATGTAGCAAACTGACAATAAATGCTTTATAGTACATGGGATTTAAGGCAAATAAATGAACTGGTCACCATAAATCAGAGTTCCAACTGTTTCAATGTTGAGTTAGGATACTACCATGGTGTTGGATTTTGTTTGTTAGAGTGAGGAGATCTTGGTAAACCACTCAAGGGAATTGGGGTTTTTATTAAAGAAAATTATCAACGCTGCTATTCATTATTTCTACCGAATAGAAACATTGCAACGATGAAAATGATCATCTTACTGATTACAGATGGCCTTGTGAGTTTCTGCTTTTAATAGAGCTTCGATACTACTCCATTACAACTTGGAATAAATAATTTGTGATTTGAGAGTGATGGTTGACAAATCTTTGTTTGATTATGTCTAGTTTCGATAATAAAGGGTTTGGTACTTTTTGTACTACACAAAACACAAATGCCACAGGCACAGATTAAAATTAAACTAAAAAGCTTCCCTTTAAAATATTACTTGCACACAAAAATGTTTTCTCTCAGTGAGATGAAAATTAATTTAGTGCGTACAACAGATTTACACAACTCTCTTGAAAACATTGCTCTGTATGTTCAGCTATTTCTCAAAAACTTGACGACTAATGGAAACATCTACAGGTTAAAACTTGACGACTAATGGAAACATCTACAGGTTAAAACTTGACGACTAATGGAAACATCTACAGGTTTAAAAAAAAATACTCCTTTCTTCACAATGACCAAATACTTGATCTACAAAAGGAATCCAAACCCTTCAAGGTGCACAGTGCACTTAGACTACCTTGAAGAAAGAAGCCAAGTTACATCTTTCTCATCTAATGGGATTGCCAGAGGAACACACAGATGCTGTAAATTGCAAGCCTACTTATTGACTTATATTGGGAAAAGGTTATAGAGTTTAGGGTCTGAATAAAAAGACCTAACAAAGCAAACAATAGAATTTATTGAACAATTCTGGATGTAAAGATAAATCCAGACAACCATCTCAAATGTTTAAACAATTTTAGCTAAGTGCATTGCTAAGTCTGAAATTTGTGTTAAAGTAGAAACGCACTAATGAATTCATTTGGCATGTTTGCCGGAAAAAATTACAGGGATTGGACATGAAAACGTCAAACCTCCCCTCCCCTTTCATCGACTCATCTTAAAAGAGTCATCTTAAGAAGTGTTGTCAGAGTTTTGTAGTGTAACTTCACACTTTACTTCGCAATTAAAATTGATCTGGCACAGCTAAGATCAATATTAGCTGCTGGGCTTGAGTCCACAAAAAGTACAGATTTAAGTCTAAAGGTGAGTCGTCGATATCGCCATGGTGATTTGTGTTTGTGACATCACACTTTGCTTAGCAATTTAGATCATAGATGCTGCTCAAGTGCTCGCTCCTATTTTGTATGCATTGTGTTCTGGCAGGTCTCTAGGATTTCATCTTTCAAAGGGTAAGGTCATTTTCATTTTAATGCGCTGTTGTTGACCACGTTCAACTGCCTCTTCAATGACCTCAAGACACCTCTTTTCCCAGAACAATCCTGATGGTCGCCATTGGATTGTTTTTGAGTCATTTTTATGGGTTCATTTGTTTCCCTTTCTTTGTATATAGCACCTTAAATGCATTGTATTATTATTATTTTTAAAGGGAACTTCCATTGGAAAACACTTAAAGTCTAAGGACAACTTTTGAAGGGGCACCAAGGCAAAGATCAGGGCAAAGGAGCCATGGCCTCCATGTCTCGTTCTGGGAATCTTGGTGGACTCTTTAAAAGAAAAATTAAGGGGAGGGTACACTTCTGTACAAAAGGAAAAGAGTTTGTATACTTTTGGATAATTTTGGGCATGGTACATGTACGTAATTAACATTATAATAAACCTAAGGATCTATCTTAAGGTCTTCATAGTCTTAGAATGGATATTTCTTCCTACATGGTCTTAGTAATATAAAGCCCTGGTATTGATCCTTAGTTTGAGTAAGTTTCCTAACTTCTTTTTGATTGGAAATGTTGGATTGGAGCCAACACATGCCCACCCACATACCAGCACTCCCACATGAGCGCTGAGTGACTAGCCAGTGAATTCTCCTACATTTGACATTGATCTCTTGACCTCCAGTTATTCAGGTTCTTGGCTGTTTATTTATAATATGCAGGTGTGGAACATTACAATCCTAATACGTGTTTATACATTGTACATGCACCACAGCCCATGCAGGAGATTGGATACATCTGAACAAAAACTAACACTAAAACACGATGTCCATGATGTTCTTGTATGGTGTTAAGTGAATGATCGTTAATGTTATAAGAGATGTTAAATTTGCATCGGGGATAAAAATACTAATGCTGTTTTTTTTTTGCCTATACTCCGATGTGTGTTAGCACTGTATACATGTAGTCAGTAGTAGGTACTTTCCCGAGTCCTGTGAAAAATATCACAGGCATGTTACTCGGGTGGGATTCGAGCCCACGACCCTTGCAATTCTAGAGCAGTAACTTACCAACTAGACTGAATGATTGTTGTAAAGAATTGAACAAAAGAACAATTGTTAATTATTATACGTATACGCAGGTTTTGATTAGATAATGCAAATACTAAATGCATTTTATTTACGTCTAACGTGCAATTTCGCCAAATAGGATCACTAAGTAAAATCTGGCATTCCTTTTCATGCATCAAGATTTCACCCTGTGATTGTGTTCTGCGACATCAAAAAAAAAATGCATTCAATATTTTGTTTTTTTCCGTGCAAAATTGCTGGACAAAGTCTTTCCCTAAACATGATGCATCCAATAGACTGTATTGAATGTGATGTCACCGTTCCAATATTTGCCCAACAAGATGGCGTCTGCGAGCATGTGCGTGCTAGTGCCATAGAAATCAAACCGGGAACGCTGCATGCTGCATGTTTCTTTTGATGTACATGTACGTGTGTAGACGCGCATACGGTTTGACCTACAAGATGGCGACTTTCAAAGCCAAAAAGGGGTTATTCGATCTGGTCTACATGTACAGTTGTATTTCAGATTTTACTTCATATCATACATGTATATTTCTTACCTTTTGAGCTTCACACCTACAGCTTCTTCAATGCTAATCAGTACACAGTTCTCAGACAAAGTTCAGGCAACTGATGTTGAGACACTTCCCTTAGATGTAAGAACTTCCTTTGCACCTCTCCAACAAATACAGACAGAGGAGGAAGTTTCTGATCCTTTGCACTGCAAGTCTCTCCGACAAGTCTCTACCTTTCTTGAAGTCTTTTATGGTCTGAGGTCAGTTGCAGCGGATATTCTTGACGTATTCAAGCTGGTTACTAAGAAGTTGATCACAATACACACATAGTTGACGAACACAAAGAGTTAAACACCTCCGTTGGGATGAGTCAAAAAGAAAATATCTCCAAGTGTAATGTTGTAGCTAGCAGGAATGTGCAAGGTAATACTGGAATAAAAGAATTCTCCTCTAGGCAACAAATTTCTTGGGATTCAGCGTTATCATAAAAGCTTTCCCAACAATGTGTTCAGCTAACAGCTACACAAATAATTGACTTCTTGTTGACATTGTTTACAAAAGTCAATCAGAATATTTGGAATTATTTCACTCCCAGTAAGGATATTACCAGGCAACACTACCTCAACCCAAACAACAGGTTCAGGAAAAGAAATGCAATTAAATGGCAGACAATGAACTGTAGTTGCAATCACTGTTTAGTCCAATCCAAGGCTACTGGTCACCAACACTTGGCTGAAGGGGACTGGTCAGTGCTGACCAAACAAATAATGTCCTTCATTAATTATTGTTGACAGGGGTAACTTAAGGTTCAATGTCTAGATTGTACAGGTTTGTGAGTAGACTCACTCACAAGGCACGTAGAGATTCATTTGGCACGTTTTTGGACAATCTGCATAGTCTAGTCTAAACTGCAGGATTTAAGGTATATTCTACAAGTGTAGTTCATAAGTAACGAATTATAGTACGACAGGTTGTTACGGGTTTAAAGTACTGTAGATGAAGCAGTCTCAGTCTATGGTTGCTTCAGTGTCCTGCTGACAAGTAAACGGAGACCCATCATGAATTTGTAAGCGAGACTGAATCTTTGTTCCACCGCCTCCTTTTAGCGGACACATAGTCCGCTTACCGAGTACATCCTCTTCTTGTCAACTCACCACACACCTAGCCAAGAAGATAAACAACTTTTATTTACATTTTACATTATCAGCAAACAAATTACATGTACATGAAGGCCAAATCACTGCAAACAAACAGTATTAAAATTGAGTCATAAAGCCTACATGTTTTGATATTATGGGCCTAGATGCAAACTCTTACAAAATCCTACAAGTCACAAGAAAACATACAACAAAACATAAACATATTTTGATATTATGCAAGTGCACTTATTTTTACCAAATAAACAACATCCTACAACAAGTTGCAAGACAATTTACAACAAAACAAATCATGGTAAGCACAAACATCCATCAATTATCGCACTTCAAAGTTCATTTTTTGTGCTTCAACAGCTCTATGGAAATTGAGCCTACGTGTGTTTTTAAACAAGTACCTCAAGTCAAGGGTAAACATGTAGGGAGAGTGAGGGTCACATTAGATAAACACTATAAAAGCCAATGAATATAACAAGTATTTCACACCATTTACATAAATCCCACCCAGTGTCAATGCTAATAATGCAAATCTGTCACATCTACGCCTTTACATGCACCATGGAGGAAAAATTAGATTTTCCTCCATGTACTTTTAGATGCTATTTTGATGCTTTTAGAACAGAAAGTGACTAGTCAAAAAAACAAATTTTGCTTACAAGAATCAGGTTACCAGCCAAAATTGCATGTCATGTGCACCATTTGTGACAGGTTTCCTGCTATCTTCTGCTTGCAGGAATGTATTAAAGCCAGTGGACACTATTGGTAATTGTCAAAGACCAGTCTTCTCACTTGCTGTATCTCAACATATGCATAAAATAACAAACCTGTGAAAATTTGAGCTTGATTGGTTGTCAAAGTTGCGAGATAAAATGAAAGAAAAAACACCTTGTCATGCACGAAGTTGTGTAGCACTATCAGATGCTTGATTCCTGGAAAATTACTTTTTTTCTTGAAAACTACTCCACTTCAGAAGGAGCCGTTTCTCACAATGTTTTATACTACCAACCTCTCCCCATTACTCGTTACCAAGTAAGATTTTATGCTAATAAATATTTTGAGTAATTACCAATAGTGTCCACTGCCTTTAAGTAATCAAATCGGGCGGTGATCTTGGAAGATGATATTAATAGAGTTACAACCCAAGGAAAAGGCGCTTTCATGATGTTATTTGTTATTGTTAATGTCCTCTATTGGTATCTGATAAGTTACTTATATACCAAAAGCATCAATATTTAGCCAATGATTTCATGTATTAAGGCCATATTCTGTTCTAATGCACTCTTTGTTACCAATTTTTTTAGTAAAAAAGAAGGAAAGTGTATCCCTCATCAGGCCAGTGTTTATATCCGGTTTCCTTGGCATTAAACTACTGACATGACATTATTTCTATTCCCCCTGGACAGGATGCCAGTCTATAAGTTACTTCCCAGCTCTCCCCGGTACCCATTTGTACTCCTGGGTGGAGAGAAGTAATTATGATAAAGTGCCTTGCTCAATGAAACAAGTGTCGCAAATGACCAGGCCAGGATTGGAACCCACATTCTGTAAACTACAGAACTTGAGTCTACTGCCCTAGACCGCTTGTTTAGTAATGTTACGACCAGGACAATCTGCTGATAGACGCAACCGTAATCGGAGCAAAACAAATAACATAATACTTCTCAACAAGTTGTTGCGGATGTATTTACCTATATGTGCTATGGATGAATGGTTATTTAATGACAAGATCTTGTACTTTGAACTTGTTATCATTATGTGCAGGTTGTCTTCCAGGGTCCAATGTTTGAAATCAACATGTTATTGATTGCAATCTACATTACAGCTGACTCTGGTCTCCCATGCTACTACAAATACTGCTCGACAACTTTAACTATCAACTAAAAATTTTCAGAAAACCAGACGCAATATACATGTAGTGCAAGTAAAAAACAGCGCTTAGCACGAGTGTTAATCTTTCTGTTAAGCAGTAAGCACTCTTATCATTAAAACATTAAGATAGCGTCCATACAAAGACTACATTTTGCACTTAATGCTAATAGTGACTGAATGTTGTTGTAGAGCTATAATACAATACTGCTGAAACCCAGAAAGCAATGTTAAATGCAAACATGTAACTGGAAAAATGCATTTGATTGAGTAAAAGGGCTGACCTCTTACATGTACATGTAATATCAATAGGATTTTAAAGACTTTTTAAGGCTATTTATTTCAATAAAGAATTTGAGTTTTTTGTAAACAGGTTACAGAAGGAAAATAACATGTCTGTACTACAAGGTTAACTGTAAAATGTGCTGAGCACAGCTACAAAAGATTACAAGGTAGCTCGGATGAAGTTACCTTTGTGCTAAGTACATTTATTTGCAGCTCAACAGCTCTTGAAATCTAACCCATGGTTGACTGCAATCAGGGATCACATTTGAACAACACAATGAAATTTTCCACTAGACAACAATTCTTTTAGCTCAAAGCTTGCACAAACCCATATTTTAAACTAATTTTTCAACAACAAAAGTAAAAAGAAATTAAACAAAAAGGATAAAATCTGGATTTGCAATTGGAGATTAAGTGGGAAAGTAGGCCATATACTGGTTTTGAATATTAGTGAGAAGCGTCTCTGTCTCAAACATTTCTCAGTTTGTGTATTCCAATTGTGGATTATCCTTCCTGCATAGACTTACTGCTCTGAATTTTTGGACGATATCTCAAAAATGCTACCACCTTTTGAAATGAAAATTTTGCAGATTAGTTTGATTGTTATCTACACTAGGATTAAAACAATCGAATGGTTCCGAAAACCAAAGGTATGTATAAATGTACATTCCCTTCAAGAATATTCAAAAGTATGTCATATTATGTGTTCAGAAAAATACCTGACTACAGGACTTGTTTTTAATATTGCAGAATGCTTCACGAACTGGACTCTTGCCAGAGGTCTGTATTTTGAAGCCTGGCAATATGCAGCCATGCGAGCCTAACACTTACCTATATAATTAAAAGATACGCTTGGTTGGCTGTGACAATTCACTCAGTGTTCACACCACACAGGTGAGCCACTCAATGAAAAGGTGCTTAGAACATGTCCTCACTTGCATAATCAATACCTGTAAATAACCAAACAAAACAAGAACAATATTAACGCTGGAGGGAATTTGCACACATTTGGTTTAAGACCTGTGTAAAATATTAATGTTGGTAAAAGACCTGTCACCCTGTAAATAATTAAAAAATACAATACGAGATAGATTAGTTTGAAATTTTTAAAGGGGATTTGCCAATCACTAAATTCTAAAATGAGGGAGGGGGTACAAGATGAGGGAAATAAACAAAGAGAGAAGGCAAGGAAAATAGTAAAGTTGGTTAAAGACCCGTGTAAATGATTTAAACACACAATCTGAGATAGATTACTAGTTTATAATTTGTTACAGTAATATTCCAATCACCAAGCCCTTTAAAAACATTCCAGTCAAGGGGAGAGCTAAAAAACGTGGGAAAGGGCAAAAAGAAGGAGATAATAAAAAAGAAAACAGGTGATGATGAGCATCGACAGAAAAATGTCACTAATTTGAACGGTACAGTCTCGTTTTAATTTACTATGATCTGAATGAGGTAAATTTTACAAAAATGAGAAGATCGCATTTTTTCTGACTTGGTAGGTTAAAGAGAGGGCTTGGAGAATTAGCATACATTATTTGTATTCGATACGAGGAACAAGACCAAGATGGAGGCAGCATGATAAAACTCTAAACAACCTTTTAATTATTGGTCAAGGAGCAGTGAGCTTGTTGCAGATTTGTTCTATAGATAAAACAATCTTCATTTTATGAGGGAAATGTACTGGTACATTTCAAGGGGACCTGTTCCAGAGTCACAAGAGATGTACATTTCCTGTTTTAAAAATACATGTGACAACTATTTATGTTTTTATCAGATGAGGAATCCTCCAATAATGTAAATCATTCGGATGACCGTCCTCGACCCCTTTTCCTTGCGCCTCTCCTCCTCTTTCCTCTTCTTAAACCATTCTGAAAGAGCTCATTCACATTTACCTCCGAAGACGTAAAGCAAAACCCACAAAGACATGACTCATATGCAACTCAATCTCCTGAGATTTGTAGACATGGTAGAATGTATTCACCCAGTAATCATCAGCGTGTGTAACCATGCATGTACATACATTATTAGAGACAGGTGTGTGCAGCAATGATCATGATCAGGCACATCATTTACACTCAGTTAATATTACATGATTTTTTTCTTCATTTTATCGCGATTTAAAACGTGAAAAGACTTTAAAATATTTTGTCAGCGGCTAAGGTCAAGAACCTACCCACAGTTAATAGTAGCACATGTACAAAAGTAAATGAAATGTAAACTCACTTCTTGTATTTAACATCATCATGATAAAACTGTAATTTACACAAACAAAACAGTGGTCATTGCCTTGGTGCCCTTGAAATGCTCTGAAGTGACAGTAGAAATTTACTTTTTCCTCATAGGGTGCCCTTTACCGAGGAGAAAATGCCTTGGTGCCCTTGCCTTAATTAAAAAATGAAGCATTCAATCTAAGACATAAATGATACTTGTGTAAATTTTTAAGTATAGTTTTATTTAATTACAAAAAATTCAGACTGCTGCTTCTCAAAAGGAGAATAAAAAACAACTAAGCTTTTTGTTGATAGGGCCTATTGAGATTGGTTAGAATCGGAGCAAGAATATGCAGTGTACATTACATTGCTCATAAAATGTCTAGACGTCTTGATGTCTTTCAAGACGTTATTCTTAGTCTTGGTGCCCCCTAAAAAATGTTGACATTTCAGAATTTTCTAATTGAATTAAACGCGCAAAGTAATTTTGTCTTGTTAAGAATGCTTCCTCGTTAAAGAAATTATATCAATGTTCAGATGACGAGATCATTTGCCAAGTTGTTTGTTCAGAAACAGTCTGCTGACAGTCCAACTGATCAGTGACATGAGACTGCATATTATTTAACTTAAATTTTGTTTTTGTGTGTGTAGTGTACACATTATCAGGAATTACATTTTAACACACTTTTAGTATGAAGTATCAGAAAAAATAATGAATAATTCTGTCTTTATCGAGTAGGCCTTTAATAAGTTTTATATTAAAAAAAACAAAAAAAAAAAGGCTTTAGAACGATTCTGTATTTATAAAGTCTGACCTAAAAAGACACTTTCCCAAAAATAAAACAGATATTAGGGCTATAAAATTATTGTAAAGCACCTATTGGATGATTATAACTCTTGATAGCAGTCACTTGTAGTTTTGTCAATAGTTTCAATAATTTATCAACGGTCCATCAGCGAAAAAAATCTGTGTTGTGAGAAAATCTGGACTGAAGTTGCACTAATTTCCAAACTCTTCTTAATTCAAAGTCTCCGTGCTACCTTTTTAAATAATATTTTTAAGACAAAAATAAAGCTGAATTCTTCAAAAGAGAAGAAAGAATACAAGTCAATGTCATCTCAGAAAATCTTCATGAAATTACACTAATAAGCTTTACGTTTTGTGAAATTATGGATTGAATGGTCGGACAAGCTGTTCAAGCCAACTATACAATAATAAAAAATAAAATGAAGTACATCGCACCCATTATTATTGGGCTATAACAAATTTTTAGTGACAACGTTTGGAAAAGTTTTATTTAAAAAAAAAAACCTTCTTTCCTGATATTGAGGATTTGAGGGAGTATTCACTTGAGCATGTTGAGCAAATTGGCGTTGTCGTTGAGCAAATTGGCATTATTGCGCCTTGAGCAATTCTGAGTGAGGGTAGTGTATTAATATAATATAGAACTTGGAAGATGAGTTTATTTTTAATTAAATATTATTAGAATAATATTACTGTATGGATGCAGGGTATTTATTTTTATTCAATTTTTAAACTCAAATTTTACTATATTTTAAACATTTATTGACTTGCTTGTTTGTGGACAGACTATCCCCCAGAGTGGTCGAATTAAAGGGGAAATAATTAGAGGAAGACAAAACACTAACAAAAACATTGATTTATTATTGTCTTTTCAATGATTCAATTGCAATTATTGGGCCTATTCTATATATATTTTATTATTTATTATTTGAAATATTTATTTTGATTTAATTAAATACACTTCCTGATCATCATCCTGACCATGGAGGTAGAACCTCCATGTCCTGACAATGCCCGACTTTAGTAGAATTTTAGACACCAACCCAGGAACATTATGGACTGACAGTGACACATTGAAATGCATTGAAGTAGGTGTTATTATAAATAATGAACACGATGGCGGAAGTCATTCACACAAACGGCCTTCAAGCTGTCAAAACGTCAGGTTCTGAAAGCGAGAGTGACATTTTCCTCAAAATAAATAATATGTCCGGAATTTGGGCAGCAGTTAATTTAAACGCCCATTCGCCATTTCCCGCGCCCTTACAAAAATTTCTCCCCTCATCACAAACAACCAGTAACTGGACATTAAAGACATGCATATAATGGTAAAAAGTTCACTTTAATTATGCTTTGACAGCCATCCTAATCAAAATAAGGCAGGACTCACCATCGACGACGGGAATTTTGTTGACTGTCTCTTTGCAGCAGAAATTCTGTTTCCAGTATTTGTTTGTGTCAATGGCACTGTTTGACAAATCAGCGGGGAGCTACGGTATCACGTGGTACTGATTCATTAACTTGACATTCGGATATGCTAAATTTTTGCTATAAATGGCCTTTGAAGTGGAGCCAAAATTTGCTTTGTTGAGTAAACAGCTTGGTTGAATGATGGAGGAGACCATTAACGATATTTGTAACCATTTTTATTTACTCATACTTCAGGCCTGTTCTTATCATGATTTTATGGACTCTTACAGTCTGAATAGAATAATAACATAGGCCATGGCAGGTATATAGAGGGCGCTATGCAGGAAAAATAACATTACTTGGTGGTGCACTAGTATAGTAGGCATGGAGGTAGGATAAGGCCAACCCCTCTGGAAGAAGCAGTGCATTCCGGAATGGAAACCAGTCATCTCGCCCCCCCCCCCCCCCCCCCCCCCCCCCCGCAAAGTCGCCCCCCGCAAAGTCGCCCCCTGCAAAGTCGCCCCCTGCAAAGTCGCCCCTAGTAAGCTCGCCCCCTCCGTGTACAAACTCAACCCTCACAATGTCGCCCCCTACAAAGTCGCCCCCCCGACACAGTCGCCCCCCCCCCCCGACAAAGTCGCCCGCCCCCTAACAAAGTCGCCCCCAACACAGTCGCCCCCTACGCATTTTTGGCCGTGTCCAAAACGGCGACATCGGAAACGGCCGGCCGGCTAGCTACAACAAGCTAGATCAGTGTGTCTGTCAAGGGTGTTGAAGTATAGGCAGATGTATGCTGTATCGCCGTTTCGGACCGTTTCGTTAATTTATTTTATTGGACATTCATTTTATTTTGATTTATTTAGTCAGTGTTTTTTTTATCCTTGATTTGTTCATTACATTTTGTTTAAGTTAAATTATTTATGGACATTACGTTTAATTATTTTCTTGGACATCATTTTTTTTTTAATGGACAGTACGTTTATTTAGGTTATTGGGTTACATGGTATTAAGATGGTCATGATGGATGATCATGATGAATTTTTTTTAAAGAAACAATTAGTTTTTCTAATGACATGTTTTTAAGTTTAATTATTTGATGATATTTCTGTAAGATATACATAAGTAAATATTTTTTAAAAATATTTTTTTATATTTAAGTAAGTATAAATATTTCTAGAACTATACTTTTCAATAAAATACTTCGTTACAACGTGAGAATTTTTCTTGGAAATTTGACGTTTTTCAATAAGTTAGGCCTAGGATCCCCTGTCTTTTCCCTTGGATGTCATGGAAACAATAGCAAAACAATGCACGAATCGACCTACATGTACTAAATTTCCGAATTGAACCCAAAGGATCCGCAAAAAAACAAACACTTTTCAACAACGGAATAACTTTCGTCAAAAGTAATCCTAAGCAAAAATGTATAAAGTCTTTAATCAAGTTAAAAACAATAATTCCCTTTAGAACAATAAATTCCCTTTAAAAAATCATTGAAACAATAGGCAAAAATGCGTAGGGCTAGGGGGCGACTGTGTTAGGGGGCGACTTTGTTAGGGGCGACTGTGTCGGGGGGCGACTGTGTCGGGGGGCGACTGTGTCGGGGGGCGACTGTGTCGGGGGCGACTGTGTCGGGGGGGGGGGCGACTGTGTCGGGGGCGACTTTGTAGGGGCGACATTGTGAGGGGGCGAGTTTGTACCCGGAGGGGGCGAGCTTGCTGGGGGCGACTTTGCAGGGGGCGACTTTGCAAGGGGGCGAGATGACTGGCATTCTCCGGAATGTCCAAATCCAATATCGATGTACAAAATAGACATTCATTTCAATTCAATTCAAAGTTCAACTAAATTCAGTTTAATTTAATTCAATGTTTATTGACCATT
Source organism: Asterias amurensis (assembly GCF_032118995.1). Taxonomy (NCBI): domain Eukaryota; kingdom Metazoa; phylum Echinodermata; class Asteroidea; order Forcipulatida; family Asteriidae; genus Asterias; species Asterias amurensis. The sequence goes on along the minus strand of NC_092668.1, from coordinate 595,704 downwards.
AAATGGAAATTTGCTTTGTCTAATCCTACCTCCATGGTCAAACATACTCATAACAGTCACAGAAAATATATATATATATATATATAGAATAACATAATAATTACTCAAAATTATGTAAAAGTGAACAATATTTACTCTATGTTACTTAAAACTGAATTCATAAGGGCATATCCAAAAAGAAATACTTAATAAAAAACACCAAGAAAGAATATGCGAAACAGTTACTGGCTGACATTAAAACTACGAGATTGTGGTTGTCCAAGTCGACTCCTATCGTCGCCGCAGAACAGCGCCCTCAAACCTATCCAATTATAGCAACATTGAATTCGTATTCGCTCTACAAGACAAACCCTCTGTGAATGTCCAATTATATCAAACTAACTTTATTGTCATGACTATTACAGATCCCGTAGCTATGCTGCAAGCTGCAAGTTTCAAAACAAAATAGGCCTACCCATACCTACAGAAAGTATCACTCACTGAATCTGTGGGAAATGGATCATCTTGTCTACGCAAAGCGTATAGGAACAACGAACTTGGCAGGTTCTACCCAAAGATTATAGAGCGCCGCAAGGCGCAAGATGCGGAACTCGGGCTGAAATGTGAAATCCCACTGGATGCCATTTCGGCAAGTAACTCTTTTGATACAACAGTAGATCAGTGCAGATCAGTGCAGACAATGACCATTCCTATCAATGGGAAACAAAACATTTACTTGCTGAAATGGCGCCCATGCGTATTTCACGTTCCAACAATAGATAAAGCTTCAGTTCCTCATCTTGCGCCTTGCGGCGCTCTATAATCTTTGGTTCTACCTCCTTGATAGCCATCGTTAGTGGTACCAGGATTAGTACAAAGAATTAAACTCATGCTTCTCTAAAATAATGACAATGATAAAGAATTACACGGAAGCGAATTAAACTGTTTATAGATACGAATCGTGTTTTACCCTTTGACTCTTCTCCCACATCTTGTTAAATTGGCCATGGCTTTAACCCCAAGTATTTATAAGTGACCCTCTGCTGATAAGATGATCAAACAGTGATTTTGAACAATAGATTTTGATAACAAAATATATTAAAATAATTTTGGTTAAACTTCTTTGTAACAAAAATATTTTCGGTTCTAAATATGAACCAGACATGACCTGGATTATTTTTTGTTACTTTGATCTAAACTGATGCTCAACACGAAACAGCAGCCTGACCCTCTGCTGATAAGATGATCAAACAGTGATTTTGAACAATAGATTTTGATAACAAAATAATTTAAAATAATTTTGGTTAAACTTCTTTGTAACAAAAATATTTTCGGTTCTAAATCTGAACCGGACATGACCTGGATTATTTTTTGTTACTTTGATCTAAACTGATGCTCAAAGCGAAACAGCAGCATATCTATCGCAAGTTATTGAATTCTTTGCAAGCGTAGGTACTACTGCACAGTGCGATAGTGTTGTTGTGAAGGAATTGTATAGTGCAAAATAAATAACAAAAATGGTTGCAATTGTAACACTAATAACCGGTTGCTCGACTGGAATGGGGTTCTCCACTGCTGTGCATCTTGCTAAGGCGTCAAGCCGAGAGTTTAAGGTGAGTACCACTTGTGGTTTTGAAATGTGTGTTTTTGGTCAGTCAAAAGGCGAAGCAGAAAGCATTCTTAACATACAGAGGACAATTTTTCACTACAGGTTAACGGGGGTGAGGGGGGGAACACGCCCCTCATAGGGGTAGGCCTACCCCCGGGTAGGCCTACCGCAATTTGAAATTTGAAGTGGTGTTGGAAATTTTCAAATTATGTTGTTTTATTTTTAGCTTTAATGTGATAATTATATAGAGTTTGCAAGCGTCGGATACAGATATGGATCAAACATCGGTAAACGGCATCCGTTTTTAACGTAGGCCTACAACTATAACGTCAACGTGTTTAGGTAAAACGTGAGGACGATGTTTAGCATGCGTCACGAAAAATACACGAAACGTTGACGTGTCCGTATCCGATGCATGCAGGGGCCTATCTGTAGATTTTGTGAAACCTACTTAATCTCACAAAATAAATTAACGTTTTTGGTTTTGTACCCGCACGTTTTCTCATAAGAAAGTATGTCACGTAATACTAAAAAAGGCCGAAAAAGGGCTCGTTTCAAAAACGGCAAATTCAAAATTTTTGCCAAAAGTGCCCCATTTTCACTTGCTGAAATATGATATTTTATTGATTAAAGCAGGGTCAAAGAGTAGTCCAGCCTTATAAATGACGACAAACGCCCTTTGTATAATACAATAAAATATTAATTATCTCAGGTGTACGCTACAATGAGAAATCTGTCTAAAAGGGATAATCTGGAAACAGCCGCCGGGGACACTCTGAATAAAAGGTTGTTCATCCGGGAACTTGACGTTACCAAAAAGGAAACCATCACGTCTGTAGTGGACGAGATTATGCGAGAAAATGGGCGAATAGACGTAGTTTGTAAGTACAGAATAATATACAGCTACCGTAGGGTTTGAGCCGTGTCAGTGTAAAATTAGGCGGCAACATAAACCAATTAGCATAACATTTTTGGTAACAGTTATGCTCATACAAATTTTAATGTGCTATCCAATTTGCTAAAAAGACCTATAAAAAAAAGACCTTTTTGCAAAATTATACCCATTGCCCAAGCGCTAACTGTTGAATGAGGTGCATGCTGGTTTAGCTAGGAACTTGTTCGCGACGCTAGCTAGACCAGCATGCACCTCACTCAACGCCTACAGTGCGCCTTAAGGACAGGAAGTCCAGCCCAATGTCCGGATCGGGACCAGAACTTCGGGTCTTGGTGTTGCGACACCTGGTGTCCCGAAGCAGACACCTGGTGTCCCGAAGCAACACCATACCGGATTGTAAACGCCCCATCGGCAAAGTATTTTTTTTTATGTTCCTCCCTTTGCATTGTCTGTCTATAGTTAACAATGCTGGAGTTAGTCGATTCGACGCCTCTTTGTTCCAAGAAATCCCGCCAGAATCCTTGGCGGTAGACAAAGATCTGATGGATACAAACTTCTGGGGCCCGATGCAGGTCCTTCAAGCCGTCTTACCTATCATGAAGAAACAGAGGGCAGGACGAATCATAAATAATTCTAGCGTTGCCGGCGTGGCAGGTATTTATGATGTGTTTAATATAGGAGCCACCTCATTATTAAACGTTCATTGAATAATGAAATGTTATAACAACCAGTTTTTTCAAAGCGCTTTTCGAAGGGCGTCCGACAATTACAACCACCGGTCACTGTATCATTTTAATAATTCATTCCTTTAAAAACCATCTCATCAGCACCCTGGGATGGGGCGTATAAAGCCTGTGTAACGTGTGCTACCTAGCCAAATACCCCCCACCCCTAAACATATCCCTTCCCTCACCGGTACTGATTTACCCCTTGAGGGAGAGAAGCAATTTTGAAAGTGTCTTGCCCAAGGACCCAATTGCCATGACTGGGACTCGAACCCACACTCTGCTGATCATATCATTACCAGAGCTTGAGTTCGGTGCTCTTATTTTATCCGCCCGGCCACGACACCCTACGCCGCGTTATGACTAGCATTATAAACCATTATGACATCTGCAGCCTGCACTGAATGATTCATAAAAACATTTGGAGCATGACGGATATAAAACGCAGTTTTGAACATCACCCGTCCACTAGAGTTGACTTCCCATTAATTTTATGTTTTTCAACATTTAGTAGAATTGCAGGTACAGCCATGGAGGTCGTTCACACGCCGTACTTCTCTTTTGAGGGAGTGTAGTCTCTAAAAAGAGCCGCTTTGGTTTCGACGTTTCAAACAGATACTCTGCTCGTCTCTAGAGCCAACTAGTCCATAAAAACACGTTTATCACAATGGTTGTACCTGCAAGTTTACTAGTTTATTCTTATCGACCCTTTACACTATGCAAAGCTTCAACTATACATTCCCTTTTCAACAGTAGGCCTATTGTATGTCTGGTGCATAATAGAGGCAGACATGGAGCTAGTGATCTTCAGTATCTTCTTCGTCCATCTCACCTCTCACATTAAAATGAACAAATTAAATAAAACTAGGAAACAAACTTGACTCCTTACTTCCACAGGAAGCCCCTTTCTTGGTATGTACTCGGCATCAAAGTTTGCCCTTGAAGGTTTCTCAGAGAGTGTCGCACCAGTGCTTCGCAAAGCATACAATATCAGGTAAAACAAAGTCATCATTATGTGTTGCTGTACAACAAATTTCAGACTACAATAGCCCTTAATTCATCGACTATCATCACCATTGACTCTTGCCACTGCAACAAATATTAGCTGCAAAGTCGGCCCAAGGTCTGGCATTTTGGCTTGATGGTACTCGCCTATAGTCTGCATGCATGTCGCCTCAAACGCACACCAGTTACGAGGTAGAACACACGGAAACCGATATCCAAAATGACGCAACCAATATGGATTGCATGACGTCATCGTCCACCATCTTTGATGCAAAACGATTGAAAAGTGCCCGCGTGTATACGCGCTGCGCACAACTCCAGCCAATGATAGCCTTTCATCAGTCGTGCACGTCTCATCAAAGATGGTGGTCAATGATGTCATGTGCAATCCAACTACAAGTTGCTGCAAATCTCGCACATTATTTAGTCGAACCTACGGGAACTTTTTGGGATTTTACTTTTGACGCTTTTACATTTGGCGCTTTTACTTTCACATTATGCCCTATCGAGTCGCATAGTCACAGGCCTGTGTGTACAAAGCTCTAACTTCACATTGATTGTAGCTGACATTTTCAGACAGGAATATTATTTCATTTTAAAGTATTTTATTACCATAAATGTTTTCCTGTTTATACCGATAGTTCATAATGTTGAATCGTGTGTTCTTTACAGAATCATATTAATAGAGCCCGGACCAGTCTACACCCATCCCCATACCACCATCACGCAAGAGTCAGGGTTCAAGCCCGAATACGTCTGCAGCAGCTGGGACAACGTGTCCCAAAAAATCTTCATCGATTTCTGGAACAAGGAATTTTACCCTGAAATAATGATTGCGCAACAGCCAGAGGAAATTGCCGAGTTGGTAGAGAGGGTCATACTCACTGAGAACCCGCACCTACGTTACCAGACAAGCGCCCTGCAGACAGAGAAAGTTGCTGCCAAAATGGTGGACCCAACGGGAGACACTGGTCTTAAAGAACGCCAGACTTTTAAATAAGTTCCTTCTTGGGAACTTTTGGAACGCTAGGTGGCAGCAGACTTACTAGGTAACTTCATTGTTATCAGAAATGTGCGTATGTTCAAAACTGCGTAATCAACTTAAAATTTACCTGGTATAGTCTGCTGCCACCTAGCGTTCCAAAGTCTCCCATAAGGCAGCCTACGAATGATTAGATAAATTTTGTAAGTTGAATGTGATATTCTCTACTAAGACCGTTAAGCCATTATTATGAGCAACCTTAAACATTCGATGGCAAGTGCATAGGGCATACAGCTGTGCCATATGATTGTCAAAAGGCATTACTTTGAGACACGAGTCATGGGCAAAGACAATGGGCCACACTTCGTGTTACATAACTTGTTCACTTCGAAACAAACTGGTGAAAGCTTAAAGCTATTTGACACTTTTGGCAATTGTCAAAGATCAGTATTCTCATGTAACCAGACATATTTATACATAAAAAGACAAACCTGTGAACATTTTGGACTCAATTGGTCATCGGCTTGCAAGAAAATAATTTGTGTGCTTTCATATGCCTTAAACAGACCTCAGACATGAAGTCTTTTAATATTATTTGATAAAGAAATTGCCTATTTCGCAAAAACTATGTTACTTCAGAGGGAGCCGTTTCTTACAATGTTGTAGACTTATATCAAAAGCTCTCCATTGCTTGTTACCATGTAAGTTTTTATGTTAACAATTATTTTGTGTAATTACCAATAGTGCCTTTAACTTGTCACAAGAGTCAAGATAAACGAGCGAAAACCCATTTTTTGTTTCATACATTACCGATATATTTACTGCAAAATATTTAAATTAAACTTGCTCCAATGATTAAGTGTGATGCACGTGCCATAATTAACAGTGTCAGACAAATGGGAACAAAATAAATGAAGAAAAGCATTTATGAAAAAGATACAAGTTTTTTTTGTTGGTTGATTTATTAATTGCCTCATCTTAAGGTGTCAGTGATAAACACTTGGCTTCTTTATTATAACTATTTATCGAAATTTGTTTCTGAAAATTGTCATAATTATCTTAGTTTCAAATTAGTCTTAAAAAAACTGGACACCTTCGATAATTGTCATATACCAGTCAAATCGATTTTAGTCGAAGTTGCGAGATAATGGATGAAAAACTCGTCACATGAAGTTGTGTGATTTCCGATGCTTGAATTAGAGACATCGAAATCAAATTCCGAGGTCTCGAAATCAAATTCAAATATTTTAGTGAGAAATAACCTTTTATCGAAAACGACGTTACTTCAGTGGGAGCTGTTTCTCACAATGTTTTATTCTATCACCATCTCTCCATTGATCGCTATTAAGTAAGTTTTTATGCTAACAATTATTTTGAGCAATTACCAATAGTATCCATTACCTTAAAGTTGTCTAGTGTTATTATTTGTGGGGTTGATATGTGAGATCATTCAAACTTAGTGCATGAAACAAAACTTCTATCACCTGATGAAGAATGAGATCTAGGAATGTTCACGTTTGTAGTTACGTTTTTAGTTTGTATGATAGCAGTGATAATATTCCATGTTTGTAACTTTACAAGAGTGGAACAAACCCGAATCAAACAAAAACAATCAAAGCACAAAACTATCCCCGATATACTGTTTCATTATTTGCTTTCCCGATGAACACAACTTAGAATATATAGCACCCAGAAACCTCAACCGGATTGATGGGTTTTGAGACCTTTTGTACATCAACTGTTTCGGCTATGACATGAATCTCCATCTCCACTGGGAATGAAGATGTTCATGCAATTAAAATGACGTCAGAAGTTTTAGTTTAATTAGTCGTTAAGTCTTTGAACATTTACGGAGTGATGTTGGCAGGAGTGTCACATTAATCAGTAATGATATTGTAGGCCCTACGTGCTAAATTAATAATGTTCCTTGTTTTCCTGAGACACTAACATTCGTGACATTGTTTAACTCATTTCTCAAAAAACTACAGCACCTCAACAAGCTATATTTAAGGGAAGTTTTCTATCATCATTATTTTCAAACGGTGTAAAGTTTAATGTAGGCTTCATCAATGGTCGTTAGTCTTTTTGAGATTAGGTGGACACTATAGAAGTTCACTGTTTGCTGTGGGGGTGCGCGAAGACATTTATTTTACCCAAACCAAGTCTTAGTATACTGTGTCCACCAGATCTCAAAAAGGCCTATTAGGTTTTGTGTCGTACAAAAAATACCCCCCCCCCCAAAAAAAAAAAAAAAGAAAAGAAATAATAATGAAGTCATTTAAACATTCCACTGAATGCTTCGAGACTGGAATCCCCCGTGCTGTCAACCACTTTCAACCCCACATAATATTTAGCAACATCATTACTTTGGTAGCGAAGATGTGGATTATCGCTCCGGATGATCTCTTCAACCAAGCGGGCAATCTCCTCTGGCTCCTGCTGAATGGAATTCTCCATGGTTGTGATGAAGCCTTGGAACAACTCCCGCGTGACGTCATCCCAAGCTCCAGAAACAGACAAGGGTGAACTCGTCACGTTAAGTGGGGCAGTTTTAACGCAACCCGGTTCCAACAAGCTAACTCTGTATTGATAAATCAAGTTAGGATTTAGTGTATGATTGTCTGAAATGTCGACAATAAACCATTATCCCCCGGGATAAAAAAAACAACAAAAAAAACCAAAAAAAAACCCCCAAAAACAAAAACAACAAAAACAACAACAACAACAACAACAAAAACAACAACAACAACAACAACAACAACAACAACAACAACAACAACAACAACAACAACAACAACAACAACAACAACAACAACAACAACAACAACAACAACAACAACAACAACAACAACAACAACAACAACAACAACAACAACAACAACAACAACAACAACAACAACAACAACAACAACAACAACAACAACAACAACAACAACAACAACAACAACAACAACAACAACAACAACAACAACAACAACAACAACAACAACAACAACAACAACAACAACAACAACAACAACAACAACAACAACAACAACAACAACAACAACAACAACAACAACAACAACAACAACAACAACAACAACAACAACAACAACAACAACAACAACAACAACAACAACAACAACAACAACAACAACAACAACAACAACAACGACAACGACAACGACAACGACAACGACAACGACAACGACAACGACAACGACAACGACAACGACAACGACAACGACAACAACAACAACAACAACAACAACAACAACAACAACAACAACAATCATTTATGTAACTAAGAGAGGTTTGCGGTAACACCATGTGAATACCTCTTTTTGAGTAGTGTTGGAGATGGTTTTAACCATCTCCAATTAAAATGACTTTATGTTTCGATCAGTTTACTTCAGGAAGATGCTGGACTCTGTGGCAAAACAGAAGCTCCTATTTTGGAGTATGACACACCCTTCAATCATCACCAAACATAGACATTGTAGAGTGCAAGATACGTTGTGAAAAAGTCCATAAGAGTTGGCAAGTCTTGATTCTGACCCACAAACGACCCCTGGGACCATAATAATTAATATAAAGACACTGGGAATTAAAGGCACTGGGAATTAAAGGCACTGGGAATTAAAGGCACTGGGAATTAAAGGCACTGGGAATTAAAGGCACTGGGAATTAAAGGCACTGGGAATTAACGACACTGGGAATTAAAGACACTGGGAATTAAAGACACTGGGAATTAAAGGCACTGGGAATTAAAGGCACTGGGAATTAAAGACACTAAGAATTAAAGGCACTGAGAATTAAAGACACTGGGAATTAAAGACACTGGGAATTAAAGGCACTGGGAATTAAAGACACTGGGAATTAAAGGCACTGAGAATTAAAGACACTGGGAATTAAAGACACTGGGAATTAAAGGCACTGGGAATTAAAGGCACTGAGAATTAAAGGCACTGGGAATTAAAGGCACTGGGAATTAAAGGCACTGAGAATTAAAGGCACTGGGAATTAAAGGCACTGAGAATTAAAGGCACTGGGAATTAAAGGCACTAAGAATTAAAGGCACTGGGAATTAAAGGCACTGAGAATTAAAGGCACTGGGAATTAAAGGCACTGGGAATTAAAGACACTGGGAATTAAAGGCACTGGGAATTAAAGACACTGGGAATTAAAGACACTGGGAATTAAAGGCACTGGGAATTAAAGACACTGGGAATTAAAGGCACTGAGAATTAAAGGCACTGAGAATTAAAGGCACTGGGAATTAAAGACACTGGGAGTTAAAGGCACTGGGAATTAAAGGCACTGAGAATTAAAGACACTGGGCACACTTGGTATTTGAAAAAGACCAATATTCTCAATTGGTGTATCCCAACATAATATAATTGCATAAAATAACAAACCTGTGAACATGTTGGCTTGATTTGTCATGGAATTTGCAAGAGAATTTAGAAAAAGAAAAAAAAACCACCCTTGTTGCATTACTTTGTGCGCGGGTGTGCTACCAGATGCATAATAAAAGACTTTTATTATTTTGTGTGAAATTACCTCTTTCTAAAAAGCTACATTACTTTGGCAGAAGCCGTTTCTCGCTCATAGTTTTATACTGTCAACGGCTCTTCATTGCTTGTTTCAAGTTAGTTTTATTTCGAGTCGTTACTAAGTGTCCAGTGCCTTTAAGTATTCAGAGGGAGTAGTTCGGATCTCTTGCTGAAGTCACTTCACGGACTGCGATCTAACTTGGTCAAATTTTACGTCAAGCGTGTTTGATCCTAAACTTGATTGGTCAAATCATATCATTTCAAGAAGTATAGTACAAACACTAGCTACTCCCCTCCCCTCCAATAAAAAGGAAGAAGTTGAGTACCTGATATTGTAGGCTTTTCGAAGAACTAGTGCAGAACTCTCGGAAATTCCTTCTAGGGCAAACTTGGATGCGGAGTACAGAGATAGAAAAGATTGTCCTTCAAATTAAAAAGATATTATTATTCAATCAAACAAAAAAGATCGCTAGGTGGCAGCAGACTTACCAGGTAACTGTTCATTCCCTTACGTAGTTCTGAGCATGTGCACATCACCGAGAACAATGGATTTTACCTGGAAAAAGCTTGCTGGATTATCTTGGACGTTTAATTCCAATGGGAGACTTTTGGACGCTAGGTGGCAGCAGACTTACCAGGTAAATTTCAATTGTTTATGTAGTTCTGAGCGTGCGCACATGGATTTTACCTGGTAGGTCTGCTGCCACCAATCGTCCCAAAAGTCTCCCATTACGATAAAGAATCTTTTTGAGCGTATGACGTCACATGCAATGTGAAGCTGAGGACTGAGTGAGGCACGCACCAATTATTCCTGTTAAACTGGACATGTTGAGAATACGCCCAGATTTCTGTTTCTTCATGGTTGGAAGTACTGCTTTCATGACTCGGACAGCACCCCAAAAATTGATGTTCATCATGGCTCGAGGTTTTGCAAAGTCATCATCATCATCATCGACATCTCGCAGTAGGAAATGATCGTCAAACTGCGAGATTCCTGCATTGTTGACTGTTGGTGAAAAGAATAGAAAAGATAGATGACGCCAAATAAACTGGTAAACCCAAAGTGCACTTGAAGTGGTGGACGTAAGGAATGCTCATTTCACCCGGTTAAACAGTTTTAAAAGCATGTTCTAAAAAATGGACAGGAACCCTTGAGGGCGCTCTTTTAGACCTTTCGTCAGAGAAATGGCAGTGTCCGAATTGGTGGCTACGGCTGCGGCTACGACCGTTGCCAGGGGTGTTGCTTAGGGCGTCCTATACTTCAATGCATGATGACGCGGCGATCCGGCCGTAGCCGTGGCCGTAGCAACCAATTCGGATCCGCCTTAGACTGGCCTCTGTCTTTACCTGTAAGGATAACTCCATGTGTTGGATTGATAGAATCAGTAGTCTCATTGGATACAACTATTTCAATGGATATTCACACAGGCAGTGACGTAAAGCTTCCCATAAGCAATGTCTGTGTGTACAAATTAGATTATGAATGGGGATTGACGTAGGTTCAGGCAGAACTCTGGCGTCATTCATAAGCCTCTAAGTGTGACGTCAGATATTCGAGCTAGTCAGAGCTGGGTGAGCGCGATTTGTGCGCATAAAATGTAAAACAAAATAAAATAATGTGTGGTTAGGGGTTGGCGGAGGTGCTCAGGGGTAATATTATTTAGTAGAATTGGTTTTGGTACAAGTCAGTTTAAACGGTACGCAATGCTGTTTTGTCTTGTGACGACATTTTCAGCATGCACTTTAGCCCTTTTTGAAACCACGACTTCGGCTTTGGACTCGGCTCGGGCTAGCCTGACCCCGCGGCCGTGTTTTGACAATAAAATTACGCATGCTTCACGTAAGACGCGCTGAGGGCTTCAGACGAGAGCACGGAACCTAAAGTCGAACCCATAGCCGAAGCAGTGGTTTCGAAAGGGCATGTGATCTCTGAAACCTCGTGGTATTTATACCTCCATGGTAGAACCTTGCTATTACAAAATTAATCTTTTTAACACCTCGCCATTGAGCATAACTGTATCTCAAGTGAGCTTTGAGCAATGCATTCCGGTCGGTTTGAAAACAAACGTACACAGAATATCAATCCTCCCATTTTCTCGTAAAATCCCGTCAACCGCCGACGAGATAGTTGCTTCCTTTGTGACGTCGAGTTCCCGGATGAACAGAGTTTTATTGAGTGAGTCCCCGGCGGCTGTTTCCAGATCTGCCGTTTCAGAAAGATCAACCACGGTGGCGTAAACCTACAAACAAAAAGGGATTTTTTACTGATTTAAGACCGGTTTGTTACTTCCTGCGAACGCGAATTATAGATACGCATTTTGACGTTAATTAGCTTGTTTTCGCAGAGTGTTTCGCAGGTCTTCAGCACATTGCAATGCATGCAAATTACTCGTTGTGAATTTGTAACGTCAAAATTCGTATCGCATTCGTAAAAAGAAGGGTTTATCGAGGTGTCTGAATATTTATCAAACCCAGAGTGAAATGCGCATAATAATTTAATTGCAATTGCCAAATCACTGACCAGATGAAACCCGTACCATCGTAAACCCGCATCATATTGAGTTTATTATTTATATAAAACAGTTTAGGGACCGAGAACCAATGAGCTTCTAAGATCCCAATTAGAGACCAGAACCCGATTTTACAGAGCTAAGATTGATCATAACTGCAAAGAACCACAGTTGCTTAATTGTTGAAGACACTGGACACTATTGGTAATAGACTGTGCAAGTCTCGCGAGAAATTGAACTTCCGGGACCATTGTGGTCCCAACCTAATGGAGTTTTACGTTGGGGAGATTTTGTTCTGTCGATAACTTTAGTTTAACATAAGTTATGACTCTAAAAAGTGAATATGTCCTTGGGAATGTAAAAATAAGTGATTAAAAACAGAAAAGTAAAATAAATTCAACAAATTAACGAAGAAAACTAAAGAAAAAAACTTGACCTCCAGTTTCCGGTTTACTCTAAACAATTAAGAATATTACCCAATTGACGTTCCCATTATCGCTGAACCTATGTGATGATCGCACCAATTGGACGTGATTCACAAACGGGGTTTATTAGAAAAAACATCCAGGGGTGCGTTCCACTCGCGCAAACGACTCGATCGCAACTGTTCGCGCAAACGTTTTTTATCTTTTGAACGATTGGTGCGTATACGCGATGTCAACATGGCGGCGCCCTGAAATGAAGATGGCGCGCACCATATATGTAGTTTTTTTTTAACTTTGTTTTTGCTGCAATAGTCAACTAATTAACTTTGTTGTTCCAAATCTGCATTATCATCCACCGAAAATTCAATGTAATTATGTTTGTGACAAAGAAATAATACTGTATGCTTGTCCGCCATTTTAAAAACCACTCGCCAACACCTCCGAAGTATGTTCGCCTAAAGTTGCCAACGTTCGCCAACGGTGGCGGCGAACAACTCGTTCCACTTGAAATTGTTGGCGAACGTGCGCAACTGTTGGCAACGTTTGCGCGAGTGGAACGCACCCCTGGTCGATGTCGAACAGCGATCCTCGTCCCGATAAATGTATAACTTTTACGTTAATTTAAACAAAACAATTATTATGTACACGAATTAAAATAATAATTATACAAAAAGTACGTTAAAAATAATAATCTTTAAGAATTTTTTAACAAATAACAATTTCAATACAATTTGGTTTTGTACAAAAATATAATTTTTTTCGAATTAAGTTCTCGTTTTCGCTACGTGCGAGACTTGCACAGTCTATTGTCAAAGACCAGTCTTCTCACTTGTTGTATCTCAACATGCATGAAATAACAAACCCGTGAAAATTTGAGCTCAATTGGTCGTCGAAGTTGCGAGATCAATATGAAAGAAAAAACACGATTGTCACCCGAAGTTTTGTGCTTTCAGATGATTGATGATTCATCGAGACCTCAAAGCCTAAATCTGAAGTCTCGAAATCAAATTCGTGGAAAAAAATAATAGTTCTTTCTCAAAAACTACGTTCCTTCAAAGGGAGCCGTTTCTTACAATGTTTTACTATCAACCTCTCCCCATTACTCGTTACCAACTAAGGTTTTATGCTAGTATTTTGAGAATTACCAATTGTGTCCACTGCCTTTAAAGCCATGGACCCTTTCAGTACAGAAAAAAAAAAGTTCACAGATTTACAAATAATTTACAGGGTTTACAGAAGGTAATGGTGAAAGACTTCTCTTGAAATATTAGTTCATAAAATGCTTTACTTTTTGAGAAAACGGTAAAACAATATAAATTCTCGTTAACGAGAATTACGGATTTGTTATAAACACATGTCATGACACGGCGAAACGCGCGAAAACAGGAGTAAGTTTTCCCGTTATTTTCTCCCGACTCCGATGTCCGATTGAGCCTAGATTTCCACAGGTTTGTTAATTGATATAGAAGTTGTGATACACGAAGTGTGGGCCTTGGACAATACTGTTTACCGAAAGGGTCCAATGGCTTTAAGTGTGATGTCACAATGATTCAATGCGGTGAATTGTATTGCTTTGTGAAATCGGCCCAGTTCCTAATTTAAGATCTGCTTTAGACTGATAAGTGTAAGACTGAGGCAAAGTTACTTCTTCTTGTTAAAGGCAGTGGACACTATTGGTAATTGTCAAAGACTAGCCTTCACAGATGGTGTATCTCAACATATGCATAAAATAACAAACCTATGAAAATTTGAGCTCAATCGGTCATCGAACTTGCGAGATAATAATGAAAGTAAAAAACACCCTTCTCACACAAAGTTGTGTGCGTTTAGATGGTTGATTTCAAGTTCTAAATCTGAGGTCTCGAAATCAAGTTCGTGGAAAATTACTTCTTTCTCAAAAACTATGGCACTTCAGAGAGAGCCGTTTCTCACAATTTGTTATACTATCAACCTCTCCCCATTACTCGTAATCAAGAAAGGTTTTACGCTAATAATTATTTTGAGTAAATACCAATAGTGTCCACTGCCTTTAATCATAATAAGCTTTAAAACCCTACTTTGAAATCGCCGTTGCATTCCTTTGCTAGATGCACAGCCGTCGCACGCCCTATCCCGGTCGAACAGCCAGTTATCACCACAACACTCGGTGCCATTTTTACAATAGTGTCCCAACACAGACAACAATGGCCTATATTGTTTGTAGTTTCTAAAAATAAATTCAGTTATGACTCATTTTGATAAAGTTGTTATACCTTTTCTGGATTTGGAGTTAAACCGATATTAAAGGGACACGTTGCCTTTGGATTTGGCGAGTTGGGGTAATAAAAGCATTTGAAACCAATTTTTAAAGAAATGCATAATGGTTACAAAGAAGTAGAATATAATGATTCACACAAAAATGGCTCAAAATTGCACGGTTTCCTTTTATTTTGCAAACAAACACGGTCGGCCATTTTGTGGAATCAAAAATTTTGATTCCGCAAAAAAACGTGCCGTAGTAATTCACGACGTGTAAGGAAAATCGTGCAATTTCGAGGCATACTTGTGTGGATCATTATATTCTACTTCTAAACATCTTTCTAATCATATGCATTTTATTAAAAAAAACGGTTACAAACGCTTTTCATAGACCAACTCGCCCGATCCTAGGCAACGTGCCGCTTTAACCCGAGTCAAAAGTCAAGTTTATAGGGGGTCAAAATTACTGATACTAAAGGTTTGTGTGTAAGAGCCGTTGTGCCAGGAGAATTATGAACCCCCCCCCCCCCCCAATACGGTGAGCTGTATCAAAACTTCTTTGACTGATAGCGCCCTCTCCTTCAGCTCATATAGACCTTTTCGCAAATACCATTGTGCAAACGCAACTGTCGAATGAGGTGCATGCTGGTCTAGCTAGTGATACAATTTGATGGCTTGCTAGACCAGTATGCACCTAGACTTGATTCAAGTCCCATTCTCGTGTGAGAGGTCCCTAAGCATATACCCAAACTTACTATGTAACAACACGTAGCATACACAGTACAGTGCGCGCTCGCCGTCAAAATGTGGTCCCGAGAATGGGACTTGACGATGTCGTTTCTTACTCTGCACGTTGTTATAGGAAAATCTCCCCAAATGGGGAGATGTACAAAACCAATGGGAGCGTGGAAGCGCTGTCCGCCGGTAAAATATTCATTATACTCTGTGACATCACAGTAGAAGACGTTGTAAGGCACGCGTCTATACGCGGCACGCACATGGGGCGGGTAAACTCATTAGCAGGCAAGGGGGTGTCTGTGTCATAAGTCGTTTTATTGCACTTCCCAAAATTCAAATTTTAAGAAAAAAAACGACCCCAATGTATGTTACAACATATTACTCAAATTCAAATGAACATTTAGTGCTTTCTTTTTTATAATTAATTGGTTATTAAAAAAATGTATTTCAATCATCAACTAAGTACTTAACCCATAAATGACAAATGAACTAGTCTTCATTTTGGGTGCGTTTGATTGGTCAAAACGTATCACGTAACAATGTTACATATTCATAAGTGAATACATTTACATATCAGGCGACTGCGACATCGTCAAGTCCCTGTCCCGCATGCGGAACAGGTTTGGGAATGCAGAGCATCTCACCAAAACAGTAGTTTCCTGGGGATGGCACGGGATTGGGACTTGAGTCAAGTCTATATGCACCTCATTCGTGTGAGAAGTGTTTTTTTTTGTTTTTAAATATTTTTTGTATACTATTATCTCGCAACTTCGACGACCAATAGAGTTAAAAATTTCACAGGTTTGTTATTGTGTGATTTCGTTTTTAATGTTAGAATACAGGGGTGGATTTCACAAAGAGTTAGGACTAGTCTTATCTCGAGTTAGTCTCGATAACTTGGACTATCCATGCAATGTGTATATCTCCTATAGGACTAGTCCTAAAATTACTCTTCGTGAAATCGACCCTTGGTCTTTGACCATTACCAAATGTGTCCAGTGACTTGTGTTTTTAAAAAATGTGTGAAGTGTAACAATTTTCTTCGCATCTTTTACCATTTTTGTGACCATACAAGGGTATCTCCCGTATTTAAACGTTTTATCACCGAATCCTTTTCTATAATACACCTCTGGACCATTGGGAACATGACAAACATTAAGTATTGATTTTGAAAGAACAAACAATTTGTTGCCTATTATTGGGCAGTTTTACTTTGAATTGGCCCATTACTGTGTGTAGCGTTTAAGTATGCCAGTACATTTCTCAAACGAAAAAGAAAAAAGAGGAGTTATGTATCACTAGGTCACATAACTTGAGATGGCCGAAAACATACTGGTCAAAATCTCCTTGAATATTTAATGCATCTTCATAGGACTCTTCACCTGTTTTGCCTGCAGAATTTTTTTTTATGTACCCGCAAATCTCGGACCACCATTCTAAATTTTACGATGTTTTTGACCCTCCTAAGATGTCGTAAAATTTCGCGCGAGCTTCCTGCTGTTCACCAGCCCTGTCGTCTTCCGCCATCATCATAACGCAACTTCATGCTGTCAGTGCATGCTGTATTTTGTTCCAGTGTGAAAATATTTACAAAAATTCTTCACAATTTTCAAAATGGCAGACAATCAGACAGACACTAAAGTGGAGTGTAATGTTGACTGGGAACGTTTGCAAAAGGAATTAGGCAATGAGGTTAGTATGATTGCTTGATTTATCTTATTCAATTACCACAGCGTGCTATTGTGTGGTTTTTTGGCGCTATATAAATATCTTCTGATTGATTGATTTGCTGCTTAGAGTATTTCGTGTATCTGTTGATTTATTTGATATTCTTGTTCATAGTTTTGTCAGCTTGAATGCACTACTGAGGAGCTGAGTGGCGGGGAGTCAAACTGGTTATTTAGAATAACATCTAAGACTGGATCATCCGTCATCGTTAAGCAATCTATGGGATACATGAAGGTAACGGACATTGGAATTTTCATAAAACTGATGAGGGGAGAATGTTTTTTTCTTCTCGTTTTTGTTTCTTGCTTGGTTTATTTCAGAAGTAAAAGCTTCACTACCGGAGGCTGATTTGAGTTTATTTTTTTACATCAAGAAAAGTTGAAACATAAATATTATTAAAAATAGACAAAAAGTAGGTTAAACAACCGTTAACTAACATTCGTGGATATGACATTATTTGGTCAACATTACAGCAACTCAGACATGGTACTGTAGTAACCTAACCAAAGAATGACCATAACAACTTATAACTTGCTAATAAAATAGCACAGTGGAGCAGCTGTAGAACAACACCATTTGAAGTGATTCCACTTTAGAGAAAGCATCTGATAAAACACAATTCTGTGCACAAAGAGTAGTTTTTCTTTTACTCTTTGCTAGCAACTTTGATGACGAATTGAGCCAAACTTTGGACAGGTTTGTTTTTCTATGCAATATACATTGGGATACATATGGCGTGCCGCGTTAGTTCATGACGTAGAAGGAACACCGTGCAATTTCGATGCATATTTTGTGTGGATCATTATGTTCTACTTTTAAAACATCTTTCTAACCGTTTGCATTTTATAACAAATGGTTTCAAACGTTTTCCATAGACCAATGAGACTCGCCCGATCCAAGGAAACGTGTCGCTTTAACTCGAGTCAATGATACTAGTGTGTATTTACAGAGCCGTTCTGGCAGGAGATTCTGACAAAATTCTTAAAACACAAGAAACCTGCAGTTTGTGTTTCATTTCTTTTCCAATGATCAATTTACAGTGTCTTCCACAACTAGCGGCACCTAAAATAAGGAATAAATTTGAGTATTCAAGCCTGTCTTTAATGAATCAACTCGCTCCGGGGTCTGTACCGGAACCAATATTCTGTGATGAAGATAAATCTTATTGTGAGTATTGGCAAGTTTTTTGTTGTTGGTGACGGTGCTGGGGTTGGGATCTTATGAAGGGTGTTCTCATCTTCAAGGTCAAAGTGTATTCTGATAATGGTCATTTAGAGTGAAAATATGAACAGAATAATTATTTTTGTTTTCATCCTGTAAATGAAGCTGTGGGTTCGCTATACTACTACAGCACCCTGGGGTGGATTTCACAAAGGTAGTCCTAACTTAGGACTAGTCCTAGGCAATGCTAAGAGATATGACCAGTCCTAAGTTAGGACCAGTAACTCATCCTAACGTAGGACCAGTCCTATCTCTTAGCATTGCCTAGGACTAGTCCTAAGTTAGGACCACCTTTGTGAAACCCACCCCAGGAACCATAGACTTCAATTTAACCATAAAGAACTAAGGGCTATCCCATGGTCAGACTTATTAACTGTGGTTTGAAGACCATTACACACTATCATCAGGTAGGAACCCAAAACCGGTTCATCTTTTGAGATTTTAGGTCAAATGAAGGATTCGAACCGGGGATCGAAGGAATACAAGATATCAAGCAGGTTATGAACTGAACTTTATTCCACCATTATTGTGATGCAGATGTAATGCAAGACCTCTTTGACTACGACATCCTACGACACATGTTCCAACGACACAAGGCTAGTCTACCCGCTATTCAAGACGTGGCACGGTACATTGCTAAGCTACATCGGGGTACACATAAGAATAATGTGACTGAGACCTACCTCACCAAGATAATGGAGAGGAACAAGTAGGTATTCAAATGAGGGCCCAATTTCATAAAGCTGCTTAAGCTCAAAATGTAGCTAAGCACAATAAAGGGTTGCTTATACCAGAATTAAAAAAACCTATACCATGCCACAATCATGTTCAATTTGTGACTATCCTGTTTATTTCTGATTTTTTTAGCATTACATTATTTGAAATTGCAACTCGATGAAATTGGACACAGGTCGTAAACTATGGAAATATTAAAGAGGCAATACCATAGCCTTGCTCAAGGCAGTCGCATTATTCGCTCCGAAAAGACGCAGCTGTAAACCCACCCGCCGTATACCCTGTGCATGGTGTGTGCGATCACACCGAATGACCCACCCGTATACACACTGTCACATCGCACGAATACTGTTCACACAAGTCATCGCACTCGTACACCACTAACCGCATGCGGAGGCCGTCAGGCCGACAGCCTTGTCGGGTCTGTATCTTCCCGTTTTAATGTGTTGTATTGAAAAAATTCCAATAGTGGACGAAATTGGGGGGGGCTCTAGGATATGCTAGTATGCAGCTCATGAATATGTATATCGTTCGTCAGACCTATCAGACAACACAGGATGTGAGGCAAATGAATTATTCATTTTGACGTCCAATCACGCACTTCCCTTATCACGACCTTTGGACCCTATCATGCGTCCATGGTGGTGGTGTGTGAGGTAAACATGTCTCGTCTTTCGCGGGCATTATGGTAATGAGCTGACCGTGGGAACTCTTCGCTTATTATAGTAATGAGGTCAGTGGCTTCAACACAGATCCTACAGGGCTGTCGGCCTGACGGCCTCCGCATGCGGATAGTGTACGGGGGCATCGTGTCGTGCGATGTTACGCACAGTGAATACGGGTGGGTTTTACGCACAGTGAATACGGGTGGGTTTTTATACAGCGGCGGTCTTTTTTCGGAGTGAATAATTCGACTGCCTTGAGCAAGGCTAGCAATACCACAAAATAGTGAATCTGTTGAAGTTTGAACAGTTTTTACAGAGGCCGAAGCAAACCGAATATTACCGGTTCTCGTTCGTCAAACCCAATCTTTGCAAATCTAACTCTCACATATTCCCACTGCGCAGTAAAGCAGTTATTGCCATGCAATTCAGCTCTATCTTCCATTCTTACGACAGTTTCTCAAGCAAGCAACCTTCTATAGACCTCACGTAAAAGAAAGGACATTAAAACCTGATAACCCCCTTCTCAAAAGCGTGCTGGTTTCCAGAAGATGTAGTTTTATCACCTATAATCTGAATTGAAAACATGCCATTTATTTAACCGTTTTGTTTGCGTTTTTTTCTTCTCAAAAGAAGTATAATATACGCGAATATTTACGCAAATATTCAGTCATATATAATGTTTGATACCTTCAGGGACCTCAGAAAAGCGGCACATGGGATTCTCATTTACTATGTTTTTAAAAGCATACACAAGGAAGAAAACATCGAGAGACAGTCACCTGCAGTAAAGGAACTGTACGATCTAGTGTGCAATGATCCAGTGATCGTTGCGAATAGGGCGAGGCTTCGAGACGCCATGGAAACGAAAGGAGAATGTGTGATCCATGGAGACCTTCATGCCAGCTCCATCTTTATAAAAGGAAACTCTGCAAAGGTATTCATTGTCATAAAGGGTTACATTAAGCATAACAATTACTACTGATAAGACTCAAGGCTTTCAAAAGTGCTTGGGAGTGGTTCAACTTTCGCACTAACAAACAAACCAGCTCCTTGTTCGCACAATAACCACACAATATTGTGTAATCAGTGATTGGCTATAATAAACACTGCTCAGGCAGCAACTAATGATTGGCAGAAACATTTCCGACGTGCATAATACCACATACTGGCGTGGTATTTTTTCATAGGTAACCTTGTTTGGGTTAGCACTGACAGGACGGTTTGAATTAACTGCTCTCTTTTTGAATTCTTAGATCTACGATTTTGAGGCATCACATGTTGGCCCAGCGGGTGAAGACATTGGCCATCTACTCTCCAATTACATGGTTGTCTATCTAGAGCACAAGTTCTACCCGTCTAAAGATAATCCAACCTTTTATTATATACTGGAGGAATGCATTAAGGAAACAGGTACCAGTGTTCCTCTGTTGTAAAATAACATACCCACAATCAGATTCAAAAGGCATAAATATTTAGAGAGGCCGATATACACGCCTAAAGGCACCACGATGAAACTTTTTTCGCAAACTAATGGATCATTGGTTCAATAGTGTGGGGGGGGGGGGGGAGTGGGACAATTATTCAAGCTTAATATTTAAAGCCATGGGGTCCGTTGTTGGCAAACCTGAGTATATCTAGTCTTTCACAATTCACAAAAAGATCACACCCAGAAATCACATTATTCACAGACAATATTAAGTTTACCTAGCGAACATTTTTGAGTGTACCTCGCTTACTCTCTATAAAAAGGAAAAGAGTGAAGAGGCACTCTTTGAAGAGCCATGATGAGGGACAACTCATTTTCGAGTGGTCTTCCTTTTAGATTGAAGTTTGAAGTGATTTTTCACTCTGTCCTGGAGTGAAACCCCTCTTAAAGAGTGAAATAACCACCACTCTTTTTAAAGAGCCATAATGAGGGACAACTCGCAATGTAAAGAGTGGTGTTTTTCAGTCTTTTACTTTTATAAAGAGACAATTACAATATTATGTTATAGAAAGGTTTGCGATAACACCATGTATATATATTGATTATCAACAGTGAAAGTATACTTTAGTGATGCGGCCGAGTATCTAACGCCCGAACAATTCGCCGCAACAGTCTCTGATACAGCTGGATTCATGGGTTGTAGGCTCGTACGAAGGTAAGTAAGGTGGGTCTTTAAGGCCAACTCGATCTACAAACATCCCACTCCTCCTGACCCTTTTCTACCCACGGACTGTCCCTCTATTTTCCTCCTTAGAGACATATATCAATGCATTAAAAAAAGTAGTTTGGAAGGGAACAGAGAACTGAACTATTATCATTTCTGCGGGAGTAAGAATAGTCACTTCAACAGCAGATTTTCAAAAGTCATAACAGTGTTTCCAATTGAATACAAAGAGAGATTTAACAAACTAAATTATTCCGAAACTCTTTAAACTGATAGGTTTCGTGATTGTCCCTGTTAAAAGTTTAATGTTTGTTTTCCTTCTTTGGCTTTGTCAGGATTTTGGGTAGACCGGAGGCAGGTGACGATCCAGCAGATCTAACTCTGATTGAACTACCATGTCTACACTTGGGTATAAGTCTCACTAGAGACTATACCAACATAACCACTCCAAGTGTTCTCATTCAACATCTCTTTGACAACAATGACGTCCAGATTAATAATAAATAAATAATGAACGACAGAACATTGGTGAGTTTGAGACGCTAGGTGGCAGCCAACATTCAGTTAGTTGTTTCTAACCGGGTACAGTAAAAATTAGGTACAAGACCTTGTACGACGAGCGGCGCTCTGACATCACACAAGCAACGTTTACAACTGATTGGATATGCAACTAAAGGCGTGACGACACTGCTCTCCCATTTCTCCTGGATAAGAACACCATAGCTTACCTACCAACAACAACTGACCTGAGAATGGTTGGTAATGGCATGAACGAGTATAGGATTTGAGGCATTGCTTGGTGAGGTATCAATGTATAATTAATTTGTTTTGCGGTAACACCATGTGTGTATCTCTTGCCAGGTAGAGGGTTAGAGAACTGTCTTGCTTTATTTTACTGCCAGGGAGTAGATAATCGGGGGTTCGGGAGACTTCTCAGTTCTGAAAAGAACTGTCCTGCTTTTTAACTATTACCAGGGCAGATGGTATAGAAATTAGACTTGGACTACTACTTTAGATTCATAGGAACGTAATTAACTGTACTGCCGCGGAGTCATTTCTGAATTGGTCTCAACGTTTCGACTAGCTTGCTCTAGTCATCGTCAGGGGACTGTCAGGAGGCTTGAACGAGCTTCACCAAGCCACTTATAATGCCGGTGTCCCATGGAGGTCTGTCCGCGGACATTCGGTCACCTAAGTTTTCAAATTGAAATAATAATATGTCAACAGATACAACGTCACTGGATGAAACCATTAACAAATATACTGTGAGATTTGTGTAGCTGCTATAGGCATTATTTAAGTTTTCTTTTCATTTCGTTAGACTATTAGTAGTTAGCAAAACTAATTGATAAGTTGTGTGTAATATTTTCAGCATTTTACAAATTTAGAATGAGTAAAAGACTTTCACGGTAACAGGTTCTTTCATTATACACATTCCTATCATTAGCGGTTTGGCAGATTCAGATTGTGATTGCACAAAACGCATTAATAGTTCAATTAAATTCAATTCATTTAGGTTTATTATAAATATCTCAACTACATAATACAATAATGTTTTTTAGAGACTTTGTAGATTGTTTGTTGTCACTCCTCATTGGTGTCTATAGTTTGCATGCACTCATAAGCCTTTATGGGGAGATATGGGGGTGGACATTATAGGTGTAATAATAATATTTTAATAATATTTATTCGGGCAATCACATTTACAAGCACATGTAAATACATTAAAAATATTTAAGAAAATAGTGTACACTATTTGGTTTGGGTAAAATAAATACAGAAAAATTTACCCCAAACCGAATAGTGTCATTATAGTATTGTTTCCACCATATCTTTAAATGGCTTATGTTTTCAGGATTGCGCTGGTCATGCGTATATAGGACTAATTTTTACATAGGGCTGCCTATGCCATAGCATACAGCTTATTTAGAGATGGACAGTTTAAGATATTAGTATAGAATACACGAAGTTAATACGTTTGAATAAAGACAATTACATCACTTGTCATGTGGCATTTAAACATCAATGGTTTACCTCATTGTATGGATAGACACAATGCATGCCAATAACAGCTGATTGATTAAAATGAATTGCACAAACTGTCCAGAAACCTTTTTAGTCAACTTGTTTAGTCTCGCATTATTTTTATAGTATTTCTAGTTTACAAAACGCATATTTCTTGCACTGTACTCCTTCTAGCATGGTGGGCCACTGGGCGGATTTCGTTGTTATAAATATCTTAAATTAACAGACATCAGAAGTGAATCGGCTTGCTAAGGTTCCAAGGTCATAAAGACTCAAAGCCTATAAATTGTTTTGTCAGCACATTCCTTAAGAATCATTCTGGGCCCTTTCGAAACTCGGCTCCAGATTCGGCTCAGGCTAGCAGCTGCATAAAAAAAATATGCGCTCATCAGGGCTTCCGACGAGAGGACGGAGCCTGAAGCCGAACCCAAAGCCGAAACGTGGATTCGAAAAGGGCCATGGTAGAGCGGCTGCTGCTGACAATTTAGAACTTCGCACTGGGCGCAAACAAGAAGAAGAACATCCAAGACAGCCAGATTGGTAAACAGTGTGCAAAGTACTTCTGATAGCGCCCTCTGTTGAATCAACCCCACTTGAGCCCATTCCCCCATTGGAAATAGAAATCCTGAAGGACAGATTTCTTTTTGATACAATCATTTTGACACACACAGCGCGCGGTGGTTGGAACTTGGTATGGCTAACGCATTGAAGTTTGAACCAGCAGAATAAAATTGCCGTTTCGAAACTACTAAAAGAGTAATAGGTTTATTGCACAACAGTACAGACAAGGTCATTATAGTCAATAGAGGTGTACACAGTTGACTGAGTTGAAGGTATTTCTACACTAGGTAAGTTCTTGTTATATTTAACTTGCACTGTTCTGTGGACTGTTTGTGGCTGCAGTAAGGAGTGCAGGCCCTATATGCTAAAGTCTCCTGCATTTAAGCTCCGTATGTTTCAAGCACACAATCCCAAGATGCAATCCAATTGGGGGTCCCGAGTGTTAATATAAGCAGGTACGTTTAATATAATATTGTTTATGATCTGTAATAAAACGGCTACACGGAAGAATAAGGGCCGGCTCGAGTGATTGTCTGCAATGTTATTTTGAGGAGTGGCGAGGAATTACAAGACAGTCTGAGGAGGTATGGAGGAAGAAGGACCCATAATACTGCCCCCAACGTCCCAAGATTTCCACTTTGCAGACAGGTATTGGTTTGATCATGTTTGATGCAATGTTTTCACCGTATCTTCTGCTTGTTATTACTTTAGAAGAAAGAGTTCGAATAATAACACAACAGCAGATATACTAGCCCTGTTTATTGTTTGTATTTCTACCATAAGTCAGTTTGGTTGGTAAGCAGTTTGCGATCATTCTTCTCAAAGAAACATGGATCTGTACGATGTATGGAGTCAAATCAACGTCAGGACAGTCATCCTCGGATTGACGATCTTCGCCTTTCTTTTCTGGTTGTGTCGCCGGCCCAAGAATCTACCACCAGGCCCGTATGGCTGGCCTCTACTCGGCTACATTCCACAGCTAGCTATGACAAAAGAACCCATTCACGAAGCATTGGCAAAGCTCGGTCAAAGGTGGGGATGAATTGTATTTCCTATTATGAAATAAAACCCAACAATTCTAATCGCAAAACAATAGAGGGCGGCCTACGTTTACAGTCGGCGCCAATCTGTACAATAATGCACTTTAATGTAAAAAATTAAATAAAATTCATTCAAAATAAATACTGTTTCGCATTTGGATTAATTGGCAAAAGGTTTTTCTTCAACATTTTGATAGAGTGTCTATTCTTTTGTAGAGAGGTCTGAACTAGTCTCTTCGTCAAGATGTTTTATTTTCTCTATAGAGGGCATTTTGTTTATCAAAGGTTGATCAATGATGGCGGAAATTATATTGGACAGATACATCTATTTATTTATTCGACACAGGTATGGAAACGTGGTGAGTTTCTCAGTAGCCAATCAACTCATCGTTGTCCTGCAAGATTATGACGTCATGAAAGAAGCCTTTGCGCAGCATCAACTGAGTGGACGGCCGACCCTCGAGATCAGCCAAATAACACTCCCTGGATATGGTAAGCAAAATAAACTTAGTTAATATTCTAACAGGTTATGCAGCATCAGTTAATATTCATCTGATGGAAAAATATTCAAAAACAAATGGAAGTTACGAAGAAATGCCAACGGCTGGTTACAATGAGAATACAAAATGAGCCTGTAATTGCAAAAGATTCATAGGTTTTTTTCTTACCCACGGCTTCGGCTTTGAATTCGGCTTGAGGCTCCGTTCTCTCGTCGGTAGCCCTGGGCGCGTATACCCAAACCATGCGCAATTGTCCAAACAACCAACGGGGCCAACCTAGCCGAATCCAAAGCCAAATCCAGTCGTTTCCAAAAGGGCCATAGTGTGGTAAATCACTGATGTTATTAAGGAAATTACTGAGGTAGGCAATTTGACTGACTTGTGGAATTGTCAATGATGTGATTGCTGTGATTGTAAACCTCACTGCAGACTCGGATATGTATGGTGGCTCAACTGTGCACATAACTTTGTGCAGGGCATACAAATAATATGCGACCGTGATGTCATGTCACAACATTTAAAACAACACATGATGTTATAAATTGGTCAGACAGTGTGAGCTTTTATGAAGTTTCAAAGTGTGTCATAAGCCTCGGCTTCCAGATGATGTCTCCATACTCACCCTCATTAAATAGCTTTGTTTATTGGTTATTCCTTAAAAAACATTGTTTGTACTCTGTTTTCATGAAGTATGGAAATAAATGTAAGTTTGAATGAATGAATATTCTCTGCAGTTGCGAAGAAATGAAAAACTGTCTATAGATTTTCTTTGGGGTAAATACTTATTTTTATGGGTTGACAGGGGTTCTTACAGCAACTGGGGAAGCTTGGACTGAGCTAAGACGTTTCTCTGTGACTACCTTAAGAGGGCTTGGAGTTGGAAAGTCAAGTTTTGAAGACCACATTACGACAGAGACGAAATGTCTGATCGAAGAATTTCACAAGTCAAACGTAAAAAGCATCGATCCAAAACACATGATTGAAAACGCAGTCTCTAACGTCATCTGCTCAGTGATTTTCGGCAGAAGATTCGAGTACACAGATGAAAAGTTTCAGCGTCTTCTCTCGATTTTAAATAAGATGTTTGAGCTCATTGGGGCGGGTGGAGTAGTTCAATTCGTACCCATATTCGCCAAGATGCAGTTCCTGCCAATCGTGAAGAAAATCATCAGCATTAATTTGAGCTTTGACGAGATTTTGTATCAGTTACTGTACACTAGGAACGCCCAAGATGAACTTAATGATGAAGAACCGCGAGATTTCGCGGGAGCTTTCTTGAAAGAAATGACAGACAAAAAGAAGCAAGGCTTGCCAACCTATCTAACTCCAGCCAGTATGCATTATACTTTTGGGGATCTTTTTGGTGCCGGAACAGAGACCACCTCGACTACACTCCGATGGGCTTTGCTCTATATGATAGCTTTTCCAGACATACAGTCTCGAGTTCAGAAGGAACTTGACGAAGCTGTGGGTCGTAACAGACTTCCACGGCTCTCCGATAAGCCGCAGTTACCGTTTACAGAAGCAGTGTTGAGTGAGATTCAAAGGATGGGGAGCATTGTGCCGCTAGGAGTACCCCATAAATGCACCGAGGATACCATATTGAGAGGGTAAGTTGATCAGTTAGAAAACGTTTAAAACAAAACCAATATAAACCATATCTCCTAATCAATAGGCCCAATGCACAAGATGGCTGCGTTAGGATGTCAATACAAGGTCTAGTCACTTCATACTGACTATTGATTAATTTTAAACTTGGTTATTTTTTATAAACTATTCAGAGTTCATTGACCTAGTCTTCTCACAAGGTGTAGGGATTGATGCCAAACTTTTATCTAGAATCTGTATATACTGACCTTCTAATTGTGTTTGTCATGGAGCTAAACAAAGTTTGTTATTGGTTTTTAGATACACCGTTCCCAAAGGTTCCCTTGTTATCGCTAACTTGTGGAATGCACATATGGACCCGGTAGAGTGGCCAAATCCGGAACAGTTCAATCCTGAGCGATTTCTGGACGATGAAGGAAGGTTTCTTCGAAAGGAGAAGCTCATTCCATTTGGAATAGGTAATAAAAACATCTTGATGTTCTGCACCCCACTTTACTTAACTCCCATTAGGAAAGAGTGCAACTCCCATTAGGAAAGAGTGCAAATAATATTTTGAATTGAATCGAATTTAATTGAATGCTAAATATCGAAAATACTAAATTGTGGTTATAGTGCAGTGAACGGAGATTGGTATCGCCATGAAATACATAATTTGAATCTTAATAATTAATTTGAGGTCTCGTCGTCATACTGCAAGTAGAAGAAGATCTACTTGAAGTAGATTGTAGGGTGTCGTAGCCAAGCTGATATAGAGCAACGACCTCAAGCTCTTGTGATTGTGTGCAGAGTGTGCAGGTTCGGGAGTTGTGACAATAATTAGTCTCTGATCAAGTCTCCACCCAGGGGTAAATGTGTACCTGTGAGGGCGGAGATGGTTCTTGTGATTGATTTAGCCGAGTAGCGCGTATTTTTTTTTTGCACAGGCTGTATACTCCCCAGGGAGCTGAGTTTATTTAAGGAATGAGTAAAGGCCCAGTGACCAGGGGTATTAATGTGGAAGCGCCATGAGACCCTCTTCGAGGGTGAAAAGCACTAGATAAAAACTGCTTACTATTCTTATGGTTCCTTTAATTACTTAACTTTCTTATGGTTCCTTTAATTACTTAACTTTCTTATGGTTCCTTTAATTACTTAACTTTCTTATGGTTCCTTTAATTACTTAACTTTTTTCAACTTCCACATTTTGTTCACAGGAAGACGGATCTGCCTGGGTGAACAGCTGGCCAAAATGGAACTTTACATCGTGTTCACGTGCCTCCTTCATCAGTTCACCTTCAAGCCAGCAGAGGGCGCCCCAGATGTTTCCTTTAAAGCATTGAACGGTATAACACGTGCGCCGGCATCGTTTGAACTGTCTGCCGTTGCTCGTTAAACTACCTCCCATTAAAAGACATTGCACGTGTAAAAAGTTCATTGGCACAAAAAGTGCGTATAACGTACTGAAAGTTTGTACTTATTTTGAGGTTCCTGACCCCGTCTTCTAAAGAATAACGTTCCAAAATAAAATTGCTTTGATTTCTTTGTCTGAATTTTGCGATATTTTGTTTTGGTAAAACTTACAAAAGTGAGTCCCATTGGGAAAAACTTGTGTTCCAACTTGAAATAAGGTCGGAAATTACATTTAATAAAAGGTTTAAGCCTGTGAACTAAATAAAAGTCTTTACTTTAAATGTTTTATATGAGTTTATTATGATTGGTTTATCTGACTCTTTTTGAGGAAGTTTTTGAACTTTAGCTAGCACAAAACATGCCTGTTGTTTAATAGTGTGACTAGCCTCTAACCAAACCTAAACATTTGAACACAGAACCAATGCTATGTTAATAAAACAATTAGTACTTTGAAAACGAAAGCTTTTGCGAAGTTACATGGAAATGATTGCTCGCATGAGCTGTTTATAGAGCTATGGAAATAAATGTATCAATGAGAATCAATTATTGTGTGAGTCGGAGGCTGTAAAGTTTTGAAAAAGTTTTTTGCAGAGAGCAGAAACCCACAATGACCTCGTCAAAGACAATTTGTCTCCTTATGTCAGAGCCCAATATTGAGATCAATAGAGAAGTCAATTATACGATGAAATCAAACTGTTGTTAATGACCAACGGAGCCCATTTATGCAGAGTTGTGAGGGGAAATACTTGATGGCACACTGCCAGATTATAACACAAGAAAGACATTGGGCTGCAAGGCAATCAGATAAACAAACACGGACATCAATTAGGGGGATGTGCCCCGCCCCTCCCACATCTACTTATAGTTATACGCCACTTTTACTTGCAAAAGTTTGGCGGCCTAATGGTCACCGAACTTTGCAGTAGTTTTCAAAAAACAACTGGGTTGCACGGGACCACAGTGAGTGCTTAAATAATAATAATAATAATAATAATAATATAATAATAATAAACATTTATATAGCGCCAAATCCATTAAAAATGCTCCCAGGCGCTTTACAACAACTACAATTTTAACCACAAAAAAAAAAAAAATTAAAAGGTCCAAAATTAAAATCCACAAATAATTGTAATGCTACACGCAGACGAGTCATCTTTCAGTAAATCCAAGTTGACAGAAGTGAACATTTCTTATTGGTAAGTTCTTGTTAAAAAAAATATCATTCTTGATAGGTCCAAAACTCTGTTTGTGGATGCAATTAGGATGATTAATGGAATGATTTGGTTACTGCTATTTATAGGCAAGTATACACTATAAATTGCCTTGGATCATGTGCTTAAAGACAGTGGACACTATTGGTAATTGTCAAAGACCAGTTTTCTCACTTTGTGTATCTCAACATATGCATAAAATAACAAACCTGTGAAAATTTGAGCTCAATTGGTCGTCGAAGTTGCAAGATAATAATGAAAGAAAAAACACCCTTGTCACACGAAGTTGTGTGCTTTCAGGTGCTTGATTTCGAGAGGAGAGGAAAATTACTTCTTTCTCGAAAACTATGGCACTTCTGAGGGAGACGTTTCTCACAGTGTTTTATTCCATTAATCTCTCCCCATTACTCGTTACCAAGTAAGGTGTTATGCCAATAATTATTTTGAGTATTACCAAGTGTCCACTGCCTTCAAAAAGACCTTAAAATACACAAAATAATGTTAAACACAAAAGACAAACAGCGGCACTGTAAGTAAATGATTATGAGCCACTCTTTATCACAATCACAGAGAAGTATCTCTGCACTTTGAGACGAAGTTCAAGTTCGACAAAAGAGACACGTAAATAAAAGGTGAACAATTTGAAATATCGGCAACAAGTATTAAAGACATTAATGTTTTCAACTACGGAACGCCAAGCTAGAATCTAATGTTATATCTATAATCTGAGTTGAAGGCATTTCTACATTAGGTAAGTTAATCCAACGGTTC
The DNA here is from genome assembly GCF_032118995.1 of Asterias amurensis. Classification (NCBI taxonomy): domain Eukaryota; kingdom Metazoa; phylum Echinodermata; class Asteroidea; order Forcipulatida; family Asteriidae; genus Asterias; species Asterias amurensis. Next base: position 564,456 of record NC_092668.1, on the reverse strand, counting down.
TTTTCAGAACCACCCCAACTCATTTAGAGATTGTTATTACATGGTGTTACCGCAAACTCTTCTATATCTTATTTCCACCATGCAAAGTTTCAAATCCTACTTAATTAGGTAAGTTCTTGTCATTAAATTGCAATGTTCTGTGGACTGTTTGTGGCTGCAGTAAGGAGTGCATGCCCTATATGCTAAGTCTCCTGCATTTAAGCTCCGTATGTTCCAAGCACACAATCCCAAGATGCAATCCAATTGGAGGTCCCGAGTGTTAATATAAGCAGGTACGTTTAATATAATATCTCTTTTTCTATAAATGGATATGTACTTGTTTTATGCCTCTGAAGAAGGTCCGGTTTGGATGGAAAGCTAATGCCACCTACCCTATTCATTATATTGTTTATGATCTGTAATGAAACGGTTACACGGGAGAATAAGGGCCGGCTCGAGTGATTGTCTGCAATGTTATTTTGAGGAGTGGCGAGGAATTACAATACAGTCTGAGGAGGTATGGAGGAAGAAGGACCCATAATACTGCCCCCAACGTCCCAAGATTTCCACTTTGCAGACAGGTATTGGTTTGATGCAATGTTTTCACCCTATCTTCTGCTTGTTAATGCTTAAAGTCACCTGGAAGTGGTATTTTTTCAAAATAAAGCTTTTGTCACTAATATATGTGTTTTGATGAGTGGAATGTGAATAAACAGAAGGTTTTAAAAAATCAGTTCTTATGTTATTTACAAATTTAAGAGTAGACCCCGACTCGAGAGGGCGCTGTTCGTGACGTCAATCGAGGCAGACTTTGCCTGTAATGCGTAGAGTAAACACAATTGCAAAGTACATGTATGGACCATGTCGTGAGTTTATACGTTTAAAAAAAAAATTGTTTTTGTTTTTTTCTGGCAATGCCGACCAGGTGTATTGCTGCTGAATGCAGAAAAACACTTTTTGAAATGTACCAACTCACGACTTGGACATACATGTACTTTGCACGTGTGTTTACTATACGCATTGCAGGCAAAGTCTGCCTCGATTGACGTCACAAAAGGGGTAGGCGGAGTCAGCCCCCCAAACAACTTTATATATTTTTTAAACATATAAATCGTGACAAACAATTACTAAAAAAATGTTTTATTGTTCGTAAGCATATACTCTTATGTTTGAAAGAAAAATAATTCTATTTCCAGGTGACTTTAAGAAGAAAGAGTTCGAATAATAACACAACAGCAGATATACTAGTCCTGTTTATTGTTTGTATTTCTACCATAGGTCAGTTTGGTTGGTAAGCAGTTTGCGATAATTCGTCTCAAAGAAACATGGATCTGTACGATGTATGGAGTCAAATCAACCTCATGACAGTCATTCTCGGATTGACGATATTTGCCTTTCTTTTCTGGTTGTGTCGCCGGCCCAAGAATCTACCACCAGGCCCGTATGGCTGGCCTCTACTCGGCTACCTTCCACAGCTAGCTATGACAAAAGAACCCATTCACGAAGCATTGGCAAAGCTCGGTCAAAGGTGGGGATGAATTGTATTTCATATTATGAAATAAAACCCAACAATTCTAATCGCAAAACAATAGAGGGCGGCCTACGTTTACAATCGGCGCCAATCTGTACATTAATGCACTTTTATGTAAAAAATAAAATTTAATTCATTCAAAATAAATATTGTTTCGCATTTGGATTAATTGGCAAAGGGTTTTTCTACAACATTTTGATAGAGTGTCTATTTTGTAATGAGGTCTGAACTAGTCTCTTCGTCAAGATGTTTTATTTTCTCTATATCATTTTGTTTATAAAAGGTTGATCAATGATGGCGGAAATTATATTGGACATATACATCTATTTATTTATTCGACACAGGTATGGAAACGTGGTGAGTTTCTCAGTAGCCAATCAACTCATCGTCGTCTTGCAAGATTATGACGTCATGAAAGAAGCCTTTGCGCAGTATCAACTGAGTGGACGGCCGACCCTCGAGATCAGCCAAATAACACTCGCTGGACATGGTAAGCAAAATAAACTAAGTTAATATTCTAAGAGGTTATGCAGCATCAGTTAACTATTCATCTGATGGAAAAATATTCAAAAACAAATGGAAGTTACGAAGAAATGCCAACGGCTGGTTACAATGAGAATACAAAATGAGCCTGTAATTGCAAAAGATTCATAGGCTTTTTTCTTACCCACGGCTTCGGCTTTGAATTCGGCTTGAGGCTCCGTTCTCTCGTCGGTAGCCCTGGGCGCGTATACCCAAACCATGCGCAGTTGTCCAAACAACCAACGGGGCCAACCTAGCCGAATCCAAAGCCAAATTCAGTCGTTTCCAAAAGGGCCATAGTGAGGTAAATCACTGATGTTATTAAGGAAATCACTGTGGTGGGCAATTTGACTGACTTGTGGAATTGTCAATGATGTGATTGCTGTGATTGTAAACCTCACTGCGGACTCGGATATGTATGGTGGCTCAACTGTGCACATAACTTTGTTCAGGGCATACAAATATATGCGACCATGATGTCATGTCACAACATTTAAAACAACACATGATGTTATAAATTGGTCAGACAGTGTGAGCTTTAATACAGTTTCAAAGTTTGTCTCTCTGCACTCGTAAAGAACTGAAACTGTCTGTAGATTTTCTTTGAGGGTCAATACTTATTTTTATGGGTTGACAGGGGTTCTTACAGCAACTGGGGAAGCTTGGACTGAGCTAAGACGTTTCTCTGTGACTACCTTAAGAGGGCTTGGAGTTGGCAAGTCAAGTTTTGAAGATCACATCACGACAGAGACGAAGTGTCTCATCGAAGAATTTCACAAGTCAAACGTAAAAAGCATCGATCCGAAACACATAATTGAAAACGCAGTCTCTAACGTCATCTGCTCAGTAATGTTCGGCAGAAGATTCGAGTACACAGATGAAAAGTTTCAGCATCTTCTCTTGATTTTAAATAAGATGTTTGAGCTCGTTGGGGCGGGAGGAGTAGTTGAATTCGTACCCATATTCGCCAAGATGCAGTTCCTGCCACTCGTGAAGAAAATCATCAGCATTAATTTGAGCTTTGACGAGATTTTGTGTCAGTTACTGTACACTAGGAACGCCCAAGATGAACCTATTGATGAGGATCCGCGAGATTTCGCGGGAGCTTTCTTGAAAGAAATGACAGACAAAAAGAAGCAAGGCTTGCCAACCTATCTAACTCCAGCCAGTATGCATTATACTTTTGGGGATCTTTTTGGTGCCGGAACAGAGACCACCTCGACTACACTCCGATGGGCTTTGCTCTATATGATAGCTTTTCCAGACATACAGTCACGAGTTCAGAAGGAACTTGACGAAGCTGTGGGTCGTAACAGACTTCCACGGCTCTCCGATAAGCCGGAGTTACCGTTTACACAAGCAGTGTTGAGTGAGATTCAAAGGATGGGGAGCATTGTGCCGCTAGGAGTACCCCATAAATGCACCGAGGATACCATATTGAGAGGGTAAGTTGATCAGTTAGAAAACGTTTAAAACAAAACCAATATGAACCATATCTCCTAATCAATAGGCCCAATGCACAAGATGGCGGCGTTAGGATGTCAATGCAAGGTCTAGTCACTTCATACTAACTATTAATTAATTTTAAACTTGGTTATTTTTATAAACTATTCAGAGTTCATTGACCTAGTCTTCTCACAAGGTGTAGGGATTGATGCCAAACTTTTATCTAGAATCTGTATATACTGACCTTCTAATTGTGTTTGTCATGGAGCTAAACAAAGTTTGTTATTGGTTTTTAGATACACCGTTCCCAAAGGTTCCCTTGTTATCGCTAACTTGTGGAATGCACATATGGACCCGGTAGAGTGGACAAATCCGGAACAGTTCAATCCTGAGCGATTTCTGGACGATGAGGGCAGGTTTCATCGAAAGGAGAAGCTCATTCCATTTGGAATAGGTAATAAAAACATCTTGATGTTCTGCACCCCACTTTACTTAACTCCCATTAGGAAAGAGTGCAACTCCCATTAGGAAAGAGTGCAAATAATATTTTGAATCGAATTGAATTTAATTGAATGCTAAATATCGAAAACACACAACTGTGATTATAGTGCAGTGAACGGAGATTGGTATCGCCATGAAATACGTAGTTTGAATTTTAATGATTAATTTGAGGTCTCGTCGTCATACTGCAAGTAGAAGAAGATCTACTTGAAGTAGTTTGTAGTGTGTCGTAGACAAGCTGATAGAACACCGAACTCAAGCTCTTGTGATTGTGTGCAGAGTGTGCAGGTTCGGGAGTCGTGACAATAATTAGTCTCTTATCAAGTCTCCACCCAGGGGTAAATGTGTACCTGAGGGCGGAGATGGTTCTTGTGATTGATTCAGCCGAGTAGCGCGTATTATTTTTTTTGCACAGGTTGTATATACTCCCCAGGGAGCTGAGTTTATTTAAGGAATGAGTAAAGGCTCAGTGACCAGGGGTATTAATGTGGAAGCGCTTTGAGACCCTCTTCGAGTGTGAAAAGCACTAGATAAAAACTGCTTACTATTCTTATGGTTCCTTTAATTACTTAACTTTCTTATGGTTCCTTTAATTACTTAACTTTCTTATGGTTCCTTTAATTACTTAACTTTTTTCAACTTCCACATTTTGTTCACAGGAAGACGGATCTGCCTGGGTGAACAGCTGGCCAAAATGGAACTTTACATCGTGTTCACGTGCCTCCTTCATCAGTTCACCTTCAAGCCACCAGAGGGCGCCCCAGATGTTTCCTTTAAAGCATTGAACGGTATTACACAAGCGCCGGCATCGTTTGAATTGTCTGCCGTTGCTCGTTGATTAAAAGATAATGCACCTGTGAAAAGTTCACTGACACCAACAGGCGTTTATATCTAAAACGTACTAAAGTTTGTACTTATGTTGAAACTCTGATCACTTGTTTATTCTAGAGTAATATTGTAGATCTTCTATAAAAATTTGGTTTGTATCCACCTGCCAGGTAGAGTTTGTTCTTGGAGAACCGTCTTCCTGTATTGTACTACCGCGTAGTTATCGGATTGTTCGGGAGAACTATCCTCCTTTTTAACCACTATACACGGGCAGAGGTATAGAAAATGTTGTAGATCTTCTGGGAAAATGAAGTTGCTTTGATCGCTTTTCCTTAAATTGCGATATTTTCTTGTTAAGCTTACAAAAGTGAATTATATAGGGAAACACTTTGTGACATTTGTATTCCAAATAATGTATTGTCTTCCAACTTCAAATAAGTTAGAAAATTTCATTTTAAAATAGGTAAACCTGTGAACTAAATAAAAGGCCATTATTTTTGTTTGCATTTATACTCTCGGTCCATTTGGTTGGTAAGTTGTTTGCAACAGCTAACTCTATTTTCTCATCTATATTCCTCTGTTGCAGTATCCCTTTGGTGATCCTCCTTACCTCCCTGGTTTCTTGTTACATTTTGTCCTATTAGTTGGTTGTATTTTACATTTTTTTTTGTATGCTTTCTAACCCCATTTTTTCACTTCACTGCTTATGTTTCACTTAGTTACCTGTTTATTTTTGCTGTGTTGTCATTTAGCCTTCGAGAAAGACTCGCATGCTAGGGTCGAAACGTCAGGCCATTAACTATTTTTTGCTAAATAAAAGTCGTTACTTTTAATTTGTTTATAATATGAATGCATTATGGTTGGTATAAAACAACCCTGTACGAAAAGTATACGAAGTTAACTAAGTTTTTGAACTTTAGCTAGAACAAAACATGCCTGTTGTTTAATACTGTGACTAGCCAAACCTAAATATTAAATTGAACACAGAACCAATGCTATGTTAATTAAACGATAACTATTCTTAAAATAAATGCTTTTGCGAGTTACATGAAAATGATTTTCGAATGAGCTGTTTTTAGAGCTAACGGAAATACATGTATCAATGAGAATACTCGTGTATTTTAATATGAGTCGTTGAAAAAAGTTGTTTGCAGAGAGCAGAAACCCACCTCGACCCCGCCAAATACAATTTGTCTCCAAGAGCCCAGTTGGTATCAATATAGCAATGCTATAATAATTATACGATGAAATCAAACTGTTCTTGATGAACGACGGAGCCCATAATTTGCAGAGTTGTGAGAAAAAAAAAATGATGGCACACTGCCATCATATCACGAGAAAGACATTGGGCTGCTAAACAAACACGAACATCAATTAGGGGCTGTGCCCTGCCCCTCCCACACCTACTAGTTAAACGCCACTTTATCTTGCAAAAGTTTGGCGACCTAACTATGGTCACCGAACTTTGCAGTAGTTTTCAAAAAACAACTGGGTTGCTCGGGATGTTTCGAAGTATGCTGTAATATTGAATACTTCATTCACAATCAAAGTCGGGCTACAGTTGTTTACAAAAAACATCTGCAAAAGTTTGGTGACTTTTAATGTCACCGAACTTTGTAAACGTTTTTGAAAACCATGGACCCCAGGTATTGAAGCAAGTCTTTAAATGATCCCTTGACCACAGTGAGTGCTTAAATAGTTGTAATGCTACACGCAGACGAGTCATCTTTCAGTAAATCCAAGTTGACAGAAGTGAACATTTCTTATTGGTAAGTTCTTGTTAAAAAAAATATCATTCTTGATAGGTCCAAAACTCTTGTTTGTGGATGCAATTAGGATGATTAATGGAATGATTTGGTTACTGCTATTTATAGGCAAGTATACACTACAAATTGCCTTGGATCATGTGCTTAAAGACAGTGGACACTATTGGTAGTTGTCAAAGACCAGTCTTCTCACTTTGTGTATCTCAACATATGCATAAAATAACCAACCTGTGAAAATTTGAGCTCAATTGGTCGTCGAGGTTGCGAGATAATAATGAAAGAAAAAACACCCTTGTCACACGAAGTTGTGAGCTTTCAAGTGCTTGATTTCGAGAGGAGAAGAAAATTACTTCTTTCTCGAAAACTACGTCACTTCTGAGGGAGCCGTTTCTCACAGTGTTTTATTCCATCAATCTCTCCACATTACTCGTACCAAGTAAGGTGTTATGCCAATAAATATTTTGAGTAATTGCCAAAAGGTCTTTGATTTTACGGATTGTTGAATTTTGTTTCAATTTTCTTTTAATCTTGAGCGGTATTGGCAGACTAGCTCTGTATGTAGGATAAAAACAAACATACTTGCAGAAAAGTGCAAGTTTGTCAAAGAGTCTGGTCAGTTAACTTGTTCGGGATAAGCTTCCAGAACCCAATCCACACCAATCAACACCACCCAAGTGACCCCCTAACACCATCCCATCCCAACAACACCAATTAAAGATCACTGTAACCACAGAACACGTACAGTAATGGCGAATTCGGGTAGACTGTATTCAGTAAAAATCATAGCCTTGCTCAAGGCAGTCGCATTATTCGCTCCGAAAAGACGCCGCTGTAAACCCACCCGTATACACACTGTCAGATCGTACGAATACTGTTCACACAAGTCGTCGCACTTGTACCACTAACCGCATGCGGAGGCCGTCAGGCCCACAGCCTTGTCGGGTCTGTATCTTCCGGGTTTAATGTGTTGTATTGAAAAAATTCCACTAGTGAGGAAATGACGGCCTCATCCAGTCCTATTTCCGTGTGTTTTTGATGGCGTGTTTTTATCCTGCCTTCGATTTGTTTTATGTTTTTATTGTGCTTTTTGGTATTATTGCAGTTCATCATTGTTTGTATTCCACCAGTCCTGGTCATGTGTGTTTTTTATTATCTTTTTATATCAATAATAATATTTTATTAATAATAATATTGTTTTTACTATTTAATTATTGTAAATCATGTGCAATTTGGCCTGTGGAACACGAAATGTGATTCCAATAAAATGAAATGAAATGAAACGGCCTCCGCATGCGGATAGTGTACGGGGTAAATACTGGTGGGTTTTTCTACAGCGGCGGTCTTTTTTCGGAGTGAATAATTCGACTGCCTTGAGCAAGGCTATAAAAATCATCCCAGTGTATCTGATATTGTGATGTCATTTTAGCCTATAGGATCAAACCGCTAGGCCATTCTCATTTTTTAAAACAATTATACCAATCCCATATACATGTATTTTTGGTTGGTGCAGTGTTCGACGGCTAATTCGTCTCAAGAAACATGGATATCTACGATGTATGGAGTCAAATCAACGTCAGGACAGTCATCCTTGGATTGGCGATCTTTGCCTTTCTTTTCTTATTGGGTCGCCGGCCCAAGAATCTACCACCAGGCCCGTATGGCTGGCCTCTACTCGGCTACATTCCACAGCTAGCTATGACAAAAGAACCCATTCACGATGCATTGGCAAAGCTCGGTCTAAGGTGGGGATATAATTATGTTATTTTCCATTAAAAGTCTTACTTACGTCATTATTAGATGGTTTTGTGTTTAGGTATATGCTTCTTTAACATCGCTACAATAGATGGCTTTGTACTTGCATTACGTTCAGCACTGATCTGACTTTCGAAGCAGCGTATCTCTAATTTCTAACATCATACCTATCAATTAATTTTTTCTTTCTTTTTTCTTGAACAAATTTACTTTTGTATTGTTTTAAATCTGTGAGCCACAATAACACTATAGCTTTGCTGGAGTTAGGGTGGTGGGTTTGGGGGGGGGGGGGAGCTAGGCCGGGTGGGGAAGCTATCTGATCATCGGCAGGGACTTAAAACCCCTCTCCTGAATACCAATAATTAATGATCAAATATGGCGGAACACATCATGGACTGATAGTTCTGTCTAATTATTACTCGAAACAGGTACAAGTCCCTCATGAGTTTCTCAGTAGCCAATCAACTCATCGTTGTCTTGCAAGATTATGACGTCATGAAAGAAGCCTTTGCGCAGCATCAACTGAGTGGACGGCCGACCCTCGAGATCAGCCAAATAACACTCCCTGGATACGGTAAGAAACAATTAATTCTTTCAGTTTGTTAAAAACAATGCTTTGACTACATGATCAATGAAGAGAGAGGGAGGGGGGGGGGGGGGGGGGGGACCAAACACAGTGTATACCAAGTTGCCGTCTAGATGTAACGTATTTTTGTTTACTTGTAAAACAAGAATGGCTTTTAGCCTTGTTTGGGGCAAACCTGCTCCAAAAAACCCAAAATTGGAAAAAAATACGATAGTACAACTGGCAAAATAGTCAGACAAAATAATAGGAGGGTCGAGTGTGTACTATGTAATGTGTATTCACCGTAAAACTAATACCGGGGACACAAGTTCAGCTATTCAAAACACTATTATTCATTGATGGTAAGTTATGGTTCACAATGGCTGCATAATGAGAAGATTTTAAAGATGTTGTTGGTTTGTCAGGGTGATTAAATGTCTTTCTTTGGGTTGACAGGTGTTCTTTCAGCATCGGAGGGGGAAGCTTGGACTGAGCTAAGACGTTTCTCTGTGACTACCTTAAGAGGGCTTGGAGTTGGGAAGTCAAGTTTCGAAGTCCACATCACGACAGAGACGAAATGTCTGATCGAAGGACTTCACAAATCAAAAGGGAAAAGAATCAACCCGAGTCATATGATTGAAAACGCAGTCTCTAACATCATCTGCTCAGTGGTCTTCGGTAAAAGATTCGAGTACACAGACAAAAGGTTTCAGCGTCTTCTCTCGATTCTCAATGAAATGTTTGAGCTCATTGGGGCGGGTGGAGTAGTTCAATTCGTACCCATATTCGCCAAGATGCAGTTCCTCCCACTCGTGAAGAAAATCATCAGCATTAATTTGAGGTTGGACGAAATTCTGTCTCAGTTGTGTTACACGAGGGATACCAAAGATGAGGGAAATGATGAGGATCCGCGAGATTTCGCGGGAGCTTTCTTAAAGGAGATGAATCGTAAGAAGCAGCAAGGTGTGCATACTTACTTAACTCCGGTCACTATGCATCACACCTTTGGAGAGCTCTTTGGTGCAGGAACAGAGACCACCTCGACTACACTCCGATGGGCTTTGCTCTATATGACAGCTTTTCCAGACATACAGTCACGAGTTCAGAAGGAACTTGACGAAGCTGTGGGTCGTAACAGACTTCCACGGCTCTCCGATAAGCCGGAGTTACCGTTTACACAAGCAGTGTTGAGTGAGATTCAAAGGATGGGGAGCATTGTGCCGCTAGGGGTACCCCATAAATGCACCGAGGATACCATATTGAGAGGGTAAGTTTTGTCATTATTATGTTTCAGAAGTTTTTTTAACACAATATTTCTTGGAAGGCAATGTTGTTTACTAGAGGCAAATTTGCCAATCGGCCTATTGACACTGACGTGAAAATAACATCTTATTGAAAGTTTTTATAACACAGCTTTAAAATGAAAAGTTCCACGACCTTGACTGCCTCCGGATATTTGTTTGCACTTTATGTCTGTCTCAACTGGATATCTTCTTGAATAAACATGTGACGTCAGTAAACAAATTTGTTACACACTGACCTGCAGTTTGTTATTGTATTTTTATTTTTTAGATACAGCATACCGAAAGGCTCCATCGTTATCACCAACTTATGGAATGTACACATGGACCCGGTAGAGTGGCCAAATCCGGAACAGTTCAATCCTGAGAGATTTCTGGACGATGAGGGCAGGTTTCATCGAAGGGAGAAACTCATTCCATTTGGAATAGGTAAGGTAAATTGTCATGTTGAGGGACAAAAATAGCTAATGGGTTGACGTGTCGACCCTATATCAAGTTCTTTCTCGAAGGACAAACAACAAACAAACAAGGGCTTTGTATTTCTTAATTTTTGTTGGATTAGACAAACAACACTTAATTTTGGTCAAATTACTTTGTTTTGTTAAGGGATACAGGGTACCAAACATTCTTGACGAACGCCCCAGTAACTTTAGACAGACGTTTGAAATGACACTCTTGCTTCATAATTCATAATCAAAAGGTTATAAAGGAAATAGTCTGGTCCCTTAATAGCTTAACATAATTTGTTCATTAGGAATACATGGTCGTGAACTAAGATAGTGATAGCGTCAATAATATCTGAGGTCGCAGTGAATTCAAACGTTACAAGAATAACAATATTATGGTCCTCGACCACTGCACTTTACTCAATTTCCACCCCCCCCCCCTCCCCACAGGAAGACGGATCTGCCTGGGTGAACAGCTGGCCAAAATGGAACTTTACATCGTGTTCACGTGCCTCCTTCATCAGTTCACCTTCAAGCCACCAGAGGGCGCCCCAGATGTTTCATTCAAAGTGTGTGATGGAATGACACGTGCGCCCGAATCTTTTGAACTGTGTGCCGTTGCTCGTTGAACTGCCTTCAATTGAAGTATTACTTTAAGAGTTTCTGATTCTCGATATAAAACGTTTATTTGTGTAAGTGGGTACGATACAAAGCACTCTGAGTAAAGATATGTTTTGATAACAAATTGAACTTATCTTTTTAATAAATTTTATTGAATGGAATTTTAAGTCAGATACTTCCTAATTAGCGGCTGCGGCTACCGGTTGTGGCTTCTCCTATATACATTTCAATAATAAGAGTGTGCATTATATAAGAATCTATTACAGTGTAAAGTCATTTACTGATATAAAATTTGTTAATTGCCAAAATAATTATGACACACAACTTAAACGAACATTACATAATTGTTTTTTTTTTTTTGCTAATATAATACATTTGCTGGCAGTGTAAGCACTTTATGTAATCCGCCATATACACAAACTGACAAACCTGTAGAAGTTTGAGATCGACCAGCCATCTGGGTCACGACAAAATAGTGAAAATCCTTACACATTTTTTGCGTGACATCGATTTACAAAAATGAATAAAAAGCTCACCGCTCTCCAAACTCCAAACGGGAAAGTTGTTTCTTTACTTCTCATCAAATATGATGATTTCAGACAGAAATATTTCAACGGATATTTTCTACGTTAGTCTGTGAGCTTTAGACGTTTCTTACCAATTATGTAATGTGCCTTTAACAATTAGTTTTGGCTATAAAACTAGTCTTACTAATCTAATATGAAAATAAACTTAAATAAAGCAAAGCTGCTTAACGCATATAATTGTGCTTTCTGAATGTTCTAAGCTTTGATTATTTATTATTAATCTGGACGTCATTGTTGTCAAAGAGATGTTGAATGAGAACACTTGGAGTGGTTATGTTGGTATAGTCTCTAGTGAGACTTATACCCAAGTGTAGACATGGTAGTTCAATCAGAGTTCGATCTGCTGGATCGTCACCTGCCTCCGGTCTACCCAAAATTCTGACAAAGCCAAAGAAGGAAAACAAACATTAAACTTTTAACAGGGACAATCACGAAACCTATCAGTTTAAATGGTCTCTCTGTATTAATACATATCGGAATAATTTAGTTCATTAAATCTCTCTTTACTATTCAATTGGTACAGGATGTACTGTTATTCCTTTTGATGAGATAAGATGAAAAACTGCTGTTGAAGTGACTATTATAACTCCCGCAGAAATAATGAATGTTCAGTTTACTATTCCCTTCCAAACTACTTTTTTGAATGCAGTTGATATATGTCTCTAAGGAGTAAAATAGAGGGACAGTCCGTGGATAGAAAAGGGTCAGGAGGAGTGGGATGTTTGTAGATCGAGTTGGCCTTAAAGACCCACCTTACTTACCTTCGTACGAGCCTACAGCCCATGAATCCAGCTGTATCAGAGACTGTTGCGGCGAATTGTTCGGGCGTTAGATACTCGGCCGCATCATTAAAGTATATTTTCACTGTTGATAATCAATTATATTCATTGATTTAAGTGAGCTACACTGTAGAATTAATCGGTATACGTACACTTATTTGACTTCTGTGAAAAATGTTATTTGCTGGTGTGACCTTTATGTGAATATTGTTAAGGACTAGATACACGTGGGTTTGCATTTCAACGAAACCCGTGGCTTTAAATATTCCATTAGCTTACAAACAAAGTATCATACGTCTCTCTAAATATTTATGAATGACGTCACCATTCTAACCCAAAACGAGGCCATCGGCGCAGCCACTGCAACTAGGATCGAGTGGCTGGTACTGGTGGTGGCGCGACGTGCGCCGATGGCCTCATTTTGGGTTAGAATGATGACGTCATGCATGAATATTAGAGCGGTGTACTGTACTAATATTCATGAATGGCGTCACATGCATTCTAACCCTAAATGAGGCGAATTATTCTTTGCAAATTTGTGATGTCAACATTCGCATTCGCGTTCGCAAATATGAACCGGACTTAACGCTTTTTAATGTGGGTTTGGGTTTCGAACAAAGAAGAGAAACACTGGTACCTGTTTCCTTAATGCATTCCTCCAGTAAAGAATAAAAGGTTGGATTATCTTTGGACGGGTAGAACTTATGCTCCAGGTAGACAACCATGTAATTGGAAAGTAGATGTCCAATGTCTTCACCCGCTGGGCCAACTCTTGACGCCTCAAAATCAATGATCTAAGAATAAAACAAAAAGAGTGGTTAATTCACACTACCCTGTCTGAGCTAATCCCCAAAATGTTATGTCAGTGAAAATACCATGTCAGTGTGGCATTTTGTAACCGGTTCCGTAATAATGTTTGCTAGGCAGAAACGTTTCTAGATAAGCAATAATTATTTTCTGCTTGAGCAGTGTTCTAAGAGAGGGCATAGTTCACTCATACATAATAGCCAATCACTGTTTGAACATTGCCCGTTCCTTGTATACGGGTAGGCCCTACATCAAAAGTGAACAAGGCGCTGGTTTGTTTGTGAGTGCGAACGTTGAACCAGTCCCTTTGTGTTGGTAAACGTGATTCCGATTAGTAATTATGCTTAATATAACCCTTGATGGCAATGAATACCTTTGCAGAGTCTCCTTTTATCAAGATGGAGCTGGTATGGAGGTCAGCATGGATCAAACATTCTTCTTTCGTTTCCATGACGTCTCGAAGCCTCGCCCTATTTGTAACGACCACTGAATCCTTGCTCATTAAATCGTATATTTCTTTCAATGCGGGTGACTGTCTCTCGATGTTTTCATCCTTGTGAATGTTTTCAAAAATATAGTAAACTAGGATCCCCTGGAATGCATCATTCCTATTTGAGAAAGTAAGCAAAAAAAACAAGAACCGAAACGGTTAAATATATTATATGTCCTCTGTTTAACGCTTACTATAGATGATTTAAAAAACTATACATACATTAACATCTCCTGGAAACCATGGCCAAATTTCAAAAAATTGTTAAGCAAAAAATACTGCTAAGCAAAATTTTATGCTAAGAAAAATATTGGTGGGGCACCATTCACACCAATGTATTCTTTATGGACTTTTCACTGGTAACCAGTTTCTGCTAACCAATATTTTTCTGTGCCGATAGCAAGTTTTTGTGCTTACAAGCTTAATGAAGTTGGGCTCAGTACGTTGCCGAAGTTCCGCACTTCTTTTAAGTATGCGTGAGAAACTTTCATTGTAAGAATGGAAGATAGAACTAAATTGACTGTAACTTCTTCAGCACAATGGGAATGTGTGAGAGCTTTTTGGATTTGCAAGACTCAGGTTTGACGAACGAGAACCGGTTTGCTCCGGCCTCTATAAAAGTTCTTTAAACTTCCACAGATTCACTCGTTGTTTTATTGCCTCTTCAATATTTCCAGAGTTTACAATATGAACCCAATTTCAAAGAGCTGTTGAAGCAGCTAAGCACAACAACAGTTTGCTTACTTGAACAAGGTTACCAGCCAAAATACTATGTCACATGTACCATTAATGACTGGTATCCTGCTCATTTCTGCCTAGCAGAAAATTGTTAATGTCTTCTGCTTATTAAGCAGCTCTATGAAATCGGGGCCTCATTTGAATACCTACTTGGTCTTCTCCACCATCTGTGCGAGACTGGTCTCAGTCACATTATTCTTATGAGTACCCCGATGTAGCTTTGCAATGTACCGTGCCACGTCTTGAATAGCGGGTACACTAGCCTGGTGTCGTTGGAACATCTGTCGTAGGATGTCGTAGTCAAAGAGGTCTTGCATTACATCTGCATCACAATAACGGTGGAATAAAGTTCAGTTCATACACCTGCTTGATATCTTTTTTATTCTTTCGATTCCCGGTTCGAATCCTTCATTTGACCTAAAATCTCGAATGATGAACCGGTTTTAAGTTCTTACCTGATGATAGTGTGTTTCCTTTTTATTGTTTTCAAAAAGGGATAGCCCTTGGTTGTTCTTCATGGTTAAATTGAAGCCTAAGGTTCCTGGGTGCTACAGTAGCCGTAGCGAACCCGCGGCTTCATTTACATGATCAAAAGAAAACAATGCTATTCTGTTTATATTTTCCCTCTTAATGGCCATATCAGAATACACTTTGACCTTGAAGATGAGAAAACCATTCCCAAGAGCCCCACCGCCTTCTCCACCCCTGGCACCACTATACCACTACCACTACCACCATCACCAAAACAGCTTGTCATTTGGTTTTGTTTCTTGGTTGTGGTTTATTGTAACTTAGTTTGATTGTAAAGTGTGGTTTTAAATATATTTTATTTTAGTTTAAAAATTGTTGGTTTTCGTAACAAATCTATTGTCCATTGGTTTTTAAATTTTTAATGTCTCTATTGTATTCATACATGGCTGTACTTTTATATTTTTATAGCAAATTTGAATAAACTAGTAATAACTAAAGTGATACTCACAATAACATTTATCTTCATCAAAGAAGATTGGTTCTGGTACAGATCCTGGAGCGAGTTGATTTAGTAAAGATAGCGTAAAATACTCGGTTTGATTCCTTCTTTGAGTCATCGGTAATTCTGGACCAACAACCTGTGATTGACCATCAGAAATAAATGAAGCAAGCAAAATATACAGGTTCCTTGTGTTTCAAGGCAGCCAGAGTGGCTCAGTGGCTTGTCTACATGGCATTCATCTGTTTGGACCCACCCGGTTCGAGCCCGGAGCAGAGCCTGTCAAGTAACTTGTGTTTTCAGTCCCTGTTTGATGGGTCCCCCACGTCTAAATCTGAAGTTTAATGATTTAAAGACATTGAACAATATTGGTAATTGTCAAAGATCAGTCTTCTCAGTTGGCGTATCTCAACTATGCAAGTCATAAACACCTGTCAAATTTTGAGCCCAGATCGTCATCGAAGTTGATAAATTGTTTTTTTAATGAAACACCACTCTTGCTGCACAGAATTGTGTTTTATCAGATGCTTGAAAAACCCACACCCGCAGGGAAAATCGTTCAGTCGGGTAGTTTAGGGGACTGAAAACCATGTCTGAAGCCTGTCTCAGATTCAATTTGTATGGGGGGGGGGGGGGGGGGGTTGAACAAATCCCCTTCAGTGCCTCTCCAGTGCTCTTTAGCCATTAAGTTGTTATGATCATTCATTTTTTGAGTAACTACCAATGACACACCCTCTCTTAACTTTCAAATACAAAATATTTGATGGCTTGAGTTCTATGAACATAGCATCGCCTGTTACCTTGAAGTATCCCATAGATTGCTTAACGATGACGGATGATCCAGTCTTAGATGTTATTCTAAATACCCAGTTTGACTCCCCACCACTCAGCTCCTCAGTAGTGCATTCAAGCTGACAAAACTATGAACAAGATTATCAAATAAATCAACAGGTACACGAAATACTCTAAGCAGCAAATCAATCAATTTTTATTGCGCCGCCAAAATCAACAAAAATTGTTCAAAGGCGCTCAAGACAGTTACGTGAAATTAATTTAACGTTTGTTGAAAAAGATGACATTTGAACAGTTTCTTGAAGTTATCACCTTTATTTTTTTCAAGTTCTTGAAATGATGGTCAACACCATGAGTGACTCATCTGCACTTTCACGTTACACATGCGCAGCACGTGCACTATCCTGTCTGTTTTAATCAAGGCAATTTTATTGGAATGCTGAAAATTCCGGTCAAGTTATAAAAGGTGATTGTAAACCTATTTACAATGAACACCCTTGGTAACCAGTACTTGCAAACAGGTGGAGAAAAGTCCACCTAGAATCGGAATGTATGTTATTTTAACAATGATCAGACCACAGACTAGCAAAGAATGGTAGAGAATAACCACAGTTGAATTACGTCACACCCACCCAAAGGATACTTAATTCCACAGAATGTCCCCTTTGAACACCCCCCGAAATACTTTTTGGCAATGTTAAACCTCTACTTGGACATTCCAAACCGGAGGTGGCGATTTTCTACACGCCCTATCAATCGGCATTACCGTCGGGCATTACCGTCGTCTGAGGACACTACTTATAATATGGCCAATGTTTCTCCACTTAAAGGTAAATATAGCATTGATCTTTGCCTTATATTACTAGAAACCTATGCAATGAAGCATTTCTATCATGGTTTTGCTAACGACAAAGCATTAGTTTCAGTTATATTGAATACTTTGCTATAATAACGTGGCCTGCGGATGGATGGCACCACTGGGTGCACACCGGTGTTAAATGCTACTGATGGTTATTTTCGTCAGTAACTTGTGTTCTACGATCTCTCTCTGTGATGCTGACAACTATTTATATAATCTATAAGAAGCCTAAATAATGTAATAATAAACTTGCTGGTACAGCCGTGTTTAAAAGCTCTTTGTGGGAGTGCAATGACACTGAAAAGGCAGGTGTGGTCTTGACATTTCAAACAGTATCCTCTGCTCGTCTATTTTCACACCTCTTAAAGATGCAAACACCAGTTTAGGATCAAGTTATTGAATAAATCACTGAAAATAGAAAAATAACAGGATTTAGAGAATCACCCGGCATCGATTCTTAGTGCTATACAATCAGCACGAATTTGACAAATTTGCCAGTTGCTGGATGAGAATACCGCCCGCAACGATACAACTACAAGGTACAGCTAGAGACTGGTCCCCTGTCTTTATATCAGCAAGGATAAAGACAGGTTTTCTGCAACAGTAATTTTGATGAATACAATGATCATTGGTAAACGAGCAGTGACATAAGCTTTATATCTGCGTTTTGATTGGTCCGGGGTGTCGTTGGTGCAGCTGAGAAACATCGGATCATTCAAAACACACTTGTACATGTATCTTTATTGTTTTATGATCATACTTTATGGATTTTAATTTTGGACCTTTTAATTATTTAGTTTTTGTGGTTAAATTTTGTTGTTGTTGTAAAGCGCCTGGGAGCATTTTTAATGGATTTGGCGCTATATAAATGTTTATAATTATTATTATTATTATATGAAAAGTTTACGTGAGGTCATCTCGACTCTCTGCATGTAGTGTGCACTGTGTATGTGGCATGCACACATTGTATGTAACATGTTGCACGTTATGCTGTTTTTGTGTACTATACACACGTAGGATTTGATAGCGTATCTATGTGAAATGAATGTAGGTGAAAGGTGGAAGGGGATTGACCTAGACTCGAGGCCACTCTCTGGCGTTATTCACGACCCTCAAAGTGTGACGTCATATGGGAACCTACTTTGCTGTAATAATTATTATATCAAATGAAGGAAACAAAATCACGTATTTTAACGGGCCTCTAGTTCGAATACACGCGAGACTTTCGTTGCCTATACCTTATACGCTGCAACATATTGAAATAGTGCACTTTAGATTAATCAAGAAATCATACTAACCTCATTGCCTAATTCCTTTTGCAAACGTTCCCAGTCAACATTGCACTCTACGTTAGTGTCTGTCTGATTGTCTGCCATTTTGGAAGTTGTGAATAACTTGTGTAAATACTATTTGATTTACAACGGAACGAACACAACATGAAGTTACGGTAACTAAACGAGGATTTCAGATCAACCTTTGGGCACTTTGTACTTTTCTCGGTTTGATTATAAAACGGTTTAATGAGGGTCAAGGGTGAAAGACTTGAAAGGTTATCAGACTTTAGGAATATATTGCTAAAAAGTATAATAAACACCGAGGTGATGACTGTGTCATTGGCTTGGCTATGTACTGAACCATCGCGTTTGTTCACACAGGTGTATAAATGGGAACTTGTTTTGATGAGACGGTATAATTTACAATAAATCCCCTTAGCTTAGTCGAAAATTAGGTTTAGGCCTAAATTAGTTTCAACCGAGCATCATGAAGAAAAAACCCGGAAAAAAACCCAAAAAACAAAAACCAACAGCATTTATGTTTCGGTGTATTCTGGAACAATCTCAATCGTGATCTCAAGAAGGCTCTCCAAACATCCTTAATTTGTTGAATTTGTGCTAAAATAAATTCATTTACTATCTGTATAGTTGCATATGACTCCTATAAAGGTTGTTTTCCCACTCGTCTTACATATATCTATCTAGTACCCGCATTAAAGTTGCGGCCGTCTCATGCCCAAGTCATATTAAGTCTTATGTATGAGGTAAATCAAATACCCAACAATGCTTTACTTTTATCCTTACATGGAGGCCAAAATGATGTAGGTTAATTTACTATGTGCAATCATTATTTATTTCATTCATTCATTTTTTTGGGGGAGACCTCTAAGCGAAACACTGTTTTTTCCAGAGACGCCCAGCAACTACAAAAACAACTACGGACATACGTCACCATCAACAAATCGTTAAAACACAACCCAGTGACATAATATTGTAATTGCATACGACCTGGTAGGGGCTTACATATTTTCACTGCTACCGTTGTCATGGAATAAATGTTGATTGACTTAAAGTAAAAGTATTTACTTCCCTAAGACCTACCCTCAAAAACAGACATTAATTTAAACCACTACCCGTATCATTATGACTTTATATTACATCCATATTCAACTTGCCTCCAAGTTCAATACAGAACATGTAATTTAATTAAATAAAGCAACGAAACTACCATCAACTTTCCATGTAAAAATAAAATTGTATAATGGCTTGTGGGCGGGGGGGGGGGGGGTGGGGGCAGCTACGCTAGTTAAAGGCAGTAGACACTATTTGTAATTGTCAAAGACTAGCCTTCACAGTTAGTGTGTCTCAACAAATGCATAAAATAACAAACCTGTGAAAATTTGAACTCAATCGATCATCGAACTTGCGAGATATAATGAAAGAAAAAAACACCCTTGTCACAAGAAGTTGTGTGCGTTTAGATGGTTGATTTCGAGAGCTCAAGTTCTAAATCTGAGGTCTCGAAATCAAATTCGTGGAAAATTACTTCTTTCTCGAAAACTATGGCACTTCAGAAGGAGCCGTTTCTCACAATGTTTTATACCATCAACCTCTCCCCATTACTCGTCACCATGAAAGGTTTTATGCTCATAATTATTTTGAGTACTTACCAATAGGGTCCACTGCCTTTAAAGACGTTACACACTAACTGTAATTACTCCAAATAATGATGAAAAAATTACTCGTAAAAAAGAAATTGAGAGCTGTCTATTATTATGGTATAAAACTTCATGAGAAACGTTTCCCTCTGAAGAAACGTAGTTCTTGAGAAAGACAATCTAAAAGCACGCAGTGCAACAACAGTTTTCCCTGTCATTACTATTTTGCAACTTCAATGACAAATTCAGTCCATTACTTTGCAACTTCAATGACCAATTCAGTCCATTATTTTGCAACTTCAATGACCAATTCAGTCCATTATTTTGAATTTCGATGACCAATTCAGTCCATTATTTTGCAACTTCGATGACCAATTCAGTCCATTATTTTCACAGATCTGTTTTTTATGCACATGTTGGGATTCACCATTTGCAAATACTTATATATGACAATAATTAAAGGTGTCCAATGTCTTTAATTGAAAACAGAATATGGTAAAGATGAATCTTCCCATTATCTATTGATGAGTGCTTGCTTTAATGGTAACGGAATTCAATTTTATTTATGAGCGGAAAGCGACAGAAGAACAGAGGGAAGTTCGTACCATCTTAAGCCATCATAGTTTAGGTTGTCTATCGTAACATTTACAATGGTTTGACTGCGATATGCGGGTATAAACAAATGTCTTCAAGAGGCAAAGCGGGAGAATAAAAGATTCCAATAAGAATACATTTATTCACGGCGACATCAGTTTGACCAGCATCTTTTCGGCAATCTTATCGCTAATGACGCAGTGACTGGCTTCTCTATAATATGTTCAAGAAATGTACTGGCACAATTATATGACGTAAGAACCGACCAATGACTTGAGTCTTTAATTTCGGTCTTTGAGAAATAAGCTTCAAAAAACGAATAAAGTGCCGGTACTTCTAGAAAGTGTCTTTGGTAAAACTTCCTACACTTGGCTTCTCTATAATATGTTCAAGAAATGTACTGGCACAATTATATGACGTAAGAACCGACCAATGACTTGAGTCTTTAATTTCGGTCTTTGAGAAATAAGCTTTAAAAAACGAATAAAGTGCCGGTACTTCTAGAAAGTGTCTTTGGTAAAACTTCCTACACTTGGCTTCTCTATAATATGTTCAAGAAATGTACTGGCACAATTATATGACGTAAGAACCGACCAATGACTTCAGTCTTTAATTTCGGTCTTTGAGAAATAAGCTTTAAAAAACGAATAAAGTGCCGGTACTTCTAGAAAGTGTCTTTGGTAAAACTTCCTACACTTGATTCACTTTGGTTGAAACACCCGCGCGGCTTGGACATGGAGTGCATCTGGATTCGTTTTGCTTTCCTCTTTGCTTGTCTTGGAATGGCTTTGGGTAAGTTAGTTGCTTCTTAAAATTTTCGTCTCTAAAATCATTTGCTTTTGTCATTGAAGGGTTTTATTATTATTTGCTCGTGTTAAAGGCATTGGACACTATTGGTTAGAACTCAAAATAATTTTTAGCATAAAAACTTACTTGATTACAACAAGCAATGGAGAACTGATGATAATTAAAAACATTGTGAGAAACGGCTCCCTCTGAAATAACGTAGTTTTCGAGAAATAAGTAATTTTCCACGAGTTTGATTTCGAGATCTCAGAATTAGATTTTGAGGTCCCGAAATCAAGCGGTGTTTTTTTCTACCATTGTCTCGCAACTTCGAATCTTTCTCGGAGGAAGCAAAATAAAGACTCTGCTAGGGTCGAAACGTAATACCATTAATGTTTGTTTGCATTTATATAAGAGGTCCCTTTAGTTGGTAAGTTGTTAGCAAGAACTAATTCTATTTTCTCAATTGTTAACATTGTGAGAAATTTTAAAAGACCGAATTATTTTAGAATTACTGTTTTACATCCGCCTGTATAAGGGACTTTTCATCTTTAGCCTTCATTTTTAAAATTCAATAGATTCGCGTGCTTTACATTAAATAAGGAATCTTCAACTAGAAAAATATTTCGTGAGCACAATCTACACGACAACATTTTTGTTTCAATAATTAAAACAAAACGATCTGACTACACAAATACGCCATAATATATTTTTTTCCCCGGCCAAAGAGTTCAGAACTTGATAGATTTGGAAGAGAAATCAGCCATGCCCTTAAAAAGATTTGATACCTTTTGTAGATCAAGTTTGAGGCCAGGACTTGAATCTCCACTCATTTTGAATAAAGGTGAATGTAGTTTAATTTACCTGCAGAAGTTTCAGCTTAAATACGTTTAAACAAAAAAGGAAAAATCACAGAGTGATGCTTTCAGGAGAGTCGCGTAATTCCGTTGCCCATGCTTAACAAGTTTTCGTTTCCAGGGACGAACTTTATTTTCTGGACATTGTTCTTCTGTTATTTTCAAAAACAACAATACCTAAGCAAGAAATATTTTTAGGGAAGCTTTTAACCATAATAATCTTTAAACCGTGTACTAGGTTTAACGTAAATCCGTGAAAATTGTGTTTTGTGTCCTACAAAAAATACCCAATCCCTTTAAGACAAAAAAATCAAGCGTTCCTTCTTGAAACAAGGCTACAACTTGTTCCATAATGTACAGTTTGCCGATATTTAGTTAACTCTCACCACTACAATTGATTAAGCCTTTAATCTAAGGAATAAAGTGTGTTCTTAAAACTACTTAAAATATCGTGTAAATACAACATCTTCTTTTCTGATAATGACACAAAATACATTTTTCCCCTTTAATTATTCTAGAATAATGAATATTAGCAGATATAATGCCACAATTACAATGGTTATAAAGCCATCAAACTTTATGGCAATAATGTTCACAATAACCCCCATAATTATTTCAACAGTTGTGAAAGCAGCCCCCTTCCGTGATGGGATAAATGGTGTGAAAGCAGCCCCCTTCCGTGATGGGATAAATGGTGCTCCTAAGGAAGAGTTGAGCGACATCCTCCGCTTACTGCGTATGTCAGACCTCATCGACAAACATGCTGCTGCTTCCGAAGAAGCCGTTAACACCGACAGTACTCAGGCGAAAGAAGCCGGCATTGGGCCGGGTTTGGAACAGCCCAACTTGCGGGTTGAGAAGGAGACAGGTCTGGATTCAGATCAGGCAGATGGTTTGGAGGCTGACTCTGGAGACGTCCACAGTGAGTTAAAACTACTGTTAAGAAAGCAAAAGTTGGCCGAGTTAAACGAAAAGGAAGAGTTGGTCCAAAACTTGTTTCAGAGTAGAAAGGACGTTCTGTTAGAATCTATCCAACCGCCCATCAATTCAGAGGTGGCGGTCAAACCAGATATGTATTCAGAGGCAAAGGTTAAAACAGTTATGACGTCAAACCGAGAGGTCAAACAAGTTATGACGTCAGAGGGAGAGGTCAAACCAGTTATGACTTCAGAGGCAGAGGTCGAACAAAATTTAACGTCAGAGAAAGGTGTTGAAACAATTGCTGCGTCAAAGGCAGACAACAAACCAGTTATATTGTCAAAGGCAGAGCCAAAACAAGTTCTAATTTCAAAAGCTGAGTATAAACCAGCAGTGACGTCAAAGGCAGAGGTCAAACCGGTTATAACGTCAGAAGCAGAGGTCAAACAAGTTTCATCCTTAGAGGCTGAGGTTGAACCAGTCGTTAGGTCAAAGATAAAGACCGTATCTCAAACCAACGAGAAGATTGATACACAGGCAAGAAATACTAACATAGGATTTTTGACCACGAGCAAACGTCAAACCCTTACTGAACACGAGATCTTAATGCAGTTAATCAACTTCATGGACATAGTCAACCAAGAGCTGGAGAAAACTGATGGAAAACTTAGGAATAAAAACGTTTCAAGTAAAAAGGAAAATTACTATCTGAAAGTGATCCAATCGAGTAGGGAAGCTACAGAAGAAGTGATCCAATCGAGTAGGGGAAGCTCCAGAGGAAGTGATCCAATTGAGTAGGGAAGCTCCAGAGGAAGTGATCCAATTGAGTAGGGAAGCTCCAGAGGAAGTGATCCAATCGAGTAGGGAAGCTCCAGAAGAAGTGATCCAATCAAGTGGGGAAGCTCCAGAAGAAGTGATCCAATCAAGTGGGGAAGCTCCAGAGGAAGTGATCCAATCGAGTAGGGAAGCTCCAGAAGAAGTGATCCAATCAAGTAGGGAAGCTCTAGAAGAAGTGATCCAATCGAGTGGGGAAGCTCCAGAGGAAGTGATCCAATCGAGTAGGGAAGCTCCAGAAGAAGTGATCCAATCAAGTGGGGAAGCTCCAGAGGAAGTGATCCAATCGAGTAGGGAAGCTCCAGAAGAAGTGATCCAATCAAGTAGGGAAGCTCCAGAAGAAGTGATCCAATCGAGTGGGGAAGCTCCAGAGGAAGTGATCCAATCGAGTAGGGAAGCTCCAGAAGAAGTGATCCAATCAAGTGGGGAAGCTCCAGAGGAAATGATCCAATCGAGTAGGGAAGCTCCAGAAGAAGTGATCCAATCGAGTAGGGAAGCTCCAGACGAAGTGATCCAATCTAGTAGGGAAGCTCCAGAAGAAGTGATCCAATCAAGTAGGGAAGCTCCAGAAGAAGTGATCCAATCGAGTGGGGAAGCTCCAGAGGAAGTGATCCAATCGAGTAGGGAAGCTCCAGTTGAAGTGATCCAATCAAGTGGGGAAGCTCCAGAGGAAGTGATCCAATCGAGTAGGGAAGCTCCAGAAGAAGTGATCCAATCGAGTAGGGAAGCTCCAGACGAAGTGATCCAATCTAGTAGGGAAGCTCCAGACGAAGTGATCCAATCAAGTGGGGAAGCTCCAGAGGACGTGATCCAATCGAGTAGGGAAGCTCCAGAAGAAGTGATCCAATCGAGTAGGGAAGCTCCAGACGAAGTGATCCAATCAAGTAGGGAAGCTCCAGAAGAAGTGATCCAATCAAGTGGGGAAGCTCCAGAGGAAGTGATCCAATCGAGTAGGGAAGCTCCAGACGAAGTGATCCAATCGAGTAGGGAAGCTCCAGACGAAGTGATCCAATCAAGTAGGGAAGCTCCAGAAGAAGTGATTCAATTGAGTGGGGAAGCCCCGGAGGAAGTCGTTCTTGAAGTTTCGAATGAAGAGGTCAAAGTAGATTCGATTGTTGGGAATAATATCGTTCCAAGTGAAAAGGAACATGAATATCTGAAGGAGAAAGCTACTGAATTTAAGGAAGATTTAACTGCAGAGTTGGATGAGATCATTGCTGGATCAAAGACAGGATCTGAGAAGAGTTCCGTCATGGACATTTTTCCCAATAAGAAGGTGCAGGACTTTGAAGCTACCGATGAGGGCGTCAGTGTAAAGGTGAGTGGTATGATCCAGCAATTTAATGGCCCTTTTCGAAACCACGGCTTCGGCTTAGGATTTGGCTTTAGGGTCCATTCTCTCGTCTGAAGCCTTGAGCGCGTATACGTAAAACTTTAGTAATATTGTCAAAACACGGCCGCGTGCCAGGCTAGCCTGAGCCGAATCCAAAACCGTGTTTTCGAAAAGGGCCTGTACCACCAACATCAGACAAATGAATCTGAAACATTAAGTAAACTAATTAAGGTAATCAACAATTTAGGTTGTTCTTTTCATTATTTTCTTTTCACAGGAGACTAGCCAGAATGCACATGTTGAGGACTATGAATATGCAAGGTGCAATCTCCAATCAAACAACTTTCTCTTCACGTCATTGGCCGCCAGGAATCACGTGACAGGCCAAATTGTACTCAAGCAACGGGTGAGCTGATCCAGAACCTGAATCATATACCGAGATATTTTTAATAAAACTTTAAACAAAGATTTATTTAGTTGTTTGTTGAAATTGGTTGGACTTAATGAGTTTGATGACACGAAATAGGACTGAACAACGTTGAATTTAAACTGGACGTCGCCATGTTTGGACATTATCAAAGACTCAACAGGTCAAGGGTCACATGTTTACATCATGCATATTCATTCATGTTTACATCATGCATATTCAACAAGTATCTCCAACTTAATACTTGTTTGCAAATAATTATAAAGAACAACCCCGAAATAATTTTGTTATTTTGTTTCATACAGAAATCAGGCGGTGAGATGGAAATTAAGGCCAGCTTTTACGGACTGGACGTGAGTGGAGCGGTTGAGCATAAACTGGACGTGCACGAGTTTGGAGACCTAAGCTACGGCTGTGACTCGACCGGGCAAAGCTTCAGAAACACCGGTGCAGCTAATTCCAAAACACGCCCCGTCGGGTAAGTTGATAAACTTTAAATGATGTAGATCTACCATTGGTGTAACATTTTCAAAAACCCGAATAACTGATACCCACATTGCATTCCTGACCTACTTTCTATTAAAGATAGACAGTTCTGTTCAGAACTGGCTCCCAAACTCCAAAAGCCTAACTCCCCGGTAATATAGCGAGACAAGTTATGAAAAGATCATTGTCTACCCGGCAAATAGATTATACATACATGCGGTGTTACCACAAATAAAATTGATGACCTCACCATGCAACGTGTAAAGTTCATTATTCTTTATTTAAATGATGTTATTAAGACTGACCTTTCATATAATTTTTCAAGGACTGAGCTCGAGGTTGGACTTGGACTTGTTCGACGGGACGAGGTTGGTAGTGTGCAGGTAGGCTGGACCAGCCACTCCTCGCTTGGCCTCGTGGGTACAGACTCCATTGTTGGCAGGGCCATTGTGGTAAGTCTTTCCTTATGTTTTCTTTTTTACAAAATTGATATACTTATGTAATAATATTTTTGTCATTCATGTACACTTTTTTGTACTGAGTGCCGCCATGGAATGAATAAATAAATAATTCAAATCACACATTCGTTCCGTGCACTACCTTCGTTCCTCATAAGCATGTGACATGTAAAGAATTATTAACATTTCGAGGCACCGATTTCTATCATTAACTTGTGTTCCAACACACAAAGAATAATTGATATTATAATAATAAGAAAACATAAGAACATCGTGTGAGGATGGAGGTGCGACTCCAAGAAGCATCATCTTGTCAAATAGAGACCCGCTCAAACAAGAACAAAACAAAGAACAATGCAGCAATATGAAAACACTTTAATAAATAAATTACAACTTTGTGGAGGAAATGGTCTGAAGACACCCAGTGCCGTTTCTCCATCGTCACTACCTCAACTGTGTTACTAGCAGGGCGCCCTCATACAGTTCCTAATCCGAGTCATATCATAAAACGTGTACTTTTTGTTTGACACTGTCAGATTAAGGCAATGTTTTTATTCTTTGCCATTTCACGAATCAAGAACTCTTTCAAAACCACCTGATGGGATCAAATACATTGTTAGTTTGTTTGCAGTTTCAATTCTAGCTTGTCTTGAATAGTAAACCGGATAAGACATTTTGGCTTTTTTTCTGTTTATGATTTTGATCGATAGTTCTACAAATTTACCTTGTATTTTTTCCCCGTCTTGTTTTGTTGAGATAAAATAAATAATAACATTGATAAAGATTTTTACATTCCATTGATTAAAAATCCACGATTAATTGTATACTATCATTTATTTACAGATTCATGGAGCTACTAAATCAGATCAAAGTTCAGAGGGCACATACGGCACCCGACTAGCCTGCTGTACTATAGCAAGGTCATCCGATGCAACGCCATGGGTTTAGTATCCAAACGTTTGGCGTATAATCAGATTTACAAGAAGGCAACAGTATTATTGATGACCTAGGGTCTTGTCACATGAGGCAACTTTTACTCAAGGCAACTTGGAGGCAACCAACTACAAGGCATGATACACGATCATTTTTGTAGCACAGTTTTTTTAAACAACAAGCAAAACGTGCTAAGATTGACTTGTGAATGGATTCTCTTTATTGGGATTGCCTGGAACTGGTTGCCTGTAAATTGCCTTGTGTCACATGACCCTTCTGATTATAGAACAATTACGTAGTGTTATATATTTGGTGCTTATTTCTGCAACCGCATTGAGAGCGTTGTTAGCTCTTTGTACTGCAATTCAGCCTTTGGATGGTCTAGTCTCTGTTCAAAAAATGTCTACAAACGCTGGTTTTATCCCCAAAACTCTAGTGGGCACACATGGTGCTCAGCTAGACTGCACATTGGGTGGCTGCGTTTGTACTGGAAATGGCGTCCAGCAACCACGTGACCAAAGGAAACTTTCGATTGGCAAAATTTCATAAAAGCCTGCAAGCACAAAAACGTGCTTAGCATAAACTAGTAACGCTAAGCAGAAACAGGTTACCAGCTAAAATTACATTAAGTTTGCATTGTTGTGGCTGGTTCCCCCGTTCAATATTTGCTAAGCAACGAAGTTTGTCAAGCAGTAGGCCTATTTTCTGCTTTAAACAGCTTTTTGAAATTGGTTCCATGTCGCAACTCTCTCAACAAACACCTCTGTCCACTTCCCTCCTGTCCACTCTGTCCAAACATTCTGTCCACACACCTCTGTCCACTCTAGATCCTTCGCATACACGTCATAAAGTACGTCCGGTCATTGACCAATATCGATTGAAGCCCATTCAGCAAAGACTCTTAGCACTTTGTGCTTTTAAATCACTCCAGGTTTAATGATGTTGGTCTTCGCTGGATAGAGACAATACCAAAAGATTGGGTTCGAAACAACAATTAACGCCTTATTGTTATATACAATATAAAACAGTTTAAACATTATTTGGTTGTTGGGTGTTTCTAATGAAGAGGTTGTCCTGATAAATCTTGCACGTAATTTCGTGTAGTCGTGATGTATCAAAAGTAGTTGTATAAAATTGTGATTTAGGTTTTGGGTTTCTAAAAACATTTTTTAGAGTATTAGCTTTAGGAAATTTTTGAGATATGTATAATAATATGATAATAATAATAATAACAACAGTATGGATTTATAAAGCGCATTTCTCCAGTAAACCGATCAAGGCGCCTACACAAAAAATGGAAACATTATACATCATGTATTATAAATGATAGTAAGCAGAAAGGACAAAAATATATATGTGAATTAAAGATGAATATTAATTGGAATAAGGTTAGTACCCAGCGTTTTTCTTTAAGATGTTGTTATTAGACAAAGCGTCTTCCACTTTGTGTGTACAAAACGCGGTTTTGTTATGGTAAGCTTGACGCCCGATTCGGACATGCCCCCCTCCCCCTGAAATATTCTGTATTCTGTACACTCATGTTTCTTAACTCGGAGTTATGAAAATAGACTTTTATCATGGAGTAGCCATCTTGAATTGTTCCCATTGATATCAATGTAACCAAACCGAGGCTGGAAGAACAAAATAGTCTGGTTCCTATTTTCAGAATGACTATTAGAATTCATTATTGTTATTTTACGAGAGGAACATGACCAAGATAAAGGCATCATGACAAAGGTCTAGAGTATCAGTAGAATATCTGTACATATTTACAACCCCGATATGTGTGAGACATAAAATAATTTAGGTTTTGTGGAGAGAAGACTGCGTGGGCTCAACTTATTTTAATTAAGAAAAAGAAAGAAAGATAGGAAAGCCACAAATGAAAAGGAACAGACAAGAAATAAAGGCTTAACTCTTAATCCTTCTTTCATTGAAGCTTAGCAATCCGTTTTTATGGACTCACACCTCCGTAGTCCTTCAAGGTCCGAGTTAAAGAAGATACCGGGGGGCATTATGTGGCAATTAATACTCTCTAATTATTTTTTCTTTTAATTTGATGAACTGTTAATGATTAAGCTAAACGCATAATCATAAAAATCAATCAATGTGGAGGCATTGACAGATTAAGTGGCCATTCACTTGCAAAAGGAAGGCCACCCGGCACCAACCCCCCCCCCCCCGCTCGCTGGTTATAGACCTTTCATCAGTGTATTTGTAAAAAGGAGTGAGATTTATATAAGATAAGTTCATCATATACAATTTCGTTCGTTAGTCACGAAATAAAACACAGAATGCCGTTAAGGATAGTATCATGATGGGTGATCACGATTTTTATGAGAAGGAGTGATTAAAAAACTCAGAAAAACTATGTTTTTTCCCAGTTATTTGTTTTAATAAAGGAAGTGGCATTTTTTACTGGAGCAATACTCTAGGGGGTTGTACTGTGGTGCTGGTGTGAAACAATCATAATTGCCAATCTACGAAATTGTTTTATAGGTGCAGTTTAAGTTTTGTTTAATTCATCAATAATTAATATCAGATATGATAAAAAGAACATAAACAATAGCTGATCCAAATTCTATTGTTTCACACCAATGTGAGTCTCCCCGGAGCAGCCCTCTCGAGATTGTTGAGAGAGAGAGAGAGAGAGTTATCCACAAGTCTTATGTTGGTCATGATTACAAAGTCAAACATGAGGACGTCTTCGGTTTGTATGATATGAGATCTTCCCTTGTATCTTTATCCTGCTCTGGGAATATCATGAATATTTTGAGGATTCTAGGAAGGGGGTACTCATGTTCGAGGTGAAGATAGTGTGCTTCAAGTATGATAACAGTAGCGGACGGCGGGACACCCTGCGTCTAATATCGGGCATAATGTAAAATAATCTGAACCCGCTTGCTAATTTAAGTATTTAGTTTTAAATGCGTATGCGTGCTCACACAAACAGAATTAACTGTTCTTTGCTGAGAAATCTATAGTGATGAGAACTCTATGATGTACAAGGCTAGATAGAGCCATGAAGACATATACATAGCCGTCCAGACATGGACAGTAAAAAGAGAGAGAGAGAGGTTTGTAATATAAGAAGCTCATGGGACAGTGACTGGAACCAACCAATTACCCGATTGCCTATTGTGTTACTTTTAGCAAAACAGGTGCCATTCCATTATCACCAGGTGTTTCTGGCGGCTGCGGATGGTTGCCGTTATCGCTAATGTTTCATAATCGATCATATTAAAGATGAATTGTCGTTGCAGTTTTCTGTATTTGGTTGCTTCTGTTTGTTAAGCCATTATAAAAAGGGGCTCACCGTCAAATTATTTGACTAAGAGATTATAGTCTACGGAATAATAGGCCTACGTTATTTTCAAGTGACTGGCTATTTTAGTTTCTATCTCGTTGGAAAATGGGGTTACCTTTGAACAACCATTTTTCTTTTTGATGACGTCATCTTCAGATATTTACCTCAATACTTCAGATGGCACTTTTGCAACTCCATACTATAATATAGCACGGGAGCATGAAGTGGCTATTCGCTATTACCCAAACGATAACAATGTCTGTCTGAGTTCTCATGCATTAGCTACGATTTGCTGAATTTTGCTTTTCCATGATACTTTGGTTCTAAAAAAGTATATTATTTGGTATAAGAACCCAGAAAGACAGATATGACTGTAGCTTGAAACATGCACATGAGGATTGTTACTTTAAACTCCGTACCTTTAACTTCTATATATAGAATAGAGAGTACATTGACTTTACAATGAATAGTACGTGACGTGAATGTATGGGTTTGAGCTTCTGTCACATGATGTACACGTCACCACCACAACCCTGAACCAGAGTTGCAACCCTGACCCAGAGTTGTGTAGTCAGAGAGTTGTGACGTGGAGGGATCAGTTTGTCATGGTCGAGTGGTTGCTGGACGCCATTTTCCTACATCCGAGCGTAACCAAACGTGCAGTGTAGTCTGGTACCCTTTGTGCAAAACATGTGTATGCTGACCGTAATTGCAATTTGCTTCTAATTTCAAGTTGTCACAACTTTCTCAACTTCCACTATTATCTCCCAAATGCAAGGTGACACGGGGCACCAACCCAGTATCCGAGCTGAGAAAGTATAATTATATCCAAATAAACAACAAGGAACCATTCTAGAGAAATACTTCGAGAGAGTGTCGAGTATTTCATTCGATTAGGGAAAGGGGAAGCTGCGGTTGTAAGGGTTCGTTTTTGA
Source organism: Asterias amurensis (assembly GCF_032118995.1). Lineage (NCBI taxonomy): Eukaryota > Metazoa > Echinodermata > Asteroidea > Forcipulatida > Asteriidae > Asterias > Asterias amurensis. The sequence continues at coordinate 532,376 of NC_092668.1, read as the reverse complement.
TTTCACTCCACCTTGAGGGGGTACGTGTAGAATCATGCATGATTTCTAGAGGGTGGGATGCTCAATTTGGTTTCTTAAATTGAACCCATTAATCATCGGGTATCAGGTGGTTTGGAACAGGGCGACACGAACTGTCAAATTGAGATGATCACATTCAAAAGCCTACACGTGTTTCTTGCTGCGATTATCGCAACTCCAAGCCATGTTGATTGTTCTGTCGAACCAAGAAATAACCAATTCATACAACTCTTTGGAATGTCCTTGTAATTCATTGTAAAGCAACATGCTGAAGGCCTACTTCACCTTACAAATATCTTTCAAAAATCTGACTTGATTTGATGGTTTTTTTTTCCCCAGGAATGACCATCCCCTTATCATCCCAGCGTGTTGGTGCTTTACAGATTGTTTTTTTTTTCGTTTTTTCTAGAAGTGAATTATTTCGATGCTTTAAAGCGGTTCCAAATGAATACCATAAGTCATTGCCTTCCATTGATGAAACACTCCGTGTAAATGTCATTTCGGCGAAATAAAATTCCTATTTCAATTTAAAATGAAGCAATGTGACTCTCCGAAACATTAATGGAGTCTTGCAAGTCAACAATCACTATCGCTGCACACTTTATTATCTGACTGCTCACAATTTAGGAGGTTCGTTCACTGCGGTTTGCGAGCCTTATATCTCGACATTAGACTTACCCTCAGTGTTAAGTACCGTCCACGAAATATAAATTGCCGCTTGTGTTACTTAGGTAGAAGCTATCGGCAAAATCGCATTACATTTTATGGACTTATTTCATTAAAAGACCGATGCCAAATTGGATCACTTGGGAATTATATAGTAGCTCAACCTCCAGTCAGAGTTTTGTTGGAATCCCATCAAATTGACTCTAGTGCTTGGCTGCCATGAAATACCGCCATATGGGTACTAATTGTCTTGCATTTATTGTTGTGTGTACTCCCAGGGGATGTTTGTGTGTTTGTCACTACGAATCAGAAATCCCAAAGTCCGTGTGTAAGAGGCAGGGAGGGAGGGATCCAAAACTGAGAACCATTTTCAATATTTTATGAAATAGATATTTTAAACTAAAAAATCTCGTAAAAAAGACAACGGTGTGTAAAAATGTTGCATAATATTTTAATTGAAGATGATATAGGGGGGACTCTTCCATAAGTTTCTTCAATGTTCGATCACTGAGGGACAGCTTAGATTGTTCCCTCTATACCGTCATTTACTGAGAACAATACATACATGTTTAGTAGAGCGACATTGTGTGATTTCCCAAGGTGTTGTCTTTGACCCCTTTTCTTTCGTTCAAATATTGTTTAATATTTCTTGTTTCAGGTAACACCCCAACAATAAAGCTCTCGTTCACCCACCTTTCTCATGAAATTATGCAAATTGGAACATGAGGAATATCATGTCTTTTTGTATGGGTCGATGTCGGCGTGCAGCACACGGACCAACGTTTGCCTGTGCGATTTCCACAGAAATTATCAATCGCAAATAGTGAAAAGGTAGATGAAAAATACTGAAAAAGTACATTCTACTTTAAATATCAACATACAGGCACAACTACATTAGTTAACGAAGAGTCTTGAACAATGACGAACTTTAAGCAAGAGTCTTGTACAATGACGAACTTGTGTAGTTGTCGGTATTTGTTGGGTAATTGTGTTGCACTTGCTTGTGTAGCAGGTTTGTTAAGTTGATGACGCTATTGAAACGAAACAGTCTAATTGATTTGTTATTGAGTTCTCAGATATTATAACAAACTGATCTTATTTAGCTGCGTTCACAACAACAGGAACATAAATCTGACAGATGCTTATTTATCCTATGAACACTAACTAATATCTGTCTGAGTTACGAAGTCGTCTCTTCCCTCCTATTGTCACACATCCGAACATTTAGCGGAATTAACGACAGTAAATTTGTCTCGCGGCATTTGTAATAAAATTACTCACTTCAGAATGGATACACAAACTATAACTTTATATCGGACGCGTCCGGTCTTTAAAGAAAACCCACTTTGGAAAACAAATAACTATCAAATCGATTAAATGTACCAAAACCGGTTTGATATGAACGCCCCGAGATCGCGCAACATTTAATACAGTAGGCTACCAGGAGCAATTTGCATTTCAAGAGCCTACCTTTATGAAGTGAAATTCAAAACAAGTGAATCTGATTCTGTGATTGCATTTGATTAAAAAGAAAAAACAAAACATTATGGCTTTATGTTCTACTGGTACCAGTTCGGTTTAATAGCAGTTTGTATAATTTGGTGTTATAGGGATTATTACGAGCGTTGCAATCGAATTAGACAAAGAAGGACTTGAACTCTTCAATGTATTACTATATTATACCGATGTTTAGAACTTAAAACTTCCATGTAAATAACAGACAAAAATATGTGAGGATCGAGTGATGTAAGCAATACATTTAGCTCACAGCAGTGCATCAATATTGGTGTAAAACGCTACCTGGGACAAACCAACCCCCTCTGTTCACCAAATTACCGGAATGGACGCCGCGGTGGCCTTAACCAAAAACCTCACCGAGTCAATATTTATTTTAGTAACATTACCTGTTCATATACCTAGGCTCTATGGTAACTACGATGAGGCCCGGACCATGCCGAGAACCACTGCGGGTTTATATTGCTCTCGCTTAGAACCATAAGTGCTCTTGAGTTGGTCGGCATTTCAACCCCCTCGGGACTCGTCTTTGAATCTCGATAATCAAAGAACCTACAAACTGCAAAATGGACTTGTTTATCATGGTATCGAAGAAACGAACATGAACATCAGGCAACCTGGCTACAAATGAGTAAACCACACACTGTCTTCGCAACACAAATACAACACAAATACAACCCAAATATCTCAACTTATCCTACATAGCTTCATAACGTGTGGTAGATTTCTATCCTCACTGGTGTTGATGCACGTGCCGCAACCAAACGCATTTTCAAACCATGATCCACTTCGAAACGGTCCTGCTTAGAGCCCCTGGCAACGCGCATGCGCTGTTGTCGTCGAACACCGGAAAGAGCGGGAACACAAGTCCGTCTGCATGTTTATGTAAGTTGCACATGTACACCGGTTTGCCGATGGCGGTTTGTGTAACTAAGTAGGGCTCTGGATTCGACATGCGAACATAGATGCATTTCATCGCCAGGGAAAAAAGGAACAGACAATTATACCGTCTGTCAGATAAAGAAAAAAAGAGAGAATCTCTTGTTAAAGGCACCATTAACAAAAACGCGTCTGCTTGTTTTTGTATTGTAATGAAATATCAATAAAGAAAACCTTGAACAATAAACTGAAATACAACAAATTCAAGCCCTTCTAGTTGGTCTGTTTAAAAATATGGCCAACGACGAAATTTTAACTAGATTATTGCGCAAATGATGTTATCTCACTAGGGGGTGATTATGGCTTGTAATTACATAAAGTGACTTAGACCTTAACAGCATTGAGTCACAGTGATTTGAAGTTATCTAGGGATTTGGTACACGTGGACCGTTTTTACTTTTTATGTAGTTAGAAACAATCCTTAAAACAGCGAATTTAATTCATTTTAGAAGTTTGAGTTCCTGCATGTATGTTCGCCTTTAATCTTCTATTTTGTTTTGCGGTTTTCTTGTTCCAATTTCCCTTTCTTGTTAATGCACTCTTGTCTGAAAACATCAGGTTTCGTCTTCTGTTTTCTCCAGCATCATCAAACGAACATAACACCCCTATTATGTTATAGCGATAATGTATTCAAGTAATAGACCACCAGGGAAACTGACTGGGTAATATTCAAATAATTTGGGTTTGAAGAAAGAAAACATGGCTGCATAATGCATTCTTCTATATCTTTATCATGGCACACAGTTGCTATCTGCAGAGCAAAAACAAGTCGTACTTACCAATAAAAATATATTCTTGTTCATCTAAACGTCACCATTCAACCAAGACTCCTACAACATCAAATCTGTTAGAACGGATTCCATACCAACCAAAGCCTACCTTAAACCCTGTACGCCTTTAATCCACTCAAGTTCCCCCCTCTCGAGTGATATTGTTGTGCCTACTTATCAAGTGATTCGTCAGCGAGGTTTTGTGATTGATGATCGACCAAACAAACTTCCCTTCTGCCTCCTTCAAACTGACACCCTAATTCTGCATACTCGAGTTTTGCCGTTTTTAATTAATTAAACTCGCTGGGAAAGAAATAAAGGAGAAGGAAGATAAATGAATACCATCTTCACGGCTAGCTGAACGCAAGTCACTGGCTTTACCATGTTGAAAACAGACGTATATTATGAAGCCGTGGGTATCAAGGGGTGCCGTCATATCGTTCTAAAAATATCGTGAAATTTACGACACAATAATGAAATGCACTTTTGGTAAAATTGCGATTGTACGACAACTTAGGGCAGGCCAAACGGCAGCAGTTGTTGTTACTTTCTTAGGACTGTGCTCCGTCTTAATACTGTGTTACCTCCTTCTCCACGGATATATTGACTTTATATATGAACAAAAATGTGCACGCATGTTCCATTTGCTTATACCTTGAGCAAAACTTTTTCGACAAAGGCCCTGTTTATGTCTTTTTGCTGCATCGGATGGTTTTATCTTACGCGCATCTCGTAGACAATTTAAATTCATGTTGACTGGTGGCAGCAAACCTCAAAACCAGTAGAATAAAGATTACACTACAAATAGAACTACTGATAAGTAATAATCAACTTGAAAAGAGCTTCTTGGTCGACATCTAATTCAGTAATATTAAACTTTTGTCATGTGAGCATTTCAACGCAAGATAGTTCATAAACCGTTCTGAACCATTGTTTAATCAGTTTTTTGGTAATGAACTTTTTACTTCTGTTCTAAAGTATTTCATGGAATACATTACTAGCATTAGGTTGATTAAGTAGAAGGTTATAATTTAACGTATAGGACACAACTCTAATAAACCCCAACAAAGACCAAACCCAGGAGAGCAGAAATGTCGCAATACCAGAGCAAACCCGGAGGGTAATGCCCTCAAAAGATACAAGAAGATTGAGATATAAACCCCGGATGTTTGTCCCGAAGTATTCCGATTCTCTGACATGAGAATTGTCTTGTTGACTCCTTATTTCTTGAGGGCCTCCCAAATCCAAGCAGGTTCTCCCGAGTCATATTATTAACGGAGAGATTTATGTTGCGAGCGTGTTGTGCACACAATTGGATTAACTTACAAATGAGGTTGGCGCGTCTGGTTTCAAAAGCCAATCAGAAATCTGTTTCAGAAAAAATCCATTACAGCAGACGGTTCTTTCATGTCCGAGTTACAATTTTTGTCACGCTTATAAAACGGCCGTTGTCCCGTGGCTTAGTTCTACAATTGTTTGAGTTAAATTTAACCATAACTACAATTGTTTGAGATTAATTTAACCATAAAACGATATTAACACTCATTACCGTGCATTATTCTGGAATTATCATATTAAAATCTGCCGCGATAAAAGTTACGTATAATTAAATTGAGACACACTGCTGGTATGTTTTTGAAAAAAACATACACATGCTACAGCCGTTGGGTAGTTTTGGTCGAGCGATAACCGACAGAAGAAGCTTTATATCTCCGTAAAATATGGGGGCCATCCGCTGGGGCTGGCAATCGATAGGAACTGCTGTAAGGGTAATAAACCGTACTTGATGAAAGCGTTCTTGACACGACAAAGACCTAATTTAGAAATTGTATATGACTTGAATTTTAGATTCTACCAATTTACGAGAAACATTTGACCCAGGTATGTGTTTATTATGAGAGCGTGTGTTTCAAGTTAGCTGAGTTTTGTGTTTGTGTGTAGAATCAACGGCATTGTTTGCCAATGGGATAAACTGACATTCAACTGGAGATATCACGACCTAAGATAGCTTACACTCAGTGAGGTGATGTCTATAATGCGGTAGTATGTATTGTGGTAAAGAGGGTTTCGTATTAATCGAGGTTAAAGGAATTTGAAATTTGACTTTTTATTTTTTGCGAGCCGAGAATGACACGTTTTGGTATCGGGCTACATTAAGAACCGTGCAAGAGACGACTGATCGTGTTCTGTCACACAACTTTGAATTTGTACTCTTGGCGATACTTTTTAGCAACCAAACAATTTGTTAATGGTCGATGAAATTGCTATTGGGAATATGCATTTCCCCCTCAAAATACACCCCCTTGCAAAAAATTAAAGACATTTCCATTTTGGAAGAGGTTGATTAAGGAACATTACGAGTTGCAATGAATTTCCAATTTGCAATTGTTCACTTCAATTTAATAATTTTAAACTCGCTTCTTGTTTAAATTTGTTGAAAGATAAATGGAATTTTTTTCCTCCCGATATTGGATGAAGATTTCCCCTAGGTTCCTTAGAAAGTGTATTGACTTGATTCACTCTGGCTGTAATGGTTAAGAGTTGCGTCTGCCCGTAGACAGCACGGTCTTGCCCGTCAGCAATACATACCCTACTCCTCTTATGCAATTACGGTAGCCTGGCTGCGAGTAGGAGGTGAATATCGAGTGATAGAGCGACATGAGGGGCTGCAATGCACCCATGAAGTCGCCCTAAGGAGAAGGGTGTGGTGTCGACTACCTTACTATGCCAGGTCCAATCGTGACTTGAGTAACATTTAGGTGAAATGGAATATGATGGGTCGTGAGGGGTATAAACACAATGGGAAAAAGGCAATAAAATTCCAGTATGATGGTACAACCAATGAAGCAATTATCTTGTTTGAGGTATGGTGGAAATTATAGGAGTGCACTGTTTCGTTTGGGGCTTATACAGACCATAGCATTGTGTCCGCCATAGTCTCAAAAGGCTCATGGACAAGTCAATACAAATACCTTCCTTAGGTTATGTGTTGTACTGGTTTCATTGTCATATGTACGACCCAATGGCTTTACAACACATGCTTTTATTCGCCCAGTTTGATATTGGTCCACGTTTCTGAATTTGGCACAGTGGGCTTAAGGGCGTTGACACGCACACATTCCAGGTAACACTCGTTCTGTAAGGTAAGGAATAAGGAAAACCAGCTATTTTTAAAGGCACTGGACACTATTGGTAACTACTCAAAGTATTTGTTAGGATGAAAACTTACTTCGTAGAGAGCAATGGAGAGAAGTTGATAGTATACAACATTGTGTGAAACGGCACCTGAGGCACCTGAAAGTACACACATGTGCAACAAGGGTGCTTTTTTCATCATTCTTTTGCAATTTCAATGACCAATTTTGGGATACACCAAGTGTGAATACTGGACTGTGACAGGACTGGGGGCGCCCTTTGGCAAATATAACCAAAGGTGTCCAGTGCCTTTAAACGGGTAGGCTATCCTGGTCTGCAACTCAAGTTATGACCATCTCGTTGATTTGATATTGCTGAAGGCGTAAGTCAGGAAGGGGGCCATACTAGTTCATTTCCAGCATCCATGGAGTCGTAGTGAAACATTATCCAGTATGATATGGATCATGGCCATGGGTTGATAACCCACCCTTTACACAACGTCAACTATGTGTTTCTGCATTTCTAATGAATAGTGTCTAGTAACCTCTTCAATAAGGTGAAATTGAAGTTCTTGACAAACTCTAGGCAGCCCAAGGGCCATGTGCTTTCGTCCAAGCTTATAGGCACCGTCACGCGTCCACAAGTTGGAAGCCCTTTATCCAAAAGGTATGCTTTCCGAATATCCGACCAAGCCAAAGCCGTACAAGCGAAAAGGGAACTCTGTCTTAAAACCTAAATATTTTATTGGTTCCCGCTCATACAATTCGTCTTATCAAATACAAGGACTTTAAAGTAAGTTATATTCCCCAATAAGCCCAAACCAACAGTGTGAAAATAAAAACTATTTAATCCGATTAGTTGAAACGGATTAAATCTTGGCCTAAATCTGCCGCTGGCACCATGCAATATTAATGAATAATTTAATAGACCATCGTGTTTGATACATCCGCTATACTGACGAAGAAGCGGTAGCGCTTCGGGGACTAATTTCGTCAGAGCGGTTTAAGAAAAACTAATAAATATTTTCAGAAGACAGAAAAACATGCTTCTGGTTAGAAACTTCACTTGCTCCAAATATTGCCTCAGTTTGAAAATACAGTCAGAACATTTTCAATGAAAACAGATATTTAATTTAAATAGTCTGCGGAGAACACTGGAAACAACATTGCAGCAATAGGTTGATCTCGATGACAAATGCTACTGGCGAAAACAAATAAATGATAAATCCAGTGAAACAATAAAATTTCAAACGTTATTAACATAATCTTCTGGGAATTAGGAACAGACGACCTCCAAAATAGATCTACACTAAGTCCAATGTATGTTGAATGGAGATTATTATTTAGATTGAATGATACGACAATTGGACAAATAGAAAATAAAATCATTTTCAACAAATTATTGTCTCTGGTGATTTAATGATTTTTGTACATTTTTTACAAAATACAATTGCCTTTTTGGATAGATTATAGAATTTTCCTTTTTGGATGTTCCACAGAATGCGGCTAGTAGGTGGTGAGTTTTGACTGAGTTTTTCGCAAAAACAATATCTCTCTCAAGTCATACTCAGGCTTATTTCAATTTAATATTGGTATCTTCAAAGGCTCAATCCCCCGCAATATTTGCTTTCTTTGCAAAGCCCCCTCAAAAGGAGTGTTCCATGTGAGTGTTCAAAGGGGGTGTTCCAAGGGAGGATTCCAATTTCCAATGGAGGGCTCTTTAAGTCTTTGAACTTCTTACATCTTTCTAATAAATTCTTTGCTTTCTTTGTTTCCTTGTTAAAGTTACCTTTTTAAGCCTTGCTCTCCAATTATAATTAATAACTTACTTTATTTGTTCAACTAGAAGTTATGGAAAATAGAATCACTGATTTGAAATGTATTCCTTTACTTTTACAGGTCATTCATTTTCTACGGAGCTGCTTTACGCCAACATGAATGAACCTAATGCAGAAACTATTCCACTGAGAACGAACATGAGCATTTATAAACATGTGGACACTATCCAGCACAACGGAACAAAGGTACATTGCGACTTATTACACTTATCTGTTGACGTCAAGAACCATTGTATAGGGTGCGTTCGTTTAGCTTCCCTGGGCCGACCCCGGTGTGTGGCGGGTTTCTTTTCTAGGACGAACGTGGATTATTATATGCACACGTTCGTCCTGGAAAAAAAACCCACCACTCACCGGGGTCGACCCAGGGAAGCAAAACGAACGCACCCATAAGCAACACACACTAAAGGAACGCAGCCAATGTTCCGTAAAATTTTACAAAGAAACTTTTAAGTTTTGCAAAGTTGCACTTAAAGCCTTCAAGGATTGATAATAAAATGCAATGCTGTCCTGCAATATTATCAACATGCATTCTGGATAAAAAAAATAATAATAGGTAAACTACTTCCAAAGCTCACGGTAAAAGGACAATTCAGTTTGCATATCTTAAACTCTAGAAATCACTCGCCAATAATATTTAATAGAATGTCCTCCCTTGGATAGTTCAAGTGAATTCTTTAACCATAAGTCTTTATCAATTACCTTCCATAGATTCATAGAATGTTATATGTGATTCTTTATGTCTTGCTTTTGCATACTCTTTTGTATACTATTCCGCACTTCTGTTTTTTCTTTCTCTCTTTCCCCCTTTCCATTATTATTGTGATTCAAAATAAATGTGCCAAGCTATGAGACTAAAGCTTTACGACAAACAAAATAGCTGCATTTAGTAATTCGAGCTGTACTCGCCAATTAGCCTATATTCGTTCACTTTTCGAGTAGACTTTTCTTCGAGTAGAATTCCACGTCAACAATATAGACCCAATTTCTTAATTTTCAGGAGAAACGGAAATCAAAATAATCTCACACAGAAACTATTGCACGAGACCAAGTCTATGTAATGGGGTTTACAGGGACAAGAAACTCTACCTTTCTTTAATTTTGTTTTGCAGAGGAAACTTCTCTTTTTTGAATCTCAAGAAAGGTATAATCAAGATGACCAACTTCAATTCTTCCGGTCATGTAAGACAGCCCCAGATTGAAACTCATGGCATTGAGGTAAGTCTACCACATACACCTGTTTTACTATTACATCCGGGTTGCATTTAGCAGTCTCGTGTGGATGGGTGAACTTTACAATTATTACGTAACCTCAATGCCAAATTCAACTACTGACGTAAAGACATAAATAAATTAATAAAATTAGTTAATTCAAAAATTCAAAAATTAAAGAAACATACAAAAAAACATCACCAAGGTCTGGCTTGAATTGATATGCACCATGCATGGATGCCCAAAGGGAGATTTAAGCCGGGCGTTACGTCTTCTAGCCTCAAACAAATAAAGATGAAGAAGTAGGCCTAATGCACCAGGAATAATATTTATCATTTCGGAAATTCATTCTAAGAAATTAGAACAAAACTCCCTCTAGGTTACATCAATACATTAACAGATCGATAAAAACAATAATCGCAGAGGAGGAATAATTTCCAGCAGGCGCCTTTGGGTCCACATGGTCATGCTAGACGTCATTAAAGAACTGCTTCAATGATTATAAACGAGATCTTCCTTTTATTGAAACACTGCTCTATTTATTTCTTCTAATGTTTTCTATGTTTTCTATGTTTTCTATGTCAATTTCACAAGCGTTAGTAAGTCGTTTACAATCCAAAAGCAAAGCTCTCTTTGATAGTCTGTATTTATTTATTTTAACTTGACAGTGGATCTGAAAAGTGTGTCAAGTTTTACACATTTTGTTTGTTTTTATGACAAGTCAATTACGTCTGACAAATGGAATCACCTCGTTCGATGTCTGGTACCCACACTCCCCCTTGCTTTACCAACCTCTTTGATTACAATTCTTATGGATCCAGGATCACATTAATGGTTTGAACGTTGAGATAATGGTGCGGGCTCCGTTGGCCACAAATTGTTGAAAGAATTTAAACGACAAGACATACTGACATTCATGTTTCAAATTAAATGAAATGTTTTCCCGGTACACTGTCTAAGGAATTAAGTTGTGACTGCTTCACATTTGGAGAAATTACTAGTTTGCTTTTCCCATGGGGGAGATAGAAACAAGCAGCACCAGTAACAACCACATTGTATCACGTATTTCCCATTCATGTACACATGAACACCAAACCGACGGTGGGAGCGCAACTTATTAGGCCGACCCTTTTGTGAAAGACACATCTTTTTGAAGACAGCTTTTAAGCCAAGATGTTGCAAACAACTTAACAACCAAAAAGACCAAGGGTATAACAAAAAAAATAGTTATTTGCCTGACGTTTCGACCCTAGTAGAGTCTTTGTAGCATCCCTTAAACAAGAGTCCGATCTCGCCGACATGCTACAACATTTCTTGAGACATTGTCACCCTTTTCAATTTTTATGCTGGGTTCTGACCTGAGTTCCATACACCTGTTCCGAGCCCCCATCTAAAGATTCGGCCCCGTTGTTAGAATCTCTGAACAGTTGGTATCATCTCTTTAATAACAGGAGTCCAATCTCCTCTTGGAGTGGTTCACGTAGTCAACACACTGATAGATACAAAGGTCGAGTTGTCTTTCCTAATAATATCCCCTCTTAACACAGTTATGTGCAATCAAATTATGTCAAGTGAGCAGCCATCCACGTCCCTAACCAAATAGATTTAGCAGAATCTAGTCTCTTTACTAGACGTAAACTCCAACAAATTTGATTGAAATTTGATTGAATGCTAATGCACTTGGTCTTTGTCGTGTCACATATAATTTAAAATACGCAATTGTTTTGTTGCGTAGTGTTCAAACGCAATCACCAAGTCGCAAACGGGGATTACAGCTTCCAGTTTATTTAAATGAAACTGAAGAAGCAGTTCTTCTGATATATAAATATGTTTTATCTGTAATAACATTCTCTAGTAAATGCCTACTTAAAATTTTGTATTTTAAGTTTGTTTGCAAGGAACAATATCAACATCTTTGTGAACAACAAGTTTAAAAAATGATACATAAAAATGGCGTATTCACAAACAAAAATATCAATTAGGAATAGAAAGACGACATTATTTCAACTGTCTGTGGAGAACATGAAGTAGACAAAACCAAATTTAAAGTTCTAAAATTTAAAGATACAAAAACTGTCATTACCGATCTGAACCAGAAAAAAACCCCAAAACAAAAACAAAACACTAAAATATAAAAACAAAACGTTGGCAAAATATATATTGGTCTGTCTGTTTGATTTATGTAGTCTTACTGTCGTTATTATCCAGAGTTGTTAGTTTGAAGTAGTTATCACCAGTAAAACCTGATGAGACATTCCTCAGTCTAAGATAAAGACGCATTCCAACTGAAGATGTACACGAACCACCTTTGACTTGTTGGATTTTTTTCTCTCAAAGCTTCAAACTGTTTGGTTTACTTTTCTTACCTGAGGTTGTGTTGTCATTCTTGGACAATTTAAAAGTTTACTGCAGTATATTTAATGTTGTAAAGGCTTTGCTCTATGTGAGTGTAAACACGGTGTCATAAAAGTGTTTGAATCCTCGCTGGTCTGAAGTGTTATGGTGTATTTGTGGTGTTATATTGGTTGTCTGGTTTGTTGTAGTTCAGTTAGATTATTGTGTATCTTAGTGCATTTTTGGGGTGACACTCTTTCATTTAGTATTTTGTGTAAAACTGATATTGTTTTGTTTACAGTTGAAACCTTTATACATCTAATACATGGTATCAAATGTTCATGGACAAGTTATTGTTGTTATACGTTTGGTTCATTGATGCTGTATGATGTATTTGAGTTTAATCATGACGTCATAGCAGTGTCCGAATCGTGATTGGTGTATCTGCTGGTGTCAAACCATGATCTGGTTATACCTGTAGGTGTATCATTTGCTTTTTTTTGCTTTTCTAATTTGTTATCACCGTATGTAGGTTTGTACCTCGACTGTTGTAAGTTCTGGAAGTCTTGATTTTAGTTACAGATTCAGTGTCACTCGATAGGGTTTGGATTTCCATTGGTGTCATTTGTGCTGTCCTTTTATATAAGGTTAGACAACCTCATTCATGAATATCAATTCACAGCTCGAGACAAGATGAAGTTACACGTCAACCCGTAAATGAAATTCCAGCGTGTTTGCTCTGACCATAGAACTGGCTCTGACTGTATACATTGTAATGGACCATGTGAGTCATAACACTGTCAATGGTTTACTCTGAGAACAAGGCAGTTGGTTTTAGTACACCATGGTTTAATGACGACTGGCCAATAAAGACCAGCGTGGGGTTGGTACTTTATATGATGTGTAAGTAAAACAATCAAAAGCACTTAGCGCTAATTGTCAATTACTGCCCGTATGCAAATAGTTTTCCATTGTGATCTGAAACAGCGGGGTGCTTTGTACTAATGCCGCATAATGGCCGCCTGGGAGCAGCGCCACGTGCTTTTTGAAAAATAAAGTATTTGCGTTTAAATTAGAATTATCGCAACGTTAACCTGACGTAGACATAGGTCAGGACCCTAATTGACCAGGTATCCGAGTAAACCTTTCCTTCCAAATGTGTAGAATGTAGTCCCTGCTAAATGAAGAGAATTTCACTTACTTTGTTTCCCTCCCAAGTGTAAAACTTGATTTTCCTCCGTCAAGATTATCATGGACTAGGAGTCACAGTGCTAATTGCTTTTGTGATTCTTTTTAATTTGTTTGTCACCAGAATATCAAAATTTTGGTGTCTTTGCTGCCGCAAACTCATGACCAACTATTCGAAAATGTGCAATTTAATGCAAATCAGCTTCCAAATGACGTCACATATCCCACATAAACAGTCCTGATGTAAAGGGTAATCGAATGATTGCAATTTTCTAAAGGTCTTATTTTTGCGAGACAGGTCGACGGTAGACAAGATTGAGGGTTGGGTTGGGGGTTGGGGTTTGGGGATTGGGGATCTAATATTCCCCTCCCATCGATATACCTGTCGGAATGCCTACAGACCACCCTTTAAAATGTTCATTATTTATGTAGACAAAACACTTTTATTTTAGCGAAATAATATTGACGAACTTGGTGGATTATCAATTTTCTGGGCAAGTCAAGTTTTAGCGAATTTGAAATTGATAAGAAAGCTTTATGTAAAATTATGCAGTCTGAATGTTATAATATTTAAACAAATTGTTAAGGGGAAATATTAACACTTTGTGAACTTTGAGTATAAATTAATTCATAATTTGGTTCTTGTTCGTGTATCGAATTATGGGGAGTTTTTTACCTTTATGGTTGCATCATTTTGGATGAGTTTAGAAATATATATATTTTGTTTTCAAAATTCCAAATTCATTTTCTTGGAAAGACACCTCCTTTTTTTTCTTTTCTTTTCTTTTCACATTAAAGCAAAATATTACTTCCGGAGCTAACATAAAAAGGTGACAACGTCCGCAGAGCGCCTTTAAATAGCCAAGCCTCATCGATATGACACGCCGCACTACCCACCCTATACCCAACCTTCTCATCAGGTAAAAACCAGATTACGCTGTGCATGATGGGAAATCAACCATCACCCATGTTATTGCAAATCGCTACTAATTACACAGCTGACTGCGCACGCGTGTTAATTCTGATGGAATTAGCAGCTAGGGACGAGGGTATGTTAAGGGAACATATCCGTAGCCACCTGTCGGGTCGATTCACTTTTCCCAGACCGTACGCCGTCTTTTCTTCAGGTTTTCGTACACCGTTTTTTTAAATTTTCGATAAGACTGGGGACCGCCTACGTATTTGTCTTTAATGGATAGTTTTAAGGGCGATTTAATTTCAAAGACTGTGGCTAACCGACCCCTACCCCCTCCCCCAAACCTCCCCCCAAAAAAACCCTCAAAAACAACGAGAGAGTAGGATTCGAAACTATTTGGGATTGGAATTATAACCGTACCATGTTATAGCTAAGAGAGGTTTGTGGCAACATCATGTATGTGAATATCTCTTTTTGAGTAGTGCCGGTTCTGAAAAGAACCGGTGTTTAACGTCTCAATGTTTGATCAGTAAGTTCTGAACGTCTTCATGAGAATGGAGACAAACCACGTATAATTACGCGGATAGATGTTCAGATGATTTGGATTGGCTTTCCAAAACCCTTGATAATTTTCTTACAATTGTTCTGTCTGCTTTTCCTCAGCGAGGAATAATAATTTAAAACATGTTTTTCTACGGGGGTTGTGGCAGCAAAATAATTGTTGAAATTGAATAAGGTGGGAGCCTATCAGAGTCTATTTACAAAATAGAGTGCCGTCGAAGAAATATTGCAAGAATTTGCTTCTTATTTTTATTAAGGAAAGATGAGTACTTGCCTCCCCTTGTTGTCTTAAATGAATAAAAGAAAAGTGCTATATTTTCCTTGGGCTACGACCAAAATGTTATTTGAAATTGATTTAGCAAAAAGACTAAAATGTCAAGGATAGACTCGGTGTCATGTCAGACAGAAGAATGCCGCTGGCTTTTGCTCAAACGTTTAGATGTGGCCTAAATTTAATTTAAAAACATTCCTATTCAGACGTTGTATTCTGAAGTTTTGTCTTATCTATGTGTTGCAATGACAAAGTAAACTATAACGAATTGCGACACCAACATTGTATCGGACCCAAATGTAGCCCAGACTAAAGTTACTCTGAAGTTGTACCTAAATGTAGCCCGGTCTTATATTTAGGTAAGGGCACGGGCTATGAAGTTTGGGCTACACTTGGATACATGGTTGAGGTTTTAATATTAGGCATCTATTTACGTACAGGGAATAACGCTAAGAATACTGCCATGCTCCATAAAACCGCCGTACACAATTAGGGTCTCATAATGGACCGGTACAAACTCCATGGCAAAATCTAAACTTAGCCTATATTTGGTGCTTTTTCCAAAACGTGACTACCTAATGCAGTGCGTTGTTAAAATATAGTTTATATTAAAAGTTGTATTGGGGAGTTTTATTGAGTATTCCCCAAAAGGGCTCATGTGCAACACATGCAATAATTGAAATCTTCAGTTGAGGTTGTGAGATTAGTCTCAGTTGCATCTTTTAAAAATGTTAAAAGAAAACTAACAAAAGTATTTCTAAAAAGTCCACAACTACTTTTAAAAGGAAAACGGTCGGGTGAAATATTGTACAGGTGTAACCAGAATGATTGCTATTTATAGCTTTTCAGTTAGCATTAAAATATATCACTCAGGGAAAGAGCGTTGTTTTACTTTATAAATGGACAACAATAACAAGGAATGGTGATAAATATTACACAGTAGTCACTAGTGATTTGAGATTGTGCTTCTCAACACGTATTTTCCAGTATTTCTCGTATTTAGAAGGTGATGTATCTTTTGCAAACTACATCTCAAGGATGACGGGCCACACTCAATTTATAACAGGGATCAATCCAAACTTTATTGCTCAAGTAGACGATTAGATTTTGACATCTCAGAAGGAGAAACTCATTGAATGAAAGCACTTTAAGATTAAGTTAAGGATATGTGGGATTTAAGAACAGTTCAGACAGCTTAGAGTGTTAAGATTGTGAAGTAAAAACGGCATGTTTGTATCCAGTCAATAGGTTCACTGGATATGTTTTCCACAATTGCTCTTTGACATTTCAAGCAAACCAGGTAGACGTGAATATATTACTTTTGTATATAAGTGTATGTGTTGGAAGTGAAAGTCCATTAAAGATTTTTTTATTATTGCATTTAGTTCCATTCGCATGTTTCGGGTATGAAGCAACTATTCAACTCTAATTGAATAAAGAATGGTATAATCACGGTATAATTAGCCACTCATTTTATTGTACGGATTATTAAATGACAATTTTAATTTGAACACTTTTTTTGATAAACATAACTACTAAACAGGACCGAAGTGAAATCATTTTCATAACTATGTAGCATAATGAAGGGGTAAAAGAAACAACAGTTTGTGGAGGAAATGTATATATCGTTATCATTGCATGCAAGACGAGCTTGGATGACATAATGGAATGATAAACAATTTAAGATACCCGCAACCGTAATAAATACAAAAGTTGTCCAGGCATAACATATTTCTTATCGGAATAAAATTTGTCAGTGAGAAATTTCCTCTATCTAAAAAACTACGCCACTCCATACGTAAAGGAAGCCGTTTCTCACAAGATTTAATTAATATTACAAACAGTGATCTCTCTTGCTCAGTACCGAGTAGGTTTCATGTTAGCCTTATAGTTATGTTGAGTAATTACCAATTGTGTCCATAGCGCCTTTAAGATACATAGAGAACTAATAAGTGTCGTGTGTTTGGATAAAGATATACAATTTTAAGTGCCATGCATAGACAAATAAAAAACATACCTTCCACAAATTCACACTTAGACTTCGCTAATGACTTTAGGAAATGGATCGATAATAGATCGATATACGAACCTTCATTTAGACGTCCGTTAGTCAATACATTCATTTTTGTTTCTTGGATGGAGGATGGTGTCGCCCAGAGATTGAGCTATGTGAAAACTGCTAAAGCCTGACATGAAAACGTCGAGTTGAAACCAGCGGTTCTATTCAGAACCACCCAAACTCAGTTCACAGCGGTTTTTTAGGTGTTCGGGCCAACTTCCCGGAACACCCCTTATTTATTATTATTTTTATCCTTAAATTTCTTGGAACGAAAAAAGATCTCCCATATCTTCTCTATCGCTTATATACAGTGTCAAAATAAAAATATACACATTTTTCAACTTTTGCAGAAGAAAATATTATGCACATTTAAGATGCACAAAAAGAGCAAGCAGACCTTAACTGTCAATTTGAGGACATCAACCAACGGTATGGGTAAAAATGCACGTCACAACAACCTGCCGCTTTGTAATGTTATGGTGACTTTGGTTGGCTCTGATCAATTTAGGAACGATTTTTGCATAATTACTACCCGAGGGAACTGAGTATTGTCAGTTTAGCATCGACATCCTACTGTAGCGGAAATCGCTATAAAACATGACTGGCTCGCCAGAAAACAAAAGCTACAATTTTGTTTCAAATCTGGAGGTTCTGAGAGCCAGACATTGTGTATTGTTTGTTAATTTAGACAAAGATTCATTGTTTACCTGAGCTTGAGAACCAGAGTGTGGTCATTGATTTCAAATGGCATTATTTGGGATACCAAGTACGGCTTCAGTTGACTTGAGTCAGGTGCAAATTTCCTTTGAATATTTTACTATCAAAAACTGTAAGTGTGTGACTGTGACCTTTATTGGACCGCCTTCTTTCCCGTTTGAACCCTGAACACGAATGAAGAACCATATTTTTTTCTCGGGGTTATTTCCCTTAATTTATTGAAAGCATTGCTCTTGCCTTGCGCCTAAAGACGGCCTAAGGAGATGCTTCGTCAAGCTCTGAGACAAAAAACCTCAAATACACCTGGAACTTAAGTTACATTATACCCGGATGCCATTTTCTTAGTAACTTTATCATCTGAACAAAATGCTTAGTAGTGGAACAACATTATACATGTTAGAGTTTGATTGGAACTACGTTACGGTTTACCTTTATTTATTTTCAATTCCCTATTCAATTAACCATTTAGTCCTATATTGGTGAGCTCCTTCCTTTTTAACTGTATTTTTGTTTCATCTCGTCTCCCCTCACCCCTACCTGTATATATCTCATCTAAAAAGCCTTTTTCCTTCTTCCAAGCAATCTCTCATCCTATGTTCCAATCTCCTCCAACCCAACCCTTAATGACAATTTCACAAATTACTCCTAGCCAGTCCCACGCATTGCGCGCCTTGCTGCACTTCTACCGTCTCAACACTGTCAAAATGCTGATGCGGTTTATTGCGCATGCCCAAGGGCTTTCTAGCTAATCATAGGAACCCAAATCAATACGCAGTCATGACAATCAATGGTTGTAGTTGAGGACCAATGAGTGCCGTATATACGCGTCAGGTGCCGGGTGGTATGACACATGACATACGCACCTTCCACGGAGAAAGTCTTTTTGGTAGATACTATTTTTTCTATTGGTCACAGTCACTCGTCCTTAGAACACAGTATTTTGCAAGTGGTGCCCACACAACAAAAGGTAAGGCTAATTTCTATTCATGTTTTTAAAGCTTTTTTTGTTACCAGGTTAGTGTTTTGGTGAACGATAGAGAGATTATATTTCCTGGCTATGAATTATTTTTAGGAGTATTTCAGATTCCGTTTGTAATTAACGAATTAACGAGTTCTAGTAGCCTAGAGGTAGTTTGGGATTGGAATATCGTGGTATCGGTTTAAGATTTCTGACAAAATACGGCTTGCAGTTGTTCATAACAATGACTATCTTTAAGCCACAGAAAAAAACCGACATTTGGAAGCTCGTTTTGCTTCTCGTCCGTATGTGGATGTCAAACTAAAAAAGATGATTTTTTGATTGTCTAATTTCCTCAAATGAGTTGCATGGTGAAGAGCGCAAGACCAAATTTTTCAAGATGTGACCCTTTTCTGGAAAAAGCTGTAGGCATTCAAAGTGAAGTTTCCAAATTCGTGTTTGATTCAATGAAAAAATAAAACAAATTATTCAAAAGATTCATTCTTCGGAATACAACTAAGTTTTTGAAACTGACAGCCTCACTGCAGTCTGACAGTAAACTAGACACACGAACACGTTATCGAACATATAACTGGTTTTAACAGTTTAAATATCAATACATACCTGGAAATTCCTCACTCGTCACAAGTAACATAACTCCATAAGAAGAATGTATTCATTGTATTAACCAGATCATACTGCGAAGGCCAATTAATAAGCTTCCACACAAGACAAAAGTGTTTTTTGTTGTCACAGTAAATATACTGAGCTCTCTTTTCATCGATTTACAAAAAGCGCTGGGCAAACACTTTTCACACTCCCCGTTTACTGTCGACAGATCGGCAGTCGTGACGAGCCCAGAGAAAAACGCTTTAGCAACTCTCAAATTGACCGGAACAGCCAAGGGAATAAACACGTCAGGTCTAATTTCGCGGCAAAACTGAGAGGGGATTACGCGGCAGCCTGATACAATAAAATCGGATCGTGATCACACTGTTTAGTGAACTCAAATTTCCACCCAGTTAAACAGGTTTCCTTTGTAGAACAAATATTTTTTTTCATGAGCTGGAGATTTACATTTCGCGACGTAAAAGGGTTTTATTTTCAAGTGCATTTGGAACAACTGGTTTGATAAACCTTTAGATGGCAGTTTGTCTGAAGAAATTGTAATTTGAGTATTACTTCCGAATTGATAACCGTTTAAGTAAAACTCAAAGCCAGTTTTAAATTGATTTTTTTAATGAAAGGCTAGGCGACACATAAACCACTGAACAATTACGAATAATGTGTGTCTACAATTGTAAGAATTCAGTGCAACAAAAGAGTGTTATACCAACATGCTAATTTATCAAAATGAGGGTAGAATATTGTCTCGTTTTAGCCTCGGTTTGGTTACGACGATTTGAGTCTGAGAAAAGAAAAGATGGTGGCACGATGTTATCTGGTAATTTGGCTCCAAACTCTTCATGAAACTTCAGACTGTTGTTTTGGAAGTTAATCAAAAACGTCAAGAATAAAACAAATAAGAAAACGGGCTTACTTCTATCTTTTTGACTTTCAAATGTGTGATGTTTTCAGCTGGGTTAGAACGACTATCAAAACAGTCTCTCTAAACATGTAAAGTGAGATCTGTCTTCATGTAAACGTGCGATGTTTCGTCCCCTTTAGCAGAAGTCTCTTTTATTGTTCCCACTTTGCAATCTGTAAATATTCCTAGCGGGTTTAGTTGACTGTGTCACAAGGCGTGAAGATACAAGGTACACAACTTTACAGTCATGTCCTTGTCTGTTTGGTGTATCATACACAACTACCTCTAACGTCCTCATGAGTTTTACGTTCAGCCAGTTATCGAATATCGGAATCACAATCTTCAAGAGGGCCACTTGAAAGTCACTACCCGTGTTAGTGTCTCTGCCCCCAAGTCTTAAAACCTTCTCGGGTGTGATGAAACAAAATGCTTGATTCGACCGGGACCCTGGCAGTATGCTCTCCGAACGGTTACTGGCCATGGGGAAGAACACCCTCAAGTACCGTGAAGGACGAGGATGACACCATGAATAAAACATGGACACTGAAGGAGTGATGGCTCTCGGCAAACGCAAGCGCTGATTTTGTTTAGGCAGAGGTAACAGAAAAATATATCAAAAGAGACAAATATCAGTGTCAAGATTCTCTCGTGAATGGAACAAATATTCCCGGCTCTATACTTAAATGTCAACATTCTAAAATATCAAAATAATACTTTGACATGATGAATGAAACACGTACAATGAAATAAATCACGAAAATGTCAATTATAGAATGTATGTAAATTTCTTCTTATGGTTATTGACCTGACGTTTCGAACCTAGCAGAGGCTTTCTTGAAGGCTGCACTGATAGCACATAGAAGCTTTATTCTTTTAGAAATTTACATTTTCAACAAAACAGTGTTTGCAAAAAGAATCACATGGAGGTATCACTTCCTCTGATAGAAAAATTTATGAATTCCATACGATCAAACACGGCAGTCTTGAAATGTATTTTATTCTTGCCAGACCTTTTCAATTTGACCAGAATATAGGTATTGTCTGCTTATGGGATTTTCATTTTAATTTTCAAAGGCAATCCCTAACCAAGGTTACCAATGATCCCTTTTCGCGTCCTTGATATTGGCCCACACTTTTGTTATAGACAATCACAATGTCTTGAATAGTTGTGCAGAAGAGAGTCGTTTTTTACTTGTCTTGTGAAAGTCTTAAGGCGTATATGAAGAAACTATAATGATTGTTCATACGCGTGCTTCGGGAAAGGTCGCCTTCATTTGTATCGTTCCGGTTTCTTATCAAGTTAAGAAAAGTTAAAGCCGATAATTCTAAGAAATCGTAACAATCAAATGTTTTAGCTCAGTTCATTGTACAATTATGAAAGCCGACAACATAATTTCGTAGCATACAAGATTTGTATTCAATTTATTGCTCTGTCTTCGCGATGGCATGTTTCTGTCGTTTTGGTTAGATCCAATTTAATCTTCTGAATGTTCATGTGCAATTTTTTATAAATTAATTACAAAAGCTCATTCCTAAAGTTATTCAATCAAAAGTTCCTGCTCATTTTATTCTGCCATTTAACAAAAATGACCTTCCTCTTATTGTGTTTTGTTAATTATATGATTAGAGAAAATATGTTTCCAATGAACTTTTATAAATTACTTTGAATGAAAGACTTTCAGTTTAAAAGAAAGAAAGAAAGAAAGGTAACTCATATGATTTCCGATGAACTCGCTTAACATGTTAGAATCAACGGCATAATAATATACTTTCATTGGTCAGTTTCAATTATTGTATAATGCACTACAATTTGATAACAACGATCCAAGAAATGTAAAACCTCGCTAAGTGATATTACTAATTGACAAAAAGTGTTTTGTTCAATTAAGCACTAATCTTTAAATTAGTTTGGAAACTAACTGAAAAGAAAACACCTTTTTATAACTTTAAGGAATCTCGTGTATAGAATAAATTATCCCCTCTGTCATAATTGTTCGGTGATAAGGAGGTGGGAGGGGGGGGGGGTTGTTTGTGAGCTGTTGTTACCATGTGGAATTACCGTTAATGATTGCTGTTGACTTGGAAGCTGGCATATAAAAAGTGGTTTCCTTATTTAAACCTGTATACACGGAAACTGGTGCAGCTGGTGCAGTTGCAGAGCTGTTCACCGTACGGACTTGTAGTGACAGGACGGCTTCCGGTTAGGTTCGGACCGGCTGTAATATCCCAGACTAAAAGACTATACAAATTAATATCAATCTTAGGTTCCGGCAACCCAGTAGTAAAGATTGTATCTTTAAAAATCAGTACTGCTCATAATACAGGCAATTCGAAAGTATTTATTTCAAAGGGCAAGTAGTATAGGGTTAAAGGCACTGGACACTATCGGTAATTACTCAAAATAGTTGTTAAAACCTTACTTGGTAACGGGCAATGGAGAGCTGCTGATAAAACATTGTGAGAAACGGCTCCCTCTTAGCTTTTGAGAAAGGGGTAATTTCTCACTCAAATATTGAAAGACTACAGCTGAAGCCTTTAAGCACACTAATGCAACAAAGAGCGTTTTTCTTCATTATTCTCTTGCAAATTCGATGATCGTGTGAGCCCAAATTCCCACAGATGTTTTATTTTATGCATATCTTGGGATACACCAAGTGAGAATACTAGTCTTTGGCAATTACAAAACGTGCCCATAACCTTTAAGTAAGGGCTATAGAAACTCACTGGGTAATTATGTGAAGAGTTGGGTAGCAATGGAAAACTGTATGACAACCCTTTTGCAGAGAGCAAATCGGCGTAAACACAACTAGGTTTGTATTACAGCCTGATCCAGTTGGCCCGAAGCGAACTCTTAAATGCAATGCAGTCTCAGCTTTAAAGGATGTCCACTCTCGTATTAGAATTGTAAAAAAGAAAAACGAGAAAGGAGAAAAGGTCTGAATGACAGTGATGTAATTGGGGGTTGTATTACCCGTATCAAATCAGCACGATGCAGGTCTTTTCTTTAATTAACCTGTAGGTGAGAACTGAGAACAGTAGACATAATGCATCCCTCCATGATGAGGGAACTCTTTTGAGTGATTGAAATACAGTGTTTTTTGCTGCTACTAACCAGTAGACACGAGAAGATACGAGAAGTCACTTGAACCTTCGTGCCCTCCCGAGATTTCATTACTCTAAAAGCCAATGCAAGGTTCATGTTGAGTTAAGTGGCCCGTTTGGCATTGCCAAAGTATTATACCATCATCGTGGAATATTCAAAGGCTGAGGGTTGAAGGAAGAACGGCCATGAAGTTTACAGAAAGGGTTCCAGGCAAATTTGTTCAGAGATTATTTCTGTGTTTCTCTTCAAGTCCCCGTTCAGATCGTTTGAAAATGATTTAACTTGACGCTGTCGATGAACGTTGCGAGGCGGGGGTGGGGGGGGGGGGTAGGGGGTGGGGGCTGTAACCACAGAAGAGAGAAACGGACTTTATATTCTGAGTGCAAGTTGGGGGATATTAGGGATGGCTGAAACATTGTAGATTTGTTTTCGACTTGAAAACAAGTTATGCGTTTCGTCTTGAATTAATGTGAGTTTGAATTGAATTGAAATTAATTGACTATCACGTGATACATGCATTTTGCCGCTAATTGGTCAGAAGTTGCAATGATCCGCACTCATTCGCTACTTAGATCGATGCCAACGAAGTGATGACGCTTATAAAGACATTTTGCTAATCCGATTATGAGCGGCTGTCATTTTAACAAGACATACTTGTCCTTATAATAGATTTTAATACAATTAATAAAATGTGTCCACCACTTAAATCATGTTTAGGGCAGAAGGCCATGATTTATATTTTCCTTCTGATAACTTACTAGTGAAAACAACTTTGAAATAACATGGTTGATCCGCTTCAAGTTTAATTGATATGAATAGAAACAAAAAACATTAAAATATAGTTCAAGTTTTATGACGATCATTTAGAATGACATTAACTGACAAATTTAATATACTCATCTGTTATTCTTTGCTCTTATAATAAACTTTGGGATTTATTTGATCGAGATCATATGCGCCAGCCATTGAAATCAATACAAATAATATTTATTTCACTTAAAACACATATTCTTTCACTTAATTACGAAAACTATACACATGTTTTTCACGGACCCCGTCCAATATTCTTCTCTCTACTGACATCGAATTACTCGCACAAATACTTGGGAATTTAAAATGCAAAGGCGGACCAAGGGTCTAAAGTGTTAATGGGTTCATGGTCTCCAAAGGCTTTGGCCCGTGAAATGCACCCGTAAAATTCGTTAAAAAGTAGGACAAATTTAAACTCGGGTTCCGCCAACACATTTCCCGCCGCGGGCACGAAGATGTCGTCAGCTGTCAACACGCAAATTGAGCGTGTGGTATCGAGGCGCTGGCACGGCGCTTTGCTTACCGTCCAAGCACTCCGGGCGCCGTTTTCAATCTTCAGGAATGAAACCAATTCCTTGGGAATCGTGAGTATCAAGTGCAAAGGAATGAGAAAACAGAAGAGGGGAAACGAATGACGGGTAGACAAACAAAAATGGCTCATTTGGCAAGACGTATGCCATCTTTAATCTTAATAGAATGTGCTAATGGTGCCTGATTATATTTGTGTTGAGTTTTGGATTATGACTACCATGAGAGTTGTATATAGCAGAGGGGAAGGGGGAGATTGGGGGGGGGGGGGGCAAATTACGAAATTCGAAAAGTTTTTATAGTATAGGAAACCTATGTACTATAAAACCCCTTTTATGTGTCAGTGCTATAATCCTTGAACATTGTAGTTCCATTCCAAAGAGTGTTTTCAAATACCCAAAATGACCTATAATTGGATAATTTGTCAAACAAAGGGGCAAAAAGATAAGTAATTTCTCCGAAGGGATATTTTGCTATTTGTGGTAAAAGATTTGCATAGACTTGTTCACAATCAGTTTGAGAATACGTTTCGAACTGCATAAGTCGTTGGTATCCGTCAAGCAATATTAAGAGCCAACGATGCCATTTTGACTTTACTTGAAAGTGGTCCAGACATTAAAGCCATGTCACTCAATGTAACTCTGATATTTCGACTGACACAAAGTTTCAACAATCTAAATCTAAGTCTTAAACGCAGCTCTTAAACAGAAAGGGAACAAGCGCATTTCTATTCACTCTTATTATTTCGTCACATCTCTTTTTAGCCCTGCATTTCCACGGGTTTGTGTCAACAGCCCATCCATTTAGTTTGGATCCATATAAAACGGGGCTGGTGATAAAGGACTGTTAGCATAATTTGATACCTCGCCTGGCAAGCAGGCTTTGCCACCTTGAATCCTAAGGGGTAAGGTAGCCACTTGCTTGGGCATGCCTAATGGAAAGTCCTGTCCAAATCAATGTTAATAAAGTGACTGTTATCGATGTACGGGAGGCTTGCTTTTTATTAAGTTACGTCAGCAAATATTAATATATAAATGAGAAGAGAGAAACCAGGGGAGTTAATTTGCACGTGCATGATAACATGATATCGACTCCTGGGCTGTAATTATTTTAGCGAAGGCTGGAGGTGGTTAGGAAAAAAAAAGACAATTTGGAAAATTGTGTCATCAGTTGGAACAAAGTGTGAAGGGAACTTTTGTTCAGTTTTTGTTCTTCATTGAAAAAATTTATCTTTATTGAGAGCTGTAGATTTTTGCTTTTTTATAAACCACCTGGGTCAATTTTAAATGATTTTGAGTTGAACAAGTTAGTTCAAATCATTTTGCTATTTTTTCCCCCTGAATTTGAACAAATTAGTTGCAAATAACGATACAATTTGATATTGGAATTTGTCTATAATTTAAAAGACACTAAGCGATAACTTCAGTTTAAAAGCAAATTTAATGTCAATTATTCGAGGACAAAATATCTTACTTAACTTTGTTTTTCTGAAGTATTCAGTGACATCGTTTCGCAGTCCTTATTCATAGATGAAATGATTTTCATATTGTATCGTGTTGAATCCATGGTCAGCCGTCCATCATTGGAACGTGTGAGTTTCAATAGAACGAGGTCTGCATGACAGCTTATAATTAGTACCAATTGCAATAGTTTTTATCCTCAGTCACGGACTTACAATTGGGAGGTCAATGGAACGAGATTTCAGATTAATTCATACCCTTAAAATCCACATTCTCTTGCAAAATACAACTACCAATTATTAAACTTCCCTTATTGAAGATTATATAACGAATAATTTGTTACACACAATGTGTTTTTGTATGTTTTACTGTTCCCATTTCAATGTATAGGAGACAACACTTAGGAGAAGAACAATATAAGAATATTGTATCAAAATCAATGGGGACATTTAATTAGACTATTTGAGTCTTAAATATCATTCTAAATTAATCTTGTGTTCACACATTAATCCGAAATGTAGAGTATACACCTCGGGGAGAAACCGTTTCCTCGATGTAACATAACATTTACATTAACAATGATATATCACGAATTCCAATCTGTTTTCAAAAAGACAGCAGACCATTTAGGCTGAGAAAAAAAAGATATAATTCTGAAGAGGCATCAAATGAGTTACAAATTGTGTATAAAACATGCAATTTTAGGATGTAATAGGCACTACCCATTGCCATGCAGTTGTTGTTCCGTCCCTATAACTGCTCATGTGTCAAGGCTAAGCCAATGTTGGTTCTCTCAGACTTAAACAAAGATCAGTAAATATTTACATCCATACCGAATGTACTGGAAAATATCACTTGCTACTTTATATATCCTCATGGTGGAGAAATGCACATTTGAGTTTACAAGGCAGGGAATCTATTTGAAAACAGTATACTGTAGAATCGATTATCTTGGCGGAGTCTTATCAAAGAAGGGCAAGGAATCGATGAGTTGGGAATAGTTGATTTGCGTAAGTACAAATTAAGAGTAAGGCCATACTAACAGTCATGCTTGTGTGGGTAAATGAAATTCTAAGATCGATTCGAGCAGTCGAACTAATTAAAAAAATTGCTACTGCCGGTAACTACATTCGTAATAAACAAACATACGGCAGCTCTATGTTTTCAACGTGTTCTAGTAATGTGACATTCGTTTAGTTAATGCTGTTTGGGGTGATTAATGCTGAGTTAGCATATGTCGTTATATGAGCAATAGGTAAGCTGAAACTGACTCCAAACAGAGTTAGGTATTAGTCACTGACTCATTGTGAGTCAGTTGTCAATATGACGTAGGTCTGGTAGTTGATTCAAAGAGTTACCACGAAGGTGCCATTTGGGGGTAATACATGCTGAGTTAGCATATGTCGTTATTAAAAGCTATAGTTTGTCATTCTACCGAGTCAGGTCTTTGTCACTGACTCATTGCGAGTCAGTTTTCATTATGCTGTTGAAGATTCGTTAAGAGTTATCACGAAGGTCATGGGTTCGATTCCAGCCCTAGGCGTCTTATGGATTACAGTCACTTGTTAAGATATGACTAATCAAAACGGCGCCTTAGAAAAACTTCCAAATGGTCAAGCCAACATGAGTAGGCCCTACTGGTTGTATGTCACATTGAATAGTAACTCTGAGTCAAACAAAAATGGCAGGTTTGGCTCTGACTCAATATAAATGACCACCTTAATCTCATACTTTTACGTGTGAAAAGAGTTTAGTTTTTTGCCAACGAACTCTGCGATTTAAGGATAAGGGGAACCCTGCCGATCATGTTGACAAGAAAAACAGTCTATTGTCATTGTTCAGTATTCAGTATTTAAATTTGTGGCCTGAAAACGAAAGCTATCTTTACTGATTTTGTATGAAAATAATGTCCCAAACATGATGTATTGATTTGTTCCCTTAATTTTTCATGTAAAATGAAATTGCTCCATTTCCATGTACATCATGATCATAGTTATATTTCTAGAAGTACAAATATAAATGAAATAAGTATTAACTTAGACATGAATTTAAAAGTAGATATGACCATATTCAGAAAATTAAACAGTGACATGAGCTAAAAGTTGTCTCTTCGGTCTGATGCTTCGAGGGAAATGCTTCCTAAAATTGTAAAAAAAAAAAATGTGGTGTTTTCTTTTGAAACTATTACTTATTCATCACATGATGTTTTGAAAGCATATGTTTCCCCAATTCAGTTGGTTTCTTAAGACGCCCTACCCGGTGCCAACAAGTCAATAATTGCATTTTTAATTATCGAGGATGGACCATGAAACCAAGCTAGAAATCGTAAGTGTGTACCTAATTGGTTTACGTCATTGCTATCCGGCCTTCATAATATCAATAAGGCTTAAAGAGAGTGAAGACTAATAACGACTCGAATGACGTCTATGTTCTTCCATAGACCCGGATGACGCAGCGACATTTAGTTAATGGTTGTGTCTTTTTGCAGTCTTTATTAAAGGCTAAATAAAAACTACAATTGAATGTTTATGTAAGTTTGAAGTATTTTGAGTTTTGGTAAATTTGGAGTGTTGAATGAGATCGAAATTGTTTGATGAGCGCATTTTGAAAAGCAGAAATTTTTTAACAGTAAACCAAATAAATACTTTATCATCCACAGCATCAACAATAATGAATTCACGCTAATTACCCTGATAGTTTAACTGCAGCAGCAGCTGCATAATGATAGTTTATTTGTCTAGCCTAAATTGAATAAAACCGCTTGACTGTTCCCTTTTATTTTGTTGTTCTACTTTTCAAATATTTGGGAAACATGATCAAAACTGCTGGACTTGCCCATGATGATTTTTTACATTTTTGTCCTCAATTTGAATGATTTCCTTCAAACAACGATACAAAACTGTATAAAAAGTCACCAGGTTATTATTATAGTGCTTTCTACCGAAATACGGTCCACCCTCTTAAAACAAAATCCCACAATTTATAGAAAGCAAATTTACATCCTTTTAATATTCCTCTTATAAGAAGTGAACACAAATATCTGAGCCGAACCTAAATCCATATAAATGTCCTCCAATGAAATCTAACAAGGCGATAGCCACTCATATCCCGGAGGCAAATTGTTTGTCCTTATGTCTGTAAAGCTTTCACAGCTTACGTTTATACATTACAAGCATTTAGGGTTCCTTACCTGGTTCCGAACGCTTCGATGCCCTAAAAAAACCAACCGTTGACTTAGTCTTAAACTTCTTGATGGGTTTCACTCTTGGCTGCCTTCGAATGTCCCAGGCCTACGGCTGTTGCATGTATGTAACGCATGTTATGTTAAGGGTCACATGGACCACTGTGGTGGCATTATGAAGTTGCAATTTTGGCCCGAAGGAGGTGATATAACTGCTTTTTACTGTCCATTGAAATACATACGTTGTAATTCCGGACATAACGTTTGAAACGGGAAATTCAAATTTGCCTTTGGTGCACGTGGAGCAAAACATACACAAGCTGCATTGCCAATTTCTCTCTTGGAAGTTTACACACAAACGGTTAAGTAACAATGGAACTTTGTCATGATATTGACCAATAGTCTATCAAGCTTGTAAGCAAGAAACATTGCTCAGCACAGAAAAAACATGGCTTATCAAAAAAAGGTTACCGGCCTAATACTCTCTTGTTAACAATGTTGTAATTAGCAAAGCCATTTAATGCATGTTAATTACTATAACAAAGTACCTGTTTTAGCAGCATTATGACAACACTATTTGTCGAAGAAAGACACACCCTTTGTAATTTTCCTCTGTTTGAGCTAGAAACAAGCCTCTAAAACAACAAGCATAATTGCCTATCTCAAAGTAACCATATTGTTCTTTCAACAACAACAAACTCTTTACCCCTTAAGGCTTGCCT
Organism: Asterias amurensis; assembly: GCF_032118995.1. NCBI lineage: Eukaryota > Metazoa > Echinodermata > Asteroidea > Forcipulatida > Asteriidae > Asterias > Asterias amurensis. The sequence continues at coordinate 501,948 of NC_092668.1, read as the reverse complement.
CACAACCAAGGTCTAAACCTGTGAGGTCTCCACGCCAAAATACCTTTATAATTTATACATTCAATTCTTTCGACTGCTACTGTTCAAAAATTTATTTCAATGGAATTCCTAGCTTGTAATTTTCCCTACTTTCTTTCTCTAACCAAGGCTGTAAAGAGCCGTAGGGTAACGTAAACACTGCTTCTTGCCTGCGGGTCACCTGTGAGCTTTTTCTCTCTAATAGCTCGGGGATTTTTTCGCCTTTTTTTCTTGGTTGACGCGTCTGAACTTCCGATGCAGCTGTAGTTACAAGGTGTTCCGGGTGTTTTTCCCTTTTGTATATCCAATTATTGTAAGAAGACCCCGGGCAATAAACTGCACCCGAAACACTTGAATGAGTCTGAAAAAACACAAGGCATACCTTTTCTGTTTTGTGTGCTGGGTTCGTTCAGGTTTTTCCACTGTCCCATTATCGCATTAATATGAACAGAATTGTCAATGGGAGACAGCGCTGCAATGCTATAATGCAGTTATTACAAAAACGAAGTTACATTTTGGTAGATTTAGCTAATTTTAATGTTTTTGTAAAAACAAAATCTTAGTAGTATGCAGTTTGTGTTTGCTTCATGTGCATGGTCTAGCGTAGAGTTTACAGTTTTTAAATCTTTAAAAAGATTTAGCTTGTAGTTTTAGACTATTGTACAAACAATAACATGTTAATAGTAATACTAATCCCTATCATAAGTTAGGCGAAAAAAAAAATTGTGCCAGCCTACCTGTTCTTAAAACTATTGTTGGAATAACACTAATAAAAATGGCTTCAATTTATACCAAAGGGATTCTAAAGAGTACATTCCGTTAGGTCAGGATCAATTTATACAATGGCCAACATAGGAAACACCGACCAATGGCTGCTAATGTGAACCTGTGTTTAATCAAAATGGACTTAACACTTGACATCTTGTAGTGTTTTAACTTCTGGTATAGCGAACAATATTCGTCATTAAAGTCCAATTCCGAACCCGGTTCATTATCTGCCCTTTTTAACATTGACTTGACACCCGGTTAGGTCTTTGTATCCTGAATAGATATTTAATCAACACTACAGCCAAAATAAACTTAGTATCTTTGTTGAACAATTAGCACTTAATGGATGACTCATTGACTGCTTCTGAGGTAATTAAAACCTCATTGCTTTAACAAAAGACACCCCCCGTCTTGTAGTTTGACTCACACATTGGTTCTATGTGTAAACCACATTTATTGTTTTAATTGCAACATCGCTTGAACCTCTTTGCCTTGGGGCTAATTGGGTACATTAGTGATGCAATGTTACAATGTGGTCATGGACGAAGCCGTTTCGGACATTGACAGTTCTATGTCTTTAAAGCACTGGACACCTTTAAGTACTCTCACTTGATGTATCCCAACATGCATCACAAAACATAATCTGTAAAAATTCGGGCTCAATTGGAGAATAATGGAAGATAAAACGTAAACTAAAATGCTTCAGCTGTTTAGTCTTCTGTTATCTTTGAATGAAAAGTGAACCCTTTCTCTTCAGAGGGAGCCGTTTCTCACAATGTTTTACTGTTAACAGCTCTGCATTGCTCGTTACCAATTATGTTTTTGTGCTACCACTTATTTTGAGCAATTACCAAAAGTGTCCAGTACTTTTAAGATTACCTGTAACTGCTTGTCCACTTAGTGAATGCATCAACACATGATATAAAATGCTGCACAGTTGCTGCACCCTACTGAACTCCTGCAGTTGAATGGCTTATAAGCAACTTACTGGCAATAACAAATATTTTAAATTGCTTCGTCCTTGAGTATAACGAGCAGAACGCCATTCGTTCGTTTCTACAGTATAGTAAAGTTTACTCTTAACCTATCCATTATAATACAAACCACTGTGATAAAGAATAACCTTCAATTCGACAACGGGCTGCTATATCTGGACTAGCATGCAGTCTCACTATCGCTCTAAGGTGTAACTTTACATTAAACAAACTCCCGCCACGTGCGATATCACAAATTATCATACCTAGTTTCTGGTTTAGGATGTTTACCTGTGATACACTGGCGCGAAATTTAAGATGTTGATTTAGAGCAAGGTGGCTGATTCGGTGATGGAGTTTAGTTTAGCCCCACACATTGAGAGAGGCCTTTATTGAATTTGGTGGAACACATGATACCCAGGTTTGACATACTATCCAGGCCGGGTTTTATTGGTGTGAATGTCTTGATGTGAACTCAATAACATATAATTGAAATATCGTCCTGTTGGTCATGAAAGATTGTTTTCGCCTATGACTTGAAAATGTATGTAAGATGTAAATAATGTGTTGACCATATTGTCACCAATAATCTGTCACGTTGCAGTTTGACACTATTCAATAGTCACTGGATTTCTACTCATACCATACTGAGATCTATTTTTGTTCAAAGCATAGACAATAGTTTTGAAACTGAAAAGCAAATTCCTTGTAAATTTTACTTTCCAAAAATGTATAAAACAAAACTTAAACGGCAAAATTCACAGGTTGCTACAAACTGCACTTTTTCTTTCTGATTTGTTTAGTTTGTTGTGTCTCGTTTTCTTTGTAGTTGTACCACCACATGAACAAAATATATTAAAGACTACTCATCACAAAAATGATTACACAAAATAACAGACAGAATATTTTGAAAATTAAATTCTTTTTATTCATTTCATACAGAGTTTTCTAATCGTGACATTGCAGCTTTGTGTTGGTATCGGCAGTGGATATTTTGCATGCAAATTGAACTGGGAACAGCATCCAGTTACTGGAGCCTGAAATGTCCCAAACTAAACTCAAGGGATATTAGAGGTCTTTGAAAAACAGTTCTAATCGAGACACTTTCTTCCTTCTGTGTTCTTCTACAGGTGTGCAAAATATCCAATGCCGAGTGCCTTCCCAGGGGGTTTGTGTGACCGTTTATCATAGAACGAGGTTGTAAACCGATAACTCTCATATAATCCCGTGAGATTTAAGTTGTGCTCTGGATAAAAACATCTACACTAAATAAAGTATGGGAGATCAACTTTATTGCGTCTGAAGAGCTTAAAGATCTTGGATTGCGAGGCTGCCTAGGCCTGTTGAGAATCACCTGATTTGAACTCTGCTACCACCTGGAGCACTGTAAACCCGGAAACAAGATGGATATGGAGTCAGCTAAAGAGAAGATGGAGAATGCCAAAGAGACAATGTCTGAGTTTCTAGGGACAGCTAAGATGCGTATTAAGAATCCAGCTGCACAGCGTCGGTTTATTCTAGTCATCGTCTGTGTAGCCCTCCTCCTTGATAACATGCTCTACATGGTGATCGTACCAGTGATACCAGACTACTTAAGATCTATCGGAGCATGGGATAAAATCATCGCTACAGCTGAACCCATCTATAGTAATATCAGTAATACAACCATTAACTCCACCGCTGAACCTAATGTGATTTACGAGAATGAGGATATCTACGTTGGATTACTGTTTGCCTCTAAGGCCTTGGTTCAACTCCTGATCAACCCCTTCTCTGGTACTCTTATTGATAAGATTGGCTATGATATCCCAATGGTAATCGGACTAAGCATCCTCTTCATAGCAACCACCATATTTGCTTTTGGTACCTCCTATGGCGTGTTGTTCATGGCGAGGAGCATGCAAGGTGTGGGGTCTGCATTCGCTGATACATCTGGTCTTGCCATGATCGCTGATCGCTTCCAAGTCGAGAGTGAACGTACCCGAGCTCTTGGCATTGCCCTTGCGTTCATCTCATTCGGCTGCCTCGTAGCACCTCCTTTTGGCGGGGTACTGTACGAATTCGTCGGGAAGAAAATGCCATTTATAACTCTGGCCTTAATTGCTGTTGTTGATGGCCTACTTCTACTGTTCGTTATTAAACCCTACAGTGATCGTCGTTGGCAAATGCCCAAAGGTACCCCTATCTACAAGCTCATCGTTGACCCATACATTGCTGTCGTAGCGGGCGCCCTCTCCATGTCCAACGTCTCTTTGGCCTTCCTGGAGCCCACAATATCAATATGGATGAAGGATACCATGCAGGCAGTCACATGGCAGACTGGTATCATTTGGTTACCAGCTTTTATTCCCCATGTCTTCGGTGTCGTTATGACTGTCAAACTTGCCTCCAGATACCCGCACTACCAGTGGCTATATGCCGCTATTGGACTCGTTGTCATCGGTCTTTGTACATTTATAGTCCCTGCTTGTGAGACATTTGGTGTTCTGATCATTCCCCTGTGCGGTATTTGCTATGGAGTAGCTCTCGTAGATACCTCCTTACTACCAACTCTAGGCTTCCTTGTGGATGTACGCTACGTATCAGTGTATGGTAGCGTATACGCCATTGCTGATATATCCTATTGCCTAGCCTATGCCATCGGTCCAATCCTAGCCGGTCAGATTGTTCAAAGTCTCGGCTTCACCAATCTCAACGTCTTTATAGGAGTTCTTAACATCGCGTACGCACCTGTCTTGATTGTTCTACGGAAAGTCTACGACCTGAAACCGATGCAGTTTGAAGATACTGTGCTACTGACGGACGAGCCGGCTACTGGGCTCTACGACACGGTCAAGGCAGAGGCGAAGAGAGAAGCGAAAGAAGGAGATAAGTTCTATGTCAACCATAACGCGTTCAGGATGCATAAAGTCAACGGCAATGTACCGAATGGTAATGTTGTAGATAGTGATGATGCTAGTTCTACAGACAGTAGGCATTTGACTACGGGAAGACCGAGTAATGTTATCAACAGGACTGAGGATAATGTACGAAGTGCTATAGCTCATCAACATGGTTACGGAGCCTTCGCTGATCATGATGATTGAACTAATAAACAATCCTAAACTTAACATTGATAATAATAATAATAATTATACAAATAATACGCCATCTTGAGGTATGGTGGACACAATACTATGACACTAATATGTTTGGTTAAATCTGATCATATCCACCCAAACCAAACATTGTACTCTCAAAGTGTCCACCATTTTTCAAAAAGGCCAATATTAAGAACCCACTCCGCGGCAGTGAAGTAAATAATGAGAAGTCCCAGCGGTCCACTAAAGCAAAAGTAGTAGTCCCGGCTGATATCCTACCTTCTACCCAGGTAGTAGTTATTAAACAGGATGGTTCAGACATCTATTCCATGGCAGTATAACAAAAAGCAAAACCTAGTTCCCAAAGAACCAAAATCTACACAGCAAGGCAGATGTTATGGTGTTACTGTAAACGAATACATCAAAACAAATCCGAAAGATCCTTTCATGGCACCCATAAGATATATTATTTTTCCAAAATCAGCCATTAATATTCTTTACTTAGGAAGAAGTATACTGTCAAAATGATATGGTTAATTTCCGTATCAACTTCTTGGAGCCCTTTTTCAAACTAATAAATCAGAGAGCATTTTTCCTGACCAGACGTATTAATCTGACTCTCAAACTTAAAAACCAGACAAACACTTCACAACAGTAACACGTGTGTCTGACCTCCTGTGAGTCGCATGCAGACATTTTTAAGTTTTGAATAGAAAACCATCAATAATTTTTATTGAGAAATCTTCTTGTTGTACTTTAATTAAATTTGTAAACTTGATTATTGTCATAAAGCTAAATTGTTAGTTTGCGTCATGCTTGGTGGGACGATTCACCGTATTTATCGCCTAGTGTAGCTTGGTCCAGAGATTTACAAGCGTTGACCATGTCTTAGTCAGTTACAATAGTTTCTGCATGAAACCACAAATGAAGAAGATAAACTAAAGATGGGGAGAGAGTTAATCTTGGCAAAAAAAGAAAAACAAAAAGCTAAAGGAAATGTATTTAATTTGCCTTAACATGATTCCTGCGATCCGCCAACCTAAATACAACACCATGAACAGTCCGTATATACATTGACGTCATCAGTTTATCAGATGACGTCATGAGCGTTTTGATGTGTAGTTAATAGTCGAATTATTTTCTTTGTCATTAGAAACTCAATTAAATTTATCGTCCCATTTTTATCAAGACAACAGAAAACTAAATAGACAGACCATAATAAGAATGGCAATTACAAAATGCTAAACATATAAAATGCATTTCGATCGGTTGTCCTTAAAAAAGATGAAATGCAAGACAAGTTGAAATGCCACACAGTGAAGTAAAGACGGGCTCTAAAGTTGAGCCAATTTGTTTTTAGTCCCTAGAGACACACGGAATAAGAGCACACCCGAGGGGCTCATAATACCGTGTATTACAAAAAGACATCGTCAACCAACATGCTGACATATTGTAACTACCCATAGGCTATATGTACATGATTCTCTATCTACTTAGATCTAAGCCGATGCTAACTAAATAGGTTTTATCCATTCGCTGCTTTTGAAAGTACTGTTGGTTCTTTCTTCAAAGTGTATGCTTTGAAATTTGAGAACTGACAAATGTTTTGTATAAAGAATTGTGTTCTATAAGATGGTATATATTATTTAGTTTAGACCACTACCCGTCTTTCCAAACTGGCAATAACAAATGTAGAAATCGTAAAGATGTTCAGTATTGTAAAAAAACATTATTGCGCATTGTGTTTAACAACAAATTATATAATTAGGTAAAAAATTACAAGAGTTCTGGTATATTATTGTTATTATTTGTAAAGGTTTGGAAAAGATTATAAAACAAATATATCAATGTAAGTTTTATTTAAATCATGTATATAGATGAGGATATAAAGAGTTAAACGTGGTATTTACACCAATAAAAACTCCTGTGTATTTTGACTCTTATTCTGCATCAGTTTGACAAAGTTTCGGGTCAGTTGGACACCGATTCTAGGTAAACTAACCAGAAATAGGTCAGGCCAGAACCAGGGTCAATTCTAAGCCGATATGTTTTAGGGTGTAAGTTACAGCCATTTTACAACATGCTTGTCAACAAGATTTAAATTAATTTGCTTTTTTTCATGACTAACATGAACTGATACATTTTATGATACAATAATAACATTTTGTTTGAAATAAATCTATAACTGAATCAATCAAATTTTATGGATTGAGACACTTTTATTTATCAACATTTGCTGAAATTATTAAGCGAGGTTGTCCAAGTATGGTAACCGTATTGACCAACGTGAATTACCTGTATTAAACTGCGTTTAAGGCAGGGAACTAGACACACAATGGTTAGAACAAGGCCAATTATTGGGTGGAAGTTGAAGGTGATAAAGTTAACAATTTTCTGCAAAAACAGTACCAATGCTTTCAGTGTAGTATTTTAGTTAGACAATGGTTATCAGTGTGTCATATGGACAATAAATTATTTAAAATGAGTTGGATTAAAATAAATCTTAGTTTTTGCGTGGATAAATTATGTTGATTTGAGTGTTAATGGTTGAGTTTGTTAGCTTTATCCCCGTTTGAACAAATCTAAATAATATGGTTACAACACACCGATCAAATAATATATATTTCTTTTAGAGCTAACACTACTCAATGAAAGATATAGAGCATTATAAGTTTCAGTCTAAACCTAGAGCTGCATTTGCCAGTCAGCAAAGTCTCCAACGTGGCTAATGTTACTGCACCGGGGAAAACAACACTCTACTCACTAGCAATGTCATATTCATGAAGGCCTTGCTTCGTTATCCGGTGTATTGTAAAACCAGTGTATTTAATTATGGACACACACTGTCAAGGGCCCACTCTACAGCCACTTGCCCTTTTTCTCGGTTAGGTGTTTTTAGGTGACCGAAAGGTTCCATGTCAAGGGATGGGGAAAGGGTCCCAAAATAAATACTGCACGGCGTCTTAAAGATGCGATACTAAACCCAGTTTCATGGCGGAGTTTAAGACCCGGAAGTTTAGATTTTGATATTTGTCCACGTATGACCATGGCTTACGAGTGAGCATTGTAGCCAATTGAGTCACTATCAGAGCGGTTCGTACAATGGACCTTAGCATGCAAACGGCGGCATTTTAATTAAGGGCGATTTCGGCTTGAGGTAGAAAAAACCCCGAGTACCACATGTGATTGAGTATACTTTTAAAAAGGCCTGCAAAAATTAGGCCTATATCACTACAAATGAAATGGAACTAAAATTGAGCTCTCAAAATTAGTGTCACATTAAACATACGGATTTATGATCAAATGAGTAATGCTGTGAACTAAAAGAGATTTTATTCTTCTTTTAGACTGCAAAAGAAATTCTATTAAATTATTATACATGTATATGGAGAGTATACATTTTGTTTATGTATCTTGTGGACTTGTATATCCCATGTATAACCCATGCTCAATTAATACTTTATTGACAATTAAGGCTGATTGCACACTGAAACATAGAAATTGATTTTTTTTTTGAGAGGCCATTGGCAAATGATAGAAAACAGTATGTATGCGCAATTTGAGCTGTCTTGTTTTTTTAAATCAAGTTGAAGGGTTTGGGTTTTCTTTGTACGACACAACAACACAAACGTCTACAGACTGACTTTAAACTTACACAGTTTGAAGACAATGATGGTAGAAAGGGGTTTCCCCTAAAATATTACCTACTGAGATGCTGTAGTTTTTTTAGGGACGAGTAAAACAATTTTTTCACTAACATATTTTTTGCCTCAGTGAAATGAAAATTGTTTTAGCATGTACAACGGGTTAACGCGACTCTCCTGAAAACATTGCTCGGTAATTTTCACATTTTTTCCCCCTCAAAAACTTGACATCTATTGAAGCTGTAGTTTGTAGAGGTAGATTATAATATCACATACATTTTTATTCCCAGTGAGTAGGGATTCATGGCATTGTACACAATTTGATCCACAGCAGGTATCAAAACCCTTTAAAAAGGTATGAATCGGTCAGAGTGAAATGTATGGAAGCGCAGACGGAATGCTAACGGGAGTTTATTCTGTGGCAATGTTTACGAGTTTCTGCAGACACCGAGACCAAATAATCCTAGACAAGTCTATACAATGTAAGGACAAGATCCCAAGCCGGTCGAACAAATCTGATTTAGCTCCTAGAAACATTGACAAGACTAATTAAGAATGGCCGCCAAATAACGGTAGGGGAGACAAAATGTTTAACATTGTGCAAATATACACAGAAACATAGAGAAAAAAAATGCTTTCTGGCTTCTGTAAATGCCCCCATATTGGTTTGCTCCATATCCATTATATTATGTTTTTTTTTTTTCAATTTCATTCATTATTTTCTTTACCTGTTCTTGACTGTCTTCAACTTAAATAATTATATTTAATTTGTTTATTATTCTCATTTGTCACCAAATATGGCAATAAATGTTGATTGAAATGAAAACATATAATTCAAGGACTAAGAAGAAGCAGAAGGAATACTGTTAGATTGCATTTTCAAACTGCAGTGTCGAAAACAAATTGTTCTCCAAATGTTGTCTAGGTAGAACGCATATTATTAATATTGTTATTCCCGGCATTAATCAATAATTATTCCTTGTAAGGAACCGGCTTTTATTGTTTTCTGAAAGAGATGCTCATTGATTTTTGAACAAAGAGTCTATTGTCATAATGAAAATAACAAATAGGTTATAGGTTTGCGTAACTAATCTCATTCTGATATAATTCTACACTCCCTCTGTCTGGGCACAAACCGACCCATGTACAGACCTCCATCCATGACAATTAAGAGAATAAGACGTTGGGTACTTGCGTGCAGCTGCATTGAAGAATAAAATAAAATCTGGTTCCTCTTTTTGTCAACAAAGAGCTCTCCAAGAGATGATGTCGTCATCAAGAGGAAGGCTTACGCGTCTTCAAACTATCTTATTTATTTGTAGGTCTTGATATTCTTAAATGGTGACGAGTCTTGGCATAAAGACACAATGCACAACTCGAAATTTGGTTTAGTTATCTCCGAGTGTGGGTTCACATCACCATGACTGTGTACTTCATATTGATTTGAATGATTAGAATCATGTTTGGTTGCTGGTGCTGTGTACTCGTACAGAGTTGCCATGGTTTCAAGATATGCTTGTCACCAGAAGAACCAGGGGTAGTACTACTGAACGGTCTTTTGATTCACCTGTCTTGAGAAGGCCTATATACACCAATAAAAACAAAACCTTATACAGTTTACTGGTATACGGTTTTTACTGGTCCACTTTCTTCACATGAACATGTATTAATACTCGAAAGGGTTGCTGTGGAATTATACTTTTATTCATATAAAACTATTCATTGAACACGTTGTCATGGGACAGTCCTGAACCACAAATCCGCAACACTTTCCCACAACCGTCAACTTGGCTATTATTGAATTGAACATGCCATCCGTAGGCGTAAGTAAGTAGTCTCTTCAGGCACCATATTGATGACTCCTTGTTTGTGTAAAGAGAACAGTTTAAAGGAAGAGGAACTGGAAATACAAATTATTATGTTTAAAATGTTTCTAAACTATGCATGAAGGGCTGAGTGTTCTCTACCAAAAGTGTAGCATTGAGTTTAACCGGAGCCTTTTTCTTACAACTTAACACTAGTGGAAGTAACAGCAATTGACAAATATATTCAAAACCACGTTCGTAACGGAGCGTGAAACTGAACCTTGTGACCCCCCCCCCCCCCCACCTCATGATACATCTCCCGGGTGTCTACTTTGCACTTAAGATTTAAAGGAGAAAGTCAACTTCCACTAGTGGCTTTAATGGATTCAATAAAATCGAAACTGAATAATTGTGACTGGTTGGTGGGAGGCACGTAGTTGGAGTTGGGTGAGAGTGACGGCGTGTCTATGTTAGGTATCGGTAGCGCTTTTCACTACTCACTGCCTCTCCCAATTAAACAGGCAGAGTATGATTACGTAAAGGTTGAACTAATATTGGTACATAGAAAGTGCCAAACCTATTTCCCAGTAATGGCTGCCATCCTCTTAAATGTCTTAGGTGTTGTGCTTGTGACAAAATCGAGGTAGTCATATTAATTTAAACTGTTCAGTAATCACTGGGCTTGTGATTGTGAAAAACCTCAGCAGCAGCAATGAAATAATTAAAAGAAACAATATCTTCAACAAAGACAACAAAGTATTAACCAAAGTAAACAACATGAAGACAGTAAAGACGGCACACCCCATCAGTAGTAACGAAACACCCAACCCAAATCTCATTACTACCGGACTATTATAAGCCACGACATCTGTCCTAACCAGATCCCCCAATTACTTTACATCTTCCGTCTGTTAGACTCAGTGAAACACAACGTTTATACAGGTGTAAATTATGGTGGTCTTGACACGTCAGCCCTTCTTTCTTTTCAATGCATAATGTATATAAATTTCTTCAAAAACAGTAGCTTTTTCTCATTCAAGTTTGTTCATTACAACGATCTCCAAAGGCTTATTTGAAATCTCAACTTGGGCAAGATTGTGTCCATCCATAACCCATGGAATTTAATACCGTCAATATTGTATATTTTTTTAAAGCAACATTTGTTGCTTCGGATTCTGAGGTACACGTGAGTATTCATGTCATGAGATGATATTTTTATTCACAGGATATTCACGAAGCCTGAGGTATGCATTTAACCAACAAGGTACAGACTCGTAAGGTTGTTGTCTATATGGTTGTACTTTCCCCAACCGAACTTTCAACGAGTCGACCAACTGTAAATTCAAATCCGCCACATCAGCACGTGTAGGTGCAACAAAACAGACGCCATTTTGTTTTTTAGTAGGCCACTGCACTTCTCTACGTTCAACGTTCTCTAACAATCTGTCTCAGACTTTTCAGGGTATAGCCATATAGGAAAATCGATTGTGACACTTGGGTCTGCTGATTGAAATCAACCAGAAGCTATAAATCGATTATAGTAACATCTTTATAATCAATTTTCCCAGTACAGTGCTGTGAGGAATTTTTATTTTATTTTAACAAACAGCTTGTCATGCCCCATATATATGTTCCTTTACGATATACAGACTCAAACTTGTCCAGTGGGCAATTGGAAACAGAACTGGTTTGAGAATTACCTCTCTACAAGACAGTCACGTGCAGTGAATTTGATGAGTGTCAATCAACGTCTGCAACTGACGGTTAAATCTCTGAACAGAAGATCTTCGTGTCACTTAATGGTTTACCATTTGATGCAGATTGCATCTCATTGGGCTAGCACATGTAGCAGAAGCTAATTTTAGAATTACTTAGATATGAAGGTGTCTTTGGTCTCCCAATGGAGTGACATTCATATCCTTATTTTGAATAGTGGGTTTCAATCAAGGATCAAGTATTCTAATTGGGGTAGTTTAGGTGGCAAAGTCCTTGTTGTGAACATTTACATGCGGAGATGTTGTCTTCAACCAAAAAGACAACTACACACCAGTGTCTCTCGATTGAGAACATTGAGACTCCCTTTGGGATATAAGGTTCAAATCAGATTATTAGTATATCCCAACTTGGGATAGTTTGAGCGACAGCTACATCCGTGAGTATTAAGAACCAGAGGTGGGTAATCACTCAAGTGTCTCCCGATTGGGAACAGTGATATACCCTCATTGGGGTATAAATATCACATTCAGGGTAACGTTACATCCCAATTGGGAACAAGATGAGGATTTGCTCCAAAGCCAAACCACGTGACTTGGTATGTCGGGATTAGAACTCATATCAAAATCATGGGATCGAACATGACAAGTTTCAAGTCAAGCGGATTCTACTTTATTATACACTTGTCTTTGTCTTTTTATAAAAAAATTGTCTTTGTGTTGTATTTTATTCCGTATTAGTAAGTTTAGATTCACAAAACAGTGCATGAATGTTTGAATGGAATAAAAAACGTTAATTACGGCAAAGCACCCTAAGTCGTTGTCCAATTAAAACCACTGAAACCAAACAGAGGCTGTAAGGAAACAATGGTCTGGTTGCGTTCTAATGGTTGGTATAATGGAAAAAGGTACTCATCAACGTTGAATTACACAGGATGCTAGACATGATTACGTCAGAGCTTCAAATTCGGGACACTCTGCTGCCTTCTGGTTGCGGGATATAATTAAAATACAGACATAACCTCAGGCACAAACACGTATACATTAAAACAAACAGTGTAAATTTGCAATATTTCCCACTTGTAGTTAACATGTTTACAAAGGTATGGCTAAAATGTACTACACAAGTGTTTAGTATGGCTTGGGTTACCAGTTATAAATTAATTTGTAAATTGAGATATGTATGCTATGTACATTCATTATCTCTTAATGTATTTAATGTTCCTTGAGGATTGTTCAAGTACCTCATCATTCGATACTCCAAACTCGATTTGATGAGAATCGTTATTTGTTCAGATGTCGATACCAAAACATTAGTCGATTTGCATCGTTGACGATTGCTGTGCATGTATGAGGAGGCGATGAGTCAATATCGAGAAGTATCTGTTTAGGTTTTAGTTACGGCTGAGTGAGGTTTCCGCTGAACTGCGATCTTCTTAAAAAGAAATCTTTTGACACACTTCTTTTTAAACACAAATACTGAACATTTTAGTTGAAAGAGTAAGTTGACCCGATTCGCAGGATATTTTGTTGGACGATCTGATGTTATCCTTATTGGAATAAACAGGTGGTAATCAGTGTCAATTTATATCCCAGATGGGACAGTAAATGACAGCCATACTGTGATTTATACTCACTCCATCTATGGAGCATTAATCTCCTAACATACGCCCACGCTAGCGACTGTCTGGATGATAGAAATACACTACCAATTAACACCATGGTTATCGTATACTTAATAGATACCAAAGAAATAATCTAACGTTACAGCATTATACGGTTTTGCAATAACACCAATGTCTGCCAACACGATTACATTAGTAGTAATTTTAACACCAATAGTGTTAATTGTGATTCTCTTTGGGATCTTTATGCGATAATAACACCGATGGTGTCAATTTTGACACCCCGGTGTTTGCAGTGTGCCATCTTCGGATTCAAACTGTTGGTCACAATTTCGCAAAGTCAAGCCCCTAAGAGAACGATTCACATGGTCAAGTCCATGATAGGTATAGTTCAATATGAAAAATTTACAATGCCGTTCATTTGATATAGCCCTATCATATTCACCATACTGTCCATACATTGACTCAAACTAAACTATAAAGGACCTAATTTATAACTGGGTCAAGTTGTAATGGGGAAGATGCTGAGGTTACCAGAAGCTTGATGCTTCTAAGGAGCACCTTTTTCATGAAACAAATCTCAGTCATTAAAGACACTGAACACGTTTGGTAATAATTGTCAAAGACCAGTAACCTCCTATGGGATGCCAACATATGCAGAAAATAAATCAAATCTGTGAAAATTTGTACTCATAAATTGATCATCGAAGTTGCTAAAAGAGAACAATGAACAAAAAAAAAAAAACCTTGTTGCATTACTTCGTAGCTGTCAGCTAGATGCGCAGTAAAGGCCGCAGCTGTAGTATTTTATTATTTGAGGGGAATTCTTTTCTCTCAAAAACTACGATACTTCAGAGGGAGCCGTTTCTCACAATGAATTATATATAACCTCAGCATCTTCCCCATATATTGCTCGTAAGTTTGTATGCTCGTAAGTTTTTATGCTTACAATTATTTTGATTAACTACCAATAGTGTCCAGTGCCTTTAAGATTGAGAAAAGCTCTCTTTTTATATCAATCACTACACACGTCTGAAACATCATCACGTGTCTGCTTTTAGTAGTTCTTGAACCAATTGGCGCCAATTTGATTGACACTGTTGAGATCCGTATTGACGTGTGGGTACCATGGACGCGGGAAAGGTTCTCACGTTCTTAGCTAAATATAGACCCTTTTCGAAACCACGGCTTCGGCTTTGGATTCGGCTTCGGTGGTCCTCTCGTCTGAAGCCCTGAGCATGTACGCAAAGCACGCACAATATTGTCAAAACAACCATAAGCTAGCCTGAGCTGGAGCTGAAGCAGTGGTTTCGAAAAGGGCTGTAGTTTTGGAATCACTTACAAGGTTATTAGGACATTGAAACAAATTTCGTCAATTTCGCCCCCTGATTATTTGTTTAGTTTGTCAACAAACCTGACTCTACTCTAATGGATCACGGAAGATAATTTATCTACTCGGACATAAGGGAGGTTGGTAACTTGTTTTAGGAAAATAGTCACATTACGTTCTGCTTATTGCTATGCTCTTGATTCTGTCGGACATCTGTGCGGTCAATATTTTTGTGCAAGCAGTATTGCAAATACTGGTCAACGCGTGTGAAGTACATCGAGTGTGCTTAACACACTTAAGGTTAAGGATGAATATAATATAGAGGTAAACCCGGACTGAATCAACATCAGTGGTCAAGTTCAGCGAGGGATTAAAGCCGACCATTTTGCGATTTTGCCTGGTACCCAGGATGTATTTCCTGCGTAGTCAACAATGGAATATTGACTAGTGGTTGACAAAATGGTCGCTTCTCAAACTTGCTCAGTGTTGTCCAATGTTTGGCAACACTAATGAACTGATGATCCATATAAATGTGATGACCCATATAACAAGATCAAAGCTCTTCACATAAACCTAGAACCACAAATAAACTATAAACAGAAATTGGACAGAGGAAGGTTTCAAGACATTTTGCGACTCGTTCCTTTTTTATGAGGAAAACAGCATTGATGTGAAATTGTCCGGTCGCCACCCTTTAAACTCCAGCTCCACATTACTGTAGCTACATCAATTCATATACCTTGTGAGACCCCTCATGCCCTTAAGCTACCAGGGAACTGATGAAGCAACATTGTTTAGATCTACCGTGACGGTATTTTCTTAGCTCTATTTGCTCACCATGAGTCTGGGATTTCCTTCCAAAGCTTCCAATAATTGCTTATACTCCTAGAGATCCAAACCACCAAATCTAGTCGTTTGAAAGGGTTTTAGAGAAGACGCAATAGTAGTAAAAAGAGTCGAGATTTGTAGGAATTTGCTTGGAGGTTGTTTTACTATCAGGAGGTTGATCTCACGTTAGGACACTAAGTCGGTCAATTTACAGCGAAACTATGATTTTCATCCGGCGGTATCGAAAGCAAAATAGAATGAAAATATTGGATCTGTACAAATTACCTAGGTATTGATGGTGAAAGATGCCTGGGAATTTGCAAAAAATTGTAAAATTGTCTTTTAAAACTAAAGAGGCTTCGTTAGAATTCAACTTGGATATGGTAAAGCCTGAAGACAGATATTTTCATTTACAGCTAGAAAAACAGAACATTGAAACAAATAACTCTGCCTTCAAGTTACTTTAAACGTTTTTGAGCTTTGCTTGTTTTCTCAAAATGTTCTATTTTGTTTTTAAAGCTTTGAGTATAACCACAAGAGGCAGCCGCCGGGACTGATGTGTACACAGGTAGCAAACGGCCACCAGCGACCCATGCCTGTGTCAAACGGAGTTACATCTGCAGGGAACCAGCGTGGGGCAAAGAGGGCGCCCTCTGAGTACATGAACCACGTGACCACCACCCGCTACGTGGCTAACGGTGAACTAGACGATGACATCCATAATCCAATCCAGTTGGTGAGTTCAATCTACAACCCCCCAAAACTCAGTTTCCCAGCTAAAGTTTTGATTGTTTTTAAGGCACTGGACACTATTGGCAATAACTCGAAAAAGTTGTTAGCATAAAAACTAACTTGGTAACGGGTAATGGACAATATTGTTAGAAATGGCTTCCTCTGGAGTAACGTAGACAATATTGTGAGAAATGGCTTCCTCTGGAGTAACGTAGTTTTTTAGAAAGAGGTTTTTTCTCACACAATAAATACACATGTGTGATACCACATTTTCCAATTGCCATGCGGCATTGTTTAAAACGAGAATAGGTTGGGATGTAAACAAGTTTTAAAACATGCTAGATCTGTTGTCAACCTCGTCATCCCAACAAAGCTCAGTGGTTCATTCCCACCTAATGAATAAGTCAAATTTAGAGTCCATAAAACTACTGCTCTTTTTGAAACCACGACTTCTGTTTTGGATTCTGCTTCAGGCTCCGTTCTCTCGTCTGAAGTCCCGAGCACATAACGCAAAGCACGCGCATTTACCAGCACAACCGCGTGGCCATGCTAGCCTGGGCCGCGTCACAGCTGAATCTGTGGTTTCGAAAAGGGCCACAGAACATGATGAGGGAGTTGTGGTTTTATTCAGGGTTTTAGTCAGCCCTATCGACAACTCTCACCGGACGGTCTCGTGCCGTCGAGCAGCAAGCTTGACGGACTCAGCCCCCATGTAAATCGCACCTAACCACCCGCGTGAAATTGAAGCATCGTCCCGCACTCGTCCTTGAATTAAATATAGTAACTGATCCAACAGCGATTAATTGGATGCTAAATTTTGCTAAGCGTCAAACTGACTGCTCCCTTGCACATCTTCGCCACTACTTCTTCGTATAGATGTATTTATTAAACCGATAGGTCCATGCAGTTAGTTTGGACTAGCTGGGGATGTAAGGTATGCTGATGTATATTTTATTGATTAAAAAGAGTCGTGTCTTGTTTCTAGCCATGTCTCTTTTTAGAATGTCTGAGGTGTATCTTTGCAATGGGTTGGTTTTGCTCCACAGACTGCCCTGAACACATTTTATTTATTGTAGTTTTTGTTTTGTGTGTGGATACATCGTTCTTGCGGTAAAATCTCCCGAATGTAAAACTATTTGCGGTAGTAGAATTTACAGTTCACAAATAACACAGTTTACTACACAGCAAATATATTATATATACACATGGTGTTACCGCAAACCATAAAACATTGATACCTCACCATGCAATGCCCTATCGGTCTTGTTTGTCACAAACGCAGCCATCTTGTCTGTATCCTTTTCGAATTAAGGTAGGCCTAACCAAACCGAGACTTGAAGGTTGACATAAGACAGATCCTTTTCCCCAAAGCCACAATCAGCAGTCTTAACTGCAATGGAATAAAGGGGACAATACAAAGAACATGCCAGCCATCCTAAGAAGATACAGCCTAAATAGTTCGTCTCCATCACTCTGATAGCTTGACATGTCGAATTGGGGCAAATTTGTAGAGAAAAACATCAAATCAAAACTAAGTCATCTTAGAAATTTGTCGGACGTGCTTCCAGACTAGATGTTTTGCAACTTTATGATGTTGCTTTTGAAATTCAATCTATTACGATCTGATTTCAGTCAGGACGGCGTGACAAATTGATCGATTAAACAGCCATTGGAGAAGTTGTTAGTTTATACAATTTTGCTATTCGAGAATCCAATCGTGTTACGTTGTAGTCTTAAATTCGAACAGTCTTTAGAAGATCTAACAGAATCCTAAATACTCAAGTCCAATTTGGAAAAAGTGGAAAGGTTTAGGGTTCAGTTTCTACCCTAAACCAAATTAGGATGAAAACTTATGCCTTTTATAATTTGTTTTACCCTGTTGGTATAAAGTAATTGCGTCGCACGCGCGCTCAAATATGTCTCTACTTTCGGTTCCAAAGCTGGCTATACGTTTGCGTGTAATTTACAAGAAATCCCAATTTCATCGTTAACAACTGATAATTCTTGGAAGACCTTCAGTCTTCGAAGAAAGATTGTAAAGGCCAGGTTTTGAACTTTTCTTGCATAAATTCGAGAAAAACGAGCTTAAATCAGCTCCTACGGGCCTCTGGTTAACAGTGTAACCGGTTTGTACGAAGGGGCGTGGCATAGTGGAACGACGTCAAACTTACGAACAAGCTTACACATTGGTGGACTATATACAGTACACTACATCAAGGAATAAGTAGCTGTGGGATGCCTTTGTGTGTCAATGCCTATGGGTGGATATCATAGAAACTAATCTTAGTATTTATTATTCCCACTGGGAGTATATCTGCTCTTGTAATCCGATCTCACTATTGTAAATGATAATGCATAGATGTAGTAGGCTAGTCTGGGGAAAGTGGGATTCATAGGAATGTAAAGAAGTTATTTTTAGTTGTCTGATCTTACTTTCTTACCCATATTAAACATTATTTAAGGAGATGTTTTATTAATAATATATCACACAATATTATTTCCTTTTTCAAAAAGTGACTGCCCCGATGGCTCTCCAGGGGAACAAATGCGCCTCTTTTATTCATATGTATTTATTTTTATTTTGTAAAGACAACAAAATACAAGTTTAAAATTAACATCACATTTTATATGAAAATGAAAAAGAATATGAGAAGAAAGAAGCAACTTTAAAACCCGAAAGAATGACGGAACTGTACGTAAAAACCTACCCAAAATATCATTTTGTTGTTCTCATAGGGGTTTAAATTCAAACGGTTTAAACAATAATATGTTATATACTTTATAATGCGTCAGGATATTTTAACCCACTTCTCCGTTTTTAAATCCTGATTAAAAACTCCAAGAAATTTCCTGAAGATAGTAAGGGATTACCACATGGGTAGAAGAAACGCCTAAACCGAAAATCCAATCTTATATGTAAATCAGAAAATATAATCGCATGGTTTTGATCAAGCTGATTTTCAAGCAAATTGAAGGATATTTTTTCAAACCGGATATCCGGGGTGTTGATTTTCTTTAGGGATAACTGAATTGACGGGCGAGTGTTGAGACGTTCCACTGCCAGCCAAGGGCGTTATTTTCCCCGTCTAATTGAATCAAAGTCTCGGTGACTTGCCGGACTCTAATCTTCGCGTGCGATGCGAGCGGGTGAGGCGTGTCCTGTTCTAATACCACGCAATGAAGACTTAAGACTTTTTTTAAATCCAGTTTCATGTAATGCTTTTGAAGATACTTATAGAGCTTTTGGATTTGTAATTCAAGTTATCTATCGGTTAGAAATACTTAAAGTCGGTTTCATGATCGTTCAAAGCTTGCGAGTTTGAAAAGCTTACGACCTACAATCGTTAATAAATAACTAAATAAATAAATACAATAATACGACTGAGATGCGAACTTTAAATATCCCATTATTAGAGCTACTTAAAGGTAGTTTAATTTTCGGTTTGTTTTTTCCACACTTAACATTAAAGGGCAGCGACTATCTGGAGGGACAATTCTAAAAAGAGTTGATCAATAATTTGCGTGGCGAGATCAATATCGGTTTCATTTTACAATGAGCTCATTTTGGGAACTTCTTAACCAAATCGCCTTAAAGATGACGATGACGTTTCAGAGAGAAGATATAAAAGACGGGGAACGACTTATCAGGCTAGTGGTGTAACATGGTAGTTTCCTTCGTCGACACTGTTCCCAATAGGTTGCTACGTTACGGTTAGTTGACTTGTAGAGGAGACACAAGAATCGTGAGTGTGTTATGCTTCACATCACACCATGGCCCACTTACCCTATTTACAGTTTTTACGCTCGTCTGTTTTCTGCTTAACGTATCAGTTTTCTTAAACATGTAGCCCCCCCCCCAGACAAGAACAAGCAACACACGTATTTGCTTTTGTGTTTGATTTCTAAATAAACGAAATATCTTCCGAATGAAGACTACGCACAAACGAGTTGAAACGTCAAGTAAGATGGGAATAAGACCCAACGAAGAGAAATATAGTTAGACTAGGCGGAGTTATGACGAACCATGAGTTATCCTTTTGATTCGACACTCTAAGGGACAGGTGGAACAAATTGATAAGGTCAAACAAAAGTCAACAGTTTTTTGTTCCTTTTTTGTACAAAATGATTTTGAGCAATCGCAACCAAGTTTTTTTGACAGCACAACATAAATTATTTGGATTGCTTGAAGTCATTTCGAGCGCTTGATATCATTGCAAGGACTCGAAATAATCCTCATCGCCCTGCTCTCACTTTGTGAGCCACTCTCTATCCGTCTAACTATTTCAAACAGTAAAAATAATTTGCAGTACAAATATTTCAAACTGACTTAAGCAAAATGTTGCAGGCCAAAAGTGAAACAATTATGTACAATTTGAACAGATGCTCAGACTATAGCAACAAACTGTAAAGAAGCTTACGGATAATAGAGGGTTGTTACTCAAAGGTGTGAACCTTTGTCGAATATTCTAAGAATTTTGTTTAAAATTCAAGCCCGCAAACACAATAATTATAAACATTGTTCAGTATCAATTTTGTTTAGGCTCACTTATAAATGTTTGCACATTTTGTCCAATCTAGCGCCACTCATAACCACAAAGTGATAAGCGGAAAGTCTGCCGTATCCAGTCCACAAACAGAGTCACCTTTGGTATGGAGTAAAAACAAAATGATTATTAGTGCATAATTAATTTCAGACTCTAACACCACTGTGCCATTGTATTTAACAATTATGTTGTGGCAAATGAGCCCCAAGGCTATCCTATACATTGTTTTAACATAAATCAGAAATAATACTAATAATAACAACAATAACTCGCTGTGTTTCTTTCATAATCCATCCGAAATAAAATATAAGTATTCTTGTAAGTAACCATAACATCACTGAGAGCCTGTAAAACTTTGTGAACAACACAAACATGACAAGTTAGTTCTCACATTTCTTGACTGCATATAGATGTTATTGATACTTAAATTAAAACATTGATAATACTTTGATGCTACAACTTAGTGAACAAATTGGTGAACCTATCTTTAGGTGAAGTTGGTGGTTGACATAATATGCAGATGAAGAACTTTTTGGAATAAACAGTGGTCTTACAACCAAAAGTAAAAAAAATAAGAAAACGGGTACCTGCAAATGAAATGCTCCTGTTGAACAGGTTGTAACTTTAAACTACGTTTGAAGTAAATGTCATCTGACAAAAACACAATGCATTCCTTCTTAAAGAAAGCTGATGTTTGTCTTCACTCCTCAAGAAGTGTTGTATACCCTGTCCCTTTAAAACAGCACATTCAAGTAATCTCTGTCAATTGGAATCGGCCTTTCCAGTAAATTTCATTTGATACGGTATCAGATTTAAGAAGAGTCGTATGAATGATTGGCACCATTGCCGAATTCTGAATTGCAAGTTATTCGCTTGATCCCTCGTATAGCTATAAACTTGCGCTCTCAATATTTAATTACGAAAAAAGTGCAGTAGGACGGTTCAGGTTCATCACATGATTGGTTTGCCTGCATGGTTGTGTTGATTTGAATAAATTGTTTGCTCAATCAAGGGAGATAAACAAAATTGTGTTATTTATTAAACAGTGGCGAGACTTGGTTTTGTGGATTGGGGGGGGGGGGTCAGGAGCACATGCCCCTCGGGAAACACCTTAGTAGGCGCCAAAATCGTAATACATTGTTTTCTTTGACTTTTCTGTTTTACTAATATTGTGTTATTTCACATGGATAGTAACCGCCGTGAAATGTAAGACCCTCGGTTGTAACTAATATTTAACCAATGATTAATTGTTATTAATTAAAATAAATAAATATTGGACTGGTTTTAAGGAAAGAACAGGGCGCCATCTTCTATAGAATTGCTCCCGGATAGATATGCTACTCTTGCTTAGTTTAAAGGCAAATCAATTTCATATTATACTTCGGAAAAAATCGTTTTGATTGCTTGTCACACTTTGCCAAAAAGAAAAGTCTGACGTTGTTGAAGTTTGTTCTTAAGAATTGTGAAAACGGTATAACTTTTAGGGTGGAGCGAAGAGAAACAGATTTGCTTGTACAAAATATCAAAAATAATAATTTTGGAAAAGATGGTTTTGTTTTGAAACGGAGGCGAGGAACACAACGAGTGAAGTACAGATCATGTTCTCTTGTGATTTGTTTTCCTAATAGTTTAGATGATTTGAGTGAGATGATCAAATATGTCCCATTAGTAAGAAGGAACATCTCCAGTTATCAAACAATTATGAAAACTTCATTGACGTCACTGTCAGAGAAGATGTTCACTGCTTACCAAACCTTGGAAATTACCAAATTGACGCCATAATTTGAATTAGCAACCAATCGGGCTCGTAGTGAAATCATCCCCCAGATTATTATTGCAAATTCACCGAAGCATATTGTATCCATTGCAGAATCGACACACCATCAACAAAATTATCAAGTAACACCTAGTTATAGTCTGCGTCATATTCTTGTAGCGACTGAGTGACGTTAATTACACCTCGAGGCAAGGTGCCAGACCATACATGAAGTTCCAGTCAGGCCGTTGATTATTTTCCGGCTGATTAAGGTCCATTACGATCCGATTCCTGTAACACATTACAGCGAGAGTATCCGGACCCGTCTCGACGAGACGAAAAAAAAAAAAACCCGTAAATATTGCCTGAAACATTTCTTGTGATATTTCTTGGGCCCCTAAAGGTTGTTAGAGGTTCCTTTTTAGAACGTGGTCGTACGTCGTGTTATTGTCTACCACCCAACAGTGTTGATTACTTTAAATAACATTTAACCCAGTTCTTTTCTAAAAAGCATCTTCAATTGTTTTTCTTCGTTGGGTGAGTGGAGTTGCAATTCAAACTTTACTGTCTTCCTGTGGGTCCTGGTTCGAATCACGGCTCAGAACTATAAGCATGACACTTCAATTTCTCGGACTAGAGTGCTACCAAAACCGATTGCCAACTAACCAAGTATTTTGTATTATGTTATAATTTTTGTTTCAAACATATACTTGATGTAAATAGAAAAACAGTTTTTTTTTTAAAGTTAAGTCCGTGTTCACTTTAACGTATCATATGCATGTAACTCCATCCCTAATCTTAAAAGAAAATGTTAAAAGTGCTCCTAAAACGTTTCCGACACCCGTCGATAATTAACTGTACCAAAGGTTTTATGTACTACTAAAGTGATCACAAATAACTTAAGCAATCACCACTTGTTTTGTTTAAGTGGTCGGTAATTGTTTGAGTGCTCACAGATAACCAAAGTAAACCTTGCGTAAGTGGCTAATTGTCCTGCTTTTAAAACAAGGGTCATCGCCCTTAGTGCAAATTTGAAAAAAAAGAAGAAAGAAAGATCACTCCCTTAGACAAGTTAATAAGCTTAATGAGTGAAGGCATGCAGTGAGAAGAGATTTGCAAACTAGTTTGCATGCTCTAGTTGAGTCAAGATAAGGTACGATATTTGTTCATCAAGTAACTGCTACAAGTGTCTATACTTTCTTTGATCCGTAAGTATGAGCTGCAACTTTATTTGGCAGTAGGTACAAACTTTTCCAAAATGCCTACTCTGTATGAATCAAGATAAAGTTAATGTCGCTGGTAAATAAATGATGTTTTGGAGTACTAAGTCTCTTTGGCTCAAGCACTGCGCAATACTTTATGCAGATAATGGTTGTAAAACTTGTACTGGCTCTGTGTAGATGACATTCCACAAGAAGGTAAAATATTCCAAGCAAAATAAAATGAAGATTTATCTAAGTATTTGTCACCGTCCCCATCTGTAACCAAAATGCTGTAACCTAACCCAATATTGCTTTTATTTCACGTGCAGTTATCGAAAGGAGAGCTCTAGAATATTGATAGTAAATGCATCACTTGTTAACGCTATTTCACCCTAATACGTCTAGAATAAAATCAATAAGAACTCAGTACAGTTACAAACAGCTGTAAAAGCTGCTGGATTGAACATTGAAATGCATACCGATCATTCTATGTTTAAAGTGTAAACGATAACTTCTCTCATGTGTAGTGTATAATGGGGAAAATAATTCAGTTTATAGTGTTTCGTGTGAAGTGTAAAGATAACTTCGTGTCTTGTGGTACTTTTGTAAAGTGCTAATTTAACTCCGTTTAATTTGTAATGACAAGTATTAAGATTATTACAGAGTGTAAAAGGTCTGGACATGTTGTATTCGTTGACAATTTGTTGTCGGGAAGAATGGATTGTCCCAAATATTATATCTCTAACCAAACATTCAGACACTGCTGGTTTCATGTAATACTGGTTTGTCAGACGTATCAACGAGCCATTATTTGAGATATGGCGGATACACTACTATAAACCTATTATATTTGGGTAAATTTGATCACATCAACCAAAACCAAACATTGCACTCCCAAAGTGGCCATCATTTTTTTCAAAAAAGCAAATGGGCTGGTTTATAATGAGAAAATATAAAGGTCTGTTGACATATAAAACTTAGTGTTGAAACCTCACTCTGTAAATCTTCTTATTCTCAGAGACCATTACCTCGACTTCCCGTACCGCTTCTCCATAACACACTAGTGAGGTACCTTCAGTCGATACGGGCCACCGTTTCTCGAGAACAATATGATAGAACTGAGAATCTTGTACGTGAGTTTGGCAAGACTGGCGGACAAGGAGAGTACCTTCAAGAGAAACTATTGGAGTATGCGGAGTCGGTTACCAACTGGGTGAGTATAGGCTTCAACAACAAATTTCCAGTTATTCCTTACATCTTTTTTAGAATTAACATTTGAAGGGTAACACAAAATGTTTTGACATTCATTCAAGTTTTGGTGTAAGCGAATAGGTTATGTTTAAATTTGCTTTTACATTTTGACAGATGAACGTAGCGTGGTTGTGTAAAAATTCCCCAAATATTTCAATATTTCTTCTTTTGTTTGTATCAAAGTAAAAGTTACTCTGCGATAATATGTTAACTCAACAATGTCGATAAACTTTGAAGAGTATTTTTAAGGCGAAATTGTGAGGCAAGGCAACAAAGAGAGCAAAGTTTTAGAGGATACATTTACTAGTTGTCAAACAAACAGTTGGATTTTTTTTAGTAACAAGAACAACGATAAACGAACAATCGTTCACATTACGTCGTCGTTTTTGTCGTGGCAAAGTTTGTGAAGTCATAACTACTCACAGAACTTGACTTACCCAAAGTGTGTGTTTAAATTAACTTTCATATGTTTGTTAATTTCCCGTGATTAGTCTAACAGATGGTGGCTGAACGACATGTACTTGAAAAATCATCTACCACTTCCACTAAACTCCAACCCCGGGATGGTGTTTCCCAAACAGCACTTCAGAGACGAGGGCCAGAGATTACGGTAAGTACTCTAACACCATATGGAACTGCGAAAAAACATCCAAATTCAAAATGGCGTCCCGTATGGGAAGCCATAAAGAGTTGGTTAATGTTGTAATATTCCACCCAGAAAGTTGGGTTTGAAAATAAATGCAAACAGATTGTAATTAGTTTGTAGTGTGCGTCATGAAGTGTTTACAAATATTTTGTGTAGACTGTGTCAATTAATAACTGAAACGGAGCAAATAATAGTGGCAGCATTTTAAGTGTGGGGTTGGCGTCTATTCTGGGTTAAACCTTCCTTTAAATATTATTTTCTTGTTGTACTTTCTAGCCATTTCTAACTGGCACCAATCACAGTGCATAACAATTTAACATCACAATCTGAATGTTAAAGATCGATTATTCATGTATAAATGTAGATAATAATTATAAATAACAACATAATGATGTTTTATAAACATTTATTTTTTTAAGGTTTGCAGCTAAGCTGATATCTGGAATCTTAGATTACAAAGTCATCATTGATGCGTAAGTCATGACTTCTCCCTTGAACTTTTCTGGTTTAGCAGTAATTTAAAAGTTGTCCCTCAAATTACCATAAAGAAGATCAAATGAGTCTGGGTTCAAATCGAGTTATCTTGAAATAACATTGACTCCGTAAGAGCTAAGCTTAAGTATATTTACATTTGATTAACGTTAATTTTATTAAAATTGGTTACTGGAAAATGCAAGCAAGTCTATTAGATTACTGGAGAACATTTATGTTATTTTGCCCTCTCCGTATACCGGCTCTTAAAGTCATGTATTTACCCCTAAACATGTTGGAACATTTAGGTGCTGCCATCAAATTTTGCACAAATAAAATAACAAAAGAGGAAATCAAAGTGGCTTAATAGGATACAAAAGAATGAAACACAAACACCAACAGCAAGATAGTTTCACAGAAAAAAATAGCTCAACAGCAACAAGCAATTGACAGGGACGATTCTTTAACTTGATACAAATCGAACAACCCTCTCTGACCTGTAGATTTATTTTGCAAGACGTGCTTGAGCCTGTATACCATTATATATTGTGTTGTTCAATTTCCAGATAAATAACAAAAAGTGTTAAAGGTAAAACAAAAATACATCGGGTGAGCTCGTTGACATCGCCAAAAACTACTTCCAAAACAAGATTAAATTAAGCTCCGATTAAAAACAAGTGTTTGTGGCTTAATGTTAATCCTAACCTTTTGAAATTTGAAACTAGATAGAGAGCAAACAGAATCGCTTGACCTAATCGGTCAAAAATAGAACACATTGACAATTACATGTATAGAATAGTTATCTGTTTTCCGAAAAAATATATATTTACTTGTGGAGTACGTGGGATCATGGTTAAAACTCCTCCAAGCGCCTTAAATGTCATAGGTGGATGTTATGTAAAATGTTTATCGCACCAGAACTGTGCCCCGTTTGCGTCAAATGCCATTTTAGCAAATGATTTGATGTGCTATATTTCCTAGTGACCTATAATTATAAAACTTTGCTCAGGTTAACATTGTAATGGAATTGTACGTTAATTTGGACGATCTTGTTTTCTTTAGGCGAGCCCTCCCTGTAGATAGAGTTCGTTACTGTAAACCAGGTCAACCATTGTGTATGGAGCAATATTATCGTCTGTTCTCATCATACCGGGTACCAGGGGAGGTAGCAGATAGCCTGGTTTCACCTACGAGTAGCGTCATGCCTGAACCTGAGCATATCATAGTGGCGTGTAACAATCAGGTACCAGTCAATAAATAAAAATGTTCCCCTGGCCACTTTTTTGGCGCCATACATTAATTCAAATACCAAAAACGGCGTTACTGATACTCCAACTGCAGTTACAAAATGTGCAAATTATTTGTCCACATCCACCTTTTTCAATTGGTTTGGAAAGTCCATGGGCTGATTGAGTGGTTTTTGCAAAGGATACCTGTGCAGTTGACTTTACAAGTAAGCTTAAGTGCAGTGGACACTGGTAATTGTCAAAGACCAGTTTCTCACTTGGTGTATCCCAACATATGTGTAACATAAAAAACCTGTGAAAATTTGAACTCGAACTCGAAAAGAGTAATGAAAGAAAAAGCACTCTTGTTGCAAAAACGTGTGTGCTTTCGGATGCCTAAATGTTTGTTGAAGAAATTGTTGATTTTTTAAAATTTATTTCTATTCCCTTCAGTTTTTTGTACTGGATGTGATAGTGAATTTTAAGCGGTTGAGTGAGCAGGACTTGTTGAGTCAGCTGAAGCGAATCGTAGACGTCTCCGCTGAGAATCCACAGCCTCACGTTCTCGGGCTACTCTCTACCATGGGAAGGGTCGAGTGGGCACATGCACGCAAAAGATTGATCAAAGGTTAGTAAAAACATAGTCCACGAGGGGACGGGGAATTGTAAAAGAGACAATGGTCAACCTCTCACAGTATCATACTGGAGAGTTTCAGTAAATGACAACGTATCCCCCCCCCCCAATACTTATAACAAACGACTACATGACTACCGTTTTTATACGGAGCTCCAGGAGTGCCAACCCACAGATTGAGTTACCGACATAAGTTATCTCATTTTATATGTGGGATGGCACTCCTGGAGTTCCGTAGTTTTATGAACGTGGGTTGTGTACATTTGTTGGAGGCTATTTATAACGGGAAAACTATTTTAACTTGTTTACCATGTGTTTGTTTATCATTTATGTGTAATTTCGATAATTTTGAAGCAGAAGGCCTCAAACCCCAATGTTTTAATGGCCAACCCCTAAACTTCTGCCTTTGAGGGCTTGCGTCAAAATGACGTCATTTGTGGGAAGTTTCTCCATGTTGTTACGAAGCGACTGTACAGAACGGAGCTCCCACAAATACTGATATATGTCACGTGTAACGCCACTGTCATTTAAAGCAAAGCGTAAGATACAAGGTGTGAGTTGACAATGTAATGTGACACACGTTGCTTTATGTTAAAACCTTGGCTTTGGCTTTGGCTAAATCACCCAGTAAATCATATTGTCACCTCTAGGCCGAAGCCGTAGCCATAGCCTGAAAGTCTACCTAAATCACACTGTGGTACAAACTGCGTTTAGGCCAACAAGAACCCCCGTCCCAGTCACACACCTTCCTTGACCGTTCTGTATCCAGGTTAAGTCTCCATACGAGTTGATAGCCTGCCATTTAAAATGGGGTTTCAAATTGCCACGAGGTATTCTACGTAGCATGGGACAATCACCACGCGTTTGTTCCATAATGCCTCAAGCTGTTTATCAGTCGTAATTTATCAATGCATACATCAACGCTATTGTGGACATGGTGAAGTTTTTTGAGTTGGTGAGCCAGTGAACTGCCGACTGCCGACTTCAAAGCCCCCTCGATGTAATGTTATCTACCTTACAGTTTTAAGATCAGTTATATGGTTTAAGTAAAAAAAAAAATAATTAATAAATCTAGTACGACTGACTGCCTTAAACCAACGACTTTCAAACCGCAAATACTTACCCACCTTAAAGGTTAATTAAACTTTCATAGGTTTTGGAAAGCTAAATAATTTCTGACATTTTAATGTGATTATGCAAGCGACGCGCCGTGCAATTAACTGGGCAGTCAGTCGAGTAATTGGGCAATGAGCTAGCCACACTCTGTGAGTTGAAGGGGTTTAGTGGCGACAATTTATCGGAGACATGGCCAATAAAATATATAGAAATTAGGTTCGCGTAATCTGACATTTATATATTTCATTAAAGACCTTTTGATTCATTATTCAAGACTCAGAAAGGGCGCTTGAAGCTTTGAGGTTTTTTTTCTTTCGGTTGCTCTTGGAATTGTTTTATATATAGTTTTTTTGCAGGCATCCTTTTATTCTCCAATGTTTTTTCTTCCCCTCACCTTTGTTTCTTTTCCTTCCTTTTTCATTTTTATTAAACCTTTTTTTTGAGGGAGGGTCATTGATTTATTGATCAAACAGCTCATACGCTTTATTGTGAACAGCGAAAGGCAAAATGCTTCTGAAAGAAATATCGTTTTTTATAAATTATAAAATGTGACAACGCACCAAGACATGAAATTACTAACATTTCTGAAACCCAGACGACGATAACAATATTATTTATCACAACACGTAATCGGACATTGTAATCTTCCGTGGTGTTCACATTTCCCATGAACGTGTCTCGTTGGTAAGGATGCAAAGACACGTACAAAACTCCTCATCTTTTGTCCAATTAATTTATGTTTTTCATGCAATATGATGTTTTGACGATGGAGAAATACACAGGCATAAGACATTCTTTACGGTAACATTTCAATTTGACAGAGCTGTTTAAAGCAGTAACTGACGATGAACAACGAAAACGCACATAAAATGAAGTTTTTTTTCCCCCCAGTCAGCATTGTCATACGTTTCGTTTACAATATGTAAGACTTTGCTTTAAAGGCAGTGGACACTATTGGTAATTACTCAAAATAATTATTAGCATAAAACCTTACTTGGTAACGAGTAATGGGGAGAGGTTGATAGTATAAAACATTGTGAGAAACGGCTCCCTCTGAAGTGGAGTAGTTTTCGAGAGAGAAGTAATTTTCCACGAATTTGATTTCGAGACCTCAGATTTAGAACTTGAGGTCTCGAAATCAACCATCTAAACGCACACAACTTCGTGTGACAAGGGTGTTTTTTCTTTCATTATTATCTCGCAACTTCGATGACCGATTGAGCTCAAATTTTTATGCATATGTTTAGATTAGCAAGTGAGAAGACTGATCTTTGACAATTACCAATAGTGTCCAGTGTCTTTAAAGATCCGATTAAAGATAAGTCAAGTTCCGAAGGTAAAACAAATAATGGTGATATAAATCTTCTAATCATAAAAGCCACCAATGCCAAAACAAGAAAGAGCTTTAGATCGAGGGAGCAAGAAGACAAATGGGTAAAATTATTGTAATTTTGTTACATGACGTATTCAATTCAATTCAATTCAAAAAACGTTATCAATCCTGAACATGCAATTACACATAGGCCTACTACCAAGGAAGTGAACAGTCAGTTTCTGCATAATGATTTCATAATAACTTGATATCATCAGTTAAGTGTTTGTAAATAAGTAAGGGGCTAGAATATCTGCTCCCAAATGCAAACACGCAAGGTGTTGAGTGAAACCTAATACCCCGTGATATCGTGCAAAACGTTAATAGACATTACGGTAGCGTAGGAATCATTTACAGTGATGACGTCAGATATTTGCTATGGGCTTATCCCTGCGTGTAATGGCAACCACATATAGAACTTGATGGCGGGTTATTTGTCCACTCATTAATTTATATGAATCTTGTGATAGTTTTGCTCTTGACTTCATCAGAGTTATGAGCAAAGCAGTTCGTGTAGACCGTTGCAAATGAAGTAGCATACGGCACCCTTCATGTACGATTTAAGTCATCGAGCGCGTCAAAATTTGACAGCCAATTACACCTTAATTACGACATTCAACATTTGGCACGCGACTTCTTTGTCCATACATTATTAGAACATAAATTCAGTGTAAAGCCATGTTGACGAAATAAGAATCTGTACGAGTGAGCAACAATATGTTTATTATGAAGGTGTCTTTAGTAATGCGCGGGGTCCGAATTTGCGGCTATGGCTTCGACTGGATCACTGTGTCATCCTGCGTTGAAGTATAACAGTCTTAGCAGCAGCTATAGCCAAAGCCGTAGCCATTATTTTGGATACGGCCCTTGTTATTTTACCATAACTTAAAAGTCAATCAAACAGGCATAAATCCCATTTGAGGGTGGGGTCGTCTAAGTCGCATTGACCATCCAACCCACCAAGCATACAATTAATTAGTAGAAGACAATCTTTCAAAAAGCCGCAAACAGTCAACCTATAAATGATATTTCTTCTTTGGACTTGGACATATCTAGGACGCGGGATCGTTCCCAAAACCCCAGCACCAAATACAAATCACAATATGTATCTCTCCTTCTGTCATCGCACCCACTATCCCAAGCACACCGCCTCCCCCACTGATTGAATGTGCCTTAAGCAACCAATATATTATAGGATTCGTATCAGGCCCGGAAGTTGCAACTATTAATCAACTCTGGCAGTGATAGCTTAGAATCGCACGATGGCTCCTTCTCAAACTCTGATGCCTTTTCCTTCTACGAAACCGAGAGAGGGAAGCCGAGAGAGAGAAATTGAAGTCGCAGTGCTGATGTATTTGCAATTACATTGGAAAGACAAATATATACAGGATTTCTCCAGACCAATGTATATGGCGATCTGTGGAAAGACGTCACACGTCACCGCGACATTTTCCGTGAATTTTGACATTGTTAATTTGCCTCCGTCCGTAATTTGTCAGTTTTTTTTATTGTTAAACATTTCCTTCTAATTATTGACCATATTCAAAGGCTGCAGAGAAGCCGTGGCGTTGGTCTGTATACCCGGCTCTGGTCATTGGCAAAACAAAATCTTACAATATTATAACTTCTGTTCTTTCTTCATTCCTACACATCCTTACAGTTTCCACCAACCGAGATTCGTTGGACATGATCGAGAGGTGTATTTTTGTACTTTGTCTTGATGCAAATATGGGAAACCCCCCTGCTGAAGTGGGTAAGCCCATAGATGCTGATGATGAACCATTAGCTCATCAGATGCTTCATGGTGGTGGGACAGCTCTAAATAGTGGAAACAGGTGGTTTGACAAAACTATGCAGGTGGGTGTGAAATCAATTAATCAGTCCTTCAAGTACACTTTAATGTTTATCATCAGTTGACCAATATTGTTGGCAAATCCGTATAAAAACAGGTTTACCATAACCCCGCCCCTTCCTAACATAACAAGGTTGCGAAAGTGCCGTTTTGTTGTGTATTGTTTAAAAGATTTAAACTATCAAACGGCCCCCAAAACAAAGGAATACGTTCCCTTTAAGTGCTAGAGTCTGGAAAGTAATATTAGACACCCCCACATCCCCAACGGAAGCTTCTCCCCACCCATTCCATTTTACTCTCGCTATAATAGACAGAGTGAAAAAATAACTCAATTTCACAAATCAAAACAAAATTCATGGTATGCCTTTTAACGAGTGATATTATAAAAACAACATTTTCCACAAAAGGCTACCTCGAAACTAGAAGTGCATTGTGACGGTCCATTGAAACAAAACAAAAAAACTCACCCTTTTTCAACCATAGCGTTATCAAATAAGTGCCCTAAAAATAGCCAGGGGCAATTCGACTTGTTACAACCTCAAATTCAGTTATCTCTTTTCGTGTATCAGGGAGAGTTTGACGTCGACCCCGGAGTGAGCCTCATTTCGTTTTTGCTCCTGTATAATAAATTCCTTAAATTCAGTTACTTTCCCCAACCCCGGAAAACTGCTGTTCCGTCCAGGTTGATAATTCGCTCAAATCAAGAGTGATTTGTACATCTTTTGGTCAGGCTCTCCCCGTAATATTTTAATCAGCTTTACATTGAAACGTTCGATGAAGGATTGAGTCACTTTTCTTTCAATGGAATTGACAATTGTGTTGACTTTATTTTTCCCAAGTAATGACCTACGGCTAGATTCTGTACTTTCGGATAAAAATAAATTCTTCATGGAATTCAGAATAAATGTTTAATGACGACAAAGAAACTTATGACGTTTAAAGCGTCACGTGACCACTGCCTGGACAGTCTCATTGAAACTATACGTTTAAATATTTAAACCTTTCTTAGCTATTATGCTAATTTTGATTAATTTACATACGTTTATTTTGCATAGTTTATCATCGGAGATGACGGGACGTGTGGACTCAATTACGAACACTCGCCGTCAGAGGGCGTAGCTGTCGTCCAGCTAGTGGAACATCTGCTCAGATATATGTAGGTCTATGAATTATTAATTTGTTTGGCAGTTGCTCATTTTAATACTTATTGGTTGGAATAATAGCATGTGTTGCATACTTGAATAAATGAGTCGAGCTATTTGAATATTTGCTAATTGATCATGTTCCCTTGACCTAAACATGTGTACCCTTTCAGAGAGGATGGCTTAAGCACAACATATAGCTAAGCCTATAAAAGTAACGTTTACCAGAATAATGGTTTCTAGTCACAAGTACAATTTGCGACTGGTATCCTGTTCATTCCTGCTTAGCAGAAATGTTAAGCAAATGTATTTGTTTCTAACTATTCTTGTTTAATCTTCCATTTGTGTAGTGATTCTGAGACGCATAAGCGAAAGTTGACGAGAGCTCAGTCGATATGTGAGCTTCCTTGCCCAAGAGTTCTCAGATGGAAACTCTCTGAAGAATCAATCCAAGATATTGAGACGGCTAGAATACGAATGGATAGGTAAACAGTTTAAATGAAATTTCTCTCAACGAAAAGACAGACCAGCTTCTCTAAACGGCTATTCCATGTTATAGATATGTAAGATCTTGTAGACATTGTCACAACACGAAGCTCTTTTGCCCAATTTACAAACAGCGTGAAATTTCCCTAACCTCAAACTGTTTTCTATAATGTAGCACCAACCAGTTAGCACAAAAGCATCAAAGATGTACATGATTATAACGAGCCTAGGCTACATCTAGGCCAGTGTTTAGGTTTATGTTTTCGGAACTATAGTTCACTGAGGTTTGAGCTATTATTTACTATAGGCTCGGTTACAATTTGTGGCTACATTAATGTCTTATGGTTTGGGTTATACAGTGGGCTCAATGGTGCTGCCCTGAGATTCGGGCTACATTAGGTTCGGAGCTATACATGTACCACACATCATACAGTTCTACGTCGATGCTCCAACTCCTTTTATGGAATAATTAGAGGACATACCACCTTGTTAATACACTGTTTATTATTTTCTCTCAACAGACACGTTGGTGATTTCGATCTAAAGCTCCACAGGTACACAAAGTTCGGCAAAGGCTTTCCTAAATCACAGAACATGAGCCCAGACGCCTTCATCCAGATCGCACTTCAGTTCACTTATTACAGGTAAAGACTTGAGTCACTTGAAACATTCCCGCCCCCCCCCCCCAAAAAAAAAAGAAAAAAAAAAAAGAAAAAAAAAAAAAAGAAGAAGTACATTTCCATAATCAGTACATGTGGCGGATACTAAGTTGCAATAGAAAAGTGTTGTGCCTTATGTTATGCAATTATTATCAGCTCTACCAGTGTTTTTTAATACGTGGAACCAAAGCCAAACAAGAAGACTCTCATCTTTGCCAGAATAACCACAATATGGGTTTCTTTTTATTTACCGTCTGAGTGATTCCACTGACTTTGTTGGAGAGGAGCAATGTCAACAGGGGATAACAATGGCTGGTTTAGTTTTTACAGCATGTATGTGGAGCTTAACACTGCACGATTTGCATTAAATACAGTCACATTGTGGTCGGTTTCTGTTTTCAGGATCTATGGTCACCTGACGTCAACGTACGAGAGCGCCTCCACTCGGCGGTTCCAGGAAGGTAGAGTGGATAACATCCGGGCCGCTACGGTTGAAGCACTGGAGTTTGCACGATCGATGGTCGGGGATCGAGTTGCAACGGTAGGTAATCTGTCAGACGGGGGAAACTTCCTATGGGATCTGAGAGTGGTCAGGTTGATGGGTCCCTTTCAACTAAAGGGCATTGAAATCAACATGAGGGCAACTATTTAGGCTTTAATGGTAATATATATACACACTATACTTGAATAAACTTGCACGAATTATTTCCTTCAAATCTTACGCCTTTCGCAACCCTTGCGCCACCCTGTGTCACCACTGCTCCTCGAACACCCTGTCCAGCCACCCCTCGCCTTAGCGAGAGTCTGGACCACAATGCTTGGAAAATAAGGTGGACATAAATCTAAACCGAATGACTTTTATATCAACTGATGATTACGGAAGCAAAAGTCTTTTCAAACCAGTGATTTTTTTATTTATATATTTACAATTAGGCGGCTTATTCAAGGTGGTCTTCTTTACTAGCGCCCTCTATTGACCATTTTGTTTGTTTATAACAGCAGTTTTGTCCACACGTTATTGATGACGATTTGTTTCGAATGACAATCTTTTTTTGCAGTCTTTAATTGCAGTTCAAAAAAAATTGATTTGTGAACCGATTTGTGCTGAATAAGAAAAATTAAATCTAAATTTGATTTTTTTTTTAATCAATTTTTCTTTGAAGGAAGCAGAGAAGATGGAATTGCTCCGAGCTGCGATTCAACAACAAACAGATATATGCATTATGGTAAGATTCGATTTATAACCATTTCATTTCAAGTTCTTATTCTAGTTTCATGCCCTATTAATTTCCACAACAATATCATTTTATTTGTTTTCCTGATTGAAACTTTTATCACAACCTTTACAGAATATAACAGGGCAGGGTTTTGACTGCCACCTTCTGGGACTTCGCGAACTCGCGCGAGAATTGGGAGAGCCGATTCCGGATATTTTTTCAGATGAATCTTACCACCACAGTAACTACTTCAACTTGAGCACAAGTCAGGTGAGTCAGAACTTTACTGCAATGCAAAGGTCGTGGGTTTCAATCCCACCCATTTGTTTTCTCTCCACAGAACTCGGGAAAGTAGTGAGTATAGTTCATATTATAACACATCGGTATGGTAGACTTAAAAATGTTGTTTATATCTCTCACCAATGTTGCATATATAGGTCTACCCTTTATCAATTGACTCATTAGTGGCATTGGCATTTTCTATTCTGCTAGGTACTCACTAAGTTAGACACCTTCATGTGTTATGGAGCCGTGGTACCAGACGGATACGGTGCTGCGTATAACCCACATGAGGACTACATCTTATTCGCTATCGCATCATGGAAGAGTTGCCCGACTACATCATCTGAAGTGTTCCGGGATAAGCTTTTCAAGAGCTTGAATGACATGCGCGCACTTTGTAAAAGGGCATCCACATTGAATAATAATCACATTGTGAAGTAAACATTTAGTGATTACAACTGTGGATGGTACAGCATTTTGATTTGCAATAAATAATAGCGGGTTTTATTTCAGCGACGTTGGGTTTTAGTTGACTACAAGACCAACATTAAAAACATACAAATACTAACGTGAATAACTATTTCAAAGAGAGGACTCAGCCACTTCCCTCATAACACCCGTCCCATCTCCTACACTAACACGAAAATCGTCAAAGCATTGCTTTTCTTTTATTTCAAATCGCTCTAAGCTTGCTGCATAAAAAATGCCCTAATTTGTCAACTCCTGGATTTTCGAAGCCCTTGTTAGAATTGAGCGTAGCGCCCCCTGTTGATGTAATTTTACAATCTATTATTTCATACATAATCAGATACATTGCATTGGTGGTCAAGGAGCCCGCAAAGAACATGAAGAAAATCATGCCATCAACTTCAACTTTGAACATTATTTTAACCCATTAAAATGTCGTCAAAATGCTGTACCTTCCCTTATAGAAAGAGAAAATTATACCAAATTTGAAATGCAGTTGATATTGTTTAAGACCAGTGCGAACCCACAATGGCAATCAAGTTTCTGCCGCAAGAAAATCGAAGAGATGGATCGCACATGACGTCATTGACCACCATCTTTGATGAAAAACAATAGACCTTATGCATTGACGTCACCCAGCGGCCATCTTAGTGGAAAAACGGTGATGAAACAATCAAAACACACAGATTTGTACGCGCGGCGCACAGGATTGACCAATGAACAACCTCCTTTTGTGCATAAGGTCTATAGAAGGTGCACGCATGTACGCGCTGCGCACGACTCTCAGCCAATGATGCAGCTCTTCAGTGGTGCACGGTACATTAAATTGGCGGTCAATGCAAAGGGTCTAAAATTATAACACGTTGTGGAGTTGTGCCCCACAAGACCAATACAAAATACATGTACTTTAAAGATGTAGACCGTTACCATGGAAATGCTGTGAAATAACTGTTGAAGGATATGATACATTATGCAAATTAGTTTGTAGGTTTAGGTTCCAAATAACGTGCGATGTATGAGCGAGAGAAGAGAGTGTGTGTTTGTGTTGGGGGGGGGGGGGGCTGATTACAACTTAGCCCTCCTGGAGGTGTGACGCTGTTTCTGGAAGTATTTGGGAAGTAGTTCATGATGCGACTATCACTTTGCTAAGATTTCAGATGTATCGCTCCAACATGGGTGATAAGGTTGCCCCATGATCCAACAGAATGGGGCGTGAAGTGTCCATTGTTAGGGATTTGAGAAGGTGCCCTCAATTATACAATTAGGAATTCCATCCCTGTTCCTTTTTGTTTTTGTTTTATCTTCAAAATGTAATCAATGTGTCCCTCACAACATCACATCTGGTCACGATTCAGCGGGGCCGGTTGGTAAGGGGGTCTGGCGCGTATGTCACAGTGAAGTTATAACCCATCAACTCAAACCGCTGTTTCTTTAATTCCCTCTCATTTGAGTTATATTTACTTTGAGGTTTAAATTGTAACAGGGGAAAAAAGGTATTGATAAGAATAATTAATTGTTTTGTCAGCTTTGGTTCAGTTTCATTAAGTTTTGACCATTTTGCTTCCACTATACAATTAACGGTACTTTTTGATGAACTTCTGATCGGAAGTGATTGTTTGTTTTTATAATTCTCTTTAAAAAAAGACAATTATTCTAAGGATCGTCTTCTACCCTTTGTTTTCAATGAGTTATGTGATCCTTTTTTACTCAGAGAGGTAATTTTTGACTATAAATTGATATACAATGTTAATTGTGTGTGAGAAGGGGAAAGAGTTTTGATGTGAACTATTATGTATGACGTTTAGGTATTTCCCGATCAAGTGGTAGAGGGCGCTCTGCACAAAGCTCTATCGCTGTAAAGTTAACTGTTTTGAAGACAGTATACAGAACTGGGCAGCAAAATCTGCTAAGGATTTATGTATTGAACCAAGACTACGTGTGTAATAGTTATTATTATATTATATTGGGCATAGAGGTGTTGCGGCTTGTTTTAATTTCTTTAGGGCTGATACAAATTAAAACCCAGAGATTCCTGAGAAATTTGAAAAGAGTTATACAAAGTAAATCAACATTTTAAATCGCTTTGGCGCAATAATTGTGAATACAGAGATGTCTATAACAAATATTTATTGTAGAATTAATTAATTAACTATTTATAATAATTACTAAAAGCGTGTACCATAATTTATTTATTAAATTTAGGAGCGAAATTATTAACTAGAGTTTTATCCCAAAAAGAATTTATAATAAATATTGTTAACTGAATCAGTACAACATGTATTTTATCATCTTCGTCTGAATAACTGTATTAATCCAATAACATGGATTAGTTTGATTACTTTGTAAAGAACAGTTGTTATGCAATAATAATAAATAAATGTAACAACCTAATCAAGTTTGATTTAATTTGTTGTAAGTATTAAAATAAATTCTAAACCCACTGACCAACGTGAACCATGCTTTGTGTTTTTTGGTTAGCCCTTGCACGTACTTGGTGGGGTGTTTGTTTGTTTTGTGTCTTTGTTTGTTTTTTTACCAAAAGGACAACTTTTAATTGGATGCAGAAGTTGCGTTTTGGAAGACAGTAATGAGTTCCGCGGATTTTTTATTATTTGATTGTTTGTTAATTTTTTTATTTGCTTATTTAATATCATTTTTCCCCTAAAATTTATTTTGTTTGATAATTTAGTTATTATATAATATTGATGTATAATTTTTTTTTGGGAATGTATTTATTTTCACATGGGGGTTTAGTTTAAACATTGCTCTCGTTTGAAATGACATTACAAAAGCTGAACAAATCAAAAAGGCACCTCTGATGTGTGTTGAGGGACTCCTTAGAAAATAACCACAACAATACACATTTAAAAAAATAATTAATGGCTTGACGTTAAGGCCCTTTTCGAAGCCACGGCTTCGGGTCTGGATTCGGCTCCGGCGGCTAGCTTGGTCCCGCGGTTGAATAGTGCACGTGCTTTGCGTACACGCTCAGTGCTTCAGACGAGAGAACGGAGCCTGAAGCCTAAGCAAAAGCCGAAGCCGTGGTTTCGAAAGGAGCCTAAATTGACAGCAATACAATGCTGGTGATACGACGAAACCAGCCAAGTAGAAAGAAATACAAAGAGGGAGAAATGCTCTTAAAGACGTAGTGCTATACATGGATGGATATTCACAAAGGAACAGTGGTGGTGTAGATGGGAGAGGCTGGGTACGGTTTGACTACGATGAGCAGGAACACGAGGACAAACAAAATAGTTTGCATCCCCGTCCAATCTGTCAGAGTTTTATATT
This sequence comes from Asterias amurensis, assembly GCF_032118995.1. Taxonomy (NCBI): domain Eukaryota; kingdom Metazoa; phylum Echinodermata; class Asteroidea; order Forcipulatida; family Asteriidae; genus Asterias; species Asterias amurensis. The sequence goes on along the minus strand of NC_092668.1, from coordinate 461,817 downwards.
ATTTGTTCGTATTGACAAGAATTGTTCATGTTTATTTTGTTGTCTTTTAGCTTTCGAGAAAGACTCTGATAGAGTCGAAATATTAGGTCATTAATTTGACTACGATGAGCAGGAACACGAGGACAAACAAAATAGTTTGCATCCCCGTCCAATCTGTCAGAGTTTTATATTATTTGTTCGTATTGACAAGAATTGTTCATGTTTATTTTGTTGTCTTTTAGCTTTCGAGAAAGACTCTGATAGAGTCGAAATATTAGGCCATTAATTTATTTTTGCATTTTAAAAGAAAATCGATTTTGTTTTTGCTGGTGGGTGGTTTTAAACATGACACAGTTGGGAAAAATTATCTGTACGAGTCCTCATCAGTTTCCCCGTTACGACCCAGTGCGCACGGGATAAAGTTTTACAAGAAATGGTTAATGTTTAATGTGTTGTCTATCTGATATAGTCGACAATATAGGCAATTAATTAACTTTAATTTGCATTAAAAAGAAAATCGATTTTGTTTTTGCTGGCGGGTAGGTTGTTTAAACCTCAACAAAAATAAAAATGGGAAAGATCCGCACGAATCCTCAGTTTCCGTGTCACAACCCAGTGCGCAGGGGCCAAAGTTCAAGGCAATTAACTATAGCACATTACTGCCTACTACAGTAAACCAGGTTGCATAGCTTGATAGCTCTCATAACACCGAGATACTGGTTGGGAAAGTAGCGTAAATTGCAATGGCTGTCACCCGTCGGACGGCGCTCCTTGTCGGTTGGATGTGCCTGGTTCTCTGCCAAATTACAGGTAACTATTGGGTAGATTTTAGCTGATTATACCATAATTGTTGTTGTAATGCTTTTTAAAGCCCACAATCTACACATGCAGCATGTTTGTGTGTGTCAGAGATCACTTTAATGGTTGGTTTATATACTATATTATTATTATTAACACAACAACAACAATATAGAAATGTAAACACTACAACTGGTTGGACTTTGTCCTAATGATAGTAAACACAAACCCAAATGTGGGTCACTCAAATGTGTAATCAGAAATCCTATGTAGACGTTGTCGGAAGCCGAGTTCGACACATTGCTTCACTCCTCCGAGTAAACATTAAGAAATGTTTTACGAATGTCTTCAACGTAATCGTTTATAATAAATTTAACTTTCGAGGAGTTGTAACAGGTATTTGTTTGCTGCAAAAAGACATCCCTTGTATTTTGCTAAAAGAAGACGGTGTATGGGGGGGGGGGGGGCACCCGAAAACAAGAAGAGACACAACACAAACACAAAGGGAGGCGTGGTCCTATTATAAAGGGTCAGATTGTCTCAACGTTATGTTTCATGTGCATTAATTGCATTCACTCTTAATTTCTTTTCTCAGTCGCCGCACCCGTGAGCTCCAATATTCTGATACAGAATGTGTTGAATGCACTGCGGGCACAGGTTAGATCTCAGATTAGTCTGCCCCGCTGTTATCCCATTTCTCTCTTTCTCTCTCTTCTTATTCATCTTATAAATTGTTCTTACTGTTGAGAACAACAAGGTTTTGCCTATAAATAATTCTTGATACAAAGTCGTGCCTTAAGCGCGGTGACCGTCGCAAGCACCCCTGCAGTTTAGTGCGCACTGCCCAATCAATGCAAGGGTTGTTTGCCCCACTAAAACCATTTTATTTAATATCCGGCAAATATTAAAGTACGCCATTATATAACCGATTACCTATACCAATAATTAATTTACAAGAAACCAACAGCTCTCCTCTAAATTTAATAATATTCATTACTTACTGTATGGTGTTTCATAATAGAGTCGAGCAGATACATTTCATTGAAGTTAACTAGACTGCATTCAGAATTATGGAGATCAATAAATCATGAGTGAAGTGGTGAGAATGGATGGTTTTGCCTATAAATTATTTACTTGATATTCTTTTTAATTCAGTATGAGTCGGTGAATCAGGTTATTATTGTATTTGTTGACACAATCCAGTTGTCTATAAATAATTTCATGCTTGCAAAAAACTACTGTAGCAGTGACTTGGTAGAATTTGATTGAATGGTCATTTGCTTCCCAAAGTGTTTACACTTTTGTAACATCGTCGTAGAACAAAAATATTTACAAAATAGGGAGACCGCCAAAACAGGGCTGGTATATAGCTTAGTTGGTAGATCGGTGGCACGTTCATCCGGAGGTCGTTGGTTCCCCACTCTAGTCAATTCTTTGTTCAACCCCCAAAGTAATAGATTTTCGATAGTAGCATAATTTTCCCTGTCGCCTTTCCATAAAGACTGGAACGAGTGTTCGTGCAAGATGTGTCTTACAAGTGAACTCTGACCTTGCAGATGACGTCAAAGTAAATAACCAAGTCAGTGGGACACTTGACTTCGAACAGTCGGTAAGTTGACATCAAAATATACACCCAAAGTAAAACACGGTTTATTGTGCCATTGGTTTTACAAGTCATCATTATTGCATCGATTCTCGAAAGAGTTCCCCTATAACGATACAGCAAACTCTCAGGAAAATATACCTGAAATTCATACCACTTCATCCAGTAAATAACTGGTTTGAGGGTAAGTTTATATCAATGCTGCCATAAATCGCAATAATTCCGAATGAATCATACATGTTTTAATACAAATGGCAGTCGTGAACATTTTACAAATTATAGTGATAACAAGGTGAACTTATAAACAAAATAGCAACATCTTGGTCCGGGCTGAAGCAAGAGCCTTTGTTCCCAGCCTGGGGGCGGGCGGACAGACAAAAGATGACATACCCGACAAGACAGCACATAGTTTTGTCATTGAAATAAATTAGTGTCCAAATTGAGAGTTCAACGAACCATGCTTTGTATTGCTATACGTTTTTAGAATAAAATATAACCCAGCATATTGTAATAAAGCGTACTTTCTCTGTACTACGTTCAAAGGCGCACCGGTCCAGGTCAATCAAATAATTCTCAGATATGCTCAAATGCCAATCTGAAAAGATGTGTTTTCTTAGAAACAGTTTTGGAAGTGAGAAAATGTCATAATAATATTTTAGTATTATAAGTGTAAATGATTTGCTTTCCTCAGTCATTAGGTGGTACTCTGCGGGTATCCGGCACTGTGTCTGGTATAGACCCAACCAGTGCTGATCTTCACGGGTTCCACGTCCATTCATCCAGTGATATGAGTAACGGATGTACGTCAACAGGAGGGCATTTCAATCCGTTTGGTAAAAACCACGGGGCACCTAGTGACGAAGAGAGGTTTGTTTTTGTGTTTGTATCTTCAGATCTTTCTTTGGATTTTAATTTTGGCTTTGTTCAATTCCTTCAAACCGTTGAACGGCAAACTAAAATGAATAACCTGGTCTTCTCCTACGCTTTGAATTAATCAAACATTTACATTGTGTGAAATAGTGCAAATTTCACTCATGTCCAAGTGGTGTTAGTTTCGCTCTTTTGAGAGTGAAAGTCAGTCTGTTTCACTCTTTTGAGAGTGAACGTCAGTCTGTTTCACTCTTTTGAGAGTGAAAGTCAGTCTGTTTCACTCTTTTGAGAGTGAGAGTCAGTCTGTTTCACTCTTTTGAGAGTGAGAGTCAGTCTGTTTCACTCTTTTGAGAGTGAGAGTCAGTCTGTTTCACTCTTTTGAGAGTGAGAGTCGGTCTGTTTCACTCTTTTGAGAGTGAGAGTCAGTCTGTTTCACTCTTTTGAGAGTGAACGTCAGTCTGTTTCACTCTTTTGAGAGTGAGAGTCAGTCTGTTTCACTCTTTGAGAGAGAAATTGAAACGAGTTGACCCGTCTTTCTCTCTTAAAAGAGTTGTCCGCCGATGGGCTCTTTGCAATAGTGATGACGGACAAAACGAGTGTTTTTTCACGCATTTTACTCTATGGAAGTAGGACGCTCCAGGTATCATAAACGACGACCGACGTGTCGCCACGCCGTTCACTTCCTGCTTGCCGTAACATTTACGGTACGGTTAAAGGTAAAGGTTTTTACGTCTACCGTTATTAACGTTCAAGCTACATCATTGAAATACCTTGCTGTGGTGTATTAATACGTTTCGACTGCATGCAGTAGTTTTTAATTAATGTCATTAACCCTTGAATAATGTGTCTTTATCTTGATGTTTAGGCATGTTGGTGACTTTGGCAATGTTTACCAATATCAAGGCAATGTGGATGTCTCTATACAAGATCACTTGGCGTCTTTGGTCGGAGACAACTCTATTATCGGAAAAGCCATCGTGGTATGTCAATTTCAATTAATTAATTATTATATCAAAACTTTCGAAATACTTACCAAAAGACTAAAATTGAACGCTTTAAGCATTATCGCCTCAAGAAACTTGTGAAATTCACGACACGTACAAAAAGGCAATTATTTTTTATAGTATAATAAGCAATAACAGAAACTTGTTTTATTAATTTTAGTATTTCTCTAGCATTCAAAAGGGAAACATTGCTCACGGAGTATTCGAAAAAAAACAACATAATGAGCTGTGTATTATGTGTTGCCTCACAATAATATTGACTCGGCCTTCTATTGATTGAACCAATACCTTCTGTTTCTTGCATGTTCTCCTTGTTCTCCTTTGGAGACCCTCAGTGGCCCTTCGGTCCTTTTTTATTAAGTGGAGCGAGTTATCTTAAAAGAAGACATTATTATCATAAGATGTGAGATGTGTGATTAGTGGAACTATACGGACAGTGTGACACAAGTACTATACAATACGAATACCCCCCTCTGTCCACTACCTAAAGAAGATGGAAGATCATCGCAGGGGGTCACGTCAGTGCAAACGATAAACTGATTGATTCCCTAATTGCAAAAATCTCTGATTCTTTTTTTTTCAATGCAGTTACACAAAGAGAGAGATGATCTTGGCACAGGTGGTTACTCCGATAGTTTGACTACTGGACACGCTGGAGCTCGTCTTGCTTGCTGTGAGATCGTCGCGGTCTAATCAGCTTGCTGTCCGAGATCGCCGGGATTTAATCAATTACTATTCAAGGATACCCCATTCTTTATTCACAGTGGACAGAGGTATTCGTATTGTATTCATCTCAGTATTCAAACTATATTATTATGTATTGAAAGATTAATTATATCCACGTTCTCTAATTTTAAGTGAGGACTTGGTTTTAGAATTGCATAACCTAAGTAAATTATAATGGGCTCAAACCCGATAACGAAATAAGGAATAATATATATTGGTGCTTATAATAATCACTTTTTGGTGTAGGGTAATTATTTGGAGGAATAACTATTAAGATCTCAATTACATTTTTGAATGACCAATTATTTGAATTATTGACGTAGAATAATATTTCTATGTCATTATTTGCATTCAAATTATTGGGAGTTTTCAGTTTAGAATAATGTTTGGGTGGGGGCTCGTTTTTCCCTTCTTTTTTCCCTCTAGAAATATCCAAGATAACTTTTATTATTCTCTCTTCTTGCAGATGCAGTTGATTAAACAGTTATTAAAATGTATCTAATAATAGCCAGATGTCATCAATAATCCTTTATTGATTTTCTCGTGTGATTATAACACCGTTCTCAGCAGCAAAACTCGTCACAACGTAGTTATTATGGTTAGTTGACATTAAAACACACAAAGCTAACTGTAGTGTATTTCATTTTTGTTAACATTTATGGCAGAATTATAGCTCTTTGGTGCTTTGCATGTTGGTGGAAGGGGAAATCGTGGGTGATAATTATGTTTTAATTTTATCAGTTTTCGGAATCAATAAATCTATACATCTGATAACGATTTTCAATCCGATAACAGTAAACACCTTTTATTATAATTATTTATTCACCCGTGTGTCTTAACGAATTTTTATTTTTCATTACCTTTGTTGATTTTACTTTTAATTAGCTCTATTGACAAAGACAAACAAAATGAAGAATACAAAATCAAATTCATAATAAATTTTATTTAGTATATAATTCGTTCAAACGTTTCAAATTGGAATTCATAATGCGTTTTGTAAAAACAATGTATCTACCCGCAGCAACAAAAACGCATTAGAAGATAACAAAAGCATAGCGCCCCCTCCCTGACAAGATAAACAATAGAAGAGGCATATAAGAAACCCCAATATAAATCGATGTTGTGGTGAGGACAATAGCCTCCCGCCTGCTGCCTGCTGCCTGCTGCCTGCAGCATGCACTGATGTTACTACAAAATCACGCTCAGCCCCCGCCCGGATCCATTACAGCGCCCTCTGTTGAGAAAACAGTCAACTTTGTTTGTTGCCAAGTTACACACATAATAATTCGCCGTAGCACGTCAGAGTTGTAATCACAACAGATTTCCAGCTCAACTTTTACACTGATGCCCGATGACAACATTTCTCTTTAGCAGCTTCCAACCTATTGCTTTAAACGTGAGTTATTTTGATAAGTCTTGATTCCTTGATGTGTTGGTGTGTGACTTCTTTTTTTAAAAGTACGTTACCATTGGGTTTCACTTGATGATATTGATAGGGGATTTGTTCGTTTCAAGACGTCAACAACACGACAAAATGGGTCAACTCGACCGATCTAAAGTTAGACTTAGAAATAACTCATGTGGGGGATGATGGGGTTTGGAACAGTTGAGTTTTGTTGCAGGCGTAAAGCTCTTACAAAAACAGAATATCATGTCTTCATGATTTTAACGGAATATTGATTGAGCCATTAAATTTATGTATTCTCAGTCAGAGTCAGAGAGTCCCGAGTCCATCCATCCATGAAATGAATCCACGATTCATCCAATTTTAGTTACCGAGGGTAGGCTAATATAATATTATAATAATAATAAATACAAATATAAATATTTAATAGCAGTACAGTAGATTTGCGGGTACAACATACATGTTTAACTTTTTTTTTTTAGGGAGTGTTGGCTCAGAAAAGAGCCAGTTTCAAAGCTGGTTTCAGAGCCAACACCCTCTCAAAAAAGATTTTACACAGTATGGTTGTAAACTTGTTGTAGAATGTAGTAGGCCTACCCGCAAATCCTAGTTTACTAAGCTATGTATTAATTAGCCTATGTCTTTATTTATGTTTATTATTCTCCACACCATCACCACACAAAGCTTCAAACACCATTTACAACTTAACCAAGTTTATATTAATTTATAATAAATAAATATATTTTATATTTACCTCTCTGATCTGAAATTGAGAATCTGACCTTTCCTCGTTCATTTACCAGCATTTCACCTCTACTCTAGTCTCTACAAACAATAAACATTGAATGTTAATTTTTTTTTTTTTTTTTTTGGGGGGGGGGGGCGGTGGGCGTGGTAATAAGTTTGCTAATTTGCTTGTAAATGATTTCATTCTCCAGATTAATTCAAAAAAGAATAACACCCAACCACTTCCACCATGCCTGTCCCACTGGTTGAGGGAATCGAAGACCACATCAGAAAGTTTATGCTTTCTAAACGGGTCCGTGTCGCAGAATTCTTCAAAGATTTTGACAATTTGAGAAGTGGATGTGTTACAAGTGAGTACAAAAAATAGGTGCTTTGATTGCTTTGAATGATTGTCTAAAGTAAAGTAATTTTGTACACAATACCTCCCAAGGTTATTAATCCTAGCCTGGGCTGCCGGGCATGCCCTTTTCCCGAATGTAGAGTCGGTCATGAGAAATTTCTCATGACAGAAGATGATTGGAGGATGATTTTTTAAATAAGATCAACTACAAATATAAAGATGAATAGAAGACTTGCGGGTACAACCATGGGTAAAATCTCTTTTGAAGGAGTGTTGGCTCTGAAAAGAGCCGGTTTGGTCTTGACGTTTCAAACATTATACTCTGCTCGTCTTCAGAAGAAATTTTAAATGTCAAGATAACCGCAGAGTACTCCCCTTTTCAGGGCCAATACACTTGTTATTATTACTAAACGTCCTGTTGTTTTTATCTTCTTTGTCCTAGAATCCCAATTCAAGAGATGTCTTGATCAGAGTTTTTCCAGTATCCTCTCTGAGGGAGAGGAAGAAGTTCTTATTGAGAAATTCAAAGACAATAATGGAATGGTCAACTATAAGAGGTTTGCAGATGTCATCGAAAGCAGTAAGTACAAGAAATTCAGCAAACAATTCAGGGAATTGACTATAACGTTTTGACTGTTTAAAAAAAAACATAAATAAAACCCAAAACAGCAATAAAAAAAGTCACTTTGTGTATGAAGAACAAATTTGCGCCAGGAGTATCATCATTGACAGATATAAGCGCACTAGATATTTGCAACGTTATTATTGTTATGAATTTAAACTCAAATTAAATTACAAATCTCTTTATTCAATGTTGCAGCTTTCCAGCCAGACAACCTTAAAGTTGAACCAAAGTCACAAACGATTGCACCAGATGAGTTGTAAGTATTGACGTGATGCCAAGCTCAATTTCAACGAGCCACTGCTTAACGGCAGATTTTAAGCTTACTGCTCATTTCTCATATCTTAGCGCTGCTAACAAAAAAGCATGCTACCCTTTCCTAGCTAATTGATGAAAGTATTCAACGCGATTACATAAGCTGGCTGTATAACCTGTGCCGGCTTCATCTGGGATTCAACCCAGGGTCCTTGCAGGTGAAATGCAGGGATGAAACGATTAGTTGACCTGAATGCCAAGATTTGTAAACATTAAACCACAACGATCTCAACATATTTATTAATAATTTTTGTGTTTATTATTGCAAATTTTAGCCTAGGTACTACTCGTTCTTTGCGACCACTCAGCCCAGCGTCAGTGAAGAAGGTTCAGCTGATCATTCAGAGGATTGCTCCGTATTACAAATATCATGGAATCAATATCAGTTCTAGCTACACTGACTTTGATAGACATCATATTGGAACTGTTACTGACAGCCAGGTCAGTACAATAAGAATCATTAATTCAGTTCTTAATAACACTTAACATCAGACCCTATTAGTGTCACCTAGCCCTATTGGTTTTTCCTACAGGTATGCATAGCTACACTTGGAATTACAAGACATACTTAAAAAAAGGGACTTTTACAGTTTATTTACAAGCTGCGGCGCAAGTTAATGCAGGCAACACCATGCCATAAACATGAAGGTTAACCTTCTTAAGTTAAGTGTACTCGGTTGTTATCCTTGCATAGCAACACACGCAGGAAAGACAATAGTGTCTTTGTGAAGGACATTATATAGTAGACTGCGACGAACATAGTCATCGAACCCAGATTTCACCAAAAGCTTTCTTGTCTTTAAGGGATTCTAAACCAAGTTGCTTTTTGGTCTTCTTTTTTTGCAGTTTGCGAGAAGTTTTCCACGACCACCAGGTCTTGAAGATGAAGAAGTGGAACTTTTGAAGAAGAGCTATTTGGACCCAAACACCCCAAACCTCTGCAACTATCTCAACTTCCACAACGACGTTGAGGCGGCCAAAGCTGGACTCGAGGACGATCTATTTAATCCTTTGCCTCAGAATCATTACAACATTCCAAGAGTGGTGCGTAACTTTTTGTTTTTGGTTGTTAGATTTTTGTATAGCTGCAATAAGATTAAAAACAAAACTTGAGAGAAAAGTCTTCAGGTGTTGAAAATTGTGAACATGTTTGAATACAACTCCTTCACATTTAAGACTGCTGCCAGCTTTCACTATGAATATTTATCATGTCCTTTATTTCTTAACCAATCAGGAAAAAGGAGACGAGGTACTAAGGGAGATCTTCAAACGTATTCAGATCGCTGTCCACAAGAACGGAATCCGAACCACCGAGTTCTTCTGCGACCATGACAAACTCCGCAGCGGTGTGATCACAGAGAATCAGTTCAAGTGTGGTCTGATGTTGTGTGTCGGTAAAGAAGGTTGTTTGACTCGCGGAGAGGTACAGCAGCTAGCAGAGTTTTACAAGTTGCCAGATGGGAGGGTACGCTACAAGGAGTTCTGTGATCTTATGGAAAACGGTACGTATAATGGACTCATCTCACCCAACATCATTACTCATAAAAAATCTTGGTAGAATCTTTTTCACAGTCCCTAGTCAGCTTCCCTGTTTTGTTATTGCACGGTTAGCATTGTAGATGACGCGCATGCAGTAAGCCCGGTTGTATTTCCTGCGAATGCAAAGCAAATATTGACGCCACATAATGCTGTTTTTGCAGCGAATGTTTTACAGGAGTTGAACACAGGAAAGCAGGAAGAAATAGGAAACCAAGCTTTAGAATCTGTAATTTCTTGTAGGCTTTAATTTAGTTGTGACTTAATTTTCAACGAATTTGTATTTCCTCCCTTCAATATTCAAAGTGCCTCCTTTAAGATTGCATGAATTTTATCTTTGAGTTTCCTTAAAATAATTTTTTTTAAATAATTTCTTGGCACAGCATTCAATGAGCCCCACCTTGAGAAGAACCCAGAGACGCGAGTGTACCGTCCGCCTCAAGGTCAACTCTCAAGGTCGTTGAACCCTCTTAACCAATCAGAGGAAGCTAGAGTTTCTCAGATTCTCAAGGAGATGTCTTCAACTGTTGAGAGGCGGAGACTCATGTGCTTCCCCATCTTCAAGGATTACGATCGAGTAAGTCAGAAGAAAGCCTTTTAACTGAGTTTTGTTTTCAATAATTAAAGAAAGAGTAAACTTTTGGTTGGCCAAGGACCAGTACCCTCAGTTGAAAATTTTGACTCAATTGGTCATTGAAGTTGTAAGATAATAATGCATGGAAAAACACAGAGCAATTATACTGTAAGTTCTTTGCGAAAGTTGTGCCATGATACGCAACCAATTCTGTAAAAACTGTCTCCATATAAGACGTAGGAGAAAATTAAACTAATGTGTGAGTTAATTGTTCAGAAAACTTGGGATTCTGTCTTGCCTTTTTAATTATGATCTTCATTTTTTGTGTAATGTTAGAGTAAAGCCTACACTCGTAACATCACACCGTCACAGTTCCGTCGCATCCTCCACTTCTTGAGCATTAACGTCCAATCAGAAGACTTCAAACTTCTATGTCGTAAATTTGAAGAACCCAAAAGTGGTGACGTGAACTATCCAGCACTGGTTCAAGCTATTGATAAAGGTAAGCTTATCACCGCAAGTCTCGATTTTATTCATTGCTTTAAATGTAAACAATCAAAACTAAATAAAAGCGTTGTTTTAAAGTTGCAGGAGTAATGCCAAAAAGTGCACCAAAATTGAAGATAAAATAGACCATGCCACATACTCTTTCTTAATTTGTTTGTCTTTGAGCTACTGTCAGTGGCTTGCTTGAGGCTTGGTTTAATTTACCGAGTCGCTATGAGCAGAAAGTGCTATAATGAAAGAGTCTTATAACTCAGAGGGCTTTCAATAACAACTAATTCAGGACTTGGGTTCAGGTTGATTTATGTCGGTGTATCTCAGCTCAACTGATTCATGTTACAGCAACCTACTTTCTATAATTTGTTTCCATGGTGCAAAGTTTCAAATCCTACTTTTATGGATAATTTGTATTCACCTGTTTTGTGTCTCTCCTACCAGACTATATTGCCTTCACAATGGACTCAGATACACCAGCTGAGAAGGAACCACCTCGGACTCCATACGATCAGAAAGCACTGGACACCAGCCAAGTGGATCTCATTGACTTGTTGAAGAGGATTAAACATGATGTATTGGTCAACAGAGTCAGGGTAAATAACTGTTTATTTCTCTTGTATGATAACTGGTCTCTGTGACAATGCAAGAAACTAGTTCTATCCCCATTGCATCACTTTCTGTATCATTGTTATTAACTCTCATGAGTGTTCATTTTATGTCTAATTGAAACAGTTTTCATGAGACGTTCTGGATACGTTTATCAAGCTATAAACTGCAACTGAAAAAGGCATTGGTAAAAGTTGAAATAATTTGAGGATGAACGAAGAAAAGTTGACTGGCCAGTGTTCTTCACTCAACTGAAAATTAAACTCTATCAAACAAACACTTCACACTCAAAGGTGAATGTTTCTGAAAATATTTGAGGGAAAGTATGTAATAATTCTTTGAAAAATTAGGGAAAATGTCACACAATGTGTCACACATTATTCGAACTTCCACATTTTATTTTCTGCCACACAGGTTTGCGAGTACTTCCAAGACTTTGACCCGTTGAGAGAGCATTCCATCCCACGTAGTCAGTTCACTATGGGTCTGACCTCGATGGGACAACGTAACCTAACCAGGGAGGAATCAAAAGCTCTATGTGATTATTACACTCACCCCCAGAAACCTCTACATGTCCAATGGAAACGCTTTGAGAAAGACATCGAAGGTGGTGAGTTCACCCTTTTGAAATTTCTTTAATTATTATTTTAATTTGTTTTCATGCAAGTCGCCAGACACACAATGCCTGAAGGCCACTTCAAGGTGTTGGCTACAACCAACTATTTGTGAGGGGCCTGTGCCACTTCTCGGGCTGAAACAGGGTTGCCTCATTTGCAGTCAAAGGAACCAGGGCTCAGTTTGATATAGAGCTCAGAGCGGTTATGCCTTTTGACAAGATATAAAAGCGGAAAGGGCCGTCTTCAGGTGCTAAAAAATAGTCTAAACTAGATTTCCTTTTGAAAGTAATAGTATTTTTTTTATCAGCACAGGTTTTAGTTTTTAAATCTTGTTTCTTTTATACAGTTTTTACTCAGGTAGAACCTGACCTGGAGAAGACCCCCACCAATAAAGTCCTTCCACATGAGTCTTTCCTCATTGAGAAGCCAGGCACCATGAACTGGTCTTCAGCAACCCCTGACCAGGCTGCCATCGTTGAGCAGGCCATGGACCGCATGCACAAACGCAGCGTCCAGCGACGCATCCACAGCAAGCCCTGCTTCCAAGACTACGATTTACACAACATGGGGGTGGTCACCAAGCAGCAATTCCGTCAATGCTTGACCTTCCTGGGGCTTAACGCCTCTGAGATTGAGATGGAGCTTTTGGAGTTGAAGTACGCCAATGCGATGGGATTCAACTACCTGAGGTTCCTGGAAGATCTACAGCCGAGGGACCCCCAGGAGCTGAAATACACCAAGAGGCTTGAAGACCTCAGACTGGTTAACTCTAGAGTGGTATCGCTAGAGAAGAATCCACTGTCAAACTATGAGGAGATTATGAAAAAGATTAAGATTAAGGTACAACCCTAAAGTAAAATTGGATTGAAAAGTCTATTAACCGACTCCCCAAATCACCCCCAAAACATTCAAGACAAGGATCAGCAATACTGATAACAAGAAAACAAAACGTAGTTTCAAAAGGAAAGTTCACTGATTATAACGAGCAACTGTGTCAATGTATAATTTGATTGGCTCAACTGAAATAAGCATACAATGAGCATTACACAAAACTATTTGAAAACCTTAGCTGTTTGTTATTGCTTTCACTGATTCAAGATTATTAAATTTGATGAAATGTTCAAAAGTTTGTCGATTGGTGATGTACTGACGTGCTATTTACTTCCTAAACAAAATTTTTGTGCACAATTAATTCAAAGCTGCAATCTAAAGTAGTGAAAACTTAGATGAGTATCCTTTTGTTGCTTCTCCCAGTTTTTCATTTACCATCAACTCGGGCCCACGGCACCCACACATCAATTGCTATTGTGGTGCCCTGTGCTATGCCCTTTGTAAAGTTCCAGTACAAACATTTTCCTCATACAAGTGCCCATTGACAAAAGGAAATTACTGTGCCCATTCAAGAAGGAAGTCCAAGGCTTGTCAACTATTTTTTTACAATAATTTTTCTTAAAATCGCAGGTCAGTCGAGAGAGAATCCGAGTCCAAGAGTTCATTCGTGACTATGATAAGCTCCGTACGGGTCGCATGCTGAAGACGACATTCAGGCGAGCTCTTGATCTTGCACATCTTGAACTTCAAGCGTCAGAAGTGGACATCTTGCAGCAAGTGTAAGTCTCTAATAAGACTTTAGTTATCATATAAAGTAACACTTATTTTACATGGCTATAGAAGTACCCTTTTCTATAATATTTCTTTGCCCAACCCCAATTTTTTATTTGTTTGGAGTAAAATGCTCATCCTTGATACCTTATTGCACCGCAGAAAATATAAACCAACAATGGAGATTTACGATCCTAGTCAATCTTATTAAAAATGGCAAAAGTTTGTTGTCTACCATAAACTGAGGCAGCTAAAATGAAAGTAGATAAAAACAACAATATAACTCTTGCCTCAACCCCCAACTCCCGCTTGTAAGATTAAAACAAGTTGAACAACTCATAAACTTCCATTCACTTTATCTACTTGTGCTTATAGATCCTTTCTTTGTTTATCTTTATAGCTATGAATACCCACCTGATGTTGCCTACGTCCAGTACGAGCCGTTCTGTGATGAGATCGAAAGCATTTTCACTTTGAAGCATTTAGAGAAAGCTCCTCAGGTCAAACCCGTCCAGTTCAAGCCTCCAGTTGAGGTCGATCTGAATATCCTGGATAAAGACTCGGAAATCATTCTTCAACGAACTCTGGCTAGACTTGCAGAACAGGTAAATACTCTTAAAGGAATCATTGTTACTGAAGATTTGCTCATGAATCTATTGAATCATGTTTGTTTTTGTTAAACAAAAACAATATTCACATTTGAAATTGACATCCTTTTTCACTTTTAATAAAAAAAATTCAGTGCAAAAAGAAAAGAAAATCTTCCTATGATTTATTCTTGGATTCATACGTTTTTGTTTTGCTCTATGCCATGGACAATGTACAAAATACATCATTCAAAATTGACATTGTACGTTGGGAAAGGATGTGACTTAAATGTCAGGATCCTGGCAACTTTTATTTGACTACTTTTAAAAGCAACTTTGTTTTGCCTCTTGTTTTTCTTGAACAATCTAGGTCAGGAAATCGAATATGCAGATGTACACATTCTTTGAGGACTACGATCGTGTACACAACGGCACAGTCTCGCGGTCACAGTTCCGTCGTGTCCTGAGTGAACTTGAGCTTGGTTCACTTGTCAATGAAACCGAATTCCAAGTTCTCTACCAGAAATTTGACATCAAGGTTGGCGGAAAAGATGTCATGGACTACAATACATTCTGTGATGTCATCTACAAAATGGCCAAGATTGAATTGTTTAGACCATAAAGTTCTTGTTTGTTAAGTTTTTTTCTCAAAGAGCTAGACTTGTTGTAAGCCCTCACTACTGCCTAGAGTGTTGACTTACGCTGAGCAGTCAGCGAGTAGAAGTCAACACCTTTGTTTTGGAGGTAAAAGGCGTAAGGGCTCAGGGTGTTTGGGCTCATTTATTTTTATGAGAAAAGGGTCAATCCATGAGATAAAATGTTAAATTTATAAAACAATTGTAAATAATATCGACAATAGCCGGGAAATAATTTCTGATACTTTGTGTTACATGGGTTGGTAAGAATAAAAATCACAAAGAAAGTCCCAAAGCATTCTATTTTTGTTTCTCAATAAACTTTGCAATTGGCTTAAAGGCAGTGGACACTATTGGTAATTACTCAAAATAATTATTAGCATAAATCCTATACTTGGTAACGAGTAATGGGTAGAGGTTGATAGTATAAAAACTTGTGAGAAACAGCTCCCTCTGAAGTGACGTAGTTTTTGAGAAAGAGGTAATTTTCCATGAATTTGATTTCGAGACCTCAAGTTTAGAATTTGAGGTCTCGAAATCAAGCACAATCTGAAAGCACACAACTTCGGTGACAAGGGTTTTTTTTCTTTCATTAATATCTCGCAAATCTGACGGCCAATCAAGCTCAAATTTTCACAGGTTTGTTGTTTTATGCATATGTTGAGATACACCAAGTGAGAAGACTGTTCTTTGACAACTACCAATAGTGTCCATTGTTTTTAAACAAATTATGACAACATATCACGCACTTTACCAAAATATTTATCAGATATTGTGCGCACCCATACTAAGTTGATAACATGTTCAAAGGTTTCAGTTGATAAACACTTGTGTGGTGTGTGAATAAAGACAGCTTTAAAAAGTAGAGCGTCACTGTTAACTACTGGAAATTCTTGCTTAGCTAAAACAGCTTACCAGCCACAATTCATTAAGTTTACACGGTTATGACTGGTCACTCATTTCGTGCTTAAAATAGAAATCTCTCAAGCATTATTTTCTCCTAAAACAGCTTCATGAAATTGGGCCCTCTCGGTCTCAGAGTGAACGAATACAACCCAAAACTATGTTGTTTTACCACTTATCAATGTAATTCAAGACCATTGTTGCACCCCAACATTAATTTGGCATATCAGTTTCATTTTGTTTATGTAAATAATTATACTATATTACAGTTCCGTTGGATTTTGTTTGAAAATATATTAATTTGTAAAAGGCCTGATTAAAATTGTACAGTACAAACTTGTTATTTCAAGTCTGAAGTTGATTTTGAAACTGTGTTGTTGATAAACGGGACTGTTGTTGTGGATGTTAAGGTCGGCCCCCCCCCCCCCCCGCATTATTCCCCTTTCTTGTTTGCCCTTTAACAAAAAATTCTTATGTTTGTTTCTGCTGGTACCAAACTATGAGGATCATCAGCTGCATAACACTTTTCGATTTTTAAGAGGGCATGCAGCCTTAAAATTATATATTTGTTGGGGAAGTTTTGCACACTCGTCTCAAAATCAAATTCGTGGAAAGTTTCCTTCTTGAAAGCTATGTCACTTCAGAGGGAGCTGTTTCTCATCACAACGTTTTATACTGTTATCAACCTCTCCCCATTACTCAATAATACATGCAGTATTTCCCTCTATAAGTAAAGAAGATTCGAAACTTGTATCGTATTGATTGAGATTAATTAACAATTAATCAAATTTGATTTCAACGTTTTTAGATCACGATTATTTTCTCTGCATCGTCCGCTAAAAAAAAATAGAAATAAAAGCCACACGTCCTACACTTTTTCATAGAAGGGAGTTTGATCACAAGAGGGCGTTACTTAATACAATGCACCAAGTTTATGATTTACACGGTTGCTTTGGAGATCAAAATGGTGAGACTGGCCTGGGCGAGTCCATTTTCAGGATGAAATTTAACCGCACTCATTAAGTTCAATGGAAAACACTATAAACAGGACCACTATTTTTTCCCCTGCCATCACAACCATGTCAACAAATTTAAGTTTCTTTAAAAGTAATAATAATACTTAAAGTGCTTTGAATGAGATCATACGTTGTTTTCATTTTCTTGTTTATAATGAGAATCACCTCTTGTCAAAATAAAGTGTACCCAATCTGTGCACAGTGCCCCCATCCCGTCCCAGCCCCCATGGGTCTAACCACCACCATGCTTACTTCCTTACACTCCGCCCATGATTAATTTGCCGGCTGGTGATTGGTGAACCGTGGTGTATAGGATGGCACAGACGATCTCAGATAGGCCGGATGTTGTTGTGTAAACACCACGTGACTTGCACGTGCGGCGTGTACGAGGCGGGGGGACGGACGGATGAAATTACAGCGCTGACTTTTGCCCGCGAAATATTGCGGTCATATTTTGATCATGAACCGTGAAATAGGCAGACCGAAAGGAAGACAGGTTGGATATGCCTCTTGGTTATTGCTAACTTTCAAATTGGGTCACATTGTACTCTCAGTTCCCCACCCATTTCTTTACTACATACTGCTACCAAGCAAGAATAGAATAAAGTTTCTGTTGTGTCAACTCATGGAGGTTGTTGATCTACTCTACACGTGTACACTGCTGCGAAGAACATTAGTTATCTTTTCGAGCTTCGCGAGAGGAGCACCATTTTCACATTGAGTCTTTGGGAGTTGAGGGTTGGGCTCAAACAAGGCCTCAAAACGACAGCAAAACGTTACAGGTAAGGCTCAAATTAAATTGCTGGGTCTGCCATTCTGTCCGTACCAATAACTTGTGGTCATGACCCAATGACGAACCGGACAAATAGAAGTAAATAACCCCTTTTTTTAATCCCTCCGAACTTCGCTAGGAATGTTTTTTCTTTTTTT
Organism: Asterias amurensis; assembly: GCF_032118995.1. NCBI lineage: Eukaryota > Metazoa > Echinodermata > Asteroidea > Forcipulatida > Asteriidae > Asterias > Asterias amurensis. The sequence continues at coordinate 443,901 of NC_092668.1, read as the reverse complement.
CGACGACGATCAAAACCACTGTTGAAACTTCAACAAGTTTCTCTCGTGATCGATTATTTGGCCGACCAGCCAGCACTGAGCACACACAGCAACCTATCCGGCCATGGAAATGGCATACAAACTGATCGAGTTTGAGATTGAGGTAAGTTTTACTGCCCTACGTTGAGTTCAACACCCGTCAGCCTGGTCTTCGTCTGCATTTTGGGGAATTGGAAAACAGATGCCACAATGCATCTAGAAATGGACCATTTTGTGCCCATGCTTGGTTGCTTGGTGTGCACGGTACATGTACGGAACATGCCGTGTTACAACTGCACCATGGAGCTATATAGCTCTATGAACTGCACCCATGAACATGGGTCGTTCCACACGTGTGGCTATGGCCGGCCGGGGCCTAAACGCTAGTCGTCCTTCTCGAGTTTGGTGTTCGGTTACTTTATTAACTGACCCTCACAAAATCACAAGGCTCAAGGACCATGGAGCTTGTGAGAGGTAAAAAACTGCTGAGGCAAGCAAGTACGACCACCACCGGAGCTGAGTGATTATCGTGGCCTCTGGTGTTGAATGAATTATACTTGGATTTGGATGGAGAGATTATAGAAATGGCTGTGCATTGTAATAATACATTTGCATTGGTTTGTTTATTTTGCTGTGTGGGATATCCGCTGTATCCAGCAGAAAACATAGCACATGCATGTACATGGTCAACTTTTTGGTATACTGTACGTTATGAATTTATCTGAAACTGCTGAATATACATGAACACCCGCCAAAATATTATTATGTTGATGAAAAACCATCATTTTGTTTCCCCCAAAAAAGTAATAATCAAATCCACTATCAAAACAATCACAATGAACAAAAATAAATCTTGTATTGAAAAATACAGTTCATGTTGCAAGGATGCAAACATTTACACCATGTTGTTTTCTTCGTTGAGAACATTGACAATTAACTTGTCTAGTCTCTAGCAATGTATAGATCATGGTGTGGACGCACTTTTGTTAAGCAGCTATTGTGAACCTGGCTGAGCATTCTCCCACTGGATCCTTACTCTATACTGCTCTATGGATTGATTGATGGTTAGTAAGGATTGATGGTTCTAAGTAAGAAGTGGGTTTTAAATGCCATCATGCACTAAATCCCTTTGCTTCAAAGGTTTAATGAATGGCATGCCTGATGCATCTTGTTGGCTATATAAAGGCAATTTCCTCCATGCCCTCAGCTGGTCAATGCTTTCATGCCCTTTACAAAGGAGAAGAAATGCCTTTGTGCCATTGCCCTCTCAAAAAAAAACGAAGCTTACATGCCTCAAGTGACCACATGAATACATGTAGCATGAAGTCTGGGTACTGAAAACTCCACATGGACATTTTTAATCTGAGCAAATCAAAGTTATCAGGTCATGACAATTTTTAAAGAAAAGTTTTTTGTAGATTTCTTAAAATATTAAAAATTATCTCAGAGGTGAAATATTCACTTGGAGTACCGGTATTCGAGGAGTTGTCCATTTTTCAAATCAAAACATTGTCCATTTTTCAAATCAAAACATTAATTGGTGAATAATCATGATGATATGTTCATGAGTGAAAAAATCATTTGATGATAAGTAACCTTAGAGTCGTGCATGTTTTTCTCATTCAATAATGAGTAACCTGGAGTTTTCCCAAGTGTGAAATATTCGATGATGAGTAACTGTGGAGTCGTTCAATGCGAAACATTCGATGATGAGTAGCCCTGGAACTGTTCATGGGTAAACTCAATGAGTAACCATGGAGTTGCGATAGGTGATGAAGAAATTTGCAATGATGAGAAACCTATGAGTCATCCATGTGTGAAACATTCGATGATGAGTAACCATGGAGATGCCTTGATGAATTATTAAATGATGAGTCACAGTGGAGTTGTCCGTGTGTGAAACACCCGATTAGGAGTAACAGTTGAGACACCATACTAAATGTGTGAACCATTGAGTAACAATAGAGTAGTAATGATTGGAGATGCCACGTGTGAAAAACTTGATGATTTTCTTCATGAAAATTCACGACCCCAAATTATCTCTCATGACTGAGACTGCAAGAGATTTGCACTGCATGCATAATGAACTTCTTACCAATATCACAGCCAAGATCACAGTGAATAAACAGATCCTGCTCTCAAGTTAATCCCCTCTTTCAGCTTAGCACAGTCAATAAAAGGATAATTAACCTTAAGTTAAACCATGGAGGAAGAAGATCTATTTTCTTCCTCCATGGTTAAACCCCCTTCCTATCAGTTCTTGTGGGGGGGGGGGGGGGGCAGGATTAAAAGTACAATAACTTGACTCTGAAGGTGGTCCTTGTTCTATATGCCTCTCTTAATATTTATGCATGAGGTACGTCACAATGTTAACTCAAAACGAGGCGATGGGCGCAGCCACTGCAAGTGATGGGGAACGTGCGCCCATAGCCTCATTTTGGGTAATAATTATGACGTCATGCATTTAAGTATTAAGAGAGGCGTATAAGCAGTACCTATCTAGGCATTTCACAATGAGTTAGGGCGATTCAAAGACGGAACATAATCAAAACAACTTTAGAAGAGGCTTTATAGTCTAAAGTTAGTATAAGGAATAAGTACTGTGTAAAGTTTGAGGCAGTTCTGCTGTTAATCAATACAGCACTTGGTGAGGTTCTGCAACTTTTTCTTGCAGATAAGACAACCCTGCTCTCAAACGAAAAGAAACAAAAGCCAAGCAACCTTTCAGATGTGGGGGGAATGAACATTTGCCTATAAACCACTGAAGGTGGGGTGGGGGTGTACATGTGTAGGTGGTCTGTGTACTGAGTGTGGCAGGTGGTCCATAGCAATGATGCAAAGCAAACAAAAAGACTAATGAAAAACAAATTTTCCTGCACATGAACCTGAGAACTTGCTGTCCAAAACAGCAGCAAAGTAAACAAAACACAAAGCAAGCAAATGTCTGCACACAATACATTATTCACCTTGCCAAAAGAGGGCCTTTATAAATCAACTCAACTGAAGTAGTCACCCTGTAGTTGCGCAAGTCTGATTGCAATCCATGGGTAATCCCCAAATGTATGCAATCTGCTGCTTGGTCAAGTCGGTATTCTAGCTTGTGATGTTTGAGTTCCAGTCATGACCTTTGACCTACATGGCACTAAGTCCTTGAGGAACAGCTTTACTGTAATTGATTCATCCTTTGAATGGGACATTATTTCAGGTTTGTTGTGAAAGTATAAACTAGAGAGAAGGGATTTGACCTTGTGCTGTGCTTTGTGGCACATTTGCTGCGGACTGCATGGCCTTGGCCGTCTGTATTGTTGAAACTTTGTAGGCTGTCCTTCATCATTACAGCACATTTAATTCAATTCAATTTATTTATTTCAACACAGATGACAAATAAAAATGAAAAATTGTTTTCCCTGCGTTCACTAAAAAGATTCAAATTTGAATATAGAAAAACAAAAAACATAACATCTAAAAAAAAAAAAATAATTACAAATTTTTTGTATTTAAGCAATAAATAGGCTAGTTCAAATTTTAAAAAGAGAGAGACGTTATCAAAATCCCACCATCACTGATTAAAATGGAAACAACAACTAAGTTACCTTACAATGACAAGTGAGTTAAAAAGATAATACCAACTGGATAAAAAGATAGTCTGAACCGGTTTTTAATGGCCATACTGATGAGGTTCTGCAACTTTTCTTGGAGATAATTCAACCCTACTCTTCAAAGGAAATAAACCAAAGCCGAGCAACCTGTCTGAAGTGGGCGCCTATGAACCGGGAGGGGTATTTTCATACTACATGTACAAAGCACTCGCAGGTGGTACTTTATGTGACAGGTGGTCCATAGTGACGGTGCTATCAAAATACTTCATTAAAAAAATAACATTCCTGCACATGAACTTTGGAACTATTCATCGAAAACAGCAGCAACTTAAAAGAACAATTTTTTACAAAGTAAGCAAATATCTGCACACAATACATTATACACTATACTAAACAGGTGGCCTTTTTGAAATAACTCAACTGAATGTAACATGTGTACACATTGCATCTATGTAGATGCACAAGCCTGTGATTTCAAACTATGGGTAATTCCCTAAATGTATGCAATCTGCGGCTTGCATTGGTTGGTATACAGACCTGATACTTTACTGCGGCCATGAAGGCATTTGCCTCCATGCCCCCTGGTCATTGCCTTGGTGCCCTTAAACAGTTTTAATGGAAATTTCTAGTTTCCTAATAAGGTTCCCTTTACCAAGAAAAAAATGGTGCCCTACCCTTGTCCAAGGAGGAAATGCCCAGGTGCCCTTACCCTTTCAAAAGTGAAGCAGACTATAGATGTGAAATATGAGTGAGTTTGAGATAATTTCACTTGATTTGAAAACCAACACCCATTAATCACAAACTTAAGCTAATATAAACTATGTGCCTGAAATGTAAAAGTAACAGTTTGTGCAGTTCTGCTTTGCCCTGTTTTGGGCCGTTTTTCTTTAATTCCAAAAAATTGCCCTTTCAATTGTCCAATTTATTTGTTGGAGGCAAAAGTTTGGTTCTGCAAATTAGTGTTCTGGCTCTAGTTTTATCACCAACTATTAAAACATTTTTTTTTTACACTTTTATGTTGCCGCCTTTTGAAACAGTAAACATTCTTCTTTTTATTAAGATTTGAACTATCAATTGATTGGAGTAGAAATACTTCCTTACTGAGTGTGACTTGCAGTTTGACTAAAACTGCCTTCAGCAACCTGCCTGTGTTCTGCTTGCTCTCGGGCGGAATGGAACCAAGCGGAACATTTTATGCTCTGGTCTGAACTCAAAATGAGAAATCATGTTGACAACTTGACATACAAAACAATGCTTGTGTCAACCACATTTGAAAACCAGTTGAAAAAGTACTGATCATAGCCTTACACGCAAGCTACAGTACTGACTTGATAGAACTACAAAGTCATCTATAAAGCAAACAAAAAGAAAAACTAATTTTTCTAATTACAATGTATGTTGAAAAGTTATGAATATTTGTGCACCAAAATAATTATGATAATTGGTTTTCTCTTACAGCCACTAAGAGTATTCAAGTCTAAGGGATGGATCTGGGAGGCAGAGATTCCAAAAGTCCAAAGAAGTTCCTTATCCCAAAAGTCAGTCGCTCTCAAACAAAAGGTAAAACGTCCCTTTAAGGTCATCATGTTTAGATTTTTACATCGTTTGAGTTGATGGCAATGGTTCATTACTGGACTGTTTTCTAGCTAACAAATCGTTGAATTCTTTAATCAGATTAAAGGCCCGATCACACAGGCCACAAGAAAGTTAAAAAAGCCTGCCTTCTATTGGTTGAATAAGCGTGGGCGTATTCTGCGTTGAGGAGTTCAACCAATAGAATGCGTTCTCTTTGCGTTGTTATCGTTTTTGTTATCGCTGCAGTGTCACACGTCCTTGGCTGATCAACATTTAAAGTATACCAGTACATTAATGTTGTTTTACATTGGGAAACCTTGCCCTGTGATCAATTAAAACGGACAACTTTGTTTCAAGTAAAAGTGGGTTTAATCTTGAAACCAAAGCCTTTTACACTTAAGCGAGTAGTGTAATTTGCTTCATGTAATTCAAAATTCAATTTTTCCCTTAGGATTTCAGCGTCTTCTTGAACCAGAGTCAATTCCCGGAAAGAGTATCACTGCACTTATAGAAGGCTCTGTAACCCTTAAGGAGAAGTTTAAATGGAGCAGTCACTGGAGCCTTAGAACCATCACCCAAGTCTGCAATAGTAACTTCCAACAGCGCTTCCTAGAGAAGAAAGTAGAACTTTTGAAAGAAGTGAAGCAGTTCAAGGAATACTTCGCATATGGACTGACCCAATCAGACACTGAGGCGAACAACATTTGTAGCAACGGAGCTTTTGCTGGACAGATTTTGAACTTTCCTCTTGGAGATGTTGAGCATGGAGTCAACGTTTGTCAATATCCAGATGTACTCTTAAGATGGGCTGAAAAGAAGGGATTCAAGCATCCCTGTATTGTTATCTACAAGGTAAAAAAATGAGGAATCAATGTTGTTCTGTTTTGGACGTTTAAATTTTTTCACAATTTTCCAAAGATTAAAATGTTAAGTGGCAGTTATTATTTACATTCAGCCTCTTACAAGAACCTCCAATGTAGAGTTGTATATGAAGCGGAGGGTACAGGGTAAAACATAGTTGGGGATATACTCTTGCAAAGTTTCTGAACTTCTGAAGTTCATCATTCGATTGTATCATGTCAAATCGGAATAGTTCATATGTTTCAAGTTGTTTCAAGTTGTTATGACGTTCCAGTTGTAGCACTTGGATTACATGGTAATAGTGGCCTTGAGGATTGGACATTATTATGCCATACGTGTGTTGTGAATGTAAAAAAAATACAACTCTTTTCAGTATATTTGACAGAAGGGATTTGCCCACGCAGTTGGCCTAACAAGGCATAATTGATTATGTGACAGGCTTGTGTGCAGGCTCAAACAAAGGAAAACCAGTCTAGTGATCATGGGTTGACAACATGATTTTCTTGACATAGGTTTTGACTCGCTGTATAACAAAGAAACAATGGTTCGAATGGAATAGTAGTATTTGTTATCTTGATAACTTGAAAGCTATGTATTGATACATGCTAGACGTTCAAATTGCAAGAATCATTGTCTGGCCATTTTCACATGACAATAAAAAACGGTCCTTGCTAGACGCTCAAATTATGCTGATGTTTTTTGTTGTCATTATGCATGACTGGTTTTAAAAGCTTTCACTATTTTTGTGCTTTGGTAATAAACACTTCATTGGTAACCAGTGGGATCAAGTTGTTGCATGTTTACTTGGGGCAAAACCAGGCTCCACAAAGCCAGGATGTTTCTGACAATGGTTTTTAGTTTATCCATGGTCCATAGATTCGCTAAAGCAGTGCTTTGCATATTGTAAAATACACCATTATTATGTGGGTATGAAGTTTTTTTGGAGGATATCGAAATGACAAATAAATAATGATGATTGTTTGACACCCTTGTTCATCTACAGATACTTAAGGGCCGATGCAAGACGGTTAATGCTAGAACATCCTCCAAACAGCAAATGGTGGAGCCAACTCCTAATCTTGAATACCATATTGCTAATGGAACTCCTACTCCAGAAGAACCACTCTTTATGCAATTGAGTAAATCACAGGTAATGGAAATATTTTGATGTTTTCTTCTTTAAGTCATTAAGGATAATAATAAATAATAATAATAAGACTTGTAATGCGCACATATCCACCCTGCTGGGTGTTCAAGGCGCAGTAAAACCAAAAACAAAACAAAAAACAGAAACACAATACAAAGAAAAACAGAAACAACAAAATTAGTCATTGAAAACCTGTGACATAAGATAAGTTTTGAGAAGAGACTTGAATTTTGCGGTACAAACACAAGATCGAAGATTAAGTGGTAGAGAGTTCCAGATGCGTGGCGCGGCTGAAGAAAAAGACCTGTCACCCCATGAGTGTCGAGACTTGGGTTCAATGAGGAGAAGCATGGAACTTGATCTAAGATTCCTTGATTAAGGACAAGCCATATTTGTTTTCAGTAATTTTTGTTTCAAATCTGGAACAAATTTTGAGAACATGGTTCTATGTAGTGGAGTGCCTATGTGATATTTCAGCTGTGATTGAGGCCTTTGCAGGATGACTGGGCCTATTATCATACCATTTGAAGAGGTATTTGAGCTGTCATTTCACTGTGTTCAGGTAGGATTTGTGTCTTACCTGAATCTGATAGGGTCATATCTGTGTCTTGTTAAAACTCAGAAAAACCTACACGATTGTAATTAAATAACCAGAAAAGTCTGTTGAAGCCTTTACCATTCTTTCATATGGGTCTTGTACTTTATCATATTTTCCCACATTTTCCCTCAAGGACCAAATATCTTGCCTGTATGGTCAAGTTGAAAATCAAATCAAAAATATTTCTGAATAATTTTGACAATCGAGCCAAGTTCAAGTTGCCATGTGTTCACACCTTTTTATCATGACTTTTTTTTGGGTTTGATTTTAGCTGTTTCTGTATGAATACGACGATGACGCACTTCCTGCTAAACACCCGAGACACTGTCTTCCATATGCTGTGATATCATTGAGAAAGAGGACTCAATCACCTCCACTTCCACCTCTCACTGACAAGGAACAATCAAGATCTTCTGCTTCTAAGACTTCTAGGGACCTAGCCTCAACAGAGTTAGACCGTAACAACAACCGGAGGAAGGTTAAGGTACCAGCTGATCTGCCAACAGTTGGCAAAATATCAAAAATGTCAGCTCATAGTAAACCCACAAGTAGGAACCCTCAAGAAAATCAGTCGTATGTCACATCAGGAATGGAATCGTTGGATAATGATGAGAAAAAAACAGGGGCGACCAAGAATTTGACAACCATGGAAAATGAGGCGCAACCAGAGGTCCGAATGAAACTTTCTGATCGGTTTGCACCTACATCTTCAGCAATGGATGACCCGAAGCTAGACTCATTGAGACAGGAGCATTTAAAGATGCTTGAGAAACTAAAAGCTGTGCGGGTTGAGCGGATGAACAACTCCTTATTAGGATTTGGGAAGACGTCTCAGGATGAACAACGTTTCTTCAAAAATGAGCATCTCAAGACTGTCACAACAAACTGTAGTAGTAACAAACCTGAAGCTACTCCAAAAACGGTGCCACAACTTTCCAGTTTAAAAATAACAATTAACAATGATACCAGGGAACAAATCACCAGTTCAAATTCAAGCGTTGGAAAGAATACACAAGTATCTGCAGATCAAATACCTCATAATAACTCAGAACGTTTATCTGATAGATCTGAAGGTTGTGTCTCGCACAGGTCGAATAAAAACAGAAATCGGACGACGAACTATCAGACACAAGCGCCCTTTAGATGTCAAAATAAAACCTTCAGGAATGCAACTCGTTTCTTTGGTCCAAGGGGAGGATCAAATAACATGAGCTACAGAGGAGTTGCACAGAGAGGTAGAAACAGAGCTGGGTTCTTAAATAGGAGGAGGATGCCTTTTTATGGTTCACAGGATTTCAAAAGATACAACAGGACACATAACTTCAACATGGGAGAACAACATGAACATGTTGGCAGCTTCAATCAACAAACTCGTAGAGCTTGGCGAGGGGAATGTCCTTCAGATTACTATTCTCATAATGAACAAGATTCAGCTCATTTCATGCAGGGTGGAAGCAACTTTAGGGATAGAGGGAAAAGGATGCCACGGAGAGCTTGCAGGGAGCGATTTGTACAATGTAGCAATCCTCGGATACAACCTTTGTTTCCTAAGCCAAGGTTTCAAAACAACAGGAAGCAAAGGAGCATGAAGCAGACTGAGACGTTTCGACTTATGAGGGATTCTTCAAACAACAGTAGCAAGATTGATTCATCAGTGCTTTCTTGCCAGCATTCAGTTGGTAATACTGTTGAAACAAGTAAGAGACAACTTCCCACACGTGCATCTCTGACTGATGTTGGAGGTCACAACCATGACAAAGAATCTGCTCAAAGTGATCTTGATGACTATGAAAGCAGCCCCTCTCAACATGAAACACTAGTAGAACCTGGTGTGGAAGAAATACGGTCAGGCTTAAAGAGAAATGGAAAGTATTGTGAATCTGCTAAAGTTGAAATATCTGACCAGCCTTGTAGAGGAGAATTTATCGGCTTGTATGACAATATTTCCAGTGGTGAGGAGTCCTGTGTAAAAACACTTTGCGTAGATGATTTAGAACTTCAAGACATGGATTATGACTCTGGAGAATCTTTGTCGGCCAAATTACCACAAACAGGTGGTTCACAAATTGACCCCAACCCTACCCTTCACTGCAATTTGAGTAGCCAAACCAACAATACACCATGGGAGCATGGAGATTTGGCTACTGAACAACAGCATTACACTCTCAACAACACTTCACATCCAAATTCCAATAGTTTTGCTTACAGGTTTCCAAAAATAACCGGAATACAACGTTTACAATCACGAACACCTTGTGTTGGACCTAGTTCTTCCTATGGCTGCCAACCTAACGGTACACAACAGAATCAAACAGGTGAGCAGTTGATTAGTGAACAAGCTCATAGAGTCCCTACAGAGTTTTTTGAACAACATGATTCTTACTCTTCACATGCGCAACAGTTGCAAACGGATGACTCTACTAACTTGATGACTACAACCCATGGTTGTGAATCTTGGACAACAGAATCTCCACAGGCATATGTACCCAATGGTCCCGTACAAGAGCCCTCTAACATGCAGAATTCCTACGCTCCCTTACAAAACAATTTTTCTGCTCATTCATACGCTTCTCAAACTCCAACTGCAGGACTAAATGAGTCGACCAATCAGCTGTTCACATCCCCTAATTTTGGATCTGTGACTGGGTCCAATAGCCATTCACAGGACTTTCTCCCTTGTCCATCCAAAATGCCAACTTCAAATGCGGAAGTCAAACCAGATACAGCACTACCAAACAGTTTGAGTAACATATACAGCAATGCACAAAACTATCCTACAGGTGAGCAAACTAATTGGATCGGACAGGAAGGAGTTTTTATCTCCACTGCACAGCATCGTCACGCAGAACTGGATGCCTTAACCCCAACATTTTCAGGAAGCCCTTATTCTGATATGTCGATTTCTATGTCGATGTCGAAGGGCAGCAAAGAAGGAATCTGTCCACCAGACCTTCTATATGATGTAGGATGTGATTCATTCATAAACAACCCTCACATGCTTGCTTCAACTTTAGAGTATTGTAGTAAAAACTATAAACAAGCGCAAGCCCGTAGAAATTCACAAGGATCTTGCACCAGCAGAGTAAGCATGGATGCGCAACAGTTGCAAACGGATGACTCTACTAACTTGATGACTACAACCCATGGTTGTGAATCTTGGACAACAGAATCTCCACAGGCATATGTACCCAATGGTCACGTACAAGAGCCCTCTAACATGCAGAATTCCTACGCTCCCTTACAAAACATTTTTTCTGCTCATTCATACGCTTCTCAAACTCCAACTGCAGGACTAAATGAGTCGACCAATCAGCTGTTCACATCCCCTAATTCTGGATCTGTGACTGGGTCCAATAGCCATTCACAGGACTTCCTCCCTTGTCCATCCAAAATGCCAACTTCAAATGCGGAAGTCAAACCGGATACAGCACTACCAAACAGTTTGAGTAACATGGACAGCAATGCACAAAACTATCCTACAGGTGAGCAAACTAATTGGATCGGACAGGAAGGAGTTTTTATCTCCACTGCACAGCATCCTCACGCAGAACTGGATGCCTTAACCCCAACATTTTCAGGAAGCCCTTATTCTGATATGTCGATTTCTATGTCGATGTCGAAGGGCAGCAAAGATGGAATCTGTCCACCAGACCTTCCATATGATGTAGGAAGTGATTCACTCATAAACAACCCTCACATGCTTGCTTCAACTTTAGAGTATTGTAGTAAAAACTATAAACAAGCGCAAGCCCGTAGAAATTCACAAGGATCTTGCACCAGCAGAGTAAGCATGGATGCGCAACAGTTGCAAACGGATGACTCTACTAACTTGATGACTACAACCCATGGTTGTGAATCTTGGACAACAGAATCTCCACAGGCACATGTACCCAATGGTCCCGTACAAGAGCCCTCTAACATGCAGAATTCCTACGCTCCCTTACAAAACAATTTTTCTGCTCATTCATACGCTTCTCAAGCTCCAACTGCAGGACTAAATGAGTCGACCAATCAGCTGTTCACATCCCCTAATTCTGGATCTGTGACTGGGTCCAATAGCCATTCACAGGACTTTCTCCCTTGTCCATCCAAAATGCCAACTTCAAATGCGGAAGTCAAACCGGATACAGCACTACCAAACAGTTTGAGTAACATGGACAGCAATGCACAAAACTATCCTACAGGTGAGCAAACTAATTGGATCGGACAGGAAGGAGTTTTTATCTCCACTGCACAGCATCCTCACGCAGAACTGGATGCCTTAACCCCAACATTTTCAGGAAGCCCTTATTCTGATATGTCGATTTCTATGTCGATGTCGAAGGGCAGCAAAGAAGGAATCTGTCCACCAGACTTTCCATATGATGTAGGAAGTGATTCATTCATAAACAACCCTCACATGCTTGCTTCAACTTTAGAGTATTGTAGTAAAAACTATAAACAAGCGCAAGCCCGTAGAAATTCACAAGGATCTTGCACCAGCAGAGTAAGCATGGATGAAGTTGAAGCCCCCACAGAATCAAAGCAAAAGCTCTTCTATGGAAGTCCACTCATAACCAAAAAAGGGGGAAAGCCATGTGAAGTACTTTTGGATAACATTCCTGGTCTACCCAAGCCGGTAGATCCAAGAGCAGCCTTATCTGCATTGTTTGGAAGGAGGTTCCAGATTGAATTAAAGCAAGTTAATTTTAGCTCTGACTTTTCAAGTGAAAGTGAAGGTGTTAATGCTATTAAGAGAACGACTGTCACTCAAACAACAGAGCGTAAATGTGCCAGTGGTAGACAAAACTCAAGAGATCCAAGATTGATTAACAATAAGGTAAAAAAGGATACAAACAAGGGAACAGTCCTAACAGCTGGAATTGCTTCAGAAGTTTACTCAAGTACTAACTTAGTAACAGCTGCAGTACAACCAAATCAAGATTCCTCTGGACTCGAGTCAGTGCAATCCTTTCTGGAGCCCCAAAAGGGTAACGGCCCTGGTAATATGCCTCTTCTGACGCCAAATGAATCTGCTGGACATCGGACAAGCTTCATCTGCAGTTCTGAGAAACCAACGATTTCTAATGAAAGTAGTCATGACACATTGATAACCTCAAATCCGTTAGAGTTGGAAAGTTGCGCTGAAGCACAGCCCAATCCTGATAATCAACCTGTAGCAACAATCAAAAGTGAGGCACTTGAGGACGTAACCCATTATATACCAGAAATCAGTGTGGATAACCAAGTGCCTGAACGCAAGTCAGCAGAACTACATTTGTTAGGAAAAATCGCTTTGAAAGTGAGAAAGCTCCGACATGGATTAAATGCCCCCAAACCATCGTCTTCTGAGCAACCCCCCAAACCTAATGATGCCAACACTTCATCGTTTTTACTCCAGAAGCTCAAGCATGTAAGCGGCTTGGATGTTGGTATGCATCCCAAACCTTCAAAACCAGTAAATCATGATGATGGCACTGAACAAGAAAGCAAATGTTTGTCAGATAAGAGAGACAGTTCAAGTGAGTCCAGTAATAATGTCAGTTGTAGAGGCATCTCAAGCATAAATCCATCTCCTGGGGAAAGTTGCGAGCAGTGTGCTATAAGACGGTTGTCACCCCTTAAAGGCTCAAATGCACTTTGTAATAAGAGTACGTCAAGTGCAAGTTCATGCACAAGCTCAATTGGGATGGAAAATCAAGGTAATTCACGGCTATCACCTTTGAGTAGTTCAGTCCAAGAAGAAAGATCTACCAGCCAGGGAAGTACAACATGTGAAAGGAATCAGTTGTCATCTGAGATCAGTTGTGATCTGACTGCAAGGAGAAGGTCATTACCATCAAGGAGTACATCAAAATATAGCGAGAGCAGGTCAAATCGAAGAAGTAGATCACCAAGGAGAAGAAGTAGATCACCATGTAGAAGAAGCAGATCGCCAATTCAAAGCAGTAGATCACCAACTCGAAGCAGTATATCACCAAGGAGAAGAAGTAGATCACCAAGGAGAAGAAGTAGATCACCATGGAGGGGAAGCAGATCACCAAGGAGAAGAAGTAGATCACCATGGAGGGGAAGCAGATCACCAAGGAGAAGAAGTAGATCACCAAGGAGAAGAAGTAAATCACCACATAGTAGAGGTAGATCCCCAAGGAGAACAAGTAGATCACCAAGGAGAAGAGGCAGATCACCAAGACGAAGAAGTAGATCCCCAAGAAGAAGAAGTAGATCACCAACTCGAAGAAGCAGATCACCAAGACGAAGAAGTAGATCACTAAGTCAAAGGAGGAGATCACCGCGTTCATGTAGAGGAAGCAGATCACAAAATACAAGAAATAGATCACCAATTTCACAACAGGGCTCTTCAGTAATGATGGGAACGACCCAGCTCAGAGACTTTCTGCCCAACCAATCAGAAGCTGCTCAGAACTGCTCTTTTAGGATTGAAGTCTGTCAAGATATTCGGAAAGTTATTGTGAGGAACGTTGGAACTGAAGTACTTGAATCACAGTGTGCCAATTGGCAAGAATATAGAGCAGCAAACCCGACAACCCAAAATGCAGGTAAATAGTTTTCAAATAATTGACTTCGTGGCACACCACTTGGGCCATATTTCATAGCGCTGCTTACATTGTATTAACCATGAGTTTGCGCTGTGATGTCATATGTTTTCGTGTGGTAAGCACCCGGAACGTTTGCATGCCTTTTCGTGTGCTTATGGTTAGCAGTGTTATGTAATGGAAATGGCTCAGTAAGCACAAAATCAGGCCGCTAAGCAGCGCTATGAAATTGGGCCATGGTGTGTAACTTGTCCAACACTAGTGACTAGATCTGAAGATCAGTTTGAAAAACAGCTCAGTAATCCAGTTTTGACTGTACTGTTTAGATAGCTAGAGTGTACAAGTCGAGCAAAACAAAAATTAACCACATTTAAACTGAAATTGCCCATGCAGATGCAAAAATGGCAGGAACGCCCAAAACCCTGTGATAAATTTATAAAACAAGAATCATAGTTGGTTTAGACGGACTGATGTGAAAAATACTCTCCTTCAGGAAATCTTACGATGGAGATTGCTTATTATCTGAACACTATAACAGTGCTTTCCCTCAACAATTTGAACATTTTGAAGAAAGCCAGCTGCATCTGTTAACTTGTAGCTTCACAAGTCTGCCAGGGTTGACACTGGTCCATATTATGCCCTTTTTAACACTGAACTTTCCAGCTGAACTTGGAGCTGAACTTTTGCTAGTCCAAGGAAGCTGTTAAACTAACATTTGGCTCGTACACTGTTCAGTGAAAGCTTGCGGTTCGGCTGGCACGCCTTGATCAAGTCATATTTTTTTCTGTTCAATGTAATATAAATTAATTAATTAGTTATTTATTTGTTCTTTTTTGCAGACTTCCAGCAGAGAAATATTTAGACATGAACTGGATTCAGTGGTCAGTAGGTTCATTGCAGTAGATGTTAAGTCCTTGAACGTTGGAACAGATCCCACAACAGGCCAGTTTAGGTTCTTTTAATCTCAACATTTCACCAGAGATATTGACTGATATATTGATTTTTATATTGATCAGGGCTTTCATACACCAAATATACAAACACCTTTTGCTGGAATAGTTTTCCAACAATATTGGTCCAAAAATTACTTTTGAAATATTTCTTTTGAAAACTAATTTTGTACTGTTTACACTTTCTTAGTTGTTTTCTTAACCTATTTTTTATAATTATATCAAAATAGATTCCTTTTACATTTTTGATAGATTTTGAGTATGTGCCAAAATAAAGTCATGGGTAAAAATTTTAACTGTTCGTTTCACGAGTATTCATAAATAGTTTTCACACCGAAATAGTCTAAAAGATGACAAGAAATGGTTTCATTGCTGAAAGCTTGTCAATGATTTGTTTTTAAAAGTAATTTTCTCCTAAAAAAGGGTGGGGGGGGGGATTATACAAATCAACACACTCAGTACTACTATGAATCAGTTATGCATACATTGCTGCAGCCATTTTGGTCAGGATCCCCCGTCTATCTCATGAATTCAACTATTCGCGTTCCAATAAGGATCCTGGCTATTTTTCCTCCCAGCCTCATTTTGACTTGCGTTGGTTTCAATGGAAGAAGAAACAGGTTGTTGCATTATTGTACACCAACACAAACACATTAAAGAAAGGGGACGATGGCTGCATGTATATAGAAATGTACAAGATACAAAATATGTCTTGGGGTCAAACACAAAATGTAATCTTTATTCCCAGCAGTGCCCCAATATTGAATGTGTTATAATGCCATGCAATAAATAATTCAAGCGATAATTTGCGGCTCGATTATGAGTCGTTTTCTCAAACATTATTCAAACCCAACTTGCTAAATGGCAGATTGAGAATTTGGAGCCTTTGGAGCTCAGATTAAAGGTGTGCCTTTGAATAGGGGGCATCCATTGACCTGTGAAACATCTATAAACAAGTTTGAGTGGGCACATTTAGTGGAGCTGTGGTTGACTATTGACCAGCAATGTAAATGCGCAGTGACGCACTCACTCAAACGACTCACTTTGGAAGTTTAGTCAACCTTCCGCCTTTTCGCTATAGTGTCACTGGTTCCCCTTTGGGCTTTATACATGTTATAATGGAACATGCTGTTTGGGACCAGTGAAAAACCATGGGCTCGAGGCTGGTTCCAAATGGTCGACCAGAGTAGTCAACCAATGGTCTATCAACCTTTAGTTAACCATGGTGCGCACTCGAACTTGCTCAAAGTAAATGGCTGCAGTGTCAAATGTAAATGTGAAGAACACCATTTTACTACTATGCTTAATTTGCATGCGGGATAAAGAATATCAGGGATGAAGAAAACATAATGTAGGTTTCACCATTATACAGATGTTTATTATCCATAGGATTGTTACTGCCTCTTGCTACCAGGCAATACCGGTGGTTCAGTTATGCTAGACACTGCTCTAGAATTGCAAAGGACGGGGTTTGAATCCCATCGGAGATCCCTTACTTTTTCCACATATCTTGGGAAAGTACTTTGTACATGAATACATTTACAGTTTCGTTTTACGGTTGTATGGCTTCTGACTGGCACCCCCGAACAAAGATATTGACAAAGTAGGGACACTGGCAATATAGGGCTAGTTAGCTCAGTTGGTAGAGCGCCGGCACGTTAATCCGGAGGACGTTGGTTCGAATCCCACTTCAGTCAATTCTTTGTTCAACCCCAAAAATCATTTCAAAATTTACCCAGTCAGTTTCCCTTGTGGGTTACATGTATATTGATATCATTTACATTTTCAACACACATCGGTGGAAGGGTAAGACAAAATTTAACATTCCTTATCCCTGATAACATTTTACCAGTTATATTATGTGTGTATTGTGTGTGAAGTGGGGGGGGGGGGGGGGCTGGCGATGTAGCCAGATCACATTCAGTGCCTCAGTGGAACTTATTTCAAAGTCTTCCAAAGACACTAAGTGTCGACGTTTTCTTACTAAGTAATGTACATAGAGTCTTATTGTACAAAATTTAAAGATGTTTATGAAGTACATTTTGTTGTTACATTTTGAAGTGCTGCAAAAGCAGTGTTTTTGTATAAAGGCGTCTGGTGAAATAAACAAACTATACAGAAATTTATACTGATTTTATACAGTCTGAAGTGATGCATTTATAGCACTGATACTATAGAGGTTAAAGTGGGTTTAACTTTATCCTGATCTTTTTTTATAGTACTATCAAATAGATATCAATATAAACCACAAAAATCACAATAAATAGATCACAATATAAATATAAACCACAATAAATAGAAGAACAAACTATTGACATGATTGATGTTGTTCTGTACAATGCATGTAGTATGTACCTTTATTCCATACTCTCAACTTGTTGTGAATACTCGGCTCTTTGAGAACAAAATTCGGCATAGTTTGAATGCAAATACATGTAGTGAATAATTATTACAAAGCACCTTTTGGTTGGCATGCTTTAACTGTTTATACTATCCACTGGTTTTGAAAAGATAGATCAATGATGCAATGATGCAAGCCAGTGATATGATAAGAGAAGAATACAGCCATTTGCCCATTATTAATTATTAAAATTCCCTTCTAGGTGGTAGCACGTATTAGTATTCCAGGCATGCAACTCAAGTTTTTGTCCAGAAAAACAAACGAACAAAAAAAGGTTTTAACAAGGAAAAGGAAGACTTTGTACAGTGTTCTGTATTTTTCAGTTTTCATTGAAATCCAAATTGGCTGATCAGTTGCATGCCTGTGGTACATTTCATACCAACAGAGTTAAGGTATACCTTTGGCTCTACACACTACAATGCATGTAGTAATCTACATGAAACATAATTCTAAAAAGGTCACCTCTTAAAATAGGCTTGTTTTTCAAGGTTTCAGAAATTTAAAACTGTACATAATTAGGGTGATAATTTAGATTTAATCAGATTATTATACTTGATTTCAAGTTTTTCTCCAGAGAAAGGGTCCAGCACTATAGTATTTTACACTGTATATGAAACCCAAAACCTAATTACTGTACAATATGGTAATGGACGCCTCTAAAATATCTGGGCCAAATGTCTTAGAGCTGCTTAATGGCTGATTTTGTGCTTACTGTACCATTTCCATTTCATGGAGATGCTAACCATAAGCAAAAAGAAAAAGACGTGCTAACCTTGCAGTGCATACTGTAGTAAAATGAATGACGTTACACTGCAAATCCATTGAGAACGCACAAGCCGTCCGCCAAATTTTCTTGCTTACCTGTGAAATACGCTTACACCTTAGCAAATTTGTCTGATACAGTAAGCAAGAAAATGTTCTTACTGTTAAGCAGTGCTATGAAATTTGGCCCTTGCTCTGGGTTAATGCACACTGCTAAAAAATGTACGACAGAACTGGAACCCATAGACTTCGCGTCTACAACAGAATATTTGGAGGTACAAAAATATAAAAAAATTCTGCAACTAGACATTTTTAGTTTTAGTTTGTACTTTGCCAACTTTTTATGTTTTATAGCAAGATGGTTTTATTTTCTAATATAAATAAAGAAATTACTGTATGTACACCTCGTAGTGCAATGCTGCAAAGACGGAAGAACATTTACACAAAATACATATGTATTTCTTTTGTAGCATTTTATGCCTCACTTACAAGTCGAAGAAAAAAAAGTACTAAAATATTTGTACATAAAATTTGTTCACTGAAAAAGACAACAAGGTCACTTCAAAATTGCTTGATCTTTAAATGTGAATAATATAATGGTGTCACTACAGTAAATTGTTTCATAAATACTGTGTGCAGGTCTTAGCTTTGAAATAGGTGCATACTTGTATAGTTAGTGACCAAAAGAAGTTACCATGGTTACACGCCATAAATATTGAGGTGCAATAATTGTCATCTCTAAGTTAGATTGCTTCATCTTATATTTCATAAAACAAAAAAACAAAAAGGAAAATAGTTACACAAGCATACTTTTTCTACTTTTTTCGCAAACTTAAATGGCTTGGATAACTTTTTGTGTACAGCATAATTTCTTCAAATTTTCTTTTTGAAATATAAACTAAGGAAATTCAGTGAAAGTAAAAGAAAAGGGTTTTTCATCTTTTCTTCTTAGTATCATCAACATCATCTTTACATATATGACCAGCATTCTGTTTAACACATCGCCGTGGAAACCATCCTCTAATTCGAGGTGTTGACTCATCTCCATCATTGATGAACTGCACCTCACCATACAACCAGTACCTACAAGACAAAGAAATTTTTTGTTTTATGAAACACTGATTTAAAAACAAAAAATGAAAGAGCAAACTGCCAGGCACGGAAAACTTTGTACTTTTTTTCCAATTAATGACAGTGAGAAACCGAAAATGAGAAAATTTGCTGATTGGCTTATAGTTGTATCCCTGATATCAAAACCAAAGATTTACAAACAAATAAAAACAAAATTAACCTTCACAAGTTCAAACTCGGTAAGTGGTCATCCAAAGTTTTTAAGGAAGTTCAGGGATACATTTTGTGTACTCACTAAGTGTAGTCACTAAGTTTTATGCCATTCAGTGTCAAAAATAGGATCCTACATTCAGTGTCAAGAATAGCCTGTTTCTGTGACAGCAAAAGGATCCTACAGTAAGTGTCAGGAATAGGTTCCTTTAGGTAGTGTCAGCATTAGGGACCAATCGGTAGTACATATACACTAAACATAACTACTCCAGGTGGACAGCAGTCACTAGTTGTTAAATGAACAGAATTGACAACCAACAACCTTCACAGATGCTCTTAATTCCGGCAGTTAACTACATGTAGGGTAAGACAAACCATCTTGTTGATTTGACCAAGCATTTTTTTACAATTTGTGTTTAAAAATACCCAGGACAGGATTGGTAAAGAGGAAGTCACGTGGCTATGTTTAAACACCCTTCTACACCTGTATATATAGCCCAGTGCTGGCATTGTTCAGTAAAGGTAAAACAAGACCAGTACAATGGGAATCAAACCCACAACTATAAATTAAGACAATTAATAATTGAATTACTTATTAAAATAAAAAATATAAATTACTTTTTCCATCTGCTGACCATGATGATGTCTTCTTCATCTATTTCAATGCGTGGTTCATCGGTTAATGGAAAACATAGACACGTACAGCAGCCTTTAGATATAGGGAACCAGGAGCCTTCGTAGTCCTCAATCACGATATACTCAATCTAAAATATAAACATCAATCAAACAAAATTAATCAGTCTTTGATTGTACGGATTACTTTGGCTTTTGGACGCCTAGCGAAGCAAGACATTTAACACAAGTTTTCTGTGTCGGTCTTCTGTCACATGGTCATAAAAGTCCTCATTGTCGTTTTCAGTCTGAGTCCCCCCCCCCCCCCCCCCCAGAAAAAAAACCAATGCAAAAAAAAACAAAACACAAAAATGAAAAAAATTGCATACAAATAAAGAAGAAACAAATCTTACCATTCGTTCTTTTTTCAGTTGCTTCTGGGCAATCTGCTCAATCTGCCAAAACAAATAAGGTTGGACTCTTATTACATTAAATTTATGTTTAACTTACAATTTGCATAATACGAACCTTTCTAATTGTCTACTTATCTTTTTCAATGGCAAGGTTATACATGTTCCGAAAATTAACTTACATGCATGATATATACTCAAAAATTGCAGGATCACGAGAGGGCTTTATCACTCAAGAAATACAATTGACTTTTGGGATGTACCACTCTAAATCAGCAAGATACACTACGCTTTATTCTTCTCCTTTTCTTAATACACACAATTTCTAAAAACCTCAGTTTAGGTTCAAAACAAAACCCTGAGTTGTCAATTGCTGGCCCAACACCTGGCAAAAACTACTTACCGTTAGTGTATACTGTGTACATCCCTCAACCACCGGCCATGAAATCCCATCTCCCTGTGGCCGTCCTTGCCAGGTGAAGACCTCCAGAAGGTTTCGTTTCCGACCCAGGTTGTACGGATACACAAACTTGCTCTCCATTTTGCTGTGTCTATGCTTTGCCTTTACGAGACGGACAGAATTGACAAACAGAAATTATTATAAGCTAAAGAAGTTTGTTTGTCTTTAGTACATGTATAAATCTAAGAATAAGAGCACTTGATAAACGACCTTCCTGAGTAATGCCGTCTTTATTTGCACAGCACTACAAGTCTTGTGTGTCTGGTTTGATCACCCGGGGCCAGTTTTGTGAAGCCTTTTACTGCAGCAGAAAATTAGGGTCAGCAGAAAACTTCTGCTTACAGCATATCAGTCCAAATACATTTTCTGCAAGCTAACTTTGTGAAACTCGTTGAAGTTTTAGTGCACTCAGTTCTATGGAAGAATAGTGTACCGTTACTTACCTTTGCAACAATCCAATTTTCTATGCCACTTTCATTTTTCAAGATAGACCGGATCTGTAAAAAGAAAATGTAAAATCTTTTGTAAAGTTACAAAATGCTCAAACCAAATAAAAACCTGCTTTAGGCTTCTAACCGATAGTTTTACTTGCCAATAATGTTATTCAGTGATTACCAAATAAATGCCTCCCCTTTAAAGGCAGTGGACACTACTGGTAATTACTGGTAATTACTCAAAATACTTATTAGCATAAAACCTTACTTGGTGACATGTAATGAGGAGAGGTTGATGGTATAAAACATTGTGAGAAACGGCTCCCTGTGAAGTGACATAGTTTTCGAGAAAGAAGTAATTTGCCACAAATTTGATTTCAAGACCTCAGATTTAAAGGTTGAGGTCTCAAAATCTCAAATTTTCAAAGTTTTTTTTTTATGCATATGTTGAGATACACCAAGTGAGAAGACTGGTCTTTGACAGTTACCAATAGTGTCCAGTGTGTTTAAACAGCTGATCAATAACTTACCTGAGTTATAAATAAGAATAAGACAGCGAGGGTTACTCCGATGGCTAAACCAACAGCTACAAAGCTCATGAAGAGCTGTGGTAAACCAAACTCCACTCCTAGTGGGATATTATTGGGCCTTCTGTACTTGCGAGGAGAATAGAGTTGCTAAAATGAATGAAACAAAAGAAACAATAAATCAGTCATATGAAACTGAATCAGTAATGCTCAATGTTGGTCAGGGTATGATTAAATCTGGCAGTGCGACTATCTCCAATCATGAAGGCTGCACTAGAGTTAGTGTCACGGTGATGTCCCTAATAGTATGTAAAGCTTAATAAGTTGTCTCCTGAATTTAACAGAATAAAACAAAACCTGCAGTTGGATTTTGATGGAATGGTGATGATTAGGGCCAAGTGATATTTTGTATAATATTGAGACATACATATTGCTTTTTGTTGTCATATTCTTTAAGTAATTCTGAAAGCAATAATTATTTATTTGTATTATTATTATTATTATTATTATTATTAATTCGGCATAAACACACATACAAAATACTTTGTAAATTTCGTCATACCTTGTAAATTTCGGAGTAAATAGTGACCGAGATAATGATGGTAGCATGGAAGCATCCTAGAGGTGCAAACCAGAGGAAGTAAGTGAAATGGGCGTGGTTACGATGTCCACAACAGGTGTTTATCCAGGGACAGTGATGGTCCATCTTCATTACACACCTGTAATATAGAGATAATTAGATAATGTGTCTTCAAAAGGGTGGGATGGAGGAAGGCGAGCATGTTCTAGCAAAAAAAAAAAAGACCCAGAAAATGAAAACTCACTTTATGTTCCATGCAAAGCTCTTTAGCTGATGATCGGTCTTCCTTTGACCCATGTAAAGACACTGTTTGAGCTTGAGACATTGATATATATTTAATACCCCAATGACAAAACAATCTTCTCTACATGTCTTAGCGTTTGTTCAAATAAAAACAAATAACTAATGTTTTAAAGCTTTCTCTTATATTGAATTCAATACTATTGATTGTGGTCCTGTAAAAATAATTCTGGTCCAGTTAACATTTTAAACCAAAAGCGCTGTAGTCTTGTGACTTTTCTCTGAAAATTGAAGCCCTGTTTGAAATCAGTCGCTAGTTATATGGAATGAGAGACCTTACCTGTTACAATATCTACAGTGATGAGACCTGGGTGCCTTGAACCCTTTACATACATGACAGTACTGTAGACTTTTCTCATCTTCAGGATTCTCCTATCATGAAATAAATATGTTGATATAATTTAAAGTCTAGAAGTGCAGCATTCAGTGAGAGAGTTAAACACCGTACTTAAAGGCAGTGGACACTAGTGGTAATTCCTAAAAAAAATTATTATCAAAAAACCTCATTTTTGGTAACGAGTAATGGGGAGAGGTTGATAGTAAAAAGCGTTGTGAGAAACGGCTCCCTATGAAGTGATGTTGTTTTTGCAAAAGAAGTTATTTTCCACGAATTTGATTTCGATACCCCAGATTTAGAATTTGAGATCACGAAATCAAGCATCTGAAAGCACACAACTTCGTGTGACAAGTTTTTTTTTCTTCTTCCATATCTTGCAACTTCGACGACCAATTGAGCTGAAATTTTCACAGGTTGGTTATTTTATGCATATGTTGAGATACAGCAAGTGAGAAGAGTGGTCTTTGACAGTTACTGATAGTGTCCAGTGTCTTTAAACACTGGATCTTTAAAGAGAAAGTACAGTAAACCCTCATTATAAAGAAAACTGTATACAGAGATTCTGCTTACAAAGAGTGCATTCTGAAGTCCCAAATCTCATGTCTGCTTTGGGTTCCTTTGTTCTGATGTCCTTATTATAACAACATTTCCGCTATAAAGAGATTATTTGGACAGTACCGGCGATCTTGATATAGCGAGAGTCAACTGAAATATCGTAATGTATGTTGACAGATGATACTAAAAAACGTAACGCATGCACTTGACATAGACAATGCCATAAATGCATATTTTGTACTGGCTAATTGTGTTTTAATGGGATTTTGATACCCTCAATAACTCAGTTTTTATTAACTACCACATATTACTGGTGGATGTGTGAGTGTGTGCAGTACCTTGAGTAAAAGCTTGTAACTTTCCTGAATTTTATAAAAAACTGTATTTAAAATTAAAAAACAAATGTTCGGGTAAAAACAGGGAAAATTTGACCCAGCATCTTTACCTCAAACCCTCTGGATTTTAATGGTGGAGTTTGTTCTGAGACAACTTTAGAATAATCCTTTTATCATTTTTAGGAAGTTATGTTTATAACTGAAAGTTGTTGAACAGGTCTAAATGTTTTATTGACACAATTGGACAATTAGTACTTACTGGTTTCCATCCCAGTGGAACAAACCCAGGTCCATAGAATACTGCATGGAAGTAGTTCCACAAAATGAAAAAAATCCAAGATGACAGAACGACAAAGTGAACAATGCTTAAGAGGCTATCCTTGTTTGGTGTCCAGTAGAACAGATCACACATTACAGCTGTTCCTGTGATGTAGAAAATGAGGAAGAGAGCAACGAATGGCCCCCAGTGGCACAGCTGACGAAATGGTCCGAAACACATGATGGTGGGCTGGGGTTGATTCTAATTAGAGGATGACGCTCTAGGAAGGCAGTGGGATGAGCATTCCATCCAGCTGTTTATAACCAGGACGGAGAATTCTGTATTGGAAGATAACAAGCATCAGAGCATTGACGTCATCAGTACAACTTTAAACCTTTGCTTTGATTTGTGTCAAAGAAAAAGTTAGTTCTGTAAAGATTTAGGAAGCTGTTTTAGTATCAATCTTTGCCATTTCAAATTTATTAATTTATGCAACCTATTTGTTACTGGTCTAAATCGCAAAGACAAAAATTCATCCTCCCCCACAAAGATTGCCAGTGTAAATGGTATTAAATTGGGACGATTAACAGCGCCTCCGGCTCGGTCTGTTAACAGCGCTAGCCACCAACCCGGTCATTACCACGCAGTGAAGACCAGGTACTCGCACTGTTATTCCCTAATTTATGCATGGTTTGTTGTGGAATTGAAGGCCCCGAAAGCCGAACAAAATTTTATAAAAAGGGGAAAAGTTTTTGTATACGCCACTACTTTATCATTCCATATGAAATAATATAGAATCTAATTTACCTCAATGAGATATCCCTTTTTGTAAAAATTAGTGAAAATGTGGTGGCCATCATCCCCATCGTCAGCGCGCAAAATGACCGGGCGTTGGGTGCGCCCGAAATGCAAATAAAATGAAATGCCCAGCTATTTTCGATCGTTTCCCCTTTCTCTGTTTACAGTTGTAAGTAGTAAGTTTGTGTTGCTAAGGTACCCAAGAATGTACCCAAGAGTGTCTTGCAAAATGTCTCATCATTGTACTCATTGTACTTTGTAGAAAGAAGGAAACCGGCTCACCTTTTTCTGTTGTTTCTGCGTGGACTTGTGTGTGTCCATGCATGAAGGTAGATGGTAGAATGGTTCTCTAACATACTTCCCTTCAAAACGTACGTATTGAGTCCAGGCTCTATGTGGTGAAACTACAACATAAACTCGACACAAGTCCTCGAAGCTTTTCTGCCCTTCTCACCGGTTAAAACTGATAATGTTGGTTGGTGGCGCTGTTTAACAATTTCGGTAAAACACCACTTTCTGACTGCCTCTCTGCTGGCCACTGTCCCGGTGGTACTGTGCCATATGACTAGTGTAACAAATTTTGTGTGGCAATGTGATGATACACTATAGTCTGATGTGAGCTCATGTTAATTTGTTTCAACTAAAACATAATCCATAAAATTATGGGCCCTATAAATAACTCACAATGCAACCAATTGGCAATGGCAAAACAATTAACGGCAAGAAACTGCAGCCACCGAATAGCATTTTCCCCAAAATCTGAGTGGAAAACAGGTACAACTTAACAGTAGGCGTACGAGTAATACGTTTTTTATAAAGTGAGTACTTAGCTAATGCACTTTCGATTAGATATGCCTTTCGTTGTGCGGCATCTACCTCACAAAGGGCTACCTCCATGATGAGACTTAGCTGACCCAGTCCCGTGAGTGGCAGTTTTGAATCTGAGCATTTAGCCTACTTCTTGAGGGGGGGGGGGGGGGGGAGAGAATCAATATGCTCTTACAAGCCATGTTGTTTTGTGACTCAAATACTTTATTTTATTTTATTTGGAACAGATCAAGGAGTAAAACTATGCCGATCATTAATTTGCTGTAACGACAGCTGCGATCTGTTGCCAGTCTAGCCCCATAATAGGTTGGGGAAAACAGTTGTCAGTAAGCAACACCACAGTCTAGATTTTACTCTTTTAACTAAGCTGTCACTTCATTATAGTTACACCGTCATTTGCAACTCAGATATAGCTAGGGCAAATCTAATAAGGGAAAATTAGGCCAATACAAGTCTACGGCTATTGACATTACGGGAGCTTCAAAGAAGGAGAGTGTGTATTTTGCTTAGTTTAGTGTCAGAAAGTAGGCCACGACACAAGTGGGATGGATGGCATTGTGAACGTCTCTCAAGGTGCTGTAGGGTGAGACTTCATTGATTTAGACCTCCACACGCTCTACATGATGCATGTCATCATCACTAGAAACTCTTAAGACTGTTAATTGAGACTCAAGGCTATTATGTAGCATCCTCAGTCTTGAGATGCACAAAGAGTGAGTCTGTTGGCAAGTTAACAGAATAAGTGATGTCGCGAATCGTAGACCATTTTTTATAGCTTTACCACACTCTTGAAGTAACACGACAGTTTTCAAGAAAGAAGTAAGTTTCCACTAAAATTATTTGAATTTGATTTCCAGACCTCAGAATTAGATTTTGGGGTCTCGAAATCAATCATTTGAAAGAACACAACTTCGTGTGGCAAGGGTGCAATTTCTTTTATTCTTGCAACTTCGACTACCAATTTAGTTCAAATTTTCACAGTTTTGTTATTTTGTGCATGTTGAGATAAAACAAGTGAGAAGACAAGTCTTGAGAAGAAGAAGGAAAAAAACACACACAAAACAAACAGCGCCCTCGGTGTTAATACCAAACTACTTTTTTTGCAGCGTGCTATTATTTGTTGGAGAAATCTTTATCACGAATAAAGCATTGTTAAAAACCCATAAGTTTACTTTCAGTAGCACAGAAAGAGAGCCCAGTTTCACACACGTGTAATGTATAGCTTTTATTACCCTTCTGATTCACACCTTTGTTGCTGCCAAGGCCGCTTGACAATTTTGGTCAAGTTTACAAAAACGTTCCGCACACTGTACAGCTGAGGAAAGACACTGAGAAAAAAAAAAAAAGGAAAAAAAAAAAAGTGTCAAATTGCACAGGAGTCAAGTTATGTCATAGTCGGAGTGTCGTGTCCAGTTCCAGATCATGGTACTTGTGTCCTTGAGCAAGATACTCAAGTGACTCGACCACAGTTGCTACGTCCTTCGAAAAGGACGTAAAACCTCATGCCCGTCCGAGTTGCTGCGTAAGCACATATTACTTTAAAGGCAGTGGACACTTTAATTAATTTGAATTAACCAAAATATTAATTAGCATAAAACCTTACTTGGTAACGAGTAGTGGGGAGCTGTTGATAGTATAAAGCATGTGAGAAACGGTTCCCTCAGAAGTGACGTAGTTTTCGAGAAAGATGTAATTTTCCACGAATTTGATTTCGAGACCTCAGATTTAGAATTTGAGTTCACGAAATCAAGCATCTGAATGCACACAACTTCGTATAATGACATGTGTTTTTTTTCTTCATTGTTATCTTGCAACTTCGACGACCAAAATGAAGCTCAAATTTCCACAGGTTTGTTATGCATGTTGAGATACACCAAGTGAGGAGACTGATCTTTAACAATCAATAGTGGCCATTGTCTTTAAGAAGACGGGTATTTCTTATTACGTAAATTTGTGTTGCCATTAATTTTTAAAGCCATTACCAAACGTACCAATTGCAAACACCCCACCAAAAAAGAAAAACAAAGTCTACTGTCACAAACTCAGAAAACACCACATAAAACGAGGCACGATCGCGTCCGCCTGCGTCTCATGCTCTCGCCATATGGACAGCGTTGAAAAACCCATGTGGCGGCGCCACATCAACAAACTGTGTTTATGCTCAAAATTGCCGAGTTGCAGATTTGATAACAATATTACTTCTGCTTGAACAGTGACTATAAGAGAATAAATCCCCAGCAAACACGTTTCCTCTCCAACTGTCAACATGCAAAGCCAAACATAATTGACTTAAAATGCAAATTATGATAATCAGTGATGGTGTTTTTATGGCGGTTGCTGTTGTTGGAACTACACCATGGCTCTAAGAAATAACATGACGTCACGATGTGGTTACCTTTTCATAATAGATGCATACAAGGTCAAAAGCGCTGCTTAGCGCCAAGCACACTTCCATGCTTACTGTTTCAGGAAAAGTTGCTGTAAACTTATTTCATTAACAAGGATTTGCATTGTTACACCATTCATTTTCGAGTGCACGCCATAGCACGCCATTTTGTGTGTTTTGAATTGGAATTCGCACAACAAGCACACAATCGGCCGGTAAGCAGCTGCATGAAATTGGGCCCAGATCTTGAATATCAACTAGGCCAGTAAATCATGAACCATAAAACGAATTGGAAATAAATGGAGAGATAATGGAGTGACAAATGCACCCAGGAGACTACAGAAATGATACAGAGTCACAAGGGGGCTACTTATGTCACTTAACATTCCAACGGATATCCTCCTCCAAGCCTACCTTATAGACCATTTTTATGTCTTTCCTCTGTAAGCAAATGATCGTTTTTTCATTCCAGGGGATTCTCTGGCAGGCAAGATAAATCACCCTCTCATAATAAATCTTAAAATTAACTCAAAACAAGTACATCGAAGATAGATCGAGTTGAATTGAAATTTAGAGGTGGATTTTTATTCAACAAAACCAGTATCAATAGTTCTTATTTGGCAAATTCCTTTAAATGTAAATGTAAAAATACTATTTAACCGATTTACAAAAATGTTTTGCAGTGTTGTGCCCAGGGAAATCCGGATTCTGCTGTACAGGCCCCGGTCCTGTGATAGGGCTAAAAATGTAGCACATACGCTCACCAGGAAGCCAAGAGCTATGTATAAGCTGCACATTAATTGCCTTCGGTCCTTACAGAAAATAAACACATCAACGCACAATCTGAACATCTATATTGCTTTAGGAAACTTACACATCAACCCGCATTTTGTACTGTCTACGTTGCTATACAGAATAGTCACTATTACAGTTTGAGGAACAACTGCAGCTTATTCCATAATGGATTTAAAATAGGGGACAATGTAATAGTCACTATTACAGTTTGAAGAATAACTGCAGCTTATTCCATAATGGATTTAAGATAGGGGACAATGTAATAGTCACTATAACAGTTTGAAGAATAACTGCAGCTTATTCCATAATGGATTTAAGATAGGGGACAATGTAATCAAAAAGCAATAATCTAATGGCTCGATTCAATTCATTCAGCGAAATTCGGGGGCTTCGGTTTTCTTTGGATTTACTTTCCCCTTCGGACAGATGATTTGACCTTTGACTGCTGGCCAGATTGTTGGCCTTGTCCCTGACCTTGTCCCTTTTGACCTGATTGCTGGCCGTGTTCTTGGCCTGACTGTTGACCCTTGGCCTGTCTGTTGACCCTGGTCTTGACCTGACTGGCCAGGTTGTTTGCCTTGTCCCTGACCTTGTCCCTTTTGACCTGATTGCTGGCCGTGTTCTTGGCCTGATTGTTGACCCTGGTCTTGACCTGACTGGCCAGGTTGTTGGCCTTGTCCCTGACCTTGTCCATGTTGACCTGATTGTTGTCCGGAGTGCTGGCCTGACTGCTGACCACTCAGCAGTTGTTCGAATCAACCTCCCCGCGTTAACATCCTATAATAAACGGGAAATCACTGGTTGGATGATAGCGATATTTCCCATCCACAATTCGTCCATGACAGTCATCAAGGTCACCAGAGGTCAATGTCACGCCATTTTCATCGTTTGGTCCGTAGATGAGGAAACCATCGAAAGCGACACCAATAACAGACGACGGTTGACCTTCAATTACATCAAAAGGACAACTCGAAGGCATCTTGTGATAATGATATACACCTGTTTGTGTTGGATGTCCGTCACAATCATCGAATACTTCCGTCTCTACGGCATCCAAGCCATCCGAGGTGTACGGACTGAAGAATGGTATACCGTTAATCACGACGCCGATCGGGCCCATTGGTAGGGAAGTAGTTGCCCCAGCCACTACTGGATTTACGGGGATTAACCCATTGGAACGTCTGCTCTGTGACGTCATTTGGGTTGTCATTATTCGGGAACTCAGCTGTCTCGTGGTCAGGGACTCCGTTACTGGTGATTATATGAAATTCTCCTTCCGTTGCTATGGCGACGGTACCACTTACACCCGTGTTCCCCTCAACGTGGTTGTCGGAGTGAAACATGGCGATTTCATCATCGCTGAGGGCGTTTACTGTTGTGACGAATATCAAGATCAGAAGGAGCCATCAAAAAGCTGTTAATAACGCAATCTTGAATGTTTTTATTCATTATTAACATTATTACAGAATGAACCCAAAGTCAAATTGCATGTCGGTAACCAATACGACAGAAATGTTTGCCCAACTTGACACTTATGATTTTTTTTTAATTAGGAAGCAATTTTTTGTTGCGTTTCAGTCATTTACTTATTATGTACTCTAGTACATGTAGTGCAAAAAACATAAATTTAAACTTCGTTTAAGTTCAGCTTTAAACAGTTATGTTTAAAGACACTATACTTTGTTGAAGATTTAACCCTGAATCCAGCCTTTCACTATAAATGAAACGGCAGTCCAACAAAATTGTAAACAAACTTAGGTCTAACAGTAAAACATGTAAACAAAAATAAATAAAAGAAAATAATGTTAATTAAAAACAAATGCAAACAAGTTTTTTTTATAGTTTAAAATGAAATACATGATAATTTGCGTAACACTTAGGCTACTGCATGCACTAGAAGACGATTTTGCCATTTTGTTTCTATAAACTCTGGGTGCACAGTTAACCAGCTTAAAATACTATCATCTTCTGCCTTTACGATCGTCCATAATATTAAAGGTACAACGCGGTAATCAAAAGTGAAATACCATTGGATTATTTGTCACTACCTATTTCACACGAATATACCGGCTTGGCATCTTTAATCATAGCAAATCGACAATTATTCCGATTTTCATGTTGCGCAGTCTGTATTATCTGATGGGCGCGAAGCATTGCATACTAGCTACATTGAATCTACACCCAATGTACTGATTGATATTTTCTTCACTTCTTTCTTTTGATCAGAGTAAGATGTATGGCTTTTTAACCGATTGGAATTCCAGTGCAGCACTGGACTGTGATTCAAGATATGAATACAGGGTAAGTTATCTATGAACTGTTCGTTCAGCACATCTTTGTTTGTTTGTTGGTTGGTTGTGTTTAAGGAGAGGAGATTCATCCAAACCCTTTATTTAACAACTCATTAAACAAAAGTTGTGAACAGTTAAAAGATATCTTTACAATGTTCGTAAAACCAAAAAAAAACTCTTTAACGATCTCTAGCGTTACAATCAATTCTACAATCCCTAAACACCAAAGCAAGATGAGATAGAAACAAAGACCAGCCCATCTCCATTTAGCTTGTTTTATTGTCCTTGTGATGTATCTTACTCCAGTTTTGAGCACTTTTGGCAACATAACAAGTCCACTTGGGAAAACATTACAAGTGTCTTATACCTCAAGTGGAAAAATTCAAGCGTCCAATGACTTCAAATTTCTTTCTTTGTGAATTTTGTTTTACTTGCCGGTGATAATATCTAGGGTCGGCATGCTTTCATGGGATGGAACGGTTGTTCGTTCCGTGGGGGCTTCATTCGCTTGTGATACAATTGAAAACATAATTAATTCAATTGTTATCTCGGAGCAATGTTATCATCATCACGAAATCACTAAATCTGATAAAACTTGGGAAGTTTTAGTTCCTATACGCATCCAGATCTTTATCAATCTTATTGACTGAACATCAAAGAGATATTATGTACAGTCGGCACCGTAAGCTAAATTGAAGATTACTCCATAATTTAGCGACAATAAAAACCAAGGCAATTAGTAAGTTTGTTTGTCTGTAATCAGGGCAGTTCCATAGGGAAAGAGGGGCTGGGGACTACAATGTTGGTTAACGCCTCATTCCTTAGTCTTAACTCAAGCCAACTGCAGTTATGTTAATGCATTTGTCTATGTAATATTGTTCTTAAGTAAAGTGACACAGAGTGGGGTAGTAGTAATAGTAGCCAGTTCACCGAGCATCCTTACTCCTAAAACGTCATCCATCTATATATGAACCACATACTGATTGACTTCAATTGCCTACTATCAATTAGGTTTTATTTGCTTTTCAGCAAACATAAAGGAAGATCCTCAAATGGTGGCCAGAATCACGAAGCCACATTAAAATGTAGAACATGCCCTAAAGGCAAAGTCAATGCTGATTAAATGTTTCATTCCCGATGCCCGATCAGCTTAGGATGCCCTGTTTGTTGTTCGGTTTAACAGAAGTTCTCTACTTTCATAAGGACTGTATCCATCGGAAAATCATTTAACCATAAAACTGACTTTGGCCTCTGTAAACAAACACCCGTCATCAGCCCAAACAAATTAAATCATGGTGTATCAAATTGAGTCGTTTGATTTGCCTGACGAAACAATATTCTCACCTTACAAGACAACTCAAAGACTTGCCTTGCTTACACCCCCTTCTTGGTATCGTTTGAATAAATAAAGCAATTTTAACGACAGAAGATAATCCTGAAAGATCAGCAAACCTCCCGAGGGAAATCATTCTCTAATCTTCACCAGACTTAAAACCCAACATTTTACCCATAAAAGCAACGTCTGCTTTTCTATTTAGCGATTAATTGAAATGTTCAAAATCAAACATCAAAATCAAATCACCGCAAATCTTCATCGAAGTAAATACTTTAAGATTGCTTTGATGAAATTGAGCAGAACCGGTCTCACATTGTAATACAATCAAGTCAAGGATAAAGGAAGCTTAGAGGGATGTGTTGTGCATCGCCCATAACCAAAACCATACCCGTCTGCCCGGCAATCAAATTAGTGTAAAATGCTAGTATATATTAAGTCATGAACTATTAATGTTCAGAGCACATTACATCATTTCTGGTTTAGTGATCACTGCTCAATGCATTAGCTTGATCTCATCTTGGGAGTCCTGCAAATCCATTAACAGCTCAGTTTCCTTGAGAGTAACTTAGACCCCGTCACCTCAAGGAGGCAATCGTTCTTGTAAAGAACGGAGGACCACAAACCATAAACCTAATACACCTCTCACCGTACTTTAGGTGAGGGACGCTTGTTCTACATATTACCTATACTAAAATGGGGTGAGCTTGTGAGCATTATTACAGTTGAAAGACTCTGACAGTCACAAGCTACTCGACCCCCCCCCTTCTAGGATGCTATCCTCCACGTAAAGAACGTAGAACCCCAAACCTTAAACCAAATATGGCTCTCATCAAACTCACTGTACTTTATAAGTTAATTGGGTCTCGCTCTTTATTATAATACTATCTTCTGTACTAAAAGGGGGTAATCGTGTGAGCATTTTACAGTTGAAAGATTCAGACAGTGATGACAAGTTATACTGAACGCCCCTTCCCTCCATCTTCCTGACACAAACACAGTTTCAATCAGGTGAATAGCAGCTCGAGAAACAGATTTGTACACTTAAAACAAATGTATGTCTGATTGAATATTCTGGTCCACTGCGATATGACCCTTTAACTTGACTGCGTCTTAAATCAAATGATAAGATAAAGAGGAAGGAGAGACTGACACGGAGATGGGATGGGTGGGGGGGGGGGGGGGGTGGTGATAGAACGGAATATGAAACTAACATCTAGTGTTGGTGATCATTTGAGATCAATATTTGATAAACCCATCCTTGTTGAGCCCTAGGTGTAGATTTTAGAAATCCCTCAGCCTTTTTGAATCAGTCTTACTTCCGATTTAAATCGTGGTTTCAAATCACTTTGATATCCATGATGGATAGACTTTGAACAGTTTCAAATCAATCGTTTTTCCTCATCGCTCAGGACCTTGTCTTTTCTTCTTTTCCCATTTTTTTTTATAAATTAGGTTTGGAACCTCCTTTAGGCTGCTCTCTTTATTTGGTTCAGAACAAATCAGGACTGCTGTCAGAAAATGAAGTTGAAGAGACCCATCATGACAGTCCCAACCAATCAATGGGAAAATCATGTGCTTCTGTGAGAGAAGTTAATTTCATTTCTAAAGTGTCTCAGGAAGTTGACGAAATTTAGACGGTTGGCAAAAACAGTCAGTAAACATGGGGGTGCTATATCAAGCCTTAGATGTATAAAGGTTACTCAATCTTGGGCAGACTTCCAGATATCCGTCTTTTTTTTAAAGTGCATCAAAGGAGGTTTAAAAGTATGCATGGGTTGAATTTCCACTTCTTTCGTGTACTGGATGGGGGCATTTGGCGCGTCAGGGAAGGGGCTACAATCGAACGATATCAGCAAAAGGTTTCTCACATAATTGTATACCTTCGATTCTTTTTGGTCGACCTTTCTTTTCATGCCCGGAAAGGAAGTATTCTGAAAGAACAATCAATTGTTGTGCACCCTGGAGTGCACTAGACTGCTTAAGGTATCGAATGCCTTGGTTGAATGTTGCGTTTGATATGATAATCGATGTGACACAGCACGCTGTGCAGTTATTATTGCGTCCTTGTATGATCTGAATCACTGGGGAGGAACGCTAAACTCTTACCACGTAGAAATATGAGTTCCTTTTCCTACATCCCATCGGCGAAACATAAATTTTGAAACAGCCACCCGCTCTAAAAGTGTAATGCTTACAACTTCTTGAGACTACTTAGAAGAAAACAAAAACCGCCCCTCTGTCTTTTCAAGAGCTAATAGTCTCCTTGCCAACAGGGTTTTTAAAAAGCAATTTCCTAGGAGTATAAAGAACTACGGATGCCCGTAAGGGACCTTTTCTTACTCTGAAATACTGACAACCTACGTAAGGCAGAATAACAAAACTTTGACATGTCATAACACTGTTTAAATGAAACAGCTTAGAGGTATGATTGCAATTAGCAGTTTATTCTGTAAACTCCACCCTGCAATATCACTGTACACTTTTTAGCTAAAGGGGATTAGCTTTTCAGGTGTCTTTGTTGTAAAAAACCTTCATACGTTTCAGGATATAAGGTTTAGTCCCTTAAGGCGAGCGATATAACGCAGTCACATGAATTACGTGACGCATGGCAAGCCACATGTATACTATCCCCAGGTTTTAGTTTATAGTTTACTCTTTGTGTGCAAAGATATTTACTGTATTTCGCTTTTGTTAAGTTTATCTTGGAATTATGTCTTTTAAAGCGACCCATCATTCAGGTTTACCGAATTAAGCATCTTAACAATTAGGAATGAAAATCATAATTCTAAGAAATCAGTTATTTTAAAAGTAATTTTGCTCTTTGCCGCGTCGAAATGAGAAAACGTTGACGTCATTAAGTCACGTGATGTTTACATAGCAATGTAGATACACTGTCGGTGGCAGTGCAGGGATTTAATTGCTTTACCATTTAAGACTTTATAGGACAGTTTTGTAAAGCTTGAAAAGTTCAAGGAAGTTCAGGGAACATCAAACAATTCTGGCTCGATTTTAGATTGATTTGCTGTAGTGTTTGTTCACTCCCTCTCTGTCCTGGGTTTTCTGTTGATGACAGACCAAACCAATGTACGACTTGCAGTTCATGCTCACATTCAAATTTGAACTATTGGAGGTGAAAAATCGTACTTTTTTTTCACTGTGGATTAGTGTGACTTTCACATCTCTTAAAAGCCAACATCCTTTTTTCAATACAATTCAAACTCACAATTATTTTCATACTTCTTGCAAGTACAAAGCCATAACAATAATTTATAAAGAAGTAACCAATACACAAAGCTCTTTTACAAGGCAGGAAACATAATAATTAAGTATGAAGACATCGTCTGGAAGCCAAGGCTTGTGGTGAGATGCCTGATTGACAGGTAAACATAACATAAACATGAACAAGAACGTACGAACAGACTGTCTTAACATTGATTTGATTTCAATTATGGTTTAAGAATGGCAAGAAAATCACTTGTGAACAAATCTTCCCTTTTTTTATTCACATTCGTTAAAATCAAACCCCTGTATGTCTACTTCAAAAGAGAACAGTGGGTCGTATGAATAAAAAGTAGTACTTACTTTTACTTGAAAATTTGAAGTATTTACTACCATCCATATGAATAAAAGGAAATAAAAACTGTTACTTAAAAGTATTTACTAAAATGCTAAAAGTATCTACTTTTACCAAAAAGTAAATTCTTTTAATTTTAGCACTTACTTACTTCCATATGAATAAAACGGAGAATATACTACAAAATGCAAGTAAATACTAGTGATTTGTCAAGGTAGCACAGAAGTAAAAGGCTCGTCCGAAGAAATGACAGTGTTTATGAATGTTCCTCACAGGATAAATGTTTTAGTCCAAAGGAAAGACATCACTGAAATATTAAATAGACACATACACAGTGTTTCACAACAGAAACAATACACACAAACTCAAACTGCTTTTAATCAAACTTGTTTAAATATGCCGAGGATAAAATAAAACCGTTTGTAAAAAAAGGTTTTGTATCATTACAGTAAGCTTTTCAAAAAGATATAAAGAATTTTTTCAACTCAGAAATGAATGCCTCGATCATTAAGGCTTATTGTTCATAAAATCAGAAGAAGTAATTTTTTAAACAATTGAATGCATTTCAATAGAATGTTGTTCGTGCTATATTAAAACTTTTAAGTTTAATTTAAATAGGTATGCTCATATCCAGCTCTCATCTTCTCTATACAGCGCTGTCATGCACTCCAAGTTTCAAAAGCATAACTAAAACGTTTTTATTCTGTGTGTCCAGATGAGTCGTCTTCATCAAAATGTTGTCAGAATAAAAACCCCATGGCTGACTTGAAGATTTCTATGTTTCTGTTAAATCAAATGCTGCTTTGGCTGTGTGTGTGAGTGCGTACGTAGACGTGAATGGGGGTTGTAATACAAAGGAAACCTTTTGTTAAGAGCCATTCAGTCATGGTATATCAGAAGTATTTACTCCAAAGCATTAAGTGAATACTTTGCAGTAAAAGAATAGGTTTATTCATACGGAATTCAGAAGATGCTTTTACTGAATGCTTCTACTTGGAAGTTTATGCTTTTACTTTTTGCTAGTTCTTGTCAGTAAATACTACTTTTTATTCATACGACCCAATATACTCAGAATTTACAGCAATGAAACCTCGATATATACATTGGACGTCAATAACAGAAATGTTTTATCACTTGACGCTTTAGAAATCAAATCAAGAAAATGAATCTTCCCTTAACACAAGCCTCAATTGACTCTTCATACTCAGGAGTGTGTGTCCATCCTCGTCAAACGGGATTTAATTGAATTTCTCTGAATACTGACAGAGTGAAATTAATGGAGCTTTCGGTAAATAACTTTGATCGAGTCTAAGCAAATGCGATAGTTCTGTGCCACAACCCAGTTTTATCGTATGACCCTTGTCTCTTTGCCACTTTTCCCTGGTTCAACCACAGACGTCTCGAAGCACCATTCTGTATAGCCTCCCCCTCGAGGCGTTTTTCTCACTTTCTTTATTTCCCCTTGCCATATTTCCGCCCTACACCCTGCCCATCAACCAAGCATCCGGAGGCGAGAGACTGTGTAGTTTCATGTTGCATATTCTAACAACTTGTGGCATCTCGGGTTGCGAAGATCCTTAGGGAAAGTACCGGGGCCTTGGCGGATTCTGACAGGAACCTAAATTGACGACGCGTCAAGGAGTAACATGGAGTGTCCTCGGACTACAGGATTCAATTCAAGTTACATTGACCCGTTTCTACCTTGCCCCCATTTTCAATCTATACGTTTGCCAGACAAATCAAAACAATTAGCAAGGATTCATTCATGGTTGGAATGTTAGAATAGTTTCATCCACATTATGGAAGGCAACAATCCTTAAACAAACTGATTTGATAAGTAGCCTTTGTTGTAATAATTGAAACAAAAATACATTAACGCAAACTCGTCAAAGTAGCACGAAAGCTCAAAATATGCGGAACTAAATATTGACAAAGTCCTAAATATATCCCGACTCCCAAACTGTAGCCCGGGACTTTTAAAGCCTAGCTTGGTCTCTAATAATAGCCCGAACCCGAATCAAGCTATGCTTGGGAAATCATATCGATACAGGTTTGTGCATACGTTTA
This sequence comes from Asterias amurensis, assembly GCF_032118995.1. Taxonomy (NCBI): domain Eukaryota; kingdom Metazoa; phylum Echinodermata; class Asteroidea; order Forcipulatida; family Asteriidae; genus Asterias; species Asterias amurensis. Next base: position 405,289 of record NC_092668.1, on the reverse strand, counting down.
TGGTCCTGCCTTCATTCGTCTACCGCAATCCTGAGGATACCAGGCAAGGGTAAACAACATGCAATCCTGAGGATACCAGGCAAGGGTAAACAACACGCAATCCTGAGGATACCAGGCAAGGGTAAACAACACGCGATCCCGAGGATACCAGGAAATGGCAAACATCTACAAGCGCCTTCTTGCTCAACAATAATCACTCTTGGGTCAGTTTTCTCAAAGAGTAAGGACTCGCCATATCTCTGAGTTAGGACGAGATCTTTGTGAAATCGACCCCTCGGCTGTTTATAATACATGCACCTGATAAGTATCAAAATCATGAAGGATATCACATGACTTAATGTCAATATGTAATCTCACGCCAGGAACAGTGTCTGACCTGACCGGGATTCGAACCCACTTTGTTAACAACATGACCACGGTTCTATTGGACCACTAAGTCACATTGCTCCTCACTGTACATTAATCACCTGTTTCATCTTCAGGCAACTCCATCATGAAAAGATGCGCCAGGCTTTGACTTTTGATCTCCGAAAGCGCAACATATGTTGAAGCAAATGCCTCTGAGTTATTCCCAAATGATTTAAACATCGACAGATTAGTGTCTAGGAATTTATGGTTATCTTAGACGAGTTGGAGAAAATCTTCAGCTGAGATTTGTGTCTCGTCTTGTGCTGATTTTGGACAGATGAAACGCCTCAACTAGTCACTCATGCACAGTGCAATCACGTCTCTAAAATATACCATTTTCTTCTTGTACAGTTGCCGCTCGTTGGGTCAGCGATCCTGAATATATCTGGGTCAGAAGATATTATTTAATCCTTAAATGCATGAAACAGTCATTCAATGCCACGGCACCAGCCTATCTACATTACTTTGTCCGTACTCGATTCTTTAGAGTGATCTGTTTAGCCTTAGGCCCCGCACTACGCATATCACCCAGCCCTCTATGCATAATCTACATCCCAAAGGGACTTCCGCACTCCTACTTTCAAAATGAATTTCTTGTTGATAACCCGATACCCGTGTTGACGTTGATTTTGTACCAGATAGTGGCCGGAGTCCCTCGCCCGTTGAATCTTCTTAGAATGCCCATGAGAGGAATGGGGGGATATCGGCAGCTTCAGCTGGCGTTTCACTGCGATGGGGAACGGACATGGATCCCACTATTTACTCACCTGCCCCCTCTTGAAACAGAGGATGGGAACGCCCACTCCTACACGCAATAGAACTTGATATTCAGAGATCATACAACTACATGTTTGTCAAAACAGAAAACTGAGGATGACAAAGTTTGGAAGTGTTTATTTTAACCAAGTTCTATAAACTTCCTGGAGCCTTTCTTGTTTAACCCTTTAACAATATTTTGTTAGGAGAGATGCAAAAAAAAACCCCACCAAAACCAACACAAAGCACTTGTATTTTGAGAAAGGTGACGTCTTTCGGAACTATTTTGAGCCTGCGTTTATTCTACTTTTCGAACACATGTGGAAAAAGGAATACGCAATTTTCCTCAAGATGGGTCTGGAAACTATGTCAATTGAATAACAACAGCCAATTTTTATAACACTAAACCAACATGTCTCGTAACAACCATTACAGCTTAGAATATGAACGAAAGCCCGGAGAATCGCGTAGTTTAACATTTCCGGATTCCTTAATTCCATTAAGCTTTTTTCTTGGTATTAGAGTTGTGTAAACCCGAACGGAAACTTATATATCATATAAAAAAAAAATGAATGAATGGACAGGAAATGCAAGAAAATGTTAACTCCCAAAAGGAGTTCGTAAAACAACCTATTATACAACATTATGCTGTTTGTTAAAGGAACACGTTGCCTTGGATCGGTCGAGTTGGTCTTTGACAAGCATTTGTAACCGTTTGTAATGAAATGCATATGGGTGGAAAGATGATGTAAAAGTAGAATACAATGATCCACACAAACATGCCTCGAAATTGCCAGGTTTTCCTTTTACCTCGTCGACTAACACGGTCGGCCATTTATGGGGGTCAACTTTTTGACTCCCATAAATGGCCGACCGTGTTAGTTCGCAAAGTAAAAGGAAAACCACGCAATTTCGAGGCTATGTTGTGTGGATCATTGTATTCTACTTTTAAAACATCTTTCCACCCATATTTATTTAATAACAAACGGTTACAAATGCTTTTCAAAGACCAACTCGACCGATCCAAGGCAATGTGTTCCTTTCAGCACACGGAATACGGGCACGTATGGCATAAGGCATAAGTTTTACAGCTCAACTACTCTTTACAATTAAAATAAAACATATTAAACAAACACACAAAAAATACTAATAACAATAATAACAATAATTCAGATAAAATGAGGATTAAATAAATAAAAAATACTTAAAAAAAAAAGTAAAAAAAAAATAAAAAGTACTTTGGCAATTCTTTCGTAAAACTGTTTCAAAGAAATTCTCAAACAAAACACTCAGAGTCTCGTATCGATTTGCCAAAATGGAAAAAAAGGAAATAAGTATCCCACTTAAGTCACACAGTGTAAATTGTTTGAGCATGGATGAGCAAATCCTCCATGCAGAACGCAGGAGCTTTTGAAATTCTTCAAGTTATTTTGCCGGCGAATCGCTTGGCTGCGTCGACAAATTGTTTTTCTTTCCGGATGTTAAATCCCATAACCTTGATGGAGGTCGTAGGTATACCACGCCCGACTTATTGACGATAACGCGCTATCCAAGGCGGTCTTCCGCGACAAATTTTGTCTCTAAAGCATGACCACCTTAATCAGTTTTAGGACTGTTTAACAGCTTTGCTCAGAAAAAATGGATTCACCAGCAACATCATTAAGTGCCCCCAAAATATCATGTATAAAACAAAGGTTAATATTTTGAGAAAAATGCGTTTGAAGTTATAAGCTATTTTGAAATTGGTTCGTAGCTCCTCGCCAATCAATCTTTAAACATTTTCATATCAGGGAAGTAGATATCTATACTAACACAACCCGTTTGTTTAAATTGACTTCCTAACGTGTAACATTCAAGTATTTATTTTACAAGCATTCTCTCTTCGTGAAATACGCTATATGTGTGCATGATTCGTTTGTAATGCTTTGAGCTGTTCGTGTAAACGCAAAAGTCGGAGCACTCAAGTTAGGGACAGCGTGCCAACTGTTAAGTCAATACGGTTTGCGCATACACACTTTTAGGCACTTTGTATTCCTTTGTATCCATACAATATTGTAGGTTAACGTTTTTGACATTTCGTCAAAAAGCAAAATCCACAGCACTCAAGTTTGGCACTGTTCCAGCTGTTAGATGAATTGGAATCTCTATTGGGCATTGTGTGGACGCAATAGTCTGACGTCTTGCAAAAGGTGCCCAACGACGCGTTTAGTTAGTACCGCAATGTACGTCTAGGAACCCAACCTATACACCTCACCACAGCCAGAAGCAAACAGTGTTGGTTTGATGCAACTTTCTGATTTCGCGGCGTGGAAGAAACCTTATTATTTCTAGCGTAGTGTGATTATTGCTTCTACTGTAAGACGTACTCCTCTGGAGGGATGTACTTATTGGAAGATACTGCTGGTTATCTTACGCACGGTCATCTGATCTTCAGTCTGATTCTGGACGGGTCTACAATGGACGAAACCCATCAGCTAATCACTTCATCAAGTAACGCCTTGGGAAACATTAGGAAATGAACTGTAGGATAGGTGGCCCATCGAAGCCTAATCGCTGGTCAGAAATAGTAATGTCAATTGTACTAATAACTGTTTGTCCCATATTCAACGACAGTAGTTCTTTATTTCATGGTTTCAACGAAACGGGAAAAACAGATCGGAATACTAAAAAAAGAAAAAATGTCGTTTGTGAAGAGTTCTTTTTACAAATGACTGACAACCTGCTGCATTTAATTTCATGCAGAAACACCCCTCACAAATTTGTCATGAGTGTGTAAACTCCTTTAAAGAAAGTAAATGCCTACATACAAAACATATTAAAATAAATGAATAATTTATACATAAACACAAACAAACCTATTTTGTTGATGGAATCTTGAATTTTTTGAATAATAATACTGTTCTGGAAGCCTAAGCCAGTTCTCGTGCCTGAGAACCTAACGGCAGTCAGGTTGCCTTATGTTTGGCACTGTGGTTATACTTGTGGTTTTATTTCAATCTCTGAGGTTCAAATACCGCCAAGGGCATTATGTAGGACACTAATTGGGTGGTCAGCCCTACCTGACTGCCAGGGTTTTACCTGGAATACTTCCCTGGGGTTTTCCTCCCGAAACCAATACTAGAAAATCATCCTTGTTTTTTATCCGTTGGGATGTTGGCTGGCGTAGTGAAGTGATTAAGTTTACTTTTCTGAGAATTCTTGAATGGTCATTGGCTTCACAATAAGAACTAAAATGAAAATGCTTTTAAAGTGGTTATGGTTATAAAAGTCAACAAGTCATGTTCTTTATCTTTGTATTTGCAGCCAGCGGACCTAGCTTTAGCCACGGCCAATCATACCCTTAACCACGGCTTGGCCGCCATTTTGTTTAAAGTGCAAAGTCCTTATATGACCCTGCCCTTCCTTTCACACATGCCTCATCGGTGTTACTGTTGCATTGTGGACTCAAGTAGAACGTGACAAAGTTGAATGCTGATATTGTTATAAGCCTAGATAGGTCTTAACGTTTCTTGTCCTGAGAGTTAACTGATATTTGAGTAATATCTGGTTTGTCCTTTATTGGCTTAACACAGGAAATCGCTGTAGCTCACATTACAAATACGTGCAGTATACATCCAAAGGGCTCGAGTTGGCTTTGCATTAGATACTCTCACAAACCACTGTAGGTTCATCCTCCTATAAGATATATTCAGAATAGAATCAGTGTACTATTGTAACACCACACTCTGTAAATAGTTAAGTAATTTCAAGTACGGTATGAAGCTGGAATTTTAAATAGTTTAGAATTGTTAAGATATTGTTATCACGAAAGTGACGTTGGTGAACATTTCACGGAAATTGTTGTTTTGTTTTTGTAGCTGCTGCTGTTGCGTTTGGTGTTGTTTGTTTTTGTTGTTTTTTGTTGTTGTTCCGTGTTGTTGTCGTTGCAGTCGTATTGTTGTTTTAAATTAGTGGTGTTGTTGTTTGTTGGTGGTGTCTGAATCGTTTTTGTTGCTTTCGTTATGTTCACATTGTTGTTTGAGTTTTCTGCTGTTTTTACTGTTGTATTGTTGCTGTTGCGGGTTTTGCATGTTTATGTTGTCACTGTAGTTTTTGCTTATGATGTGCCTGCGTCCAGCCCATCAGTAAACAATAATTCTTTGTGACCATTCATGTTTCCCAGAAGCCACGACTGACATTCTCAGTATGTGGGACATGATTTCAATGCATTTCTTTGTGAGTACTTTATGCATTCATAACCGATCCCATCCCAAGTCCCATACATATAGTATTTCTGAAGTCGAAGCATTCTTACCTTGGGTATCTCCGCCGTAACAATTGAAGAGGATATCTTAGTTATCCGTTACACCTGGACCATTACCTCATGAAAAACACTGGAGTGGATCAAATTACACATTCACATTTATGAAGAAATACATAAAGTATATAGTCTATGTGGAACTGGTTAAAATATCGTATACCATACCTAGGGGTACGTGGTAATGCTAATATTCACCCATTATATTTTCACAACATACAGTTTGTGATAACTTTGGATAAATGTTGTCTGTTTTTTCTTATTTGTGGCATACTAATTAAGAAGGACGCTCGAAAGTGCAACGTGTGGTTCACAGTGTCATAACGATGTTTTATTTCATAACATTAAACAATTGTTTTTAATTAAAAATTATTTGAAGCACCTGTGTACACTTTGATGATCGTTTCGTAATCATAAGATAGTTTTCGCGCATGTTTAAAAACATTTCAACAAATTAAGTTCCATGAAAACGAAATCACAACCTCACCCCGACTGCATCAACGTTGCTACAACTCTCTAAGAAACAATAAAATAATGCTTAATTACATCCAAATTAAACAGAAACAGAAAGTTATTTTGTTGCTTACTGACAAGTTTAGATGGATATTTTGTCACAACAACGTCTGTCTTTGTGATCAAAATGACCAGCAGCTAAACAGCAACATAACAAAAACACCTCTACGTCTTCTATGAACTAATCTAATATAGAGGAGGTAAGTACAATTACACTTCGACGAACTGTCCCACAATAACATGTAGAAAGCAGACATTGTTAGATGGTTACAGGCTAGTCGTCTATGAAAGGTTAACACGATCCAGTTGAAAACAAGGTCTAGTATAGGAGATCAACTTAAAGGCAGTGGACACTACTGTTATTACTCTAACAACTGTTAGTAAAAGCAGTGGACACTATTGTAATAACAACTGTTAGCTTAAAGCCATTGGACCCTTTCGGTACAGAAAAAAAAAAGTTCACCGATTTACAAATAACTTACATGGTTTACAGAAAGTAGTGGTGAAAGACTTCTCTTGAAATATTATTCCATGAAATGCTTTACTTTTTGAGAAAACAGTAAAACAATATAAATTCTCGTTAACGCGAATTACGTATTTATTGTAAACACATGTCATGACACGTCGAAACGCGCGGATACAACGGTGGGTTTTCACGTTATTTTCTCCCGACTCCGATGACCGATTAAGCCCAAATTTTCACAGGTTTGTTATTTGATATAGAAGTTGTGATACACGAAGTGTGGGCCTTGGATAATACTGTTTACCGAAAGGGTCCAATGGCTTTAACAACTTATTTAGTAATAAGCAAATGGAGAGTTGTTGAGCAAATGGAAACATTGTGAGAAACGGCTCCTTCCTAAGTGACGTTTTTGAGAAAGGTAATTTCTTACTGAAATATAAGAAGACTTCAGGCCTGATGAAGGCTGTGATTAGGCATCTGAAAGCACACAAATATATGCAGCAATGTGTTTGTTTCTTTCATAACTTTTGCAACTTCTATGACCATTTGAATCAACGTTTCATAGATTGGTTTAAGTGCATAATATTATGTTGGGATCACCAAGTGAGAACACTGGTCTTTGACAATTACCAAAGGTGTCGAGTGCCTTTAACTTAGATGAATGATTTATAATGATTAGTTTTGGTTTAGCGGTGACATGAAGAGGAGACCTTCTGTCAATGTTTTTGTTCAGCTGAGTCTTAAAAATCGAACTAATAACATTTCGAAACGGTTGAGGTACAGCGGAAATACCATACTACCCATACACAACCCCAGAGTATGCTTGGTCAGTTAATATGAATGCATTTAATTAAGGTTTTGATGAATGCATATGGCCTTAGCATCAAATACGACAGGTGTGTTGCTAAAACACCAAGGCCAGGAATTGATCGAAACGTGTTTCTTATTATTCCATTGTCATATTCCAATGGAAATAATCTTAAATTGTACCTGTACACATCTTATCAGTAATCATAGCCACGTTTTATGGCAATCAACACAATTGGATAAGTCCTTGTCTTGGATTTGGCGTTTTTGGTGGTGTACGTGCAGACTCGATGTAATTTAGTTTGAAGCAATGGTTCGGTGGGCGTCTGCTAATATCATTTCCTTCACTTTCTCTCTCTTGAGGATTGAGACAATATTGACAAACATTCTAATCAGTGAGCTTCGTGCCTAAAACCCATTATGTTTCCCTCGATAATTAACAATTCTTGATTTGACAAACTTATATTGTTCTGAATGTACAACGATTTCTGAATGTAACATAATTCAAATCTACGTATTCGGGTCAAAAGTCGAACCAAGTTCTCAGTGATAGCTGACCGCAATAAGAGAAAGCTGTCGACTGTCGTCAATCTTAAATGTTTTTCATCTTGGTCTATAAGGCGGCACTTTCCTAATTCTGACATACTGATACAATCCTTTCAAAGGGAGCACGCACTCCTCATCTGACTAAAACGTCTAGCGTAAAAATCAATCAGATTGATGATATTCAATCTTGCTGAGTATGGGTCGAGGTACTAGCTCTCTTAAGATGTAATTGTAAAGGTGTCACGCTGGTTAGAAAACTCAATAAATTGTTCCAAGGTGGAGTTCAATGAAGCAGTTTGATGATTTATTATCGATACAGTGTTGGTTATAATTCACTTTGGTATCTACGTGATTATGGCATTATTTGAATCAATATAAGGTAGAACATCAGTGAAGTGCTCTCGTGTACCCCCCCCCCCCCCCCCCTTCCCTCTGTCTCTGTGGACATTATTTAGCCTTATAGTTAAAAACACAAAGTGCAGATTTGGAGCTTCCCCACTTACTTGCCATTTCCGGTATGAAGAAGTGACGAAGCCGCCATAAAACGTTGGTATGATTGGCATTTTTGGTATGCAATAAAAAAGACCATAAAGAAACCATAAATTCTCGTCCTTGATTTTGACAGGGAGATCATTTCACTTCCTCGTTTGTCATAATCGTCTTAGTGAGCATCATCTATTGTTGTCTATTTGGTAAATTGTTTTTAATTAACTTTCGCCTGTTTGTACACTTTTGTCGTCAGTATCTTTAGAAACCACTTTATTATCGTTTATAAAACTTACCTTCTGCATTAAATGTCACACTAAAATGAGATCAAACACAGCGGATATACTAACAGTTATTATTTAAAAACATATAACAATGTGTATAGGTATATTAGTTTTAAATACAATGACACAACACAGTGATACAAACTTAAACAGATAAAGAAACTTGAGCAAAATGCAAATTGTTTTTTCAACTGAAGTTTTTCTTAGAATCATTGTAGTTTGCATTCGGTCTTTGCACATTATGTTAACATCAATAAATGCCTTAGGCGCTCTAAGTGATGGTGCATTTTCAATCCCATGCATGGTTTTAAGTGCAAGTCAGTTTAACCTTGGACAGTGATCCGTTTTCAATCTTCTTCAACTGATCTTCTTCCGATCGCCTTCTCTGTAAATTGCATTACCGGTCCAACCAGTGACGTCACAGCTAACCGGATCACGGGCGTCTAATTCCGACATAATTGGCTTGCGTTAAGGCACATTGGCGCGACCCTAAGGTAATTCAGAACCCTACGAGTCGTATTTGGTAACCCGTCAATGTTGCCCATTAGACTAGCCTCAGCGATACTGACTTTTCAGTGAACGAAAGTTTAACCTTTAAACCTTTATGAATGGTACACATCGGGCTATGTTTGGCTGTTGTAGGCACCAGCTGGTCCCCGAGGGATTTCGAAAGACCGCGGCACAACGAGTTCGGCAATAAGGGCCATGTTACATGGCTAGAGGAAATTTACAAAAAAATCACTTCAAGTCAAAACGAAAATAAAAGACAAAAATAAATCCCCAATACGTCTCAATTTCCGCACACTGTTCTATTGGATAGTATGCTGATCTGTTTGTCCCCCGTAAGTGATCCGTTTTTGTTGGTCTCCAAGTGTCCATAACAATGCATGGTGTAATGAAGAGTTCTGACGTAGTCGTTCAGTGCCTATTGTTTACGCTAATGGATGAATCGCAGCGATACTGACTTATTCAACTCAAGCCAAAGCCAGTATTTCAGACGAGTGGCTTAGTGGCACTGGACACGATTGGTATTACTCAACAGCCTAAAACTTACTTGGTGCATGACGAGCAATATGGATCTGACGATAGTATAAAACATTGTGAGAAACGGCTCCCTCGAAAAAGTGGTAATTTCTCAATCAAATATTTAAATACTTCATGCCTGAAATATTTTGTAGGCATCTGAAATCACACAAAAATAAATTTGTGAAACAACGATGTTTATCTTTCATAATTATACTCTTGCAACTACGAAACAATTAAGTCATCCTTTTCAAAGATTTGCTATTGCAAGCAAATGTTGAGATCATTAAGTGAGGGTGTGGTCTTGTGAACATTAAGCTGAAAAACCTTATGGTCTCGTAAATGACGTACATATCGTACTGCCATGGGTACCATTGTCCTCCGGGGTAGAGCTTTACACGAACGACTCTGTATACCTATACGAACAGCAACACATCTTAAGCTACAAACACTTGGCCAGCACAGCATTTAATGCAATTACATACCAATTGGCTATCTATAGAACATGTCGGAAGCAAATACAATTTATTCTGAATAATCTAAGATTTATTAAAGATAATCTTGGATTTCACGTAGCGTTAATGCAACTACACAAAATAAAATAATAATGAATATCGATGTATAGTTATTGGTGACGTCATTAAAAATTAATGGCTGTTTTCCCAGCCATTTGTTTTATCTTGTCGGTTAAGCAGATTTGTTTTGTTGTTGAAACAAATAACTTTCTGTTTATTTATTTCGCCATTCATCTGAACTCCATAAGTGCGTATCATTGGGAATAGATGAAAGTACTGGGTTTACTTCAGGACAAACCAATAATAACATGGGGTAGAGCGTAATTGTTGGATACCATAAGGCTTAATGATCAGAGTGTTCATCTCTGAGATCCAGTTTCACATTTTATTTTCTGGAACATTTGTAAAACTTTGAAGGAGATAGTGTTTGTGTCGAAACGAAAAAAAATAAACTTCTTAAAGTCTGTCCTCCGACATTGACACAAAACGAATATTGATTTAGGCTTTCGACCATGTAAAGTAAAACTTCAAACCAACATGAATGTTGCATTACATAAATCAGTCTGAAATCACTTAATCTTTTAACCAGAAGTTCGTAGAACATCATTTTGTAACACAACGCTTAAACGTCGCTAACTATTTCCTCTGAGCGGAGATCCGGGTAAAAAACCGAAAGATAAGTAAAACAAATGAAACCGACTCGCTGAGGGACGTGTTATGGCTGATCACGTGAGGACTCGTTAAAGGCACTGGACACGTTTAATAATAACTCAAAATAATTACGTGTTCGCCTGGAAACTTTGTCGGTGCATGAAGAACAATGGGGAGCTGTTGATAGTGTAAAACATTGTGATAAACGGCTCTCTCTGAAGTAATGTAGTTTTTGAGAAAAGGGTAACTTCTCATTCAATTGATAGGTTACTTCATCCGAAGCCTTCTATTATGCATCTGAAAGCGCACAAAGTAATGCAACAAGGGGTCTTTTTTATTTCATTACTTTCTTGCAACTTCAATGTCCAAATTATCACATGTTTGCTATCGTTTGCATTATGTTGGTATACATCAAGTGAGAATACTGGTCTTTGACAATACCAGTAGTTTGCAGCCTTCAATATCACAAAACTCTTCCTAACTTAGGATTAATCTTAGGACTTAGGACGAGTTAAATTACTTAAGCATGCAGTTACGACGCATTGAACCTATCCTAAGTTAAGACGAGTTACTCATCCTAACTCGAGATAGGATTAAACCTAGCGTTTCAAGAAATCGACTGCAGTGCTTTTAAGACATCACAGTATCTGGACTCAGCTTTGGTTGATAGAGATATAGAGACAGTGAGAGAGGCAGCGTGAGATGAGCGTAGAGGAGGAGAGGGAGTGGGTGTGAATGCTTGGCCTTAATGGAGTGGCAAGCTGCGTCTTAAATAACAAATTGAATAGTAGTAGGTTCGGTAAGCAGCCAGATGGTTTTATCCTCATGTATACTGAGAGTTAAGAGTGCAGACATACAGACGGACCTACGCAGTAAGGATGGTCTTGCTAACTCGTCGGTGATGTACCTTTTATTCACCGTATGACAGGGACGGGGACTAGATAATGCAGCTAAATCAACAAACAAGCAAGTTGTATATATAGATTATTGCGATACACGCTGTTGACCGAGATTCTAAAACGTTGTTCGGAGAGGCAGTAATTTATCGAAGGTAAAGTACTTTTTCAAACGTTTGATCATCATTTTGTAAAATGATAACTGTTAAGTTTTTGGCCCTTTTTGGGTCAAATTATTTAAGAGTTTTATGTTCGTTTTAACGATAAATGAAAACCAATTTCTCAGACTTTGTTTTATGATACAGAGGAACGAACATAATCAGTAAAGTCTCTAATTGTTTTTTGTTCGCATTCCTGAACAAAGATTTTACACAATATTTTCTTTAAAGTTTTAGAAAATTAGTGACATTTTTGCACGTGTCAGTTGTAGTTCCAGTTGAATCAAATTGAATCAAAGCTGATTTTTTAAAACACTGAGATTCATCTTACGTTGACTTGTTTGAAATCGGTCCCACTGTTTTTTCCCTTTTGTTTCTAAAGTTTATCCTCAGCCCAGTTAATTTTTTTCAACGATGATTTAAGTATGAATGGTTAGCATATTATTAAACGTCGTGATTTTATGTTTGTTCAAACATTTACCGAATCAGGGGAGGGGAGCAGTGAGTCATGCCAATATTGAAAATGACAAAATAAATCTAACGGCCCATAACACTAGTCCAGGTCTTTGCCTATAGGTTTTGTTAAGGTCTTTTCACCTTCTCGCTTTAAACCTGTAAGAGAGGAAGGACCGTCTGTACTAGCGCTACGAGCCACAACAATAAACGAGTGTACGTTGCAAAATAAAACCAAGTTGAGCAAACACTGAGCAGTGAGTTCAAGTGTGAAACGTTATACAAAGAAAACACCAACCAAATATTTATAATAGTATTATCGAAAATCGAATCGCCCAGGGCAGCGTTTTTGTGTGTGTACAAACACAGAATATTTGTCACCATTTTATTGCGATGTCTATGTTGTCAAGTTACGGAGTTTGAAATTCAGCTGTAGGTCTATAGCTAATTGTACATTATGCAGTCTTTAACTTGAAGAAAATCATAAGTTATGTGCTCAATTTACACTTGAACTCGGATGAAAGAATAATAAACACATTCTTATTGTTGTCCGCCACATATTTTAGTTATCGTTTTCCGCTAGATACCGATAGTTTGGGGCAAGCTGGCATAGTTCACTCATCTTAATTAAAACCTTCAAACATTTTTATTACAAAATAGAGCTAATCAAAGTGGTAGTTTCCTGGACTGAGCTTCGCCCCATCGTATCCTTTGTTTCATTTTCTTCCCGGAATTCATCATGAAAGGATGTTTTTCAGACACTTTTTTTTGCTCATTGTCCCAATCTTCATTGAAATGACACATAATACCGTAGACATAATTATGTCTACTGATTTCACTTGTCACATTTTGTCAGGTGTCTATGTTCTCCGGTTACGAATCGTTAATGTCATAATTATGATTAGCTTGTGCAGTTTATACCCTGAAGAAAAGTATGAGCAATTTGCTAAATTCGTCATAAAATAAAACGAGCTAAGTAAAGTGGTGGTTTGACTGAGTTTCGCACCCCCCCCCCCCCTCCCGTAGGCTTATCCTGTGCTTTATTTTGTTCCTGGAAATTCATCGCAGTGGATGTTTTTTCAGACACTCTTGACGCCCGTGTCCCATACTTATCTTCATTAAATTGCACACAATATTCTTGAAGGAATCGTACGCGATTTTACTGATTTCACTTTAGAGGGCTGCTCCCATTGGTTTTGAATTCATTGACCAATTCTGGTTTCTTCGCATGGCTACCCTGAACATTGATTGCTTATTATCTCAACGAACTTTCTAAGACAATGTTTTGGTCAAACGCAATAATGGTTTCCAGAATGTTCTGTTTAACAAAATGACCACTGGTAGAAATCCTGTGCAGCCTCATAAAAAAAAATGGTTTTAAAATGTTGCCCACTGTGATGTCGTTCTTTATTTTGTAAATTATTCTGGTATGTGTTTTTGTAAGATTTTGTCGGGGTTACTTACCCCCCCCCCCCCCCCTCAAAGCCATTCTTGCCATGCATCGTGTTGAAATTAATTTAAAAACAAAAACAAGAAACGCATGGAACAAAAAAGTTCGATCAACTTTGTTCGCATTCAGTGAGTATGTTGATGATAGATTCTAAAAGTGTGACAAAAAAAGCAAATTAGTTTGAAGAAGGCTTACGTTTTATTTGTTTTGCCTCGTTTTCATCACATCCATGCATTTTACAGGCTTACCTTTTTATAACTGTACAATGGCAAAAAAGAAAAGAAAAAGGCAACAACAATCAGTCTACTTGTCATGTTGAATAAATCCTTTCTTTTGACAATCGCCTACTGGCAGAGAACGACAAAGTTTGCTCTAAGTCGGGCTTCGCGTGTACCAAGACCTTTGCCGTCGTAGCTGGGGAATTTCAGTCAACCATTTTTAGGCCCATGGGAACCTAACTGAATTGTCTTCCAGGTTCTTTAAATAAACCCCTCGGGTTTAACACAGTCTTGTGTTAGAAGAAAAACATCGATACAGAATGAATGGCCCGCAGCCATTTTAACAGCGTTTTGATAAAATAATATATTTTGTAGTATGGAATGGGCAAGGGGCAGAAATAATAATGTTTGTAAAGGAAACGAGCAGTTGATACCTTTATCATCGTCAGTGTGCCTTTTTTGTGTGGGGAGGTTTTTGTAACGTTTACTGGTGGTTCTGTACTTCATGAGTCATGAGCTAGTCTATGATAAAAACAGGTTTTTTTTGTCATTACTCCCTCCGCATGGTTTGAAATTAAAGGTGTTTTACATGATCCGTAAGGATTAACAACACTTTTTAGTGACGCCAAATGCAGTTATATTATGTTAAATGCTGGTGAACTTTATAATTCTAAGCGACAGCTCATGTGAACACATTTTTGTATTTGCCCTGCACACGTAATGTAGTTTCCTTGAAGACATTAATGCAAATACATATAAGGTTAACAAGCCAAAATAAGGGGACCACTTGGCTTTGTTTGTTACCTTCTTTTCATATCTGCGCCAAAACGCTGTAATTACTTTACACTTAAAGAGATAAGTTACCCACAAATTTGGCTCTGCGGTGTTGAGAAATGCTCCAGCGTAACTTATAGTATCAATACTATAATGGGGTTTAGATATAGCGCCGAAACGAGACCGGGCGAGGTGAAAACATTTAAGTGTGGATTTTAATCTCAATAAAGAAACTTGATTTACATGACACCTGATGGGATTGCAAGACGATTAGGCGCCAAAACATGTCAGGAATAATACTCGCCTTCCAATATCCCTAAACCACTTTTTTTTGCGCACTCTAATTCCAAGCGAGTCAGTCACTTTTTACTGTGGGTTGGTATTCAATTATCGAACGATACAGAACAAATTTTCCCTTAAAATGCCACGATCTTAACTAAAAATCGATGATTATTTAGTAAAGTTTAAGTCCCAACTGTTTGAATTACCTTTCATTGGCACTATCTGGATTTTAATAGTCGATACACTATGCTAACATGCAATTATGTTATAATGATTTGGTATTGATATACTTGGCGTGATATTTTTATAAGACAAACACCTCTTGGATGTCTTTGCAGGGAATCAGTAAAACCGTTCACGTCGCCAAACTTGTGTTTTTTTGTAAAGGGGTGGGTATAGGGGTTTGTATACTGAAGTAAACTGAGCCAACATCGTCGAATCAAACAGGGTTACTGTGCCACGAGTTTATTGAACACTACTTTATAGACCAACAGGCCACTCACTAAGTCAAAACTATTCTATCCATAAGTGATACCTTAAGCTTGATTTTAAAAAAGAAGAAAAGTCAGTTTCGCTTGAGGTGGAAGTTTAATAAAGTATTCTATGACGGATAATGAATAAAGAGGGCTCTGACGAACAAGAACATTTCAGCATTTTGGTTTAGAGTACATTATCTGCTGACGAAGTAGGGGGGGGGGGGGGTTAAAGCCTAGCAGTAGATTAATATACAACTTGACATGTTCCAGTAATTGAAAATATGAGCTTAGGCTAGTTTCTAATGACACATCAGCGAGCACTGTCACGATCAAATAGGGTCAGTGCGGCCATGAGGGCGGCCATGAGGGCGGCCAGCTTTGGCGAGTCTGCTGGCGGCACTTTATGCATTTTGATGTATAAAGAGGTTGGATCAATGATGGATATTTACCCCCAGTCTGTAAGCTGACAACAGCGTGATGCCCATAAACATCTGGGCTGATTTATCGCTCAAATTAATATCACTCAAGGATTTTTGATATAATTTCAAAAGCGACAACGACCAAAATGTGGTTGGTCAATTTGTTTTGTGAGTGCTAAATACCTTTAATCAAAACGAGACACAATAAAAACTGACAAGTCAGTGAAAGTTTAGATTTGTGATCTTAGGATGTGTTGTTGACAAACGTTCAACATTGTTTTGAACTCTACTTCAATACTCTCTCAATGTAAAACAAAAAAATCACTCGTTTTGTCCGCCGTTCCACTCTTGCAAAGAGCCATATGGCGGGCAACTACTTTAGAGTGAAACAAGAACAGGTACTTTCAACTCTGTTAAGTTTTAAATTTATTCAAATTTCATTCAAAAAGAGTGACACAGATTGACTTTCACTCTCAAAAGAGTGAAACTGACACAAATCGGATAAGACAGTGAAAGTTTCGCTCTCAGAGTATGAAAATGAAGATGACATTTTGGGCGTAAATTCACCTCTCTTAAAGGAGTCATTAATGTTGACTTCTGTTGCTCTCCCCGTTGCATTAATGAGTTTATGAAGGTATATAATCCACACAAAAATTGTTATTGTTAAAATACTTTCAGCACTTTTTATGTTGTTATGATACCTGGAACAAGACTATTTCTTTGACTGAAATGTTGAGTATACAATTTAACTTATCGAGTACGTATCTTTGAAACTATAAAAGGTAGTTAAGTGGTTTTGGGTCATTGAACAGAGGGGTTTCAAATATTGAAATAGAAAAAAACATTCTTCCTTAACTAGAAATTAAAGTCAAGTAAATCATGCTTTCATCGTCATCCACTTTGATTATTATGGCTCCTGTGTTGTTTGTTTTAGGTCATAGCTTCTGAAACCTCTGGGGTAGTTTGCTTCAGGACGGAGGGTGACAGACCTTGGATGGTGCAACGGTGCAAACCTCTTCAGACTCCCCTCGACTCTCCCAAGTCTCAACCATGTTGAATATAGAACCAAGTGAAGTGCACAGGCGCTTACTGTGTAAATATCACTCCGCCTTATGCTGAATGCAACAACTCCGTTGAGAGACACGTCGTTTGTACATTATTCTAAATACCACCTCGATAGAATACGAAATTGCTTCGGTACCGTAGTAAGTGCCAGTGTGTAGTGTTTGTAACTGAATTTAACCCGGAATTTGTGAATTTGTGACTGTATCACTTAAATCATTTAAAGCTTGAAACATATTTTTTTATTATTATTATTATTATTACTGGTTTATTGTAAAAAACATCTGCTTGTCGCAGTCCAGAGACTGAATTAAAATACAGATTTACATTTTTATATAAAATTTTTAAAAACAGAGGAGAAAATTTATACACAAGAAAAATTTAAAAATTAAGAGCATAGTCAAAAGAGACGTTATGAGAACTAAAATATTTAAGAAATATATTATTACTATGACATAGATCACACCATAAAGAGAATACCGTTGGGTTGAAACTGGATAGGAACGTTGGCATTTTGATAATACGAGAGACGCGAAGCGATGTAGATATACCCTGGATAGATTGGTTTATTGGAAAAACGTGTAGACGCAAACACTAGACTAGGATTTGCTTTATCTTTCTCGCTCCCTCTCTAAGGATTAGTAACCAGCTCCTTGGGGAGGAGACTGTTTGGTCGTTGACATTATCCGTTCACCTTTGGTGAAAAAAAAGAGAAAAACGAGGAGAGCTGATTTAATCCACTTGTTGAGGCTTCATTAGCAACGCTCAAGTTAGTGCGCGTGATTTGAAGACGTCATCAATACCACGTGGTACCTTCAATGTGATATTTGATACATTCGCGAATAACTAGAACAGCAACTTATGAAAGAGTTGTCATTAATAGTTTGCAAGTTTTGGGACTACGTGTTTCTAGAGTGGATCGATCTGAAGGGCTGATACAAGTCTCTTTGGAAAGCAGTTTAAGAACCCGCTGTTGGTGAAAGTGCTTTAGCCATCACTCAGCAAACGTGTTTAGAGTCTAGTTGAAGACGGAGCTCCTGCAGTAAGACCAGAGGATTCTTCCTTCATCCTGCGTCTATGAATCAATTGCATTGCTGAGAGAACTCAACTCTGACATAGTCGTTTGATCAATCAGAGAGAAACAATGGTTGATTACAAGGATATTAACTCCTTAAACTTTACCTTTGTGCATAATCTGGACCAGGAATCACGTATACTATGGAGTGTGTTTTGTTCTATCATTATGGCAGTAGCGGCTGGTGGCAATCTGATTGTTATCTGGATCGTGGCTACCAACCCAAGAATGAGGACTGTTACCAACTACTTCTTATTAAACTTGGCCGTTGCCGACGCCCTTATCGCCACCCTTAGCATGCCGTTTATGTTTAGCTACATCGTAACACAGAACTGGGCTTTGGGTATTGGTATGTGTAAAGTTGTGCGTTTCTTTGGACTAGTTTCAACGTCAGCGAGTGTTCTTTCCCTGGTAGCTATTTCTATTGATAGGTACCGGGCTATAGTTCACCCGCTCCTACCAAGGCTTTCCAAGAGCTACATCGTGTGTATGATTATCTTTATATGGGGAGGGTCGTCCATCTTCGCTAGCCCTCTATTGGTTTACTCTACGGTGCTGACGTTCATGTACAATGATGGAGTCATCAAAAATCAATGTTTCATCAAGTGGCCAGATGGTATCTACAGACGCATCGACTTCACGTAAGTTTTTGTTTACTGTTTTGAAGGAAATATGCGATTTTTTGTAAAGAAATATAACACATCAAAAAGTGTTTCTACTATTTAAAACATCCTTAGTTTGATGTCAAGTGAGCTCCTTAACTGGCTGGTCGCGTTACGGCTTTGTCTGAACTTACGGCTGCCGTAGTCGATATGGCTAGAGTGCTGAAAATGACGAATCTTCAACAATAAGTTGTTGCTATAGCAACAACCATAGTCAGCTGTATCCAGTTGAAATCGCTTATTTAATTCATACATGACCTAAGATAAATCTTAAAGGGACAAAAATACCATTGGTATCACTCTTCAAATTTCCCGGCAATGAAAACCGACTTGGTTAGAAGTAGGCTAGGTCGTTACACCAGCTTTCGATTTTATAGTATAACGACATTTAGAGAACGATTTCATTTGAAAGTAATATTTCTATATAGAAAGCTATGTCAATTTTTTCACTAAAATTTTGAATCTGAGGAACGGTACTGCCAGAAACGTTTCTCAGGTTGTGTATTCCAATACATTACGGCTCATTCTTAATGCATTGACACAGCCACTGAATCCAGATTTCCGGCGATATCTCAAAAAACACTTCCACCTTTTGAAATGAAGTGTTTTCAGGTATAGCTTTCTTGTATACAAAAAATATGTAGGGATAACAGAGTCGAATGGTTATAAACAGTGCAAAGGTATACGTTCCGTTTAACTATTGATCGTAAAGTTAGCAGTTAGTTTAGACTAATTGTTTTGTAATGGAGATTGATACCATCAAAACTAGCTGGGTTGAAGTTAAGTCTTATTTGACAGAAACTGCACTTCATTTCAGCTGGCCAGAACACTTCCTGTCGGTTTAGTGGTTATTTACGAATAGCAATCCGTCAGTAGTCAGTATTTGCTTGCAATGTACAGCGCCATGGTAAATATAAAGTCAGTCTATAGTCTTGTTGACCGTGTTCTTGTTGACCGTGTTCTTGTTGACCGTGTTCTTGTTGACCGTGTTCTTGTTGACAGCCCACCATCGTATGGGGCACATTAATTGGACACTTGATCAGCGTGTATTTGAAAGAGTGAAGACGATCTCTGCGATTCATTTTACTCTTTGTCTTCCTCAGTCTTTAAGAGAAGGTTTTCACTGCCAATAATTCCTGGAAACCGGGTCAGGAATTGCAACCTTTTCATGGTGACATTTTTTCTTCGAGGTATTTTTAATCAATAAAAAAGGAACGGAACTCACAGCTAAAGGTTAACAGAATACAAAATGCAATTAGTTTTGTCAGGTTTTTGCAGTTTGAAGCCAGCTCCACACTAAAGGTCGTGATATTTTGCAGTTTCTTTTTATCATGCTAAAATTATAAACCGAATGTGAATATTTTTGTTGACGATTGATGGTTAGGGTCAAACACTGTTAAATTGTCCCCGAAGTACAATTATTATAGCCATTGGACACAAGTGGTAATATAAAAAAAAATGTGTTAGCATTCAAACTTCCTTGGTAACTAGCAACGGGGAGCTTTTGAAAGTATACAACATTGTGAGAAACGGCTCCCTCTGAAGTAACGTAGATTTTTAGAGAGGTCATTTCTCATTCAAATAACAAAATAATTAGACCTGAAGCCCTTTTTAGGCATTCTTTCATTAATATTATCTTGAAACTTTGACGACCGTTTGAATCCAACTGTTCAGAGATTTGTCCAACTGTTCAAATGTTGGGATACACCAAGTGAGAACATTGGTCTTTGACAATTACCAATATTGTCGACGCCAGTGCCTTGCAGTAATCTGTCTAACCAGTGTATTGATTTCTATATCATTTTTAATTTGGTTGTTGTATAGATACAACGTGGCGTCTTTTGCTGTACTGTACTGCCTTCCTCTAACCGTCTTAGCAGGTTGCTATACAGTCATCGGTGTCAAGCTTTGGCGAGGTGATGTACTGGGAGAGTACATACCAAACAGAGCACGCCAGCTCAAGGCGAAACGTAAGGTAAGAAAAGGAAGACAATTAAGACGTTGAGTGGAAATGAAGAGAAGGGTAGCGTAGGTGGCAGTAGGTGGCAGTGTACTTTGACGAAATACACCACTGTGGATGACAAGAGTTGCAAGCTACAGGCGAAGCGGATGTTAATCTAAGGGGGTTGGGTAAAGGATACGGAAGGACCGGGACTAATAAGAACAAACTCTAGGGGTCTGAGAGAGAAACCTTAAAAAAGGGTCTCGCCGCTGTCAGCTCAGGTTAAGATAAAGTAGCTACGGGGAGGTGGGAAAAGAAATGGAGAGAAATATGTAACTTAGATTGAATGAGTTTTTAGTTAATTGGGAAGTAATGTGAGTCAATTTAATACGATGCTGCGCTGAATGCCCGGATTCGGTGTGTTGGAGACTTCATTGTTTCAAATGATTCAGGAAGGGGAAAACAAAGTCAGCTGGTTAGTCATGAACAATATTTGGTGAGTTGTGTGACATTTATGATTAACAATCTACTCGGGCGCGGCGACGGATTAAACTGTTTGAGGTTATAGACCCCCTACCAAGCAAATGATTTTGCTTTTATTTCGTTTTATCAGTTCCTTTCTCTCTGAAAAATTTTAATAATAAGAAACCAAACCACTTGTATAAATAAAATGATACTACGAACTTAAAAAACGTGGCCCATAAATTAAGTATTGAATGTATTTTTTGATATTCGCGTGCTTCTAAAGTTGTCATAATTAGCTATTGATGACGTTCGTCCAAAATTGCGTCACGTTGCCATGACGCCTGCGGTATGTTTCTTTGTTATACACACATGTAGCAACAAAGCGCCTATACAAAACGAAGCTTTTACAAATGACGTACTGATGATGTAGCAGGCTTTTCGCAAATCTTTTCGAAAATCATCGGAGAAAGGTATTACAAATAGTCTGTAATAATTAACTCGAAACGCAACCCCCCCCCCCCCCGAGCCGTGATACCACTGTGTAAAAACCACGGCAATATTATAAACTCGATCCCAAAACTAAGTTCGATACCTAATGTTGTCCGGGCTGATTTATATTGTTAGCCTTGAAATAAGAAGAAGCGATCAAAGGTGATCTTTATAATCTATATCCTCGACTTGATCAGACGGAACTATTGCTTATGAGGATTGTTTTGTTCATCAATGGACTAATTCTGAATAGCATAAGCGAGTTTCAAATTATTGTAACTTTCTCGTTTTTTTACCTCTCCATCATGTTCTTTGTTTAAATCTTAGATGTACAGCCAATGAATCACAATAGTGTCCATTAACAGTCCAGCCATACCTACAGAGAGATAAAACATAATTATAACTATATCGGCTGAAATTCTAGAGTACTGGTTATAGCAACACGACCAATATTCCAGTAAGAAGTCTTATGTTTAGTCGATCGGAGCCAGTGGGCACTAAACACGCCTGTCAAATACTTGTCCCTTCTAATTTGTCAAAAATGACAGGTGGACTGCAAGGCTTTCCATAGTTTTGATGAGTTACAGCAAATGTAATTTAAGGAAGGATTTGACAAATTGAAATGTAACATCTGTTAGAGTGTGACAGGAATGTGGTTAAGGTGACTCGGATTGAAATTCCAGACAATTTTTCCGTTTTGGATTTTTGTCACTGAAATCAATTATAATACTTAATGTATGTTACTGCATATCTGTTTTATGCAATCAAACATTGAGTAAGAGGTATCTAAAGTTTCGTTTTACTTTGGTCAGTCGACGGAATCAGTTGTTTCGAAGATTGATTGGTGAAATATACAGTCGTCGTTTGAAAGGCTTCGTCCGAACATTCAGAAAACAAACCATAAACACAACGATGATGTTAAACTAAAGTTGAATGTTTTAACTATACTTTCTTTGAATTTCTATTATTTAAAACATTCTACCATGAGCCTAGCTAACAATATCATCCAATTTTGAAGTTCCTTTCCACATTCCTTCCTAAATATTCCTTCCTATATTTCCGTATGTTGCTATTTTTTATGTTGAGTGCACATATTTGATCATCTGTTATAATTATAATATTTTCTTTGTATTACAGGTCGTCAAAATGATCATAGTGGTGATTGCAGTCTTTGCCATATGCTGGTTCCCATTGCATGTTTACCAGTTCCTTGGCTACCTTCATGAGGAGGTTTACACGCAATCTTATGCAGTTCACATCTACTCTACTATCTGGACTCTAGCTATGAGCAGCTCCATGTATAACCCATTTATATACTGCTGGCTCAATGATAGGTAAACAAACGATGACGTCATTATCAGAAAACCCCACAGTTCTTTTCCTCGACCCCCTGGTCTTGGATCTTCTAATTTGTATCTTTCTCCGAGGGAAAGGGATTTGGAAGTGTTTATGCCGAGTTCAATTACTATTTTTTTTTTCTTCTGCCGGGTGAGGACTTTCCTTTTCCATTGATACTGTGGGACGAGATCTGCTTCAAGAAAACGCACTGTTTACATCATGACATTACCATGAGTAACGGGAACAGAGGCGAGGGGTGGAGGGGAGGGGGGTCCGTTGGTATTAACCAGGTACCATATTTCCGGTTGTTAACCATTGCTTTGGGGGAATGGTCGCGAAGGGCGTTGTTTCATTTCGGTCTATGATAATTCTAACCAAAGACCATATTTTGGTTTGGTAATTGGCATTGATTGCTTTAATTTCGGCTTTTCTGATGGTCAATAATAGTCGTACATTTTGTGGTAATGAGATTGAATATTCACTAGAAAGTTAACGCATGAAAACACAATGTAATATGAAATAACAAACCACACGAGAAACCTATTGGGTAATTGCTATATCTCATATACCCACAAGCATCGAAGTTAGACTTCAGATTTTCGACAAACAGCGGACATTTTCTTTTCAGGATTTAACCTTTGTATTTAACCTTTAAATATTTGTTTTTGTCTTACAGGTTTCGAGCTGGTTTCAAGCGAGTCTTTCATTGCCTGATCCCAGGGAGCAAGAAACAGAGAGACAACAAAGGTATTGACCGTCGTACTCCCCTGACGTCTACAACCAGTAATGCTAACTCTCTCATGACAGCCTCCACAACAGGCATGCATCGACAAGTGCCTAATGGCAAGCCCGCCATCTTGTGTCGAACTAGCCTCATTGGGATTAGTGTCGTGGATTCATCGGAAGATATATTTTAGTCTTGAATTCAAGACTAATCCTGCGTGAGTAATCGCTTATAGCATTATTTAACCTGGCGTAGCATTACAACCGATGTATATACATGTTGGTTTAAATCGTTAAAAGGACCCCCGTTTGGGTGTGTGATGTCAATTTCATGGAATTGTCATGCAAGGATCCCTTAAAATGAGTTTATGTACCACTATTATTGTACCATTATGTATCCGGCCGATTTCACGAAACGCTAGAATAAATCCTAACTCGAGTTAGGACGAGTAACCCGTCCTATGGAGGAGTTCAATGCGTCACGTATTTGGATACGGATCTGAACCCGTCCTAAGTCCTAAGATTAATCCTACGTTAGGAAGAGTTTGGTGAAATCGACGGCTGGTCCTAAATGTAACCGTTAAACTTCAAATGTTTTATGTTAAAGCTGATACGGGACTACATGTAGGGCTTGTCCCTATAGCCATACTGTGGCATTGTGTGTAAATATGTAAGAGTATGTGTATTTATTTTCATTTGGGATCAGTGGTGAGGATTTCGTGATACTTTTTTTACAATGCAATATTATTAGTCTCCTGACGATGACTAGAGCAGGCTAGTTGAGACCAACCCAAGAACTGACTCCGCGGTAGTACAGTAAATCACGATCATAAGCTAAAGTAGTATAGTCCCAGCCTAATTCTATACAATCCGCCCGGGTAATAGTTAAAAGCAGGACAGTTTTTTTCAGAACTGAGAAGTCTCCCCATCTCCGATTATCTACTCCGCTGTAGTAGAATAAAGACAAACAGTTCTCTAAGAACAACTCTACCTGGCAAGTAGAAACACACACATGGTGTTACCGCAAACCAAATATATATTGATACCTCACCATGCAATCTTTCAAATCCTATATAACATCATTATCTTTACATTACTTTTTTTTTTCAAGTGATGAACCTATGCGTCACGAACTGCTTAACTGTCCGTTTTCGCGTATAAAGTTCGGGCATGGGTTTGCTAATGAGCACCACACCAAAACGTGGTCCCGGTCCACGGTCAGCAAACTGATAGCACCCAAGTTAATTCATCTTAATCGCGCAAGTTCAATCGCGCAAGTTCAGTATTATTTAGACAAAAATGTTGAACAGTCTCTGCTGCCATCTACGGTTAGTCTCCTCATTATATACTAGACTTGTCCCGTATTTATCCGCAACAATAAAGACAGGGATTTGTCTAACATGCCCAATGGTTCCATTGCAGTGACGTAAGCGTTCCATGTGTTATGATTGGTCCAATGTGATGTAGTTTGCCAGCTTGCTCTTGTACTTTCAAACATCTGATGCGTGAGCTTACTGACTTCAGGTAATGTTGTGATGGTGTGCTGCTGTATGAGTGCGATAAGTTCGTAGTGGTGCGTTCGATAAACTTGCCCTGGTCTCACCTCGGCATATACCAATGCAGATTGGGACAACCTTGTCACCATCAATGCCACCCATGTCTTGTCCCCCAATGGCTGGTTTGGTTTTGGTCGCCCCAACCTTAGAGGCAATCTGGGGAGATTGTGGCATAAAGAAAATAACAGCTAAGTTTTTTTAATTACACTGTGTCTTAGTTCCACGAGCAGGTTACTTGGGTCTTACCTGGGTGAACCACGACAATCACGTCCAGGGGAGACCCGGTACTCGGGTCGACCCGATACCCGCGTCGACCCGGGGAAGCTTATCGGACGCACCGCTATTAAGTACAAATATCCGTGTGAATGGATGCAAATGTGAGCTGGTGTGTTCAAGAGCCCCAGAGTGTGACGTCAAAATGTTCAGGCTAGTATTGTAACTAGATTGGTGTCTGTCTTTATCATATTGATGGCCTCACATGGCCAGTGATACCAGTGGATAACATTGCAGTGACGTAGTAAACTTTCAATTTCTGCGTTATGATTGGTCTGCTTCAAAGTGACGTAGTTTGTCACCATGCCGCGTGTGCATAATGACTGTATGTATTAAATCTCAAAAGTGCAATGTGTGTACACGTGTGAATGGATGCGAAGTCAAAGATTATTATGACAGGATTGGACTACAAATTGAAGACTTGCGTGGACACTTGGTGGCAGCAGACTTGCGAAGTGAATCCGTTGTTCTTGGGGAAATGTTTTGTCACACCTGACATTCCAGGTGTTATCTCTCATAGTGTTATGTGCTAAGCCCACTTTATGAACCATTTCTGCCTCAATGCGGAATAACACTATATCGACAAGATTTCATTGCTGAACATCTATTAAAAAAAAAAACTTAAATACTGTTCACTTAGATTAAGTGGGTACAACCAAACGACCAATGTTAATTCTCAGAGTCTATGTATGGTATACCAACTTTCAACTCATTATAAACCTAACTGCAGGTATTTATATATTTCCACACTACGTCTAAATAGACGCCATGTTGCGGTTTGTACATATATATTTTAATTATTGTAATCTATATAAGATATTATTGTATTATTGTATTAATCAAAGCTGAGAGTGTTCATTGCAGCTTGTTGAAAGAGGCGCCAATTGTTTGAATATGATTATATTCTTTTTTTGGGAATTACATCAATTTGTGTCTGAGGCTGTACTAAATTATATCAAGTTGTTGCCACTGACATCAATAAGCCATAATTGGGAATAGCATGCAAATCTCGCACGTATCCCGCCGTTATTCTCAGGAGCACGATAATGCTTCCCAATAAATTGTTTAGATTAAAGCCCAATTTCACCCAAAAATTGTTAGATCACTCGCAAAACTTGCAGGGACTATTAGTTGCAAGCAGTCTGGTTGCAAGTATCCAAATTTACCGTACAGTTATCTTACAAAAAAGTTGTATACAAATGGTCACAAACAAGTAGAACTACATAGTGCTGTAAACACAAAATGATATCGCAGGTTTTATTTTGGTATTGCGTTTTAAAACTTTGCACATTTTTAAAGTTCAAACTGTGTTACTCGACTTTAAAGTTGATGACTGCAAGTAAACCCTTCAATTTACCTTGACTACGAAGTTGTACCAATGTCATTAATAATTGATGTTGATATAGATAGTTGGAGATACCATAATTGCTAACGGGGCAATACAATGCATTATCACTGATCTAAATTAAAACACTTTTCATACATTCAAAAATGTCAGGCAGCAAAACCGGAACGAAAATATATGGTTGCACGATATCGATCAATA
Organism: Asterias amurensis; assembly: GCF_032118995.1. Lineage (NCBI taxonomy): Eukaryota > Metazoa > Echinodermata > Asteroidea > Forcipulatida > Asteriidae > Asterias > Asterias amurensis. The sequence goes on along the minus strand of NC_092668.1, from coordinate 378,283 downwards.
GAGGGCAGGCTTACCAAGTTATGTTTAGAGCTGTGTTTTAGAGGGCGCATGTAACACCTTGAGATTATAATAGGCCGTGTCCGAAACGGCGACTTTGGCTACAGCTACGGCTAGATCGCGCGCGTCTGCCATTCTTCAACACTGGTAGACGCGCTGATCTAGACGTAGCTGTAGCCGAAGTCGTCGTTTCGGACACGGCCATAGTATGCCGTTTGTTTGAAACAAACGCATGGGCGACTACATGGTGCAAGAAAATAATGTGCATTTGATTTAATAGTTGCATTTTAACCGAAAAATGGCGTCCAGCAACCACTTGACCAAAGGGAAAACGTGGTCCATTATCACGTCTTTGTCAATGTACGGATCTGGTTATGTTTCACAATTAATGGCTCTCCCTTTTTATATTTTCAGTGAAACGTCTTTGTACTACTTTATGGTCGGCAATTTGTTGGCAAGGGCGCCCACATGAGGCGTCGACAAGAGCGGACAGTGCTTTATTTATTTTTTTAATGGTAAAACTTTAACATTCACTATAAACGGGAACCATACATTTTACTTTTTGAACTTGCAGTGTGATTGGGCTGGTCGGCTGGCCGACTGTAGAAGTCGCGCTTTGTCGTTGTCATTCTTTCACAGAGATCGGAAGCCCGATCGAGCAGTTTAGTCTGTCGATCCCAGTCGACTTTGATTGCTCGACGGACTGGTGGGAAGTTTTCTAATCGGATTGGCTGTAGGAAGTCACGTGGTATAACTGATGCCTTGTATTCGAAGATGGTGTCCCGAGTGTAATATTTTTTGCCGGTGTTAGCCATTGTAATGTATCTGTAAATCCGCTATAATGTAGAAATAACAGAATGAATAAATTATTCTATACACAAATAAATAGAGTACATCGTTTGTGAGTTAACTTTGTCAAGCCTCACATAAACTGGATATAGTCGGAGTATCTATGGCCCAGTTATCCATGCTAAAGCAAGGAAGAGAACCATACAAACTGTGCCAAAGAATGTGTTGAGGCTTCCGGTTGCCATTTTACTGCTGTCTTTCATACGAGAGGACCATAAAGCTAAAGGTAAACCATAGTATAATACAATGGTTTCATGGAATGTTAACGCAATGGTTACATAATGTTTGATTGTATGCAACAAGAATGCACAATAACAATTCAGAGGGTTTATACAAGATTGCGCTTTGAAGCAACTCCCTCTATAGTGTTTCAAAAACAGTGAGCCGCGTTACACAGCTGCCGCCTCTTTCGAGCATAACGGCTGCCAATTTGGTGTGGGTCGTTTAGAAATGGGTCATTTGAGTTCTATATATGTTTCTCAGACATCATGATAGAACATGCTTATAAGCGAAGTGGATTGATGAAGTGTTATTTAGAACCCTTCACATTGGAGTTCTATGCTTACATGAGACTATGTTAAAACAGCTGATGAGAGCGCTGGATGTAGAATGGGTTATTTAGAACTGGGTCAATGGTGTTTTAAATAATGCCATGATGCTTGGCATTCAAACTGACTGTAGACAGTCTTATATACTCATGCATCCCAAACCAATGTATCTAGTAAATCAAGTCCCTGGATTGGCCCAGACCGATCGACCACCACTCGTTTCAGACTATTTTTATTCCCCAGAGCAGAACGATTTTTAGATTAATAACTCAAATAACGAAAAAAACACACCATATAAATATTATTTTACAGAGTACGAAAACATGACAGTTTTGCAATGAAATCATGTTGAAGAGTAACAATAAAAAAAAATTGTTTAAGAAAGTGGATTTTCAGAAGGCAACTCAAACCCGAAAGTATCTTTTAAAAGGTTTTGATAACGACAGGTGCGGGTTAGAAAGTACATACATCTTATCAATTCATTTCTGTTAAATTGTCAGATTGTGAGAATAATATTGAAAACACATCGATCAACATAGTGTCAATGTTCGCTAGGTAAATTACTTTGGTACGTGTCAAACACTCTACATGTCGATGTGAGTGCTTTTCAGATGTTTTGGAGTAGTGTGTTGAGTTGTTTGTAGGCTATTAATCGTACTTGAAATACTCTAGAATGTGTTAGTGTGGGATTTTCCATGATTAAGATATCCATGTAATGCTTTTAATACCAAGGGGATTAACCGGTTTTTTTTGTTGTTTTTTTTTACTTTGAGCATTTGCTCTCCAATAAATAACTTAAAATTGACTGCAGAAGTATGGTCTTTCAGGCTTAGAAATACCTTTATGTCTGTTGTTTTAAACCAAATAGAAACTGTTTAACCAAAACGTAAATAAGAAAAGAAGGAAAACGAAAAAGCATAATAAATATTAAAATTCAAAGTTGATAATACGCGGCCTGAGTTAACTCAAATCTCACATAAATTAAACCGAGTCAATCTTGGCTTCACTGAGGTAGAATATTCTAATGAGCACATCCTCATTCCCAGGTCAGCTCATGATTGGTCATCTACTCAGTGCTCGCTGGATGCAATGAGGATGGAACGAGGATGAAATGTTCCTGGATTGGTTCCTCTTTCCCTCGTAGCTGAAGACATTGTAAACCAAGTGGCGGAAGTAAATGAATCCGAATGCAAATCAACCTGTTTCCAAATTAAGCTCAATGAGAGTACTCACCTTAAAGTGACCTTAGTCCTTGGTTAAAGAGACACGTACTAGTTCATAGGAATGTGGGCTTGCGCTAGTACACAGACTCTACATCATTATGCGGGCTTCGATAAATCATTAGGCCTGCTACGTTTTCATGATTTTTTTTTCTCGTAACGTTTTTGGTTCACGCAAATGAAACTCAAATTCAAAAAGCTTAGTTTTCATGTAAAATCTTAAATGTTTGGCCGAATGGAAATTTATTTTGCATAGGCCCAAATGCTTACCCTGTTTTGAACGTATAAAGCGTACAAAGCACCTACTTTGATTACGTCTTGTTTAAACTTCAAGATACATAACGTAAACGTTTACACAATACTGATTTATTATGATTGTATTACCTTGTTTCTTCCCGTTCCTGCTTGTATTGTAACCGGAGCTTTTCATGCTTCCTTCTTGTGTTGAAGTTGTCATTTTTGTGTGAGAAACTATGCACTGATAATTAATAATCCATAAGACAATGCAAGCTTTTTGAAGTCGCTTAGAAACCCATTTGATATTTTTCACCATACATTTCTGAAGACGTTTGTATTGTGACGTAATAATGCCATTGGTTTTACGCCTACGTTCAAGCGCGATGCCTGGGTCTTTGTTGCGTGCCCTTTCTTGGCTCGTGATTGGTCAAAACGCCAAACGCGTTCGGATTGATTGTACGCGCAGTATTACCGTAATGACCTCGCGATTGTGACGTCATACGCCGCTACTACTGAGAGTAGCCCGGCCCAGTAAACAGAATGGTGTGTAGTTTTCCTCGAGGCAATGTTAACAAGAGCAATTCTCAAGTTAGATCTTGTCATTTCAATTACTTGTAAGAGTTTGAAGTGCGTTCCCTCTTACCCATAAACTGAAATCGACACGAACCGAGACTAGTCAAACGCTGAGGGCGCTGTAAGCAAATGAAAGGCTCTGTCTATCGTGAGGCATTTCTTTGGTTTCCCATCTGATGAAACTGGGCATCTAGCACGTTCATTGCTCTTGCGTTTTGAAACAGGAAATTAGTTTCTTTTGGTGCCGTAGGTTAGCCCCTATCATATGAGGGAGAAAAACAATGTAAAAATCCATTTATGCAATTTTGTTGGGGGAAAAAAAACAAACTGGGCAATGACTTGGTGAAGAAGTTTACTTTAACAAGCAAACAAAGACATACAAAAAAGTCCTAATAAATAAATGCAATCACTAGTAGCAGAGGCCTTTCTCAATCATCAGAATTTAAACCCCTTTTTGATAAGTACACTTTCTTTTCACATTATTTTTTTTACAAAAAGAAAACGCCTTATGTATATTTGATATGGTCTCCTCCTGATAAAGATTAGAGTTGTAATTGGAACCTTGGGGAATGATTGACTGTCAAACCAAGATGGATGTAGAGATATACTGGCCATAATTGCATCGAAATGTATTGTAATTAATGAAGTTCATGCATGTGACAGTTTGAATAATGGTTGATCATTTCGAAACGGTCTGGCACTTCCAGCGACCAGCCAGACATCGAGGCAACTTACTTCCCTGTAGACACTGTTACTAGTTCCTTAATCAGACCCCTTTCAGTTAGAACCAGGAGCCAATGTCACAAAACTTGTAAGCAGACAACTTCTGCTTACTGACTGTCCCAAAGCTCATGTATGAACAGTGCCCAGTTTCATGGAGCTGCTTAATCAGAACAAATGGTACTCAGCAACTTTATGCTCATCGGAAATGAACAGGATACAAGGCACAACATATACTTGTGACCTAGTTTGGCTTGTAACCTTATTCTGGTAAGCATAATTTGGTTGTGCTTAGCTACCAATGTGCCTAAGCGCCATGGACATGCAGAATAACTCTGTGCTTAGCTATTATACATGTGGTCAGCAATGTCGAGCGTAGTCTGCGATTGCAACCCATCGTGACCCCATTTTTAAATGTTTCATTTATGAAGTTTGGTTTTCAGCACTTAAGAATGTAAATATCACCATTCAATATTGATGTTTCGCAATTATGCCATTTATTGTGTCGATGTGCTGAAGTTGACCCGTCAAATGGCGTCTGCAAACACCCTCCTGCTTATTACGTGTGATTCACTTCGAGCTTGGGAGGCCGGCTGACATTCTCTTTAAAGACATTTACATTTTAAGTGAACAATTTATTTCAAAAGCTTTACTTTGGGAGCCAGTCATTGTAATAAAATGAGAATCACCCTGAACTGAAGTTTCAGCATTTATTTTGATACTTTAAATATATGTATATAATTATTTATACGAATGAATATCTTCTTTTTTTTTACATTCACAATAATTATTTGATTTTTATTTTTACAACATTTATTATAATATGTGGTAATTTCCAGAAACATTATACAATACCTTTTAGACAATGTCTATTTGTCATATTATTTGGCGAGTTAGTTTCTTTTAGACCACAAGCTCCCGCCTAAACGTAGGTCAAAGGGCAGGCTATCTTATTGACCCTGGGTCAAATTACTGACCCTGACGCAGAGGGCTCAAACCGAATCTGTTCTAAGCCACAAATGTTGCCAAACAATTACCATTTATACCATAAAGAACACCATCGATATAAACTTACTTACCAAATTCCGTCTGACCATGCTTCATGTCTAACAATTCGTTGTTTTCCCCTTTTGAAGTAAAACATCTATGTTTAATGTGATGTCCACATAAATTATGTAAAACGTGACTCCGATTAAGACTTAAGTGTACCAATACTCAATAGTTGATTATTTTAGGACCAACTCAAACAAATCAAAATAAAGGTACATTCAATAACAGTACAACCGCACTCTCACATCACTAATGAAACAGTTATTTGAAATAGTTATAACAAATCGATGACAATCTGTTTCTCACCAGATTTATATTTCCTTTTCAAAATATTGTTCGATATTTCATGTGAATTATATGAAAACACTCCTACACAAAGTAATACTTTAGAATCTCCTCCAAAGCTTTTTAGGAATGCACAGTCATTGTTGTTTAAATGAACTGTCAACAAATACAAAACAAGTGATACAACAATAGCAAATTACCACCACCTCCCTGATTTACCTCATGTTTTGAGTATTCAGCAAAAGTGCTTGGCATGTATAGTCCTGGATTATTTTGGAAACCAGGCTCTAAGATGACAACAAATGTTAATAAATAGAGAAATGATTGAATACATTTATAAAAAATACTAAATAGATAAACAAAGTAGTCAAGACCCAACTACTGTACAAGCAACAACGTTTTAAAAGTATTTATACGCGATTTCTTTTTAGTAGTTTTGATTTCACCAACTGTCAAAATTCGTTGGGAGAATAAAAAAAAACTCTCTGCTGTGCCCTAATAAAACAAAATGTTGGGCGAGGTAACTTAATTAGAAAGACAACATTTTTACACACATTCCCTTTAGATTGGAATGGTGATCCGCTTTCTGATTGAATAAGTTAGCATGGCATGCTACATACGCCTTTACATATTATACACTCGCCAACTATTTCACAAGTTTTACTTAAATATTTACTTTTTATAATACAAATCAAGATATAACATGATACATCGTTTTTAATTTAACAAACAAGTTTATATAAGAAAATGAACGAAAGGCACATATCCAAAATCTTGAATTCAGTTTTCCATCAACTGTTAAATCCACATTGGTCTAGTTACATGTATACCTAACAACAAAAGAGTATTTAAACATTATATATAATTGAAATGCGCCAATCCAACAATCACAAATTAGGCCTTATGCCTTTACACGTACAGTGATACTCTACTTTAGGAACCATCATTTATTCACTTTAATTGTTGAAAATGTCAGTAGCAGGAATATTATCTATGCCCATCTTGCAATTTGTCATCCCATTTCAAAAATGCCAATAAACTCATCTCTGACATTAAAGATGAACAGACGAAGATGGTACCATGCTGTTGCCTCAATTGTGGTCGGATAACTAATTAGGCAATGTCCAAATGAACGGTATCTTCAATGACAACAAGGGTCATAGCCCTATAAAGACAAGTGCCTCATCAACAGTCAACGACCTAAGAAAGCCAATAGTCACAGCCGTAGCCAAGAGCCACATACTAAGCCAGCAGGCTTACCTAACCAAGGGCCATACAAGTCGCTTGATGGAACGTGGCCACATTGATGATTAATATCATGAAAAAAAGTACGGAATTACTTTATTCTTAAATTTTTTTTATAATAATATACTGCCCTTAAAAACTCAAAAATAGTAAAGTGGTTTGAAGTGAGTAGTTACATAATAACTATTCACGCATGACGAACAATGCTTGATGGCCTAACTAAAGAAGCAGTCACCCATAGCGGGCATGGAGCAACATGCCTGCATGGATCTGTGTGCCGTACATGGACTTCACAAGCAAGGGATTGCCTAAAACACTCAACCATTGGCAAGTGGAATACCACATCTAAACTGAGGTATGACATTCTGTTTCACTTTATTCATGATGTTTATCAACAACATAGTATGATAGAATACAGGTACGTCATAACAGAAAATGTAGACAAACAAAGGAGAGACAATCAACACAGCTACATCTCAAATTCAGCCACTTCCGGGTTCAAACCATAATGTGGTTGAGCGATTTTTGAGAAAACGAATCTCGTACTTTATCTAGTGTTGTATGAAAACTCGCGAGACTTCAACATAACGGTGGCGTATTGTTTGTAACTGCTTTCTAGACACAAAATTGGAACTTAACAGGTACAGTGACTTCCTACACCTATTTATTAAAAATATTATGCGCGCAAGCTCAATAATGTAGGCTATGCCGCGGGGCCAACAGCAGTGCATAATTGATGTAACAAAAAGGTCCAACATCATTTAACATAGTTCTCTGATACATTTGTACGCTCCAATATTTCCACTGGAAAATTAACAACATAATTGAGTCTTTGGACCGCTCTTATTCATACATTGATTCATACCCTTCATTTCGGAAAAGTTTCCGTATGGCGCCACCACTTTTTCATTCGAAATAAAATAATATAGTATCTAATTTACCTGACTGATATATCCCTTTTTGTAAAAATGAGTGAAAAAGTGGTGGCGCCATACGGAAAGTTATCCTTAATTTCGCTGTCATTCATCATTCATCATTCATTGATTCTTTACATAATAACATACATTGGTTTCACCACACCACACATTCACAACTTCTCAGCATTCGCCAATCAATTTAAGTGTGTAACTTACCATTGAACACACCCGAAAAAAAAACCCAAAACACACTAGGAAAGAAGAATACAAGCACCCAAAGCTTTGTCTTCATAATTGAAGAAGTAACTGTCCTTAAAGTTTCTCATACATTTCGTAATGAATCTGAAAAGTAATGGAAGTAAAAACTTACGTAGTAAGAATTACAACAGCTTTGAATAGTGTGTGCATCTTGAGAAATATTTCAGTTCGAAACACTTTACGGTAATGGATAAAGATATCGCTTTTTATCCCCACCAACTTGAAGAATAAGCATACACTATATATTCATAAAGGGAGTATTCTTCCTGTGTTGACATTTGCTTCCAAGTTTCGGCAATATCTAAAAAATAACTTACTTTTATTGGAGTCATTTATGAAAAGCAATTGAATGAACTGTTCCAAACGCCAAAGGTATACATTGCCTTTAATATGTGAATTGTCTAAAGATATCCCATGATCAAGACATGACCGCCACACTGTTTTGTTTATAAAAGGTCCATTAGTTTCGATAGAGGGCGTCCTTCTATATCGACCTCAACCAAAGAGCTATTTTTGACAACAAGCCACCTGAATGCGGCACCCGATGACAATTTCCATATCAAATCAATACATAAATGGGGCCTGCCTACTTCAATTCAAGTGGACACGCGCGTAAAATTAGAAAGGAAGGAAGGGAGAAAAAGACCAAGGAGAAAGAATAAAAAAACGGCTTTCGACGAAGACCACTTAAAACAGTTACAGTTCAATTGGTCATCAGTATAAACTAAAACCCGTACTTCGAAACCAAATCGATCTTCGTATAGGGATCTGCGTGATGCAAAAACTATGTAGCACCTGTTAGTTTCCCACTCTATACACCTGTTAGATTCCACTTTATGCATACATTCAGGATCTTGTTTCTTATGTGAAAAACATACATGGTCAATCGTTTCAAGCAGAAAAATACCTCTGCCTTTTAGAGATGGTGAAATGCGGCTATACATCAAGGGCTACAGTCACCTTTATGTGACCTTTTGATTAAAAAACAATAATAAAGTGTTAAAACCATTTAACAAGAGGGTGACCCATACAGTACAGCTCATAGCACTTTATAAACAAACATTCTACGATATAATACTAAAAAGGACACAAAGCGCATACGTTTTTGTTTGTACGGAATGAAATTCGGCTCAACAGAGGTCTTGCTAGCAATATTGACAAATATTTACTTCGATTAAAGTTTATTGTTAAACAGCGGCTACAGAATGCTCAGATGTGACGTTCTCAGGTCTGGTGTGTTGTGTAAAGCATGTAAGAAAAACAGCTTGACAAATATTAGTCAAACATTACCCCCTGAAACTAGCGTAAATAAAGCAGCGCACAAAAACTATGTAACATTGCTTTAACTTTCAGCAACTTCCCTTAAAAGATTTTAGTTTTACAACCATCTCTATATATTGTGTTGTCAAGATACACTGTCTCTGCCAAAGGGACATCGTGATCAACACTTAGTTGAACAAACACGCCCCTCTCATTTATTCGATTTCAAAATTACGGTGACAAAAGAAACGACAGACGTGATGGCTTATGATGACAAACTAGGTCCAGTAAATTTCCTTAAAATAAAGCACTTTGTCACCTATTCTTGAAACCATTTCTTATACGATGTCATCATACACCGTCTCTAAGCAAGACGGATCTCGTGATTATAGATTGGTGATTCAAAAATGCCCATTTCATTTGAAAGTTTACACAACTTGATGGGCGCCGAATGTCAAATGAATAATATGACAAACTAAAAGATAGCGGTGATATTGGTTGCCCTTTAACCTATCATCTATCATTCATTTTTATCATCACATCATTCTCCTGCAACTCATCTCTAATCTGTTAATGTTTAACTCAGCCCACACGTTCAACAATACACATATCCTCTCTCCGATCTCTCGCCTTACGGTTTCTCATAAAAATAAAAGGCTTTATCCCATCTAGAGCTTCATGTTACATGTTGTATTTGACCACGACTATTATTCAGAAGATACATCTTGTGTCTAATTTAATAGAACTTTAAACGCAATGAACACACTCCCTTGTTTTAAAGACACTGGACACTATTGGTAACTGTCAACGACTAGCCTTCACAGTTGGTGTATCTCAACATATGCATACAATCACAAGCCTGTGAAAATTTGAGCTAAATCGGTCATCGAACATGAGAGATAATAATGAAAGAAAAAAACAACCCTGTCACACGAAGTTGTGTGCGTTTAGATGGTTGATTTCGATACCTCAAGTTCAAAATCTGAGGTCTTGAAATCAATTTCGTGGAAAATTATTTCTTTCTCGAAAACTATGGCACTTCAGAGGGAGCCGTTTTTCACAATGTTTTATACCATCAACCTCTAACCATTACTCGTCGCCAATAAAGGTTTTATGCTAATAAATATTTTGAGTAATTACCAAAGGTGTCCACTGCCTTTAAACTTCCTCACCACGCATGCAGGCATTAATCCAACTGACATTTCGGCATTGCAATCTTAGCCAAACTTCATTAATCTGAGGAAATGATGTGGGCTGAATAGGTCAAAGGTCGACATGTTTGTCTCACAGCTGAAACTTCTGATTGTCTAAAAGAGGTGCCAATACCACTTGCCATTTCAAGTTTTAACAGTTTGTAGTTCTTTTTCTGGTTCTTTTGAAATTTGCACTGACATAGGACAACTCACATTTATTTAAAATTATTTTGTTAATTTTTCACTTTAAGCAAATCTGTCGTCTTATTAATTCCAAATGATTGGCCTATATGAATTCTGGTTTGCACTTTTCTTTAATGGCAAATATTTTAAACGGAAACGTTTTGTGTAATCAGTTGAAGTAATTACGATGAATGAAGTACAAGACTATAGTACATTTCCTTTTCGACCTCTCCCTGTTTACAATCTCTTAGTTTGATTGTACTCTAGTTCCTCACACTCAACTAGATTGTACCTTCTCTTGAAGACTAGCATGGTTACTCTCGGCACACCTGTACCAAACATCCCTCATCACTTCAAGATCACCCATGTGTGTTTCATTCAGCTTTCACTTACAGACATTTCCTAATCTCCTCACGTCCAACTACTTTCACCTAATTCCATTTCTTCAATCTCTTTTTGGTTCCACGCATCTTTCATCTATTCCTATGTATTTTGTCGGCTATCCATCGCTCACTCCGCGTATCTTTTTCGCAAATCTCATTTTCATTTCGTTTCAAATCAACCTCCCCCCCCCCATATTTCCACCCTCTATGATTGAAAGATCAGGATGCATAAAACATATTTTTTATGCAAACATTTCCATGGAAACATCATTTTAAAGGTTATACCCGAGTGTTTATAAAGAAACATAAACAACAAAAATAAAGACTCATTGTGAAGATGCAGGGCCGCAAAAAAAAACCCACAAAAAACAACAACAACAACAAAACACAACCCACGAGTCCAACTAACAAACAAACAAACAACAAACAAACTATAAGCAATGACCGGAGAGGACATGGCGAGAAAATCCAAACACCATTTATGTTTTATGCTAATAAGTTGTACATCCTGTTCTAGTAGAATCCAATAAAACACTTTCTATATGCGCATAATGTTCCCGTCTCCTTGACCATGTTTCTTCATTTCACTACTTTCCATTCTAAATTGTTTTAAGCACATTATGGGTAAAAACTCAACCCCCCGGTGTTTCCGGTCTTAGAGAATAATTAAAACGGCTCCCTTAGTGTTCACACTCCAGAGAGCAGCTAAAGAACCATGCCGTTAATTCATGCACCATAACTTAAGTGATGAATGTCTTTCTACTACTTGTTCTTTATCCAGAAGAATTCCAAGATTTAAGACGTGACTGATTTGAAATCGGTCAACCACATTGAAAACATTTCCTTGCAGCTGCCTGCCGTAAAAGCTTGTGTTTAAGAGTGCCGTAATTCAGCATCCGTGTCAATACCTCTGAGTTTGATCAAAATGTACGGCTGCCATTTTGACTACAGGAATCTGAACTGGCATAAATCTCACTAGTTCAACATTAAGCGGAATGTGAACAGCATCTTTCCCTGAGTACTTTAGGTCTACTAGCAGTTTGGGTGGAGAATAAATAAGCATTAGACTATGGGCAAACATTATGGAGGGAATGTGTCATGCCTTAACCCCGCGAGAGCATTGAGTAAACGGTTTAACCCCGAGAGAGCATTGAGTAAACGGTTTAACCCCGAGAGAGCATTGAGTTAACGGTTTAACTGGTAGGAGTGCTCCCCAACGAGTGGCTCAAACTATGAAGAGGTTTCTACTCTGCATAGGTCTATGGTAAACATAATATTGTTGTTTGTCCCCCAAGCAATTCTGCTAACACAGAAGGAAATTCTTTTAAAAATTATTTTAAACAAAAGCGTTAGCCACAGTTTCTTGCTAGATGTAGGTCGAGTGTTATTTTGAATTGAAGTCTAGGTCAGAAATCCTCTTAAGTGGTTCAACAAAATATTTGTAATAATAATTATCAAGACCTTGAAGTGAATTGACCTAATTCCAGGTCATGGAGTTCCATATTTAAGCTCTTTGCTATTACGGAGACCCGAACTTCGGACCACACCACTCAGCAAGAATCCGATTCAATAACACGGATTGGATTAGGGTTTAGGAGAAACGATGATCAGTAATGCCACTGCATTTTAAAAAGAATATGTCTTGTGGTAGCATAATTGTTTTTAAAATTGCTTTGTATAATGTAGCTGATTTCCAAATTCTAAAGTGTAATTTCGAAACATACATTTTCATTGGAGCAAACGGCTGCAGATTCATACTTAAAAATCCCACACACACAACGTCAAGTGCATCATTATAACATAACAAATGTCCACAAATTATTCAAAGCATGATAATAAAAGTATCAGTAACAGCTAAAGTAACCAGAAGAAAATATGTATTTCAAATATTGAAGAGTTTCTTATTAATTTCAATATCGTTGTTATCAAGTTGCAGTTTGGCTGATTCGCTCAAAAGTAACATGAGTATAAACTGTCATAATAACATCCGGACAATTTCTTGCTATATACAATATTATTTCTCAACAAACTAAATTGGATAAAATTGTTATCTCAAGTAGCAACGATATTAACATCTTCTCGTGTTGGATTTAAAAGTGTTTTTTTTTTTGTACACCAGTACCAAAATATGAGTTATATACACAGATCATAACGTTGACCCTTTTCTTGAAAAAAAAAGAAAGAAAGAAGAGAATGAAGAAAACCGAAAAAAAAAAACCCACATTTTTGTGTGATTGGGTTTAAACTTAGTAAATGTGGAAAAATAGCTAAATTTATGTTTTGTTATGTACCTGTATCGTATTCTTTGTTTAAAATGACAAAGAAATGTTTAAGTCTTTTGACGTCAGAGGTGAGAGTGGCCCTTTGACGACTTGCAGCCGAAGAGGGCGCGCTAACTTGCTTATTAAAATAGTGAGTTAACTATGTGAATAAATGATAAAGGGAAACCAGATGTGTTTACTTCTACCTTTCAAAAACACAACCTGGAACAAAAGGTCACACTGTCCACAAAGCGCATCTTTTTTGAAACGGTAGCTTTCACGTAAAAAAAAAAACAACTCAGAGTATCCATGGTTATTTGTCGGTGTTACCGCAAACTACAACCGTTCGCTCGTAACTAATGCATTTGCATTGTAAACATTCGTCATTTAATCTTCATGAATATAATATCAAAGCATCAAATCTTGTTTGAACATCAAAGACAGTTTACGATCTACTTTCAATTATTAAATATTCAAACATAAGTCAATTTCATGTCAAAATTACAGGCAATCCAATCCAGCACATGATGTTGCCTACGTAGGATTGTTCACTGTTCTGAAATTCTGACTTTCCAAAAGAACATCATAATAAATGGTCAAATTTCAACTCATTCAAGGGAGAAAAATTACAAAGAAATTCTCATGAAGATTTGTTCTAAACCCATATCGATCTTTCTAATGGAACCGAAATGGTTTGAGCGGCTCTTGTTGTGCACACACCTGTTCTTTTCTAAAGCTCCAAAGGTCAACAGTACTTTGTATTTTGTACCCTCTTTTTAAAAAGTTCTTGAGAGGCATGGCAAAGGGAGCTTGCATCACGAGGCATGACCGATAAAGCCTGCAACAGAGATTTGCAAAAGTTTCAACATTTGCAATTCAAACCCACAGTTCAAGTAAACACAACTCAATTTACACTAGCACGTGTCTTCCATAGAGTCAACTACACTTGCAGAGAGAAGACTGTTCTTGCATCCCAGTTCTTGCTTACCATTGGTGGTTCGTTGATATCCAGTTGATGACGTCATGCGGCTTGTTGGGGACATTGGCGTTCCGCTCTGCCGCTGACTGTGTCGTGTATCTGACGTGCCTAGACTACAGCGGAATACACGCTTAAAGCCAGCTCGAAACCTGCAAGTACAGAAGCATAACGTACACAAATAAAAATAGCATTTTGATTAAAACTGAGTTCTTGCTGATCGATCACATGAAATCAAACCTACTTTGGTGTATGGCAATCCGACGTCAGCATACACAAACCCCCTATCCATAGACGTGTCAATATTTTCCCGGGAAGTTGATATCATGGTTAAAGGCTACCTCAAAAGTTTTAAAGGTGCAACAATAATAACAAACCGTGATATAATACTGCGTGTTCTGTAAACCCCAAAAGCACCGGATATAGCTTGTCAATTTTGCCGAACAGTTATTTTACTTCGTAAAAGATAGGCAAATATTTTGGTTGAGAACAACAAATGCCCAAGGGACTTTGTGAATTGTTACTTTCTTTCGTATACAATTTATTGCCCCGTCGTCCAGTAATCTTTGAATCTTCTATTTACACATGCTGCCGGTTTATTTTGTCCCAGCTCATGTGAGGATTGAGCAGGAAACACACAAAGCAACTTATATAAATTAATCACAAAGCTCCAAGCTATGGGGAAATCAGATATTAAATTGAAATGTGTTGCTCTGATCTGAATTTTTATGGATATGTTCGTTCGAGTTACATTTATACACTTTTTTCCCCAATTTTAGAAATATAAAAAATAGTTCTTGTAAGTCACTGTTCTGTATTATTGTAGTCGCCTCGGGCATTCCATCGAGGGATATATACCCAGTATAAGTTTTAGTACCTTTATTATTAATATATAAATTTTAACATTGCATGAGTTGTAACTTCCCCTATGACATGTGTTGAATTTGTCACTGCTAGTCTTTCCTCTAAACCTCTAAACAATCTTGATATCAACAAGGTTGGAAAATAAGTTCCCTAGTACAAACCTAAACCTCGCATGTCATACCACGGAACATTTATGCTGTGAAAAACACTTAGAAGAAAACGTCCAATATTATTTTGGATTCTATATTGGACCATGTTGCTAGGTAAAACTATAGTTCATGGATTAATATAAGCTGCGAAAATTAAACTACAAATACAAATATTTTACAATATCATATTTTACATTTTGAAATAATTATAGCGAAGTGAGTTTGCCGAAAAGAAAGCAGGTTTAGTGTCTGTCTGTTCAATGTATTTCACAATGTCTAAGTTCATTGCTCTGTGGCTACGGCGATCGTCAATCAAGACATCGCAGGTCTGAAAACCAGACCTGAAGAAATCATCGAACTGTTGATGTGGCCATGGAGGTAGCTACCTCCATGATGTGACAGAGTAATTAAGAATTTATCAGCAGTCAAGACATCAAGCAATTCAAGTTGCGCAGATTGCGAGCGTGCCACTTTGTCCGAGTTAATTGTGTGCAATCGTCCCGATAGCCTTAACGCAAGAGCACGTCTTATTTTAGTCACCCCATCTTACCTGATGGTCGAGCTGGGGAAATCACTGCCAAATCGGAACAACAGACTAGCAAAGGAATTACTTAGGCTACATTTGACCCGGGGCAAGACGTTATTTGGTTTCCAACTGATAACTAAGGGCAACCACTGTCCTTGCGAAATTAATAAAACGGTTAGCACAGATTCCTATTTTCCCAGCACACCCCTCCCCAAACAGATCTCGAAACCAACAGCAAGGTTCTATAGGTCGTGAAATTAGATTACCCACTCAACAAAATGAATGGCTGCCAATTTTGTGACAGGAATGAGCAAGAGCCCCAGGTAAAATGTCCCACCCACTTAGAAGTAATTTTGATGGAAGTATTTTTGTTGTATTGATTTACCTGTCATTGAGCCAGCAGTAGATAAATGGATTATACATGGAGCTACTCATAGCAAGAGTCCAGACACTCAGGTAGATATGAAGAGAATAGCTCTTTTGGTAGGCAGAGTCACTCATAAAGGATAAGAACTGGTAGATGTGAAGAGGTAGCCAACAGGTTGCAAACACTGCTATCACCACAATGATCATCTTCACAACCTAAAACAAAATACACATTAATGAAAGTAAATCCCTAAGAGTGTCCATTAGTAGTTAGCGTACTTCACAATAACGATTCGATGTGCTTAACATCACTGCCCTGTTCATTGTGCCAATAACATTCATGTCATCTTTCTCAGCTCCCTATAAGGAGTATACAGCCCTGAGCTGCCTGTAAGGCGCTTGTGGCTTTTCATACACAATATCAACCTCTACCCTCGCAGGTACCCATTTATACCCTGGGTGAAGAGAATAGTTAGTAACGCATCTTGCTAAATAAAAAAAGTGTAATGACCTGGATTCGAACCCGCACCTCGAAGTGCCGTTAGATCCATGTTTTAAAGGACTCAGAAAGCATTCGTCGCTTACAAACATTATTGTTCATTCGCTTTTTTATCTTGATGTCATATACAAATGGAAATAACAGATCATATCAACGTGTATAACACGTGTAACGTTTTTTTTTTTCTTTTTCCAGATTGAAAAAGCCCCAGCATGATTTTCAGAGGTGGACACCCTCCTTTACGAATGGTAGATTATATGACCCAACAACAACCTGCATAAACAAGTGCGTCAACGTTTTAAAATGGGTAAGTTACCAATTTAAATTTTAATTATGTTTGTCTTAAAAAAGTATTCAACTGACAATAGTATGTCAAAACCCGTTTACATTTTTGGGAATTTTTTTACGCGAGTTTCAGCGCCTTCTTCTCGTACCGAGAACAGTTTGCTGCCACCTAGCGTTCCAAAGTTGACCATGTTATTTCAATAACCCTCGTTATAACATAAATCCAGGATAAACACACACACACACACACACCCACACATACAGTTTCATTACTATGCGTGCAACCTATACCTTTGTATGCATACAGCACGACCCTTTATATTGTAAAAATCACTCCTTTTTTTGTATTCTTAAGCAAAACGTGGTCTTGTCGCTTATGTGGATGAAATATGGATTGAAAGATTTGTGTGCCCACGACAAATAACGGATGTATATTTGAGTTACCCTGTACTGTGAATATCTGTAAGTGAAAACCTATAGCTATTAGTCAGGTGAAAGTTTTCATCGTGAAGAATATTGATACCTAATATAATAAGATCAGATGACCTTTTGGTTCAATAGCCAAATGAGTCATTAAGTGTAGTAATACGATGTACTGTTAACTAGACTTAAACATGTATTTTGGAAAAAGGGTTGGCAGTTGTTTCTTAATATGACTAAACGACTGAGCTTATTTGAACATTGTATATAGCAATGAACATGAAAACCCATCATAGGATTGACTCAAGAGAGCGGGTTATATTCAACAGTTCAGCAAATATAAAGTCAAAATAAAACACACTAGTTTTACTCTTCAAACTCATTACTGAATCTTAAAACAAAAACATCGTTTACCTTTCGTTTTGCTTTGATGTGTTTCGCACGGTTCGGAATATATTCCCCCAGAACACCACTACGCCAAAGTTTTACTCCTATGACGGTGTAGCACATAGCGAGAACAGATAACGGTACGCAGTATACTACGCTGAATGACGTCACATTATACCTTTTGGGGAAAATAAACAAATTTACATTAATTTGAGGTTATCTTTCTTTGAAATCAGCACAGAGTGAAAAGTTGCAAATGACTTTGTTTTGAATCTAACCGAAACTCATGAGTTCCGAGTGCCATATTGACCACAGACTGAATTAATCTATACTTATCTTGGTGAGAGGGGTTCGAACCACAACCACATGCATACACTTTTCCCAACTAGACATATACTAAGGCTTTTGAAGACTGTTGAACATCATTTCTTTCTCTTTCTCCCCCTTTTGTTTTTAGAAATGTACGATCAAACCTACCTACACATACTCAATTAATTGATCCTATCTTTTCTCAATGCATTTTGTCGGATTTACTCTAAGAATCTGTTTTCAAAAATAAAGGTTTATACCACATATAATATTTATTGTGCTTCGATAATTATTGATTGAAGTTTCACCAAAGAAGCCGACAAGGCTCGACAAGTGAGATTTCCACCTTCTAAATTTCAATACAATAGTTATTAATGACCCACCTATCAAGATAATCAAACACAAGGGTTGTGCGTAGGAATTGAGGTATAGGATCGTCTTAACTTGCAAATATTGATGTCTCAAAACACCAAGGAATTTTCTAAACGGAAGACTGTGGTCATTATATGGAGATATCAAACTATCCAATCTGTGAGTTTGACTGTACGGAGAACCGATTAGTTTGCTTGGCTATACTACCCATCTGCAATGAGTGAAGAGTAATTTGATTCTATACTAGAAGTTGAAGTCAAGCATTTTATAGGGTTATAAAGCTTCTAGCTTAGTGACCACGGAATGTCAGTAATTACAGGCCTGACTTCCTCCTGAGCCACACATCTTAAGGAATACTTTGGACTTGTAGGGAGTATTGTAAACACCATGGATGAGACCTCGGGATTAGACATAAATCCAGCAATATCGGAAAGTTCAAACAGTAACAGAATAATGCACCATATCGGCGAACGAACACACGGTAGTATGTTGCGAGGTTGATCTGCATTATAAATGTTAAAGGCAATGGACACTATATTACTCAAAATAATTTTTAGCATAACAACATACTTGGTAACGAGCAGTGGAAAGCTGTTGAAAGTATAAATCGTTGTGAGAAAAAAGTATTATCTCACTAGAATGTTAAAATACTTCAGCTGGAAGTAAGCTGTGCAAAAAGGGTGTTTTTCTTTATTGTTCTCTTGCAACTTCGATGACAAAATGAGCTCAAATTTTCACATTGTTAATTTAAGTTGAGATACACCAAAGAGTAAGGATACACCAATAGAGAATACTGGTCTTTGGATATTACCAAATAACATGTATAGTGCCTTTACGATACAGGATATGTTACGCTTGAAAAAGAATAACTAATGCCAAGTTTCAGTCCGATTTGTCGCCACTGATTAGTTTGTTGATTGAGAGTCAATCCCTCTAGAAATAGTCCGTCTGAAATATTGTCACTGTTGACCAAAGTATAATATTTGTTAAAGCAAAAAAATAAAAGTACCTACACGAAAACGCATCAAATCAGGGGGCGACTTTTTAAGGGGTGACTTAGTATGGGGGCGACTTTGTAAGTGGGCGACTTTGTAAGAGGTAACTTTGTAAGGGGTGACTTTGTTAAGGGGTGACTATGTAAGGGTTGACCAACTTGGTTTGACTCGAAATGGGTCAACCGTTTTGGAACTATTAGGAGTACGGCTGTAACGGGGTCAGCTTAACCACGATTTCAGATAACATTTCCCCAGGTTAGTTTTGTTGTTTACACTAACATGTGTACATGATTAAAACAACAGAACAAATCAAATTACTCACCAGAATTCGTACTCCCGTTGAATTCCATCCGGCCAAATAATATAACACTGAGTTATATCACCGTCACTGTATCCAAATGTGATGAGTTGAGAGTAAAAGAACTGTGGACTGCCAAAAGAAATCGCTCCGATCCAGATGAATATAATCATACACACAATACATGTTTTAGAGAGGCGGGGCAGTAATGGGTGAACTATGGCCCGATACCGGTCTATGGAAATAGCAACGAGGGATAACACAGAAGCTACAGTAGAAACGGTGCCCATGAAACGGGCTAGTCGGCACATAAACTCACCCATTACCCAGTTCTGGGTGACGATGTAACTAAATAATGACGGCATACTTAAAGTTGCAATTAGGGTATCAGAAACGGCTAGGTTCAGTAAAAAGTAATTAGTGATACTACGCATGCGCGGATCAGTTGAAACAATCCAAATGACGATGAGATTTCCACCAGCAGCGGTTAGAATAATTGCTGAAACAAAAACACTCCAGATGATTCGACTTTGTTGGTCCATAACATGAGGGAAGGTATTGTTAATAGTGTAAAAATCTTCATACTCCATAAAATCGCTCGTTTTGTTCCCCATGATGCTTGCTGTTATATTTCACACTAAAAAGACACAACACAGATCAGCATAGTACGAGCCGATTGAGCTTAGAAAGAATAGCACTCCAGTTTGAAGGAACACACGTCCAGTTAAATAGCCTCTCCCTTACACACTGCTTCCTGTTTTTCGATTCTTGATGTCCACGTTCTGTGTGACCTTACTCTACCGAGACTGAGCACCGTTCTGGTCCAATTAGTAGATGGATAATACCTCGTCAGTTTTTGACACAGATTTGGTGACCGAAATCTACGGATGGCCGTATCAAGTTTTGACGAGAGTCTCTATAACTGAAGCCTCGGGTGACACTACACATCAAAACTAATCGGCTGACTGTAAAGCTGATATTAGTCGGATAGAGGTGGCGGCAACAACAGGGGGCATTACAACTAGATGTCCGGTGCCAAGCCGACTTCTTAACAAATCAACCTCAACGAAAAAAGATAGAAGATATCCCGGCAACCGGGTCTGGATTTCACTGACTTAAAAAGCAACCTGTCACTGTTATATTGTGTAGTAATCTGTATCTGATCCCCGCTGAATTGCATCTCCAGTGTCGAGGACAGAGAGAGAAACAAGGTTCAATGTATCGATGTACTATGCGATGGTTTCTAGTTGCGAAAACCCTAGTGACTACCAGCACAGTATAAAGCTCACAAGGACAAGAGAAGCCGTTAGTTGCTACTCCTTCATCACCCAACACACTGAGATAACTCTCCCCTCTTGAAATCGCATCAGCCGCGACTTTCCAAATGGTCCGTTGTATTCCTTAGATGGTTTACTAAAAGGCGAGCGTCTCACATAAGAGCACTCTCCAGTTAGCCAATCCGGCGTACGCACTCTCTCCGTAAGCAGTGGGCTTCACAAAATGAGATTGCGCTCTAATGGAAATTACACAAGGGAGTTGGCCGCGCAATACGATGCTCTTAAGTGAACATCAAATCTTCCACTGTGGAGCGCACGCGCATTGTTATTTCAGACCTTCCTCACTGTTTTACGCACGGGCGAGTAGGCGTTCTCAACAAGGTGGAAAACACGTGTATATGATTCTTAAGTAAGTATGAAGTTTCACAATTGCGATGAGTTGAGGATGTATATTTTACCAATTTCTCTTCGGGCGCTTTTGATGATCAAGAATGCATGAAGATGTCGGCAAACGTAATACAAACATTAAATCCTCAATTATATTGTCCTATCCTTCAATATTGCTTCATCACACTTGAAGCTCCGAGGTCAGTTTTAAGATGTTCTTGGACGAGTCGCGTGTGTGTCAGTCATCGACAGAATGGAGGTTGATGTTTGAACTTCCTGATTTCAGCTAACGCTCCTAGAAGGAAAATACCACATACAAATGCTTATTGTTCCTCCCTTCAACACAGTTTACAAAAATTGCATTGTTAAAAACGTGCTCGCAACACTGCAATCATAGTAGGACTAATTGAATGTCGCTAGTGCTCCCCTGTAATACACTGGAAGTAACACAATAATTAACCTAACAGGAGCGAGTGTACTTAACAATAATTATTTCTTGTAAATGTATGAGATGTACGAACTTTATATTGAATAAGGACTTTGTGAGACTTTGATAAATAATTATTTGATACAGAGTCGAAACTAAGAATGTGCCAAAAGTGTATCCTAAAACCTCCGAATCTTGGGGATTAACTAACTGAAACAAGCGGCATTTACACAAAGGTAATTATAAATACATTAACAAGACGTCAATAAATGGGTCGATTAGTGACAAGTTACTGAACCATCTCTGGAAATGCACAATGAAATGTTCATGAGTATAAAACAAAAAACTTCAGAAGGAAATTGGCACAGTTGACAACACACTAGTCGAACCGAGGGGTGATTTGTTTTTGTAAAATGAAACGTCATTATGCATCGAATTGACTAGAGCTTTTATCATATTATTATACCAGTCCGTCTTAACGCACAGTTACAAACTAATAAATATTGTGGTTTCCTCTCAATATTTAAAATTCAGACACCGGCGTCGATTCTGAAAATATTATCATATAGACAAGATATTGTTTCAAGACGGCATTTGCACATCTTACGAAAAGTCCTCATGCGGTTTCTCATGCACATGTATTTAATACAATTTGCAATTCTGTGATATGCACACCATTTTATGCTCGTCTTGTTAATTTCTTTGCGCTTCTGCGTGGGTGCTTGTGGTTTTCTGTAAGACAAGACTAGAGTAACATCCAAATGGAAATATTCAGTATGTCAATGTCCAGTCTGTCACTACTGGTGCACTTCTAGACTTTGAATCAAACTAATGTATTATAATTGACAGTAATGGCAAACATGCCAATGTATTCATTATTCGTTTGATTAAAGTAAAAGTACATCAAACCTCAACCATTATCTAATCTGCTCCCGTTGTACAGAGGAATACATTAAAGTCATGAAACCAATAGTGCAAATAAATGGAACGCCACTGCTAGTATCCCCAACGGATGATTTCAGAAGTACAACATTGCAACGCTGCAAAACCTACCGAGTACAGACTAAACCTATTAGTCTTAAAGACAGTGGACGCTATATCGGTAATTACTCAATATAATTGTTAGCAAAGTACTTACTTTGGTAGCGGGTAGCTGTTGATAGTATAAAACACTATGAGAAATGCCATAGTTTCCAGAAAGAAGTAATTTTCAACGAATTTGATTTCGAGACCCCAGATTTAGAATTTGAGGTCTCGAAATCAAGCATCTGAAAGCACACAACCTCGGGTGACAAGGGTGTTTTTTTCTTTCGTTATGATCTCGCAACTTCGACAACCGATTGAGCTCAAATTTTCACAGGTTGGTTATTTTATGTGTATGTTGAGAAACACCAAGTTAGAAGACTGGTCTTGACCAATAGCGTCCACTGTCTTTAAGAAAAATGTCGTAGTATAGGAACACCTGCCCGTCTTGACGCACTTGCGCGTGATTAATAATGTTATCGAAACTTGACTTATTAAACCCAATAAATTTGTTTTCAACTTCCTGATGTCCGGAATCACGATACCATGACAACAGTTTCGCTTTCCAGTGATCAACCTCACATCAAATCCAATTAGTGTGGTCAAACATATACATCAAGGAGTAATTGAGCCTAATCTTAATTCCATGAAAATAATTATTTCCCCACCCCTTCAGGAACACAATCTGTGAGCAGACAAACAACAAACAATACATACTGAGCGATTTGAAAGTCTACTTTCTATTAAATTCAACGGGACAGGACTGAAACAAACATGTTTGTTGTTGTTCATCTACTGGTTGTCAAGCCTTAAACGCACGTCATCACCCATAGAGATGTCGCTTTGGAAATAAACTAATAGCAAAGTTTGCTTCCCAATGATTCAAATAGTATTAGCGTAATCAATCCAATTTTCTGCAATTTCGTTTCGATATACACAATTGTACTTATTTGTCTCAAGAAAATAACTAGTTGTGCCTTTGCTGTATTTTGTTAGTTCGTATGGTGTTGATATAGTGTGTTGTTAGAACGGCACGAAGGGAATTCGTTACTAGTAACGAAAACCAATTTGCATTTTGGTCTCTTTCTCATTTGCACGCCAAATGTCAATTACAGTCGGGCAAAGGCAGACGGACAATCAATTGCACCAATTTTAAAGTTAGACTAAATGCAAGTAGTATAAGTTCACGATTGGCCGAGTTGTGTATCCTTTTTAGGCATTCCTATTCCACGAGGCATATACTTTGATGTGCCCTCGATGAAACCCGTGGCGGGGGCGGGGTGAGAGGGCAACCACAAAATCCAAAAACAGTGCGTTGCCTTTGATGATAGAAACATTCAAAGGTGGCTGACAAGTTTGTGTACTACTACCAGTCTTGTCATAGCCCTATTATAGATGAGTATATTTTACATGACATAATCTTACTGATTGTGTGTCACATCCTACTACGTATCACCAAAGGCACAATAGACCTATCACGCGTTCACCATCTTGGTCATGTTCCCTGTTTCCATAACAGTAATGTATGCTAACATTCATTGCGCAAACGGCACCAGACTATTATTTCGTCCAGCCTCAGTTTGGTTATAATGAGTTGGAATGGAGTAAAAATCAAGATGACTAACACTTAATAAAGGCACCATTTCCTCACGACTGCCGTTAATATAACGATCAGGGACCGGGAACATGAAACACATATACCCCATTTTTATACGGCTGGTACGAACATCATTGGTATTTAAAACCATCAACTGATTTTTTAGAGAACCTACCGAGTGAAAAGTTAGACTGCATTGGAGAAAACCAACCATAAAATTTCTTAGACTCATAAATAATCAACCATATCTATATTTTGACCGATTCTGAGACATGATAAATACAAAACTAACTGTACCTATATTAAATGCCATTCCGAGACTTAGCATAAAGAATCGACCATCTTTGGCCGTTTTTAGACTTCAATTCAAGACGGTCAACCATCGCTCAGGTGTTGCTTATCATTGTAGCAATTAACGCTAGTGTCATTGGGACGAAGTCTACAATCGAGTTATGCCTTTAAGGTCAAGTGCCGTTACTTATTAAAGGCACTCCCCTCGATGCATATCAGTAAAACAGTTATCTGGTTCGACAATCTAATTCTACCGTTGGAGGCGTCTAAGTCATAATTCATTCTATGTCAGTTGGGATGGCTCCCCACCCTCCTCCCACTCCGTGGAGTTCTTTTGTGTAAACAAGAAACATAGGAAACAGAGACATAATAAAACAAGGTAAAAAGGGCCGGGGTTTCTACTCGTTGAAACGTTGGACTTTAACAATTGTCAGTGTGTTTGACCGAGCTATGACTTCATCGTTTCGCGTTCGTGTACAAAGGACACGCACTGTGAGACCAAAGTAAAGCAACACATTGCCTGTGTATTGGGCACTTTAATTTGTCATGAAATAAACTCGTCTGGAAAGATTTCAAAGTGAACAATAATGACTGAAACATATCTGGAAACTGTGTGGTTTTCCTTTTATTTCTTATACACTAACAGACAAAAATGGCTTTGTTGTCGATGGTTCCTGCAAAACTAAACTGGATTACTTGGGGAGATAATTACATCTAATGGATTTAAAATGATGACAAATTGTCATTTATATTCCGTTTGGAATTAAAAATTAATTCCAATCCACTCATCCTATTATCTATTATATCCGAACCGGATACGTCCAGCGAACCGCCCCCAAAGCCAATAAACAAACAAGCATGCACCAAACGCAGAATAAACTTAATTATTTATTAGTATAACTACACAAATATAATACTTGCTTCCACACCGCACCGAATCGGATACCATTCAAGGAACTCAAATTTCACGTACAGTTGGAATCTCCCACTATATATGGATTGATTAACGGTAATGAAAACTCTTTATACGCCAAGGGCATCAATAATTTGTTAGTCGCAAAAATACATGATGAAGACGAAACGGGGGTAAATCTCCTACCGCAACACTGCAACAAACATAGGAAGGCAAAACAACATAGTCTAGATTGGAGTCAACTGATGAAACTAGCCATGGGGCCGTTAATAAAGAATCTGGTCTCGCTGGGTTATTGCGACAGATCACAGAAAGAGGCAAAGTGGGGAAAGGAATGACATACAAATAATAGATGGGTATTCTTCGTTTGAAATTGCAACTTGAGTCCCTGGAAAATACATCAAACTGTTATGGAGAACTGACACTAATTTGTTTAAAAACATATTTATATATATATATATTGGTAGGTTGTTGTTTTGTCGACTCCTTTAAAATCAATGCGGAATCTGTTTTCACAATGAGGATTTTACACTCGTCCAAACGTTGTTGTTATTGTTGTTGTTGTTATTGTTATTCTTGTTGTTGCTGTTGTGATGGAGGATGGTGTGATAAGCTAAACTGTGCTTCTCTCCCTGCTCAGATGTTCTGCCTCTCGTGAAAATACTTGCTCAGATTAGGGATTTCCCAGTTAAATTGCTCCAACCTTTGTTCCGATGTTTTGTTTTCCTTTCTTGACAATTAACTCTGTTAAATCTGAAGTACGCACACATACATATCAAAAACAACTGAACGTGGCTTTAGGTAAACACTTTACAAACAATGAGACAAAACACCAACGTCACCAAATGTTGAAAGCATTTCGAGGAACCGTGAATTTGAAGGAAGTCAGTAGAAAAGAAAATGGCCAACGGCAAGTCTAAATCATTAACTTCTGATTTAAGGTAATTACTTTACAACAAAACACCTACGTCAAGCGTATCTGGAAGCATTTCGATGAAACGTGAGTTGCAAAAGTCAGGAATAAAGAAAAAAGGGCCATTAAACAACCTTAATCGATTACTTCGTTTATTTCCCTCTGATTTATGTTACTTGGGTATTATGTTAACGTTATCATTTCCGGACATGATCCCATTAAACTTCCAGGGTCCAATTTCATAGACAAACATAAGCATAACAAAAATGCTAAGCACAACAAAATATTATACTTTCCGGAATAATGGTATAATTAGCCGAACTACCATGTTGAATGACCATTTGTGAGTGGTACCCTGTTCATTGTTGCTTAGCAGAAATTTGTTAAGCAATGTTTTCTGCTTAAGCAGCTCAAAGAAGTTTGGTCTATAATTCAAAAACTAATACCTGTATTAATATTGCTAGACATTGGTTGATTCCATGCCCCCCGCATCACAGTCAACTAATCATAGTGTTTAATAAAGATAATTGCTTTCTTATGCTGCGGTTTGTCCGCAAGAAAGAATTGCCAATTGCGCAATTTTGTACTATTAAACAAGTCAACCCCGTTCTGCGTAGGGAAGTTCATGTCATACTTTTGGGATTATACAAAAGTAGCAACAAATAAAAAACACGTTAATGCGTAACATCATGGTTGTGCTTTGTGTTTGTCACGCTTGCTTATGACTTGGCTTGGGGATGTCATATGGGTGAAGGAACCCAAGCGGAGAGGGTAGACCCGTAGGAATAAAACACATCTTTGTGATGACTTTAACGATCAGGTATTGCGAAGTATAGAGAACACATAACATCCATCTGCAAATGAGCTTTGATCCAATAATTTGTTTCAAATAAACGACACATTATATGAAATTACAACCCAAGCTCGACGATTGTTTTGAAGAAGAATCCATTAACAGTGTTTACATAAACATTGACAGCGTATCCTGCAATGATCAGGGAATCAGTTTTAGCGAAGTCAATGTTCTTGCAGTTTTACTATATAGGAAATGTAAAGTACTAAAACCAGCTATTTAACATTATCTCCTCACCACAGCTTCAAATTGGCTTACCAGTAATAATCACACAAAGTTGAATTTCAGTTAAAGCAATCGAAACACATCGGTAAACAGTGTTGTCTAAAGGCCCACACTTCGTGTATCACAACTTTATATGAAATAACAAACCTGTGAAAATTTAGCTCAATCGGTCATCGGAGTCAGGGGAAAGTAACGGGAAAACCCACCCTTGTTTCCGCACGTTTCACCGTGTCATGAGTAGTGTTTTATTCTCGATATCGATAATTGATAATCGTGTTCATGTTTTCTCAAAAAAGTAAAGCATTTCATGGAATAATATTTCAAGGGAAGTCTTTCACCATTACCTTCTGTAAACCCTGTAAGTTATTTGTTATTTTATGTAGTTTTAATTGTTGTTCTGTTCAGGAAGTGTCCAATGGCTTTAAGCTAGATTGGTATCTCTGACTCAAATAGGTAATTATTATTAAACAGATATCATCCAACATGCTTCCGTTATTAACTAATCAATCAATCTAGATCACAATGTAATCAACTTGTCTTATACTGTCATAATTCATCAATTGTTTCAATATATCCTGTGGGTATACTTGTCACTTTAAATGTTTAATTTCTAACCCAATCTGAGCAAGAACAAGACTCAGGGTCTAAGGGTTAAGGAAATGTTGAAACGATCACTTTAAAACCTTATATCATCCATATTTTCAATTTAAAAGGGATTATAGGAAAGGGTATTTCCCTCAGTGTTTTCAAGATTCACAAACAGTCAATTTAGATGGATTTGCACACAGCCCGCGGGTTAAGTGTCTACACGTTAGGTTAGTGTTCTACTAATACAGCATAGCAATCAACGCAAAACAGTAGTGGACTCATGCTGACAAACATGTAGAGTTTGAGCAAACTCGTCTCCTCCCGAACCGGAAAACTTGTGGCCGAATCGATTGACGACCGACGATTAGAGAGTCGTTCCAGATTAACTTCTAAACATTTGTTTTGCAGCCAGTGGGATAAATATTGCTTTAGTAATTACCGAACTGTACTGCGATATGAGGTTCGAAACGGATGGCCCGTTTACTTAGGATATTTATCGAGCATACAGCACCATGAAGGTGTACGTGTGGTTTGACTCGTATATATATCTACAAGTCTATTTAAAAATGAACATTGCTGCATAAAGATATCAACATATGGATCCGAATTTATATGACAACTGGGAACGGGGTTTTGACTTTGCCGTTAATGGGTAGGGATATTATTCCACCAAGGCGGAAGACATGTAGGTGTAGAAGGAGTGAAACCACCCACGTAACTCACAATCCTGGCCCAGTCATATTTAACAGGCTATCCGCACATTTCCAGTGTAAGAAATGTTTATACAACATGATTATTTTCTGTGAAATGTTCTCAAGGTATGTTTTTCTGTAATCTGCGCCCTCGTGGGATAGAGAGCGTAGTGTATAATAAATAAATTGGATTCTTGAGGTTGTTTTAGCACATTCAATACCAAAAATAACCTAAAACTGCATAAGCTTTCGTAGTAATAACTACTTCATCATTGGTTGTTATGAAAGCTTACGTAGTTTGTATATAATAGTCAGTCTTTAATTGCTACTACAACCTTGCTTGTTTGCCTATCCTGCCCCTCCATTATTTTAAGTATGTATTGAATGAGGTAGCCATAAGCCCTGAGAACGTTTGCTGACTGTCGTTATATCACCCCAGGTAAGCCTACTTCGAGCCTTAATTAGCCCCCAGAGAACGTTTGTGTGATCCCTGTGTTCACTATTGGCACGGGCAAGCCTGGTTAACTGCCTCTTTTAACAAGTTAGCACACTCGAGGCTTCTTGCATGCTCAAACAACCACCGTGCTTCGACTTGCAATTATCTGATTAAACGTTGGTTCAAGGATGAATTGGATATACAGACTAATATCATCGCTATATACCTGATTGAGAAGTGGTGACTTGTCACACAGTAAACACTTTCTTGAAATACATGTGTCTATCTGAACTTTCTTAATACAACCTAATGATGATCATAACTTGTAACTAATGCAATGAGTCAATTACTGTAGTTTTGTAGATGGGGGTAATTACATATAATCTAATTAAGATAATTGTGATGACACTTTCTGAGTCAAACAATCTTTAGGCATGTTTTAAAAATATTCACACTTCGTCCCATGAATATTAAAACCAAAATACCCCTGCGGCATTTATGAAGTTCTCAAAACTCGTCAAAAACGACACCATAACTTTGCACATATAAGTAGATTAATAACTTCATCCTGCTCAATTCATTGATCGCTGCGATTATCGCACGGTTATTAAATCGAAAGTAATATTACTTATCAAAGAGACATAGTGTAGTTTGTTCTACACTACGTGATTTTGTTATATACTTGTTTGTACGTCGATAGCCTCTGTGTTTCGACGATATAACCAATTTGACCTAAAAATGAACAAGTGTTTGTCACACCTATACCAAACATCATCATCTTCCCCACAGCACATTTCATCCTAACTGTTCAAGAGGAAGTAGTGTTTAAAGTTCATATAACACCCGTAGAGAAAGCATTGTAAGACAGTTATAAGGGCTGTCGTTATAGCTTTATGCACAAACCTAGATATCCAACACTATGTCTTAAGGATATACAGTTCGATATGACCAGTGTCTCTAGGGGTCATACTTCTATGGCCAGTTGCCCGATCGCCCACAGATAGAATGTCACAATCCAGGGAAGTTTGTCTTGGAGGTGTGTTAAAACAAATACCAGATAGCTTGATGGTGCAGAGGTGGCATTACTCCCTTGAGGTGCTGATGTAAGTTTATCAAATTTTTAGTCTTTCTTTCTAGTGCTGATGGTGTGTAGGGAGTACAGTGTCAACTTCCTGTTGGCCAAGATGTAGGGTTGACATAACGCCCAAGGAAACAAGCAGAGGAATTCTTTGCAGTTCAGTACGTCTGTTTTATAATAAAGACTATTGATTTTATGCAATGCGTCTCTCCGGACGTGGTGATACGTTTTGACAGCCGAATAATAAATGAGAGTTCTTTGGGGTAAGTTGAGATAATAAACTTAGTTTAGCCAACTTAATTTGACCAATCAGGAGGTTGCTTTGAGAGCCTACTCCGTGTGAGTCTTTTCTCGGTGTCTCGGTATACGTTTATATTATTGTTATTTTAGAATTCATGTGAGGTTTTGGTAAAAACATCTCGAAGTCGAACACAAACAGTTAAACGTAGTTATAGGAACACCGTGTCTTTGGCTTTTTGGGGACCTGCCCCCCTCGGCGGTTTTGTTGATCTGTGTTTCCATTTTCCATTAAACCGCTGGGTGTCCGAAGAGCCGGAACGAAACCACGGTAACGAAAACATATGAAAAACAAATAGAGATGTTTTGTGACAAGTGAAGTGTTTTAGCCGTGTCTATGAAAGGATGTTGTTGCCCAGCAATACATGAGATAACTTCAGTTCAATAATGGGATTGTCTGTATGACTTTTTCTCTCAGTTTATTTCTGATGATTAGATCATGTAGCATGTTGAGGATAGATGAGACATTTTCAAGACGCTGTGGTGTGATTTATCAGCAAACGGGTTTGATTGAAAACCACTTAGTGAAGATCAAACGATGGTTGCATAGGGATGAGCGGTCAGCTTGTCTAAAATTAATCAAACTGACAAATATAGATCTCAACAGATTCTCATGTCAACAAGTGGACTCAATTAAAGTTGAACGTGCCCGCCTGATACTTCGCTCTATGTATCGTCACAGAACTCGGTCAATGAATGCCCATCACTCAATGGTTAAATGCCCCGCGTATTTCATCTTAATTGTACATTAATCAAACTATCTTGCAATAAAGGAATAGGAGAACATTCCACATGGAAAGGATAAATACGTAGTCACGTTTTGTTAAAACCTTTGTTTGTGCTGCTCGTGAAATCATGCTTTGACAGTTTTCCAAGACAAATTTGAGAGACAATTGTTTAGTAGTGAATAAAAGAGAAAAATAACAGAGCTGCAGTTAAATTACGAGTAATACATCGTAATTGTTTGAGTGCACCCCCATGCTGAACAGAAAACCACAACCGAGGCATAAATGGTTTAAAAAGAGCAATTTAGAACGTTGTAGAAAGACTCCACAAGTCTAGCCGCGTTAATGTACACGTTGGATGTTTGTGTTCCCAATTTATTTGTTTTCGAAGAATCCTCAAGAATAACCTGTTTTAAAAGATATACGATTGGAAACGAGTATTTCATTACAGGGGGAATTGTATCAGTAATGTATGTATTTACAACAATATTTAACTTGTTTTGTCTCTAGAAGCCTGAATTTCAAGTACATTCACCTGCAATATTTTTTATCACGAGATTAACATGTTGAAATGTAATGAAACGGTTTTTGTTCTCTTCTTGAACAATGAACCATAGTTTCTGTCTGCGAAACTTCCTCAAATGATGTTGCCCTGATGATGTTTTGATAGCGAAGACGTTGCTTGTAATATAACACCAAATTGAATATTTTGAGTTCGATAATGAAGTGGAACATTCTTGGAACTCAGTTTAATTCGATTCACATGAACTCCGATCTGCATTCTAGTCCAATATTAATGTATAACAACATCAAAAGGATTCACATGTTTTTTTTTTTAAGTAAGGGAAACATTTTGACATTTTAAAATTGCAATTGTAGAGGAATTATAGTTCCTGAAAGCCTCGTTTTAGGCGCATTATTCGTCAAGTGACTGCAAACGCCATTTGATACCTTCGGGTTAGTTTTATGATCATCTTGCCATGCATCGCTCAGGGAGAATTACCTGGTGGAACTAAATATAAGTCTCCCTGTCACATTGAATTGCCAAAGGCAGGTGTTGGGAAGATGTGGAATGGTTAAAATAGGATCAACTGGATTGGGGATTAGGTCCTTTCATCTCTTGAGGTTCTGATTATAAGCTTGTTCCATTTTGAACCTCTGGCAGGCTTAAGCTATGAATTGGTACGTGTGTTTACATCATGCAGGGATAATTGGGCTTTATTTATGAGAAATAAGGGACAAATCAAGGTGTTTTGTTTTGTTAGTTTTCCGTCGCTTGTAGTTCAAAGATGAAATCGAAGATACATGACAGTGGAAATGACCACCTATACTACAACACACTACAGTAATCGGCTAACTATATCCTCCGTCTTGCCCATTTACATAAATAATAAGCAATAAGTCGTATTGATGATATTGGATGGATCATGTCTTTAACGGGTACACTGTGTACCATGTTATTGGCTTAGAACGGCTTGTTTTAAGTCTATAATACAAGCCGATCATAGGTAAAATAGTCTGGTTTCCTTTTGCCTGGACAATCGATTGGTGAAATAGTAATGAGCATAATGTGCCCCTAACTTTTCTGAATTTAATATTTAAATTGGTTGGCATTAAGTACAGCAAAGAGAACTTAACATACACCTGCAACTTATTAATAAACAGTGTCTCCAAGAACAAGTAATGTTTCAAATTGTAAAACAAACATCATTTAATGATGATGTTTTGTCAACCAATGTCAAATTAAAGAATTAGAGGGCTTTCCACAGTAATTTCGTATCTATGCAAATTACATTATGGAATAACTGTCAGATTGGAAATAATATTTGGTTATATTTTGACATTTGAAATGCCTCTCTAATATTGTTAAAGGAGGTTCACCGCCCCGGGATTGCGCCCCTGTGGGAATCGATGGTCCTTGATAAGTCGCGAAAGAAAGCTTTATCAAGAGCGGTGAACAGTGATGGTAATTTAGCAACGGTGGAATCGATAAAGATACCGCGACTGAAGATAGCAGATCTGCCCATACATTAAAGAGCAGTGTCATAAGTTTGTCTGCCATACGCTGTGTGGACATTACACTGTTATTTCAAGCAGTTCCCATTTCAAATTGAAACTGTTTTGGGAGCTGATTTCTGCTCTGTTGATCTCTCGTTATCTACTAGATGACAACCATACAAGAAACTACACCTCGTTACTTAAAATAAATATGGAGACATAGTGTTTCCGAAGTGAAGACATAAAAAGTGAAGACATTGTGTTTATGTTCTTCCAAATTGATCACACTTTATTTACGTTTTCCTTAAGTGACAACCTTTGTGTCCTTTTTTCTCATTAAATGTTTAGCCAACGGTATATATTATGTTTGCTAGAAATAATGCTAACTATTACATTGAAAACCACAACAACCACAACAACAATTTTATGTGGTTTGATATATACTTATGTTGTCATGAACATATACACTGCCTCTGTAGTTGATTCAAATGTGGTCTTGGAAATCTTGTCTTGGGGTTTTGAACCATATTTAGAGCAGCTCTTTCTTGGCAGGCATTGAAGCTTTATACGAGTTGCCAAAACTAGCGAGTTGGCACTACTAACTGAACAGAAATTCAGATGCTACGACTTGATTGCAAATCGAATAAGACTTTATATACACTCAGAGGTGGAGTAGATTTCGTTAGCTACACTCCAACTATACTTTAATTTAACACACTTCAGCAGGAGGGTAAAATGTTTTTGTTCCTTCTGCAATGCATGACGTCGAAGCATTTGGAGTGGTGCAGGCCTGGGTCCGTTGAGGCCTACGTAATGCGGACATTTTAAGGAACTTCCCAGAGTGTTTTTTTCCTTTTTGACCTGAGGTGTCACTGAGCAAGACTTCCAATTCCTTAAGCAAGACGCTAATGGGGCTTAGTTTTCCCTCACCAGTTTGAGTTGACTAGAGTGCAGCTTATTTAACACACTAGCTAGGAAGAAACAGTATACACTTATAGGTAGGTACGCGTTGACATAATTATTATAATGTAGGTTTGAACGGAATATGCCTTTTTAATGTATGGTGAACGTTGGGAGCGCACTGTTTCGTTCAGGTATAATATAAAGACAAATGTACCCAAACCATTGCAGTGTCATAATATTATGACAACTATATCTCAAAATGCCTAATGACATTTGCCCTCAGTCAAAATATTTCATTTTCCATTGAAAATAAATACACGTCCTAATTAAGCCCAATTCAAATAACCGCCTCCGCATTGGAGAGCAACTGTCAACAAGTTCAATATTTATTTTGCGTATTTGGGTCATACGCAAAGATTAAACAGCCATTACAATCAAACCGGTTTTAGGGCTTTTCGTTCGGTTAATGTAGGCATACTTTTGTATTTATTTTAAAATGTTTATGTTTTTGTTTTCTTCCCTTTTCCCAGTTTTGGTGTACTGTATGTCGAGCAGCAGTAATAAAAACGGTCACTTAATAATGGTAAATGCATAAATACATGCACAAATAATAATATTGATACAACTTGATATTATTTTTGGCTCCGCAAAACCAATAAGTTTCAACCGACGAGATATTTGTCAAGGAAGTAAATAATATTGGCGTGGTGTCTAGCTCATAAATGTATTCTATGGCATGCACCAGTATTTCGTTATTCTTGTCTGGTTTTTGTCTTAAAAAATACTAGCAGCATAAGGATATGTCACTTTTGATATAAAACATACATTTATCATTTATTTGACCAGTTTATTAAATTTATTAGAAAATTTAAATCATACCGAACTCATGATACGATCCGAGTGGATAAACAACAATGGAATTGGAAACGAATATTGGAACCTTTTAAGAGGGGATGAAACGAATCAAACTAATAATAACCAAATTTTGCGACATGTCGTCAATAATTAAAGGCATGGTCAAATAAATGTCAGCTCACTTAACCTGTCTGCTTTTGTTTGGCATTATTTGTGAATGCTATCTATTTATGGTGATGGCTGACGTAGGCAAAGTGTGAGTTTGTCCATGATGGCTCAACAATAATGTATAAATATTCCATTGAATTGTCAATGTGTCATGGAAACTTAATACCACGTCAAAGAAAATTATGGTATTGTCCCCTTAACAACGCATGCGCAATCCATTAGGCAACTTGCTGTATAATATTCATAATAACTCATAATGATCTCATCTATTAAAACATAATAACAAAATAAATAAGTGATCAAATAATTAAATTATAAATAGAATAGAGTATGAGTAATATAATTACAATATTCAAGTAAATTAATAATGGCAACATACTATTATTGTTTGGCCTATTTGCTGGTGTCGCTATGTCTTGTTGTATCTGTGCTTTATTTGAAGAACAACTGTATCACCATTTAATTGTAACACTTCGAGAAACATTCATCAGTTATTTGTTTGTTCATTGAAAGATTCATAGCTTGATTGATTTACGATTTCGTTTATTTACTTAATTTTTGAATATTTAATTGAAGCTGTTTTGTGTTGTTGTTGTTGTTGTTGTTGTTTCCCTATATCATTTCCATATTACAGAAGCGTCGTCGTCGTTTTGCAAAACAACAATTGACTGCAATTTATCGAATGACATCTTCAGAAGAGTGCCGACTCTCCCATAATAACAATCTCACTAAAATAATAACATAATATTGATGAAGTTCCTGTAATAACATGGAGTCACCCCTCGACTTCTCCATTTGGACCTCTCAACATCTTATCCAATCGCGTCTATAATGCAATTAAAGTTGTTTAACATGACATTTACCTCTACTCTCACAAAATCAAAATACTCTTCGAAATATTTCATAACCTACAGCTAGAAGTAAAAAAAAAAGACTCATCTGGAATGGGGAATAGATACGGATGGCTCGAATTGAATGTCAGCATCTCAAGTGTTTTGGTACATGGATCACGAGTAGGTACTTGTCGCTTTCTAAGACATGATCACACTTAAGGTTCATGTTAGTTGGATTCACTGAACTTTAACTGAAGAAGCGATTCGATTTAATTTCACTTTATTATTCCTGACTGAAAGATCATTTCGGATTTTACATACAACTAACATAAATTACAATTAGTAAAAAGAAACTTTGTACAGTCTAAAACACATCAACAAGCCACAATGCTTCTCTTTATCAAAATATGAAAGCTGAAGTTAAACAGAAATTGCTACTCCCAAAATAAGATCGAGAGCAAAACTCGTCTTTCTATTTGGAATACAATTTGCTGTGGTGTTTCCATATTGTGTTGGTTCATGCTAGTGAATATCGTCAGCATCTTAGACATAAAATTGTAAGTGGCTCTTGGGTCGTCTGGAGCGGGTTTATTTTTCACATGATGGTACAGTCCGGACATTCTGATCAAACCCGCCAGAAGCTGGAGACAAAATCAGTTTGACTTTTAAACGGTATATTGAAAAATATACTTGCCACCAATTATCTGTCATGTGATCAGTCCGTTAAGTATTATAATACACTTTGGAGATAATTAAAACCCCCGGGGACAAATGCTTTCAAAAAGGTAAACCCATGTTCAAGGTCGACCTTCCCCTTGCGGCTCCCATTATATAGTTCTTCATTATTACATTTGATAGACCAAGGGCAGAACCAATGGAAGGGTGGACCTATTCTACATGATTATAGTCCCATTATAGTAATTCGACACGTGACACCCATCACTACAAAGTTCTTAGTTCTTACCTTATCATTTGGTACCATATTAATGATGATATACCTCATGAATGGAATCTTCTTATCTGATTGGTTGAAAATGGAGTCATGGAAATAGCTATGCCCCCTTCTTCTACCAAGATGACGTCATAGTGACTATGCCCGGGGCATAGTCAATTTACTATACCCGCTCTGAAAATGACGCAACTTTGATTTTTATGATGTACGACTAGCGTCCCATGTCACGACGCGACCTTTCTTCGCAGACGACCTTCACCGTATAGTCAGAGTGTTGTTGATAAGAAGAATCTTTATTCGGTATATAAAAGAAATATTGACTGCTTTATAATCGGGGAACAGTTAAATTATAGGCCCTCGGTGATGTCAAAACCATGGCTATGCCCTCAGCTTCGCTTCGGGCATAGTCGTGGTTTTGACATCACCTTGGGTCTATAATTTAAACTGTGGCCCCCATAGCAGTCAATATTTCCATACTATAAATGCATATCAAGCTGGAGGTCACGTGTGATAAAGTAAAAAGTAAAACATTTATGAATTTGCTCATTTTTTGTGTGGCTGCTCTTCCACACTGTTGCCTCTGTAAGTTTTTAGGCACAGTGTTGTACAAAATCAACCGCGATGTGTTGCGTCCAACAGCTTTGAAGTGTGATCGAGATACCGATAGTTTCATATACATTGGTGTTGCTTTTCTCTCAACAAACCTACCGGCTCTCTTCGGAGTCATAACACGGTGTAATATAAGCCTCCTGTTGTTTGTATCAACATGTTGCTTTCTCAATGGATGGAATATGAATGTGCCTGCATGTATTTTCATAGTAATAGTCACATACAGCTTAGAGCAGCCATATTAGTATGCAAGTTTTGTTGAAAAGCAAAAGTGTTTCTTGTCACATTGCCTACAAGCGGATCCAGAAAAGTCAATAACCAGAAGTATCCGTCCTTAAAAAACTACTTTATTACTATGCAAGATGGTTCATCTTACGGATTTGCATTTAGGGTGTATTCTTTATATTTTCTTGAACCCTCTGGCAAACAGTGCTTTAGTTTTCTGTTTAGTTGGTTGTTGCATTCTCTCTCGTTTTCCCCCCATTGTCGCATTTGTAAATTACATCTCTCGGATCACAGAGTACTGCCGTCTATTGAAGGGTCTCGTAGTCTGAGGATCACTTCATCAGATGAATGTTATACCTTGAGGCTAACCGATATTAGAGCAATATCCGTCTAGGTACCAGGCCATAACTTGTCTAGGTTACAAGGCACCATCACGTATGTTTTTGTGAAAAACAATTTTGAAAATAAGACATAAACTAATACATTGGTCATTTAAACATTGTGACAATTTTCCGTGGAACTTTTTGCACCGACACAAACGTGCCCTTGCAAACGTTATAGTCAAACTCGTTATGTTTTCAATACTTTGAAATTGTTTAGGTAGCATTCATGAATAAATGCCATCTTCGGGAGGTGAATATTTTCAAGTTAGTGTAGAAAGTGTCTAATTTCAAACTGTTACTGTTCTTGTCTTGCTTTGTCCACACGTCAAAAAAAAAAAAAAAAAAAAAAAAAACTTGGCAGATAAACCATCGCGAAAGTTCCAAGACAGTTCAAACAAAGCAACAGAACCTCATTCTTGTGCACAGATTGAACGTATCTCTACTGAATATTTTTGTTTGTATATATTGTATAAATCTACAAAGCTGTTTCGCCAGCTTCCATTGACAAAGCAATACTCAACTGTAAAAGCTGTTTCGCCAGCTTCCATTGACTAAGCAGTACTCCACCCACTCTAAACTATTACATGATCAATAACAATCCATTGGCACCAGCGAATGTTATTCTTCAATTCAGAACCTTTATTATTTTCCGGAGGTAGCTTTTGTCGCTACTGTAAACACGTTTTGTTTCTAGTTCTACGATTAACACAGCAAATGATGTTTATACAATCCATGTGTTATCACCACAGCATGGGGCTCCTTCAATTATGGGTTTTTCTTCTCGGAGAACATTTTAAAGCTTCGAGCCACGTGCCTCTATGAGCATTCCAATCAACTGTTTTTGATGTTATGAATGTTTTCTGAACTACATAAGCTTAAAGGCACTGGACATTGTTGGTAATTACTCAAAACTAATGTTAGCATACGTACATGCAATGGAGAGCTGTTGATGATATTATAAAACATTGTGATAATTTGCTCCAAGAAGTAAAGTAGTTTTGAGAAAGGGGTAAATTCTCATTCAAATAATATAATACTTCAGCTGAAGCCTTAAACTTTTATAATATGCATGTCGTAAAGAACTAATGGCCATTGAATCTTACTATTTTTTGAATTTCCAATGTTTTTATTACCAATATGCCATTCGTTACAATGTACTGACCATTGCTATGTGAGGTATGCCTATGCGAGATTTTAGTTTCCTAAAAAAACCCACTAAAGACCCTTTTTAGGAAAATTGCCAGTTGCCAAATTATGTTAAGTGGTCAAAGTATAGCGCTGGGAGGCTGGCCAACTAAATAAGGGGCAACAAAAAGAATAATGCGAGTGTAATAATGGATGCCTACAGTGATTGAAATTCCTTTTATTATTCCGTCTATCGACCTGAAATAATTTAATCAAAAAACCGTCATCCATTTCCATCAGAGTACGAGTGAATGGTTTCTAAGGATGGGTCCTGAAATTGGACCAAAATGAAAGAGTGTCCAATTTGCAAACCATCAATACCCTATTCAGTGTATAGGTTTCTCTCAACCATTAGCAACCGAACTTATTTGGATGTATAGCTCTTAAAATGAAGACATGCTTCCTAGGCATACTGATGTAACGTCGTGGTCTTAAACAACGCGTACAAGGTCATACCAAAAGCCTTACGGGTCTAAACAATGGATGTAAGTTTGTCATAAGTAATAGTTTTTCTAAGGAAACTAAAATCTCACACAGGCCTACAGTTTTTGCCCTGTACTCAAGATAGGTCTGTTTCCATTGTGTCAAGAACAAGGCTAACATAAAACAAAATCGCATCCACTTCAATCAATGAAGCAAACAATCGAACATTTCCCCAAAGCCTTTTTTCTTCTTTTTCCCCCGAAATGACTGCTGCTAACAATGTTAAACGCACCAATATCTTTAAAAGGCCCAGTTAGCCTCAGGTATTTGGACTGGTTTGGTTCAGTATACATGTTTGGTTCAGTATATGACTATTTCATAGTCACGATACACGGATTTGTTTGTTTTCATTTGTCCACGATTCTTGTTTGTACGGCTCGTTCCCACAATGTCACGATAGCTCATGAAACTGCAACGAGATAATCAAAGCGGTATATGAATTGGGCGATACGTGGGCGAGTTTGCCATTCAGAACGAGTATACTTGACATGTTCCCATGTCCAATAGCAATACAACGTTGGATTACATAAAGGTACATACACTTTAATGGTGTCATTAGTTTGAACGCAGTTGATTTGCTTTCTCGCTTTGCGGTGTTCAGGTTAAGCGTGTAATGATATCTTACACTAATCTGGTTGTAACAGAAGTAGGCCAGCCATGATCGGACTATCACTAGCTGTGTTATCTTTAATCAACAGTCAAATCAACCTTCATCTGGAGGTACAAGAACTTTTCTGCAGCATGCTAGGCTGATTTTCACTCAAATCTTTCATTCCCTAATCTGGGGTGGATTTCACAAAGAGTTAGGACTAGTCTTATCTCGATGTCTTCATTCATGTTGGTTTTTTTCTGTGTGCAGGAAAAAAATGGAAACCCTTCTAATCTGGCAACGGACTCGAAGCCCATTCATTTGTTACTTGCCCCGGGCCCCACATGAACTCCAAATAAATAATAGTACTCAATAGCTTTTTACGTGTTGAGGTAGAAGCAACTGCTATCAACATCGGCCCTCTATGTTGTTTTCGAAGTCACATATTATACGTTATAGGATCCAAATAACATAGTACACTCCGCAGGAAATATGGATTTCCATTATAATGCACGTTATACGTCCATGGATTCTAGTTGTAATCCAATATGGGCAACTGACAAGGAAACGTGACCCAAATAATGCTGGATATTATGCTTTCAAGACTCTATGAGTATTATGCTTTTAAGATTCAAGGAGTATAATACGTCCAAGACTCGATGATTCAAGGAGTATAATACTTCCAAGACTCGTTGAGTATGCTTTCAAGAACCTCGGAGTATGATTTCATGACTGGAAGGGAAATGTTTAGAAATAGCTTGGCCCTTAAGTACGCATTTCCATACTAACTATGTAAGCATATGCCTCGAGAAGGTTAACACTTACAAAATTTTCAAATAAATTTTGACCCTAGTGTGACTATTTTTAGTGCTGATAAATTAATGTTTGTAGACAACAAATTACGGTCGAGTAAGAAACACATACGTCGTGCTCCTAAAAGCTGCAGTCGAAGCTACACCATTACATATTTTTGCATATTTTTTCATCCTGGGGACGAGTTCTAACATGGGAAAACAATCTATTTAACCACGTCACATACTATTTTGTTGATGTCACTAATTGTGCACCAACTCTTCGTCTAATTTATAAGAGTGGTGTCTGTGCAACCCCTAACCGTAGCCTGGACCTAAGTATAGGTCAACACTGTACCTTAATGTTGTCCGAGGGCTAAATGACGCTATGGTGGTTACATAATTGAGTTACATTAAGGGTCATACAGGTGTCTGGAACAACAGCCTTAAACTGTAACTTGAGCACATCATATCTTCGTCAACGCTGGGTCGATTTTTAGGCATGACATGGTGAATGGTTTTCTGCTTAGTTCTGGTGCTTTAATGGGTTCACATTCGTTAATCTCCGTCTTGTTTTCTTTAATTAAAGGTATCTTCTTGTATTCTGGGCTCAGGTGAGAATGTTAGGTTGCTTAGTAAAGGAATTACTTGAAGGTGAAATTGTGTCAGGGGCGGAAGTATATTTGAGTAAGGCCACTTCTAATCAATGTTCAACATTCAATCAATGAGATTGAGACCAAAGTTGTGGATACGAGGTGACTCATCGCCAAGAGGTCGTCAATGTCTTTTATCTGTCTACGAGGTGGCATATTGAATGCCCTTGTGTTGGTGTGGGATAACTAGCGGGCTCGTCATCAATAAAGAAGACACCGAGTCGACTCTCTCAACAACTTTGTGTTTAGAGCATGAGAAGTGATAAGTTGGACAACTTTGTCAAATGTCTATCTAGAGTAAGGATGTGGCTGTAGACGCCTTGGGTTATCTGTGTGATGAGAGATACGATCATTGTTGGATCTATACACCTCAAAGTGTAGGTGATAATGGCTTGAAACTGATAGTGACGTTAAGTCTTTGGCTGAGGGGGTAGCTGAAGTCATGAATCCGCGATGACAAACAAGAAACGTGCTGTAGACACCGTGGAGTGGCAATTTACTCAAAGTGGTTACGGGTTAGAACACGACGAGAGTCGATCCCAACTAATGTTTCAAAGTATATCTGTTCGGTTGAAAACTTTCTTTGTTTGTTGGATGTCTAATTTCAGGCACATGTGGTATGTCTGTCGAGACCACAACTTCCACTGTACCACTAAAAGACATGTATTCGATCCGTGCATTCAATATAAAGGTGTTGAGACATGGAATGCACTAAATGTCTGGAGAGATCAGAGTAATAGTGATAGCTTGGAAGGTCACGTAACAAATAAAAAGAGGTGACAACAGGTGGACATGAACAACATTAACCTTGACCACAGGAAACTAAACTAGAAACAAAGAGTGAGACAAAACGGAAGATAGAGAGATGAACTAAAATCAAGGGCGTGGCAAAATAGGAATAGGCTTTTCTCCTAAAAGCACCGATTAAGCATCCTCGTCGTGATTCCTTGACTCAGTAACCATAAAATTCATAGTTTGGAAAGGTACCCGACTAGTTGTCTTTAACTTCAAGCCTCGTATTGGGTGAGTCGATTTTGGATATACATCAACATGACTCCAAGCCTTTGATGTTACTTTATTCTGATATAAAGTTGAATAAGTCCCACCATTTTAGTCACTTGGAATTTCCAGATATTCGTTAAAGCACTTGATGTGTCTTTTAGAAGTATGAATCTCATAAAAGACATTTCTTAAAGTTATTTCCCGCCAAGGAATACCACTCATCACTTTGTTTGTTTCCTGAATGGCATCTACAAATATTTCAAAACATCAACTTGTTGTTCCTCTTGTGTTATTAACGCAGTAGAGATTCCCAGTAGGTTGCTTTTTTTGTTTATAATGGAAGAGGTAAATCATTTCCCAGTACACAGATGAGGATAGCAACCACAGATACAGCAATTATGTTTACTTTGGCTCGAGCATTGTATGCGAATGGGCTGCCAGAGGAAACACTTCAAGAATGTTAAGAGCCGATTTGACATCTTTGTAAGTGCCCCTAGTTACATCGTGGTGTTTATCCACATGAGCTGAAGAAACTGGAGCAGAAACTGCACTGGAGCAAACTATTTCATGTGTGAACATCTTCACAGACTTATTGAAGATGCCTACTATAGTTATTTACTTTATATTATTCTACGCTTTGTAGTTACATTTATTAAGGAATGCCAAGCTTTGGGAGAAGATAAAACAACAAAAACCGCAATGGCAATAAAGATGGCCGTCATAAACTTCAGATCAAGATTGTCAAGTGTATATCAACAGCAACTAATACCTTTAAAAGTTGCAACTCGATTTGTTACAAGACGATCATTAAAGCGTACTGTCGGAAAAGAACGTCAGAATCGAATCTACCTGAATTATTTTCTCTCAGCTCTGATTTCATTTTCTTTCTACGTTACTTTTGATTTCACTGTAGTCTCTGTCATTTCATTTCGATATTTCTCCTGCTCGGCGCAGGTGGAGACCAATCCTGATCGTTAATATCATTTTACAAAGGCAGTAGTAGTCTTAAATTGTCAATTGATCAAGTTAGAAAACATTTGGGCGACAGGCAATCATTCTGATGATCTGTAAAGCTTTCTAAAGTAATTTACGTGTATACCCCGCACTTTATGTAAACTACTGTACCTGAAGTAGCAAACCTGTAAATCGGTCGGTCATTGGAGTAAAGAGAAAATAGTGAAGGAGAACAAACCGATATTACTTGTTCAATGTTTTCAAACATAAGGGTTTTTGAACCTTAACCGTCTATCAAAACTGTTGACATTTTCAATTTAACAAAGTTATGAACACCCTTGAAGCAAAATTAAAGTCTTTGGTTGAACTTGGCACCTAGAAAGGATATACTCTTTCCACTTTGAGGTATGAGACAAACACGCTTGAAGTGCGTACTAAACATTAAGTACACCTTGTATTTAAATTCACATCCAGTTTTTCTCCTAATTTCTATTTTCTTAAACACATGTACGGATAGAGTGGAATAAATTACGGAGGCGAACTGTTTTACGAATAACTTTAGCAACCGATAGAATAATTACTTCATATCGACTTGACTTGACGGCTCGTCAAACTGTTTCCCATATTGTACAAGCGTGTGGATCTCGATTCTCGACAACACATGGTTTTGTAAGAGCATAAACTAGAGCTCTTCTCCTGTTTCTTCTTTTCATTCCACTTATTTCCCACCCCTTTTTCCTCCCGAACCCATTTCCTTTCGTTTTACCAGGGTATACCTGTCCGGGTAAA
Organism: Asterias amurensis; assembly: GCF_032118995.1. Lineage (NCBI taxonomy): Eukaryota > Metazoa > Echinodermata > Asteroidea > Forcipulatida > Asteriidae > Asterias > Asterias amurensis. Next base: position 333,564 of record NC_092668.1, on the reverse strand, counting down.
TTAATTTGTTGCCGTCTATTTTGTAATTAAAAATAAATAAAATAATTTTAAGTTATTTCATAAACTGTATTGCATATGTATAACTTTAGACGGCGTCTCTGTTTGAACTATTATCTAAAACCTATGCGTCCTCGTGCCCTTCGCAGCTTAACTTGACTTAATAGCTCAATGATCATTTTCTCCAACCGAAATTAATAGAGCAGAAAATATGTAAACAGCCTATGTCATCACAGTCATCACCAGTCAGCTTCAAGTTGTTGCCATCGTTTGTAATCCGTACATTCCGGAATTCTTTCTTGTTTATTTCCGGAACGTCCCCATCGATGTTATATATTGATATCCTTCCGATCATTGCATTAACTCTTACGGGCATACATCAGATGGTGTATCTGTAACCCTGATACTAGGTCTCCATGATCCCCCTATTGGATGAAGAGGTTTTCACAATTATCAAGTCCCAAATGTAGATAGTTTTGGTGAGAGAATGACTCTTACATTTCAGTATCCCCAAATGTTGACAATGAAGTTTCACATGTTTTATGTCCCAATTTAGATAGCTTTGATAGATAATGAATCGAACTTCAGTATTCCCAATTGGGTCATGAGGTTTTCACAGTTGTCTTAATGTATTGAGTTTTGACTAGATAGTGGATTCACAGCTTCAGTATCCTTTATTGGGTGATGTGGTTTCTATGTCCCAATGTAGATACGTTTCGGTCAGAATGATTTTAATGATTGTGTGTGGAGCAGGTGTAACTGTCAGTTCATGATTTGTCAAACAATCGAAGTCATCAAGGTTTGTAGAGCAATTAGACCGAGCTCATTTTGTTGTTGTCACCAAAGAGTTTCCCAAATATAGAGACAATTAATGTTTGGGTTGAAGGATGAAGGTTCCAATTAGGATAATTCGGTTACAACGTGCTTCATGCCTTTCAAGGGTTCCCGTTTATACAACATATGATATATTCCTATTCAGAGATTTTGATTTAGTCGCTTTAATAAAATACAAATTCTACACGGGGTTATGGTGCTTTCCCATCCCCAACCAGCGAGTGGCAATACACGTTACGTTTTCGTTTCTAATCAGAACCAGAGGCCCTACTAACAGGACAACCTATTGTCCAGGAAGACTCATATATTGAATAGTTGTACTCTTTGGTGGAGGGAAGCAAGTGGACTTATAGGTTAGGACAGTACTTTCCATTTAATAAAAACACCCTTAAAATGGTGCACCGAGAGGAACCTGTAAATTATAGAAGCCAAGTACTGATGACGCAAGTTATAAATGTAGTTGATTAGAAACTATAGTTCTGACAATACCCAGATGTTAGAACCGTCCACCTGTTTTCCGAGAATAACACTTATATCTAAGAATAGACAGGCATCTCACCAATAAAGGATGATGAATTAGGCTTTTTCGTAGTTTTCCCCCTCTAAACTTTTCCAAAGGTCTACATGGTAGAATTGATAATAACAGCCATCATCAATTTGATTGCAGTGGACGTACCGCTCGTTAGTGATACCCCCGATTTAATCCTCCCTTATAAATTTGTTTAGGGAGCTGTTGAAGTATGTGTTTTCTTCTTGATGAGCATCTACACCAAACAGCTGTTGCAGTTAGTTATGATATTATAAAGATTGACTACGATCAATCAGTTTCAAACGTCAGTTTTATATGTCATCAGACAGAGCTAATTCTGTCAGCAGTCATATAATATCCTAGTTAATTAGATTGTTGTCGTCTTCATTTAATAATTACTAGTGGCATTTCCGTGGTTGTAAACCAATATCCTTGAACGCTTTAATTGTTTACGAACGAGGTTTACTTCTGATTGGTGTGTTTTTGCAATTTGTTGTAAAAACTCAACTTGCTAAACTAAAGAATCGAATAGAGTACGAAATATGGAACACAGATGTACAGAGCGATTTATTTATGATTATTTACGATAATATAATTACGATGGTTATTGCTACGGTTACATAACGAAATAATAACACAATTTTGGGATTTACAACACTTTTACAATGGATTGAAGTAAAGGAAAACGGAAGACGTAACTAGGATTTAATTGAATAAGACGCAAACACTCTAACCAAATTGTGACGTAGGGACGTGTGCCACGGGTCGACAATAATTAACAGTGATGGGAATGTCGACGAAAATAAGTTTTGGCGCGACACGGTGTCTTTACTCCAATCTTCAAATTCATACAGACCCTAATTCTCTTGCGATGTGCTCTATAATTGTTCTACTGATACCATGGAGGTAGCAGTGCATCGTTTTCTCGGCTAATAAGGTTTCCTTCATACGGGGATGTTGTGCACGTCCCGTCCTTGGTCAAAATTCCGCTAACCGGAGACCAAACCTGCGGCAATATTATTTTAGTAATTTTGAAAATAAATTCACTCACTATGGGGACATTTGAGTATAGAACATTGTTATCATTTCGCACGATGTGTAACTTGTAAAATCTCACATGCTTAAAGAAAGCAGGGGACCCCTGCTAATTCGCTCCAGTGTGAAGAGGGCTTTAGGTTACTTCCGATCAAGCAAACAAGGTTCAACATGCCAACTCTAACTAGAGTAACAGAGGAGAGATTGGCCAGCAAGAAGCCAGGTAAAGACATTATCCTCACGGGCAATATAACGATTTCACGTTCATGGTCACCGTGGGTTATTCATTTATCACACGATATGATGGGATGACCGTCTGTATCAATGGTGCTTACGAATTAATAGCAAATAATTGCCATACTTTACAAAGGTCATGGTCTTGCCTAATATTCCCACGAATACATCTGAAATTGCCTGACGTTTAATAAATCAACTAGCTATATACAACGGCGGGTTATAGAACCACGTCTGTTATCTCGGTACATCTTCTGATGTAACGTCATCTTGAGTTAGGGACTTCGCGATGATTGGAATGACAAATGGAACCAAAACAACTTGTCACCAGTCTCCAACAAAATGGCAAAAGGGACAGTTCAATTATCGTCATTTTGGAAATAATAAGGTCTTCCAGAATGGAGTGATTTCATTAACTGCTTAAACCCTATACCCAAAGATCGCCCATGGGTTGGTCTGGTTATTGATAACATTATTCTGTGTGAGCAAAATATTCTTTATCCTCGATGCAGAAATTACCATCTATTATCGTTGCGGTACCCGCTACTTAAGACAACTGCCTCTAGCTACGAGCCCAGCTCGGTTGTCTAGACGGTGTGCCATCTGCTCCACCAATGCTAAGGTCTTGGGTTCGAATATAAAACCGGTTTAATTTGCCCGTGGATTGTTTTTTTTTACAGAACTCGGAGCAGTTTACTGCGTATGTAACCTTTGTAAGGGTCAAAACAAAATTATCGTATCAACAATTATGCAAGATGACGGACGCACTATTCAGTAATGTCTGCACCCCCCTTAGATCGGGACAATTGAAGACATACACAGAGACAATTGAGTCTGAATGTGATTTTAAATCTGAGCTGAGACGATTCTAGGCACGCAGCCCGATAATACGTGTCCCAAATGACTACACATTAGCCCTTAAGATCAAAAGAAAATGCACAATTTAATGAACTACTTAACCCACTTCTAGCACGATCATCATTTCTTCTTAGAAATTACTTTACTACCCGTGAGCAGTGGCGCCCAATGTGCTCATTTTCTCAATCAATGAAGCGCGGCTAACGTTGAGGGTATCAAGCTTCTACAACAAAAATTCAGCAATTTGTTTATAACTTAGAGATGTTCATATATTATTTGTGTTTTGTTGTTAGTTAATAAAGGAAGCATTTTGTTACATAAATTCCTTCTAAATAATGGCTGTTATTAACGCGCTTAGTGAGGAAAACAAAAGGAATGTCGTGATTATCAAACAAACATTCTTGCCCAACATGTTCAAAGGGCCGCCAAGCGTACCACTTATCTATTTTGGAGGTAGTCTGTTTGAAGAATTAGACGACATTATTTAACATTTATGCTTATTATTGAACATAACTGTCCGACTCCTCCATAAGTCCCATGAGTGACGTAATACGACCCATCATCAACCAGTACCACGGGACTGGTATGTATTACTGAGGCATGCGTTATTGCTATCCTCAAGTGACTCTATAAGTAAGTTGTCTCGTCTCAATGGTGAGGTTGGTAGAATTGATTTTTTCTTTTCTTTTTTTTAATCTACGGTTGAAATGGAGAGTTAAACGAATACACGCTTCAGGGTTCAGCTTGAGGGCGGATACACAACTGTTTATACTTCACCGAGGACCTAGATAAATCACAGACTGACTAGTTTGTAAGAAACGATGGCAGGGAAGTAATTCCTCCCATTTTCTTTTCGTTTATAGAACTCCCAAATGGTGCTAAACAAAATTGATTGGAGGCACATGCCCTCTAACCTAGATAAGTCTCTGCTTGTTCCGACATATGAGATCACCCGTCGAGATCACACAGTGAGGTCTGATGTATTTAACCATCTACCAAGTATAAACCAGCCGGTCTAGAACACGGTCAACTCTCAGTTTCTATTCTTGCAATTAATGTGGCTGGTAATTGATTGTTGATGCGATCATTGAAAAGTATTAACTGGTTTGGGAGATTTTCTTAGTTAAAAAGGGAAAACGGTACATGAACAAAGAAACGATGTTCAAATGATGAATGTCACTGTTTGAAACAATGTATGCTGGTTGTCAGCCATGATTAAATCACTCGAATCGAGTAAGTAGACATCTTAAGTTTTCAGCTGTTTCTCTTCGTTTTATTTTTAGTTTTAGAATTGGTACACTAATGTACCATCCGTTTCAGGTTGATTTTGATTTTGTGTAATGTACAACAGTGAGCAAAACATGATAAAGTACTTTATCTTGATTCACTAACATATGAAGTCTCATAAACAATTGTGACAACATTTCATTGCGTCATTCTGTTCTCAGTTGAAAACGAAACAAAGAAAGATATAAACTATCGTTATTTTTTATTTTAGTTTCAAATCATGTTCGTTCAATTAAACACAATTGAATCAATAAAATGTACCAAATACTGCACTCAGTCCCCCTTACCATAAAAGCTATAGTAATTGAGTTTTAGGTCTAAAATAAAATACATCAAACTTCACCATTGAATTTAGTCATTTCCTTGCATTAGCATCCAGGTGATTCGTAGCGAGAGACGGATAGAAATCACATTCACGTTGTTAAACAAAAGGCAAAATAAAATTATTGAGCTAGACATTTAGATTGCTGCGTGCATTGTAACATTTATCAAGTATTTAATAATTATGCATGTCATTGATATTTACTCCGTAACTTAGGGTAGAAATAAATCATAATTTCTATTATACGATCCAACACAGACACATGGGATTCTTCAACTTTAGGAATGGCTATTACGTGCATTGTCTATGCACAAAGTAAGCCTACTACACTGGGGAGTCAAAGCGCATCCCTTTACTCCGTAATGCGGGTTTAGAAAGAAATCATGTTTTATATTAAGGGATCCGTCCATTCCAAACACCAGCAACAAACGCAAATAAATACAACAAATACCCCATCAAACAAACAAATTACCAATCAAACAAACACCACTGGCCAACAAAACACAAAACAACAACAACAAGTAAAGAAAACCCGACGAATATTCAGTACTTTTTTCTTTTTCTTATCGGGACAGACAGCAGGTCAACGCCCTGCTTTAAAAAAATCATAAAAGTACTCCGACTTGTCTGTGTTTATATATATATTCTGTTTTAAATTATTTCCCTTTTATTTGTTTAACTAAAATACTACATAAACAGATCCTGTAAAATATTCATTAAATAATGGAATTACGAAAATGATTGCTTCGGTATTCAATCTTTCGTTGACTTTTTTGAACGGTAGATTAAATCGAACGAATGTAAACTGTCCTGTAGCGTACATACGCATACGTAGTGGTCTGGAAATGAGAACCAATTTTTTTTACCTCTGGGGCATGCTTGGATCTATTGTTCATTGTGAAATTAATAGACAACGTCCCGCCTCCAGATTGATTAGATGTTTATCCATACTACCACCCAATCAATTATTGGCCATTTGAGGACTCATTTACTCGAAATGACGCGTTAAATCAAATGTTATTTCAATACTCCACTCTGAGTGCGTATAGTTTAACTTAGACAAAAGGTAGACTGATGACGTCATAGGGTATGGCCAAGCGGTGGCTGTACGTTAACGACGAACTCAGGCTAGACACGGGCACCTCTCCGTATATTAAAGTAGAGAGCGCGAGTGTGTCCAGAAACTAGCGAGAGGTAATGCTATATTATGTACAAAGCTTTATGCCTGTTTTGACCATGTTGACACGGTCCCTTTAAAACAGTCACAAAGTAAGGATGCTAGAATGTAAATTGACAATAATAGCTCTTTCGAGATGTTGAACATGACCTACGCCACAGAGGGAAACGTTTTAGTAAATATCGGTCTTAGAATTTCTGCATTTCTAGAAAAGCACGCTTGTCCAAATACTACTTGGTTTATCTTCATTTCTCTTCCGTCTTGTTTACATTCAATAAGAAGTTGGATGGGGAATTGCTGCAATTCATAATGCATTTGAAAACCTGATACCTTGTACGATATTTGTATAAACCTATTTCGCCATAACGATATTTCAAAGCTATATTGGGTGAGCTGTTTGTACAGTTTTTCAATCGGAGCTGTGGTTAACCATGTAGGAATATGGTTGAAGTGTTTGCACACGTTCCATTACCAGAACTACTGGTATTTTAGCAACAAGGCTCGTATGAAAGGTCATCGCATTTTTTTAAGGCTTATAATTGTTCGTGGCAGTTGTAGTTATTTCCTTTTTTCAAGTTAAACAAAAAACAGTGAATTTCGTCACTTTATTGTTTTGAAATATTTGACATTTTGACATTATCATTTTTTTTTATAAATTTACGGAACTTATCTTGCTCCGGGAAAATGTGTAAATTTTCCTTTTGACGACCTCAGTAAACAAAACAGTAACAAAATTTAGTCTGTAAGTATACTAGGTGAACAGTTTTACCCAAAAGTGACTTCTTTAATTTTGCTTTGGGTTTCGTCTGTCTAGTATTATCCGACAGAGCAAGTAAATTTCCAATCTCGGTTTAAGTTGAGGTTTCTTGCGTGTATTATTTTTGTTTTATTTGAGCGAGACTTGATCCCACCTCCAGTGCCTAGAGGCAAACAATAATCCACTTGGAGCAGGACGGAGCAGGACGGAGCAGGACGGAGCAGGACGGACTGAGTGAATGTCACGCCTTGAGTTTCAATTCCTTATAGAGGGGATCTCATTCTAAAAACAGGGTTTGGAAACGTCGACATGGTGGAGACGAAGGTCCTATGGATTCTGACTTGGGTTTCATGTTTACTCTAAACAACTGGGTATTGCCTGACAACCATGACCTTTTTTATTAAAAGATAAATACAAAGAAACAGATAATGCTAAACAACACTAGACCTCCACATTACATAACATATAATTAAAGGCAGTGGACACTATTGGTAATTACTCCAAATAATTATTAGCATAAAACCTTACTTGGTAACGAGTAATGGGGAGAGGTTGATAGTATAAAACATTGTGAGAAACGGCTCCCTCTGAAGTGACATAGTTTTCGAGAAAGGAGTAATTTTCCACGAATTTGATTTCGAGACCTCAGATTTAGAATTTGGGGGTCTTGAAATCAACCATCTAAACGATCAACCATCGTGACGACGATGAGACTTTTTCCGTTCTTGCAAATAATAGTGCTTGCTTGGGAATAATGGACATAATATTTACAATTATAGCAAGTCAGGAAATAATATTCGTATTACGGCAAATTTAGTCACGACACAAATTTGTACTTATTGAAGATAGTTATTAGCTCGATCATGAACACACAATAATTATGTAGAGCATGATAAATGAATACATTTCATTTTTTTATTCACTGGTACAAATGATACTTTTCACTGCATAAATATATGAAGTCGGGTCTGTAACCCAGTTTAACTTAATTAAATGCAACCTCACGTGGAGTGTTTTGAAAAGGTAGCTGCAATGTTACACCTACAATACATACCCTTATAGTCAAGATATGTTTTGTTGTAAACAAACTTAATACAGACACCTCGTTATAAGTGAAATCTAATCCTCCCGAAATGTATACACAACCCCACTTTCGTCCTCTTATCACATTCCATGATTTGGAAAGAAGATGTGAACATTCAATCACGGCCCTTTATTTCTTCTTGATTCATGACCCCTTCTGTATTGATCCAAGAATCCAATCTAATTGTTGGAAAGAAATATAATATTTCATCTTACCGTCATGCTTTGGGAGAATCCATGGGGGGGGGGGGGGGTCATTCCCACTCGTATACTCCATCTTCCCGAATGTTAAAGTAACTCGATAAGGCTAAAATTTCCCCTAAAAATAAAGTATTCATAATTTGGTACCAGTCACGAAAATATAGTTCGATATTGTCATGGGTAATATTAACGTTGTGTGTTTATTGTCCGTCACTGTAATGATACTATCCATATCAATGTAGACTTTGTTCGATATTTGATCTTGTCTAAAAGGCCAATAACTCCTTTCAATCAATCAATCGGTTGAGTTAAGTAAAGACAAATGTAGATACTTTCACTGCAAATCGCCCTCTTAAGTAATATCTAATGATTGATTTTGTTTGTTTTTCAAGGTAGCTCAAATCAATCATTTTAAGAGTGCAGTACATCAAATAGTTAAGGAAGTGGAGGTAGAATGTAGTTTAAAGGTTCATTTTACTAAGAGGGTAATGTCAAGTGCGCTTTGTTTATACTGTAGACGACTCTAAATCTAGATAGGTTGAATTATGATCGTGTTAAAAAGTATAATATTGAGGATTGAGTTACAAAATAGTTTAGAATCTGCTTCGGTTCTTTGCTCCGAGCAAAGTCATGTAATTCTAACCAATGATCGATCATGTATCTCGAGGTCTTAAATCAATTCAACAAAAACGTCTATAATGACTTCCTATTCGACCGTTATCCTTTGACAAAACATCACAATAACCCCCAACTATCACCAACAACCGCAGCAACAGCATAACAACATCAACAACAGCAAAAGCAACAACAAAGACATCGACGTTGACATTGACAACGACATCGACAACGACAACGACAACAACAACGACAACGACAACGACAACGACAACGACAACGAAAGCGACAACGACAACGACAACGAAAGCGACAACGACAACGACAGTGACAACGACAACGACAACGACAACGACAACGACAACGACAGCGACAACGATACAGGCAGCGACAGCGACAGCAAAGTAACAGCAACAACAACAACATCATCAGCAACAGTACTATCAGCAACAACCATTATTAAAACCACCACCGACCAATTCCAACCACTGTCAACAAAACAGTCGTTTAGCTATATCGTCAGTTATACTACAGGCAATAAATAAATTCATGACTCGTTTTTGTCACAGCAAACCGTTTTCACCCTGTTGATTGTTATTCGTTTCATTCTCCTGTAAATCCGATTTGCCCCCACCCATCACAGCGTGTGTCACCTCCAGCCAGACCAATCCATATTAACAGCAGTAACATTTAGCAGATAATACACTGAGGACACATTGCTTCCTAGGATTAATCACAGAAACTCACTACATCATCGGTTTGATGCAATAAGACCAACCGTCCCCCCGTGGTTTGTTTGATATTTCGTCGAGCCAACAAATATTTCCTGGACAACTTTGGAACGTTTTATATCACACATTTCAAAACGACAGTGAGTTCGGAATTGAGTATGACCTACTATGCCAAACTTGGCAGATATGTATCAAAGTAAAACCAATTAATTTATATTATAAAGGGTCCAGGCTCTGTATAAGCCTAGGCTTTTTCCTGGTGCCCTCCTCTTATCACCCTTTGTTCTTTTTTCTTGTATGTTTTATGATTATTTATTGTGATATTTGAAAAAAAAAAAAAAAAAAAAAAGAGTTATAACTTTAAACTCCTAAATTTTTACAATGTGTCTGAAAAACCAAAAAGTTACATTATTGATTGTCATTACATTGGCAAGTAATAAATCACAAAGAATACTAACTTGGCAATTAGACAGACATTGACTAAATAGGGAGACCGCTTTCATAAGGGTTAGATCTTTCAGTTAGAAGAGTGCCGGCACTTTAATCCTAAACTCGCAGGTTCAAATCCCGCTGTAATCACTTTGTCTTTGTCCAAACTGAAAATAGAATAATTTTTATTAAAAACTGTAGTTTTGGACTAGTGCTTATATACGATATTGTTTTGTTTGTTAATCAAAATTAATGCAACACATGTTTTTAATGTAATACATTGAGACGTGTATATTGAGTTCAGCCATTAATTTACAATCTGAAATGCAAACAAAACAAAAGCAATTGGTATTGGTATAAAACATTGTATTTATCTCAGGGGAATTCTTTGTATTCTACGAAACGAAGATTTTAACGTGTCCTAAAGCGAATCTGAAACGGTTACAATTCCGTTGAAGTCAATGGAACAAACAAAAGAGATCTTGTTGTCGATTACAAAACCAATAACTTAAGGTCATCTCTAAACAAAAGTCAAAACAACGATAGCACCAAACTAATTTATATATGGGTGTCTTATCCTTCCCCTACCTTCTACGTCATTATGACGTCAAACCATTCTGAAAATTGAGTCAGCTTCAGGTAAAACAACTAACTTGATCAACAGGAAATATTGTTCTAAATAAAGGGAAATGTAGAAAGACCCTCGGAGGTGTGTGCGTTCCGTGGCCTCCTCTGTGCGTTGATGACTGTATATCCTCGGGATGGGCGGGGTGTTCTGGGGGGGGGGGGGTGCACGGAAGTAGGGGAGGCTGGTTAGATAAAGAGCACGTTTGTTATCCAATGTTACTTCCCTTCATCCGATATACAATAATACGTCTAAGTGTCCGTATGTTTTTTTCATAGTCCCACCCCCTCGCTTTCCCATATGTAAATATTGCTTAGGGAAATTAAAGCAACAATGGGCCCACGGTCTGTTCCAATTAAAAATAAAAATTATATTTTGATGTAAAAATAAATATAGGGTTCGGCCATTCCTTTCAGTAGAAAGCATCCATGCATTATAATCTAATTAGGGTTCACCGTAATTAACAATTAGCTGAGACCTGGAAAAAACAACCTTACCAGAAGCGGCGATGGCACTCCCATCAATGAAACACGTATTCTTCCTAAATTACATGTATAAAGGTACCTGTTTAGCAAGTTAGCTTCCTGTCGTTGTCGACGCTAGGGTACCAAACAACGAGTGTGTTTTTGTTTGTAAAAAACCTGTTGTGAAATATTTGCTTTCTAATTTTAAATCGATTTGTTTTAAATCGATTTAAACCTCGAATACAAATATATGTACACTTGTTTGTTTTTGTTATTGTAGCCTCGTTCCCAGACGCCCATTTTCAAGAAGCATCTCATTATAAGCTAAATACAGACCAGAGAATATTGTCCAACAAGGTATCCAACTATTCAATAACTAAAATAAGCCACAAGGGGAGGAACAAAAACCCAGAATTTTAGTTCATTTATTAACTTCCGCAGAAGAAGAATAAAATACGATTCTTGGGGTGAATCTCAGGTATACATGTAGGTACGTAAGGCACCCATCTCTACCGTACGACCCTTATGTATTATAGCATAACTGCTTATTAAATTAACTTTGACGACCACGAATTTGCACAGTCTAATTTGATCAAAAACAGCCTCTCAGGTAAAAGATAATTTCTAACTGAAATGTGGAAGTGACAATGAGAACTGAAGTATTCAGGGAATGTACATTTATGTAAATAGTCAATAATCTCACATGGATGTTTCCCCTTTTCCTTTTATTCCTACCGCCTGAATGACGTAGGAGTCCAGACAAATAGCAAACAGAAGACGAGTCGATTGTGTGATGGTTGATTTTTATCTTTATAAAATGTAGATTACATCAGTTGCACACATGAAAATAATATGTACTTCCAAGTTGCAACATAAATCTTATTAAACTAAAAATGAAAGTACGTGTTTATTTTACAGTCTTCAGTTTCGCCATGTGTGCATTTCGTAACAGAAAAATGTACTTGTTTGTATAATTCCGGAGCGATGGTCGGCCGAACATCTTTTGGACTTGTTATATTTTGATACCGCAAGGTCGTTTAAGACAGCTAGAAGTTTTACCGTTTAATTTCGTTTCCCTTAGCAGTCATGTACTGATAATTTAATAATTATTATAATAGGTCAGTCGAACGAACTTTCATATTTAGTTAAACTTTTCAATTACCGATGATCTAGTTTTTCTTTGTACTTTTTCAGGTCAACATTTTGGCGCTAGAACCATAATTGTACTGGTTGTTTAAATTAATGAAATCATTTCATCTTCTATTTCAAACGAGATTTATCATTTTACATTTTGATGATTTTCACATAATCGAATAATGTTTTGAGCATGCAATTTCGACGCAGCCAATGGTGAAATTACTTCTCTCGCCTGGGACAGGTTTGATGGCGAATGTATCCAAGTCTCATTCTCGAATCGGGACATTATTCTTCGAAATCTGTTTCAAACTGTTGTATCCTCTTAACCAACTTGAAGTCCGTATCTTTTTTTCCAGAAGTGGTTATTATTTATGCACTACATTTTTTTTCCCAAGCCGTTCGTGTCGTGCACCTTTTTATTCAAAGGATAGTCTGATTTTGTAAACAACAACTATTCAATTCGTGATAGCAGAAACTTTCTAGGAACATAAATATGTTTTATGGATTGATGTGTTTGATGCTAAAAACATGAGATTTAGAAGGATTTTTTGGGGACAAAAATCGATGGTAGAATACATTAGATTGAAGCCATTTTGAACTTTTTTGAAATTGCCTATCGCTTAACCAAGGACAAATTATTGGATGGTGGTAGAATAAACAAGATTGAAGCCATTTCGATCTTTTTGAAATAGCCTATCGCTTAACCAAGGACAAATTATTCAATGACCTTATAGTCAAACATGTTTATCACGACATACTCTGACTGCGTAGTCCAAGACACAATTCCACAATAATTTTACTACTGCAGTGTATAAACAGATCCTCCAAGTCGTTCTCAAACCCAACGAATCCCTTTCACATGGTTTCCTTGAATCGATTGTGCTCGAATGCTGATTTCCCGTTTTGGAAAGCGGTATATAGATCATCTTGAAATCCAGGATTTAAGTCGAAACCTCATCATTATGCTGTTCTTGTATTTCCAAGAACTATGTATAAGCAGTCTGAACATTATCCCCAGTCAAAGGTAATATAAAGAAATTGCCAAACAGATTTAATTATCAAACCAACTGAAATGGACATCTTTGCTGCTTTCTCAGAAATGTTTAGGTCCGAAGGGGATTTAATTTACCAAATCAAATAGACTCATGAATTATGTTTCACAGTGTAATGTTAACCTCGAATACACTATGGTTATAAATAATTGATTAATTAACATCAGGCCTAATACATGCAAATAAACCATAGGTAAAAAAAAACTAAACTAATAATAACTCGCAAATTGTGCTGCGTTTGGTTTTGACATATCAAATTAAAAATTATGCGAAGGCTTTGTAAGATATTAATATTTCCGGCTGTCAGCTTAGCGAGCATTTAATTACTAACAACAGGAAAGTTAACCAAAAGTTTTGTTTGGAAACATGTCAAACTACTGTTATTTTTGCGTCTGAGTTCGACATATCAATCAAGAAATGCATCCTTTCAGGTATATGTCCTCTTCTAATTAAAATAACTTGGTGAGAATCGTGCGACAAACACTTCTATTATAGATAGATTGCATGCGTATTGATGAGTGTTGCCGTTCGATATATCTAGCTAGCCCCTCGGAGTTAGTTTTTACACTTGATCTTGTGTTATTTTAATCCAGCTGTAGCTACTACCCACCAATCGTTCTTCATTCAATTAAGTCGTGAATTACGCGCCAAACCTGTCGTAGAGGTTACCTGGTTATGACATCATGCGTTTTTCACCATATATATTTTCTACATCATACATTTTTATTCCTTTTATAAATAAACTTCCAGTGTGGTTAAAATTTAAGGTACCAGTGGAGACAAAAACTCCACTGATTGCGCTCATAATGTACTGTAGTTCATCGACATGAAGTTTAGTTACTTTTACAACGAGATGAAAAAAATGTAAAACCTTCTTCAAAAACAAACTCTGGTAAAATCATGCATTAAAATGCCCTTAGTTTGAGGGTCACTTACGCCATAAAATGGGGTTCCATCATTGGAGTTTGATTTCATTTGTAGATTTAAGGTTTCATTTACAGTAATTAAGTAACAAACCATGTGGTTAAATGAATAGGTCAGTGATGTTGGTACTATACGTTGATGTTTCGCGAAAAACACAGCTCCGATAAATTGCAGTGGGTATTTAGTTAACCTTTAATGTGTTGTGTTTGCGTTAACAACTTACCCATGCTTAATCAAGGAATCTTGAACCATTATCAATGTCCATGATTATGTTCGTTGTTGTTGAACAGCGTTATGTTAATCACTGTTTATACTTTCATTTCTACAAACGAGGCGACATAATATCAATTGCAGACACCATTTATTTACATTTTGAGTACAGCATGTTGGGTTTAAGTAGCTCAGTGCATTGTACTTGTGTGATGCCACCTAATACATGATGAACTTTACGTACACCTTGTTGCCAATTGAATAACTAGATATGTCGGATGCATGATATACGTTTCAAATAGCTTTAAAGGCGTTTAGTTTTACTATTTAGATGAAGGTGGACACAAATTCAATATTATAAAGAGTACCATTGAAAAAGAAAAAAACAACACCTTCTTTCATAGATAAGGGTATTTCTTCTCGTAAGGTGCTACTTTGAGCCGTTTACTTTAAGTCCTACACACTGTTTCGACTCTATTTGAATCAAGATAAGGTGTTCTCTTAAGATTGATGCCAAACTATTTACGGCCTATGCATCAACATGAGGTACTTCTCTGCATCTACAATTATTTTAAATGAACTATCGAAACAATACCGATTCCTTCAAGAATAAATAAACCAATAACTTGTCGCGAAAATACCACTTTCTCCTTAACCATAAGTAACGTACAATATTTGTTTATTTCTAAGCAGTTGCATTTAAAAATGCCTAAAAGGCGCCTATATTGCTGAAATCCAAGACACCTGTAGGGAGCCACGTTGGGCACAGTATACAGACTCCCAGTACAGTAGATCTACCCAACTCTCATGTTACGTCAGTTCGTCTAACCCCATAGTGTCATTTTGCTCTTCCCAATCGATTTTCCCGCCATTATTTGCAGTTCCCACTTTGTTTGTCTCGACCTATCTAACTCAGTCCAAAATCTCCGCTCTTTTTTCAACTGGTTTGCTTCAATTGATTTTTTTTTAGAACGAAGGATTGAGAGGATTTTCTTCCCTTCTTCTTCTCGTTGATTGGAAAATATGGAAGTCTGTACGTGTCCTCGGGAGAAACTTCAAACACACATTCAGAGGAAAATGCACTTTCATGGACCTCTCTAAACATTTAACATTTTCTTAAGTCTGAATGGTGCGTGTAAAGAGTCAATGCCAATACAATGAGAGAAAAGGTTATCGAACACATTAAGTTCTAATAATTGAAACTCATGTTTTTAAATGATTTCGGGGTGGAGGGAATGGTCTCATAGTAATTGAATTATTTCGTGTTCATTTATTTATGTGGTTGTATTTATGTGACGTTGACATTTGTATGGCAATGTATGAACTGTAGCCGCTTGTGTTGATTGTGCATGGGTCTAAAATACTTGTTCGTAATATTCCGAAATTATAATAATTTCAATAAAAAAAAGGCAGCCAATTCAACGCAAACAATGTTTATCAATATCCATTGTTGGCCTTGTTTACATATGATCCAACCTTGATCACCAGAGAAAACAAATAGTATGCCCCGGTAAGAAAAGAAAAAAAATGAAATAAAAATATATAAGAAGAGGAAAAATCGATACTTTGATAAACTGAAGAGGAGATTCTGTTATTTGTCACGAATTTTCATTCACCTTGAACTGAAAGGCTTTATTTAAATTCATCGTGTGGAATTGGCCAAGGCCATGGTCATGCCGCGGTGTTTGTGTAAGTGAGTTTATTACGGGAGTGCCCTTATGGGGTATTGTTAACACAATGTAACAATGTTCCAACAATAGCATCTTATATAGATGACTGTCATTGCCTACTGCAGTGTGCAGTACAGTCTGAAAAGGTGTATACGTCATTTGCAATGTTGATTTCATTATGTTCACATATAGAGCGACAAGCAGGACCCAACAGACCGGTGTCATTAGTTGACAAACCATCCCGACCTCTTCAAGTGACTACCAGCAATTTCAAACTTCACGTTCTATTTTCGGAATGAAATGATTTACCAAGACCCCAAAGTATCGGCAAACTCATGTTGTAGTTGTTCAGTGTGTCCTGTTGGTCGGAACTATATTACCATAAAACAGGTCATATTGGCTGAACTCTATTACCATAAAATAGGTCATATTAAGCCACTAGTGTTTAATCTTTGAATCTTACGAAATGGATAAACAGTTTGGTGTGGGAGGTAACTTTTTGTTTATGTCCATGTTTATTTGTTATTAATATTATTTTCCTTTTTCATTAAACGCGCAATACAACAAATCTGAAACTAATGGCCGCGTCTTATAGAAAACTCAATTTAAGGAATTTGGATCGGATAAGAGTTCATTTTGGTCAGTTGGTGTATTAAATTCAATTATTTGACACTCGAAAAAGCAGAGATTACTTACGGGAAAAGTTGAAATTCTATCTCATCGACTTTGAAAGCATTTCGTGGGGGTGGGGGTCTTGGTATAACAATGTATGCTATAACTATACAAAAAATTTAAGGCAGATCAACATTTAATTCGGTTTGTTCTATTTTCTGCTTGCAGTCAAATTTTACAAATGCTGCTATTGTTTTTTACAATGACTATAGCGTAATCCTAGTTTGATTTATAACCGTGCATAACCTTACTTTTATCCACTAAACCTACCTGTATTAGTGCTATTTGAATTAGGTCTTCAATAGTTGTATTTTAGACAACCAGTTTGCATTTCAGTGTTTATTATAATCCTGACAAAACATACTTTGATGTCTGGTCGGCACTTATCAGTAAACACGAAAGTGAAAATATTCACATTTGTTTGTAGGTCGCATCCCTTGGTGTTCGTGTATGATAAATCTGAAATCATGGTGTGAACTATTTCTATGTGCAGCCTTTCTATGTGCAGCCGCCAGCTGCCTCAAGATGATCCCTAGAGACGTTTTAATTTGAGGCGTGTGTGTGGGAATGATTACCCGAAAGCAAGTAAATGTTTTGCTTTGCTCAATTCGATATCCTCGGCCGGGGGGGGGGGGGGGTGTTGCTGGTTGTGACCGGGGTAATAGTTGATCAGACCCTAACCCCTCCTCCGGCTTGTGACACCGATTGTCATACAACTAGTTTAATGTGACACGAACAAGTCAATCATGTATGACATTTACTGTAAAATGTAAGCTGATTGTGTTTTGTCGCCATTTGTTGTTTGAAGGTGTCGGTTGACTTGTTGAGTCGGCGCTAAAACCTTCCAGGTGACTGATTAGAGACACGGATCAGTGATGACGATTCTCGCCGAATGTTCACTTTGTCACTTAGCTATCGGTCTGGTGAGCAGCCTAATGTATTAATTAAGACCACACCTGTGTGCTTCAACGCCCTCGCTATATCCACCCATGCAATCCCTCATGCCAAAATACACACAGTTTATATCATTAATTATTTTAACGCAGACGAAATTAATTCTTTATAGCCTTATTAATAAAGGATCAGATTGCCTTTAATAAAGTATAATAAATTTAAATGGACCGATACCTTTAGAAAGTGTTCGAACAACTAAGAACTATACACAAATACTTTAAATCCGGTAGAAGGCATCGAAGAGCTGTTGATACAAGTGTCTGCTTTAGAGAAGGGTTATTGTCCAACCACGTAATATTAGAGTATGAGAAAGGCTGTCATCAGGCATAAGACTCTCTCATGCATTCGATGAAGCCTTTCTCATGCATCAACAAAATACTCTTCTATTTACAACAAGGTGTTTTTTATTTCATTGTGTACATGCAACTTCCATGAGAAACATTGATCCCAAACTTGTTGTAATTTTATGCAAACAACAAAATGGAATACATAAAGAGGGGATAATGGCAGACTTACCAATAGCATACCCCGCCTTTAATGACAATTGAGACAGATCTGACTATAAACCTTTTTTTTTTTTTTTTTTTTTTTTTTTTATCATCAGGAAGGTCTTAAAACTGTTTTGTTATTGTGTTAAGTTGAAACGATTAATAATGCTAACTTTGCCAAGAAGAAGAAGTTTGACAGAAAAAAAGTTTTAATTTTCCACAAAGTACAACACGAAATGAATACTAAAGGGGATACACTCCCATAAAAAACCGGTGTATGGGTCACACAGGACAGATGTTTAACCTTACTCTGTCTGTCACAGCTTGCTCCTCTTAAACAGACTCCCCTGTCGGTATCTCGGTTAAATCTGGGTTATTGAATTGAGCATGTTTATGTATCAATACCAAACGTTGTGTCACTCTTCTAAAGTCGGCTGTCTGATTCAATTAGAGGTAGAGGCAGTCATGCTTAGCGTAGATGCAAAACGAGAAACTCAACATGCACCATTCCGTTTTGGAAATGTAATTTGCGGTCTGTTTGAAGGCAGCTCAATCCATATTTTTGTATTCAGTGCTGCTGTATTATTGTTTTGGAAAGAAAGCAACTGGGAAAACATTGCCAACAATTGGTATATTGTTCTTTCATTACCCGAAACTACAAACCGGTAGTTCATTGATCGCAATGGCGTGAACCCCCAAGATTCACTTTGCTACCAGAATTCTTAGCCACAGTGTTACGGCACTTCATTTCACAAATCAACCGTGTATGCTTCTAGGCACATGGCTCTCCCCGACCGTCAAGTTTCTTAAAACAATGTCCATAATGTTGTCAGAAGTAAAATGTAACACCTTTAAGGCCTATCTTCAAACATGTTTCGTGACAATACTCACTGCGAAAGTTCCGTTTTATATTTGCCGACAGGATTGAGTGTAAGTGCCTATGTGTGTGTCGTTAGAGGTATCTTCCCTTTTCCCCTTCAATATTTTGTCTTTCGGGGACAGAATTCTTAACTGTCTTCAGAAAGTTTGTTACATGGATGTCGTGACCTCACGTTTTGATTTGAGTTTGAGGTTTCTCGCCCGCCTCAGAGCATCCAACAAATCGAAATGTGTCACCAATAGCAATTTATTTTTACCCTTTAAACCCAACCCGTTTCGAGAAGTTTGCATCCTGTGCTCAAGTAAGTTGGGTATTGAAACAGTCTACTTGACTTCTCATCCACCAGTTGGTTAACATTACGCCATTATAAAGATTACGTATATATGGCTGCATGTATATCAAATATTTAGCCACCACAAAGTAATTTTTTTTTAGATTGATTTAACGATATCGTTTCGATCACGTCTGACCGATTGTACATATGATCGAGTTGAGGAGGTGAAATTAACTAGACTCCTCGTTTTATACAATAAACAAGTTGTAAACAAAATACAAAAACATCACAGAAGTCATTTCAAATTTAGATTCCCATCATTTAATAAAAACAATCTGTGCCGAGTAGACATCAAATCATCCATCCGGCCTAATTTACCTCCTTATTTCAAAGTATGTCTTGATTGTAATTAATCCAAGTGACTTACCGTGAAGTCTTCTGCTCCCTTTGATCCACCGACGAACAATCGACTTGTAGAGAAATCATTTGGATGAAACTGACGTGGATGAGGGATTGGTTTTGCCTGGTAAGATTAAGCCTCGGGTATCGATAAAGCAAAGATGGTCTTTGGGCTGTATACAGTCAGTCAAATCTGTCTGCTAAGAGAGTCCAACACCAATGTTTACTCCTCTAGACATCATGACACGTGTCAGGCAAGTAACTCAGACAACGGCCGCATCAGCGAACAATGATGAAGTAGTGGATACAACGAATCACCAATCGGAGTTTACCGTGAAGCGTCCAACGGCCGTTTCATGTGGCATGTCATTCTATATCTGAGAAAATAATTATTAAATCGTTGTGGTACCCACTGGTAAAACATCGGATTCGAATACCTCAAGCTACCGGGCAATCTTGGTGGTTTTAGTTAGTATGACACTGCTCTAGAAATGCAAGGGGTTCGATTCCCACCCGAGTAATATTAATAATGCATGTTTTGTTATTTGTACAACTCGGGAAAGTGTAGCTACCGAGTGTAGAACTATGTGCTTACAGTATACATCGGTGTGAGTGTACTGAATACTATTATAATTATTTATCCCTGATGCAAATTGAACATCTATTAAAGCCTAGCAAAGTTTATCTTTGGTGAAATCTACAAGGGTCACTGATCTGTGAAGTGGTGCGATAAACTAATTGAAGGATTCTGTAAATGGGTTTAACAGTAGAACACAGGAAGCTGACTGCCATTGAAACCAATCAGATGATTTCTTGAGGGTAAAACCAGTGAGTCAACTACAAAAGGAAAACCTTGTCATGGTTTCTATGATTATGTCATTGCTCGCTCCTCGTGGATTTCAAACATGTCTGAAGTACGAAACAAAGCAAAACAGCCGGATATAAATATGGCAAGAAAAAGAAGAAGAAAAAAAGAAAAAAAAGAAAAAAAAACACATTACAAGTATCAAGCACAATCGGTGCTTGTTGGATTTAACGCCATATTCAATGTGGCACTTGTGTCTGTATAAAACAAGAAGGGGAAACCGTTTTAAGGTCATCGTGATTGGAAGAGAAATAAAAAAGGACAAGCTTCTTTTAAACCAAGAAACTGACTCAAAGGAAACAATTTTTAAGTTTAATTCATTATTTATCTTTGCTTTACATTATGGCTTAATAATAACTGGATTTATGGCCAAAGGTTACGTCTCGTACTTGTAAAAAAAGTTGTGGATGCCCTGTTATTAGATGTGGTACATTTAATCTGCCTGAATTAATTGGATATTTTAGATAATCTAGAACCTCATGTCATAAGAACGATTTTAGAAAAGAATCATCGGAGAGGATTCATTCTCATTTCTAAAGTTGCTGCTTTTGTTATTAGTTTGAGGGGGGGGGGGTGGGGGTAATTATTATTATTTTATATTATTTTATTATTCTCATTTCTGAAGTTGCTGCTTTTGTTATTAGTTTGAGGGGGATGGGGGTGGGTTATTATTATTATTATTATTATTATTGTTATTTTGTTTTCTCATTTCTGAAGTGGCTGCGTTTTTTATTAGTTTGAGGGGGGTAATTCCTTTTATTTGATTTTATTTTATTTAAATGGATTTTCTTTTATGAGAAAAGTTTGAACGCCTTTTTTGTTAAGCTGTCACCATGATTTTTTTAAAGAAAACTTGTACATACTCTAAAAGGAAGAATTGTAAAATTAGCGGGATTGCATTATTTGATTATCCTTTCTTAGGAATGGATGGACATTATTTGGCACTTCTATAACATTGAGTATTTCACAACATGAATCGACCCATATTAAAAGCCTTTTTTTCATTTACCTCTTTATGTGATTAGACATACGCTTGATCTGAATGAGAAATGCTAAATTAATTTCAACAAAATATGGCGTGAATAATTTAATCAAAACTCGTTCCAACATCATTTTATCAGATCAAGTGTGAGCCTTAATTCGTTTTCCTTTAGGCCCGATACAAACATTCCCTGAATGAATGAACAAGAAATCTGAAGAGAAAAGTTCCAGGTATTCAGCTTTAGAAACACGCCAATCCATGTTAATTGTTTTTATCGTTGGTTTGGACTGGACGAGATTTGTTGCTGATTTGATTACAGAAATGCACGTATTGGATTGGTATAGAAGTTATAGCTCACACAAAACCTATATTTCTTTTCAGATTAAATCGGTGAGTGGAGTTCTGATGTGGAATCACAATCGAATCAAGACAGTTTGATTTATCAGATGGGAGGACAAGCTGTGTACTCTAGTCAACGAAAGTCTTCTCCCATAACCTGAGGTAAGGTGCTCGTTAATTTGAGCCAAAACTTCAAACTCGTAAACCCTTCCATATGGCCAAAATAGATCGACTCAAATTTTCTTAAATTTTAAGGGGCGAGGGAATTTTTTATTCAAATGGAATTTAAAACTTCCAGGAGTTCAATAGTGCTTGTTCGCGTCTTCGTATGCTATGATCTTGTTATACCACAATGTTTTGGGGAAAAGTTCCACCCTTTCAAGTGCACTATATTCATCTAAAAAAAAACACTAAAAAAACCCAAACTATTTACAGAAATAGATCGCTCTTGTAGATGGTGTACGGTACATGGTACCTTCGTTTAAAACAATTGACCTGTTGCAAAAGGTTGACACAAACAAACAATATTGGTGTCTCTGCAGATGTCAACATTGATCTCCTTGACGTGCTTTTGTTGAAGTTTCTCAGTTTGCTGTTCTTAGGGTATGTCGACAATGGCCATGGGTGCTCGGGGATGGTTTCCTTGTTCGTGGTTATCCAGAGATTACAAACAGTCTGTCAACGGAATTGTCTAGAATTAATTTTGTTACCTTCCATTTGACACAAAACAAATGAGCTTAGAAGGGGAAGTGCTGGACTGTAGCCGAGATTATTATAGGTGCTTGAACCGACCCTGTTCGTAATAGTTAACTGCTTTTGTAAACACAAGCTGGTAAACTGAATTTCACCAGGATTTTTTTTTTTTTTTTTTTTATCTGAGATTACGAATAATTAGATGTTATCCTTGCAAGAATCAATTAATACACTTTTAAATATTTCAGTGATTTGAATTGAACACTTATTAATACCAGCGGGAGATAATGTTCGGGATGGATCAGCCAAAGCTACCAATCAAATACATCAATACTTGTTAGCATCCATTTAGATGAGCCACCTAATAATGGTTAATAACTTTAGTTCAAGACTGAACTTACAAAATAATCAACATTCTCAAAACATAATTTATGTTAAATTTGCATCGGGGATAAAGAATATTAATTCGGGTTTTTACCCATACACCCATATGTGTTAGCCATGTATACATGTATGCATGTTCTAAAAACTTTTTTTTTGTGTTATAATTGTTTAATATATATTTTGATCACCGACCTTTGGAAGGCACTAAATACTAAACTCCACAGCGGTTCGGCCCATCGGAGAAAACCCGAGCGAGAATGACCTTATGACGCCATTTTGCATATGCTTGCATCTTTTAGACATGAAAATATTAACAACCAGGTTCTAGTGGTTAGTCCACTCTTATGTAACAACTCCCCAAACCTGCTGCTACAAATGTACTTGAATAAAGAGGTCTGAAGCAGTGCTTGCATCTTTTAAACATGAAAATATAAACAACCAGGTCCCAGTGGTTAGTCCACTCTTATGTAACAACTCCCCAAACCTGCTGCTACAAATGTACTTGAATAAAGAGGTCTGAAGCAGTGCTTGCATCTTTTAAACATGAAAATATTAACAACCAGGTCCTAGTGGTTAGTCCACTCTTATGTAACAACTCTCCAAACCTGCTGCGTGGGGGATCGTCGCGAACCGTGCCGGAATGTTCCGAGAGCACACGAAAAGTTCCGAACCGCTGTAGAGGTTAGTTTTTAGTGCCTTCCCATACGTTTCGGTGTGCCCGAACGCGGATTGGAGGAACTCGATTCAAAAGAGGGCGCTGTCCAACCAAGTTGATCGCAGAGAAAGGGAAATAGTCAGGTGCGGGGGACATAATCTCATGTCACGCCAGCACATGTCCTAAAGGGACACTATGCTTGACATTTGATTTTCCTTTCACCACTTGGTCGTTTTCGAACATTATTTGGGTAACAATGAACTGTGTAATGTTAATTTCTAAAAATGTGAATATTCTCTGAGCATCTAAAAGTCCCTAAGCTCACACCCAACGATGTTGATGGACAGCGATATTGAGCAAGAGGGTGCTAGTGCGCTGAGTGTGGATCAAAACATTGGTATTCTGTTTGCCCGTCGTGTCCTAGTGAAATTTGTCACCCGGATATTGTGTCCCTCATGGGAGTTTCAAGCTGAAAGAGAATGATTCAATTCGCCGTATCTGGAGGTGGGGGGGGGGGGGGGGGGGCCTGGGGTTCAGATTATCCTGCAACAACGGTCCAATATGTATTTTTATGTTTACTCTGAGCATGTACTTTCCCGAGTCTTTGGTAATAATTAAAGTGAAGCACAAACATTTCTTCGGATCCTTTATCAGATGAAAACGTGGACTTTAACACACTGCAATTTCGAAGGAGATTCTATCGAGTGACCCTTTGTATAATTTCTGTTCACTTTTTCATTTTTTCAACCAACCATTACGATGGGCGTTATAGAAGTAGTTTACATACAGTTCGCCATATTGTGTGTGTGTGTGTGGAGGGGGGGGGGGGCGTTGGGGGGGGGTGGGAGGGGGATCTCCGGGGACAAATCTTCTACCACACTCTGGTACAGCTGAGACAACCATTTCTGTTTAGGGGTATTGTTTAGCGTGTACATGAAGGCGAAGTTTGGACCTGTATAAATTATATTTATATAAACAACATGTTCATTTTTAAATGTTATTCATTCCAATTAGGGACCGGTCATGAAAACATCGTATTATTCACTATACTGATTAGGAATAACTGTATATAGAGAATGGGGCTTACCCCTTAAGAATCATAAATACAGTTTGTGTGGTTTCCGTTGAGTAGATAATGCACTGAAATATTGTCTCAATACGCAACTTATGCTAATGCATAAAGTGGTAAGAAACAACTAATATACCCATTCGTTTGTTTGCTCGTCTGATCCTAATGGTCGGAATTCCCGCGCATCGCCTACGTCAAAGGCGCGATAACCTTGAGCTGAGCAAATATTAACTATTCGTTTTAGGATTTACGTTATTATCAAACATAAACCCGACCCAGCAGACTCATTGAACAGCGTTCTGCAATATTCTATAACTAAAGTACAAATTATGACGATGATTAGCAGTTCATCGATACCACTCTGCTTGCTACTGATGATAGCAGCTTATTTCGATGAACTACCTGGAGTGAAAGTAAAGGCAACGCGCATGGGGAACGCTACTGGTAAGCGACCGGTCTATATCGGAGCATTTCTCCCGAGCAGTTCTCTCCCATCCCACAGTACACTGGTCGAGACTCTACAAGTTGCTGTCGATCATGTCAATAACTTGACGGGAATCTTAGATGATTTTGAGCTGCGGTTGCGATGGAATTGGACGGAGGTAAGAATTTCATTTAATCAATAATTTATTTGTAATTCGAGTCAGAAATTTACTCTGCTGTAGAAAAAGGAGTCTTTCGAAGTCTTCTCCGCGTTACTATTATATACAGAAAACAAGTTCTTACAATCAAGGCCTCATAAACAAAGTTGTTTTAATTCACTTATTTATTCAATTATTTGCAACACAAAGTGTTTTAATTGATGTGTCTTCCGCCCGCACCCCTCGGCTGCTCTGAGGGTTGAGCAGCATTGCCACCGGCAGTCAATAATTTCTTCTGAAGACAAACAGAGTAGTGTTCGAAACGTAGAGACCACACCTGATATTTTTAGGGCCAACACTGTTTTGCATGTATTTATTACTCCTTGTCTTATTTCCAACAGACAGAACCTGGTAGAGGTTTGCTGATTATGAATGAGTTTGTCCGAGAAGGACCTCCAGTTCTCATGGCTTGGGGACCTCACTACTCAAAGGTTGCAGTCATCCTAAACGAAGTTATGCCACGCTATGATATCGTACAGGTGAAAACTCGACTTAACAACTCAATTATCCCTTTACTCTTTATAACAACTCCGAAGCCTTTTTCAGGCATATGAAAGCGCTCAAATTTGTGGAAACGTTTTTTTTTTTTTTTTTTTTTTTTTTTTTTTTTCGCGAAACACCGAGTGAGAGTACTGGTTTTTGACAATATTACCAAAGGTGTCAGGTGTCGTTGAACCTTTTAACAAAGAGTAATTTGTAATGGGATGTAATTTCGCCAATGTTGAATAAGACGCAATAAAACTTTGTAGCTTTTATTTAATCACTTAAAGGCAGTGGACACTATTGGTAATTGTCAAAGACTAGCCTTCACTGTTGGTGTATCTCAACATATGCATACAATAACAAACCTGTGAAAATTTGAGCTCAATCGGTCATCGAACTTGCGAAATAATAATGAAAGAAAAAACACCCTTGTCACACGAGGTTGTGTGCGTTTAGATAGTTGATTTCGAGACCTCAAGTTCTAAATCTGAGGTCTCGAAATCAAATTCGTGGAAAATTACTTCTTTCTCGAAAACCACGGCACTTCAGAGGGAGCCGTTTCTCACAATGTTTTATACCATCAACCTCTCCCCATTACTTGTCACCAAGAAAGGTTTGATGCTAGTATTATTTTGAGTAATTACCAATAGTGTCCACTGCCTTTAAAACAAAACAATCACATTCTGACGCAACAAGTAAATGCTTTGTGAAATCTAGGTAAGTACAGCCTCGTCCTCAAGTCTCAAGGATCGTTCCCGCTACCCGTTAACGCTTCAAGCTGGGGGTGACGAGAATCACTTAAACCCCGCAAGGGTGGAGTTTGTCAAGCGCATGGGTTGGAAAAGAGTCGCAATTATCTTCGAAGACAACCAGTATTTCCGTAAGGTAAGAAGAAAAAACTATACTCTAACCATAATATGTACTCAGCAGAATGTACTGTGATTTGTTTTCTTATTCCCCCCATCCTTCCAATTTGAATTCAATCACCCTTTAATAATACTACCCATGCACACATCCTTGTCATTTGATTATTCGTCATGTGTCGTTCCTTGTTTGCCTAATACTCAACATTTTAATTTAGGATTCCTAGAGTAATGACATGTTGTGCAGCGTTGTCATTTCAAAGGGTACTGTTCCCATCCAACAATATAATATTGGTTAAGATAGGGACCGTGCGCTTTTCATTATGCATTCAACGTAATAAAGTTGACTCATACAAATGTTTTGCATTTGTCATTCTAACTATTCGCATAACTTCATACAAAAATGTCAATCATATCCACGTCATACAATATAAACTTGACTTACCAATCACCGAATCAGAAAAGTGCAGCCGTCATAAATCGTAACGTTAATGGCCCGGTGTAGCCTAAACAGTTCCCATAAATTTGCACGTAATTGCCAGTAAGAACATCGTATAAGTCAAGCCAAAAAGAACGATGTTATGATTTATTGACGGCAATTGGTTTCTTCTGGTTACTAGCGCCTGTTTTGTGTATTTTTAACAACCAGTAATATTATTACCATTGAGGGGGGGGGGGGTAAATGGTCTTTCAACCAATAATGGTGATTTTTGTATGAAACGCTCTTATGTAGTAGGCTGTATTAGATTATTTAAATAATATTTATTCATTTCATGGTTGTTATTTGGTGCTAGTGAACAGTTAAAGTAATGTGGTCCATATAAGTCAACAGTATAAGTTTATATCACACTTGAATTTATTGAGATCTTTTTATTTGGTCAATTAATTAAACGCGACTGTGAAATAGCTATTTAAAAACGATAGTCAAGCACATTGTACGGTAAACTCATGTACCCTTCACAGTTGTCGAGATGGCTATTCAAGTGTTGATTAACCCTAAACTGTGATAGCCTTTGGCCTTTAAATCATGTCTACTTTTAAAAATGGATTGTTCTTTTATATTGTTCTAGTTTCACATAGGCCTAATATGTATCAAAAACTTTTCAAGATGCCAAAATAATAGATGAGATGGCATGACCCCCTTGTCTTATCAAGGGTGGTGAATGATATATTCATTTGTCAATTGCGTGGTGTTAAATATAGATGTGCAACAATGACTGCATTCAATGTGTGTCAATACCCACATATCCACAGCCAACACGTTGAAGCTGGATATAGGACGACGCTTCCCAAGCACTCTATTTCAGATTCACAAAGCATTTGAGGTACTAGGTAACCATAGAGACATTTGAGTAGGGAGCAACTCTGGATATAGGCGCATCCAAACCATTCGACCCCAAGGTCTGGACATTCAATAAGGAAATGGCTAATAACTTTTACTTCCACAGATATCTTATTGTTTAGCATGCCTCATTCAATAATTAAATACTGTTATCCCTCTTCCTATCCTTGATTTTGTTTCGCCCTCTCTTTATCTCTCTATGTATCTCTCTCTCTCTCTCTCTCTCTCTCTCTCATCATGTGTTTCAACGTCACTGCTGATTTTTCACTTTTTCTGTTCATTATGCTTTATATTTAGCCTTCGAGAAGACCGATAGGGTCGACAAGTCAGTCCATTTACCAAAGTAGTTTATACATAACTTACGGTGGTAGGGTTCGGGGAGGTGTTGACCAAAAACATTAATACTTAAAAAAAAAAAAAAAAAAAAAAAAAAAGGCTAACAGTTCATCTTTAAACCTTTCACTAATTATTTCCATTCCAATATAGCTACTACGTGATCCATTATACGTTTAAAACTAACGTCAGTTTCGTTTAGTGAATGCATCAAAACATTCAGTCTACACATGGACGGCAAACAGTACAATCGAGGCTATGAATAATTAGTTTGTACCCCCGCTGCTTACCATACCTGCTTTGACGATACGTTTTTACGTATTATAGATATAGGAACATACATTAGCAATGCCCCTGTAAGTTTGTAATTTGTGTGTGAAAGCCTGCTTGTTGAAATGTTGGTAATGTTAGTATTAAGGGCATCGGTTAAAAGCATCGGATTCAAGCTCTGGTGTTTGATCAACCGAGTTACCCAAGCCTACGGCCGTGTGGACCGTAAAGGGTGTAACCCTGTTCCAGCCCCTAGGAGTGAGTGGCAATGGCTCCTGAAAAATAATGTATCCCACACTTTGAAGTGGCCTTGAATTAAAACATTGTGTGTCTGGCGACTTACATAAAAACAAAATAAGAAGAACAAAAGAAACGTACAAATATATTGCCACACATTTTAAAAGTTCCTGCTGCCGACTCGCAAAGCCTGGATTCACTTGCTGGTGTTAAAACTGGACAATCATTCAATTGTTTGTATAGATCATTGTTAATTCACCCTTTGAAATGTCAACGTTAATGATGATGAAATTATTAGCTCTTGCCAACAAAACGCCCGTTTTGTAACCAGGAATGAAATTTTCTTTCATCATGACGATCGCGCCGAAAGCAATAAACGCCTAAGCAATTAATCGGTATGACCAGTGTACAAATAACCCTAACCTTTACAAGCTATTGTGTTCACTTTTACTGTAAAGAAATAATCACCATACAAATGAGTAGAGTCACTTGCTATTGTTCCATAGAGAATAATTATAGTATTCATTGCCAATAGTAACGAGAATGAAACAACATGTACGTAAATAGCAATCATTGGCTATATTTATTTTTAATGGAACCAAGACTCTTGTAATTTACTTCAGCAATCCTAAAATCTAAATATCTTTTAAGCAAACACGAGTGGAGCAAGGACTAGAGGGTTAAAGGAAATGTTGAAAACGCCCCGAGCCATTTTATAGGAGGGCATTGGAAACTATGAACTAAATGGACTTTTAAAATTATTGGCACTTATGTTGTTAATTTAAAACGTTAAATCATTTCTTTTAGGGTAAAATGGTATTAATTTTATGTATTGTATTTTTAATTCTTATTTTTAATTCTTAATTTTGTATACAACGAGGCGGTAAGGCTTTGAAGGGGGCTATTGACACGTGACTTAAAATTTATAATTTTTATATACAATATATATAATTACTTTTTTTTTGTATTTATTAAAGACAAAGACAAAAAATCGCAACGAACTTGAGCCAAAACATGACTTCTCAAATAAACTCATGTTTGTTTCTGCGTAACTTATTGTTATCTGACTGCGGTTATAGTTATGCCCTAAATCATGCTCGTAATTGATAACAACTATGGGCTTCCAGTATTACTCGAAACCTTTTCAGCATTAAACCTCACCCTACTTCTTTCCCCTACATATTTCTATATTTTCAAAGAGATGCTTGAGAATTAAATGTACCGGGACGTAAGACCTTACATATAAAATAAAATGTCAATGTGGCTATCAAAAATCATGGTCCAGATTGCCAACTAAAACTCTGTGTGTAGAACTATATTAATTTATTATTCAAGAAGAGTTAAGGAGTAGACACAGTAACAGTCACATTAACAAAACCCACACTAACAACCACAACATCAACAACATCAACAGTGACGAAAACAGCAGCAGCATCGTGCACCATCAATAGAAAATACAACAACAATGTTTTGAATATTTGCAATCATTTATCTCTTGATAATTTTTGTATTTTATAATTGAAGAATATTGAGCATCTTGCAGTATTGTTGACAGAGAGTGACGTCACCATACTCACAATGGAATCTGTTAAGGAGGCGGAAAACTCAGATGAACAGTTGAACAATCTTAAGGTGAGCCTAATACCAAGATAAATTATTAAGAACCCATTTAGGATCCTTGGTACGGTCAATAATTCTATTGTCCTATTTCCTTTGAAGTTTCACCATGCAATAAAATCTATTGTGCCGTAAAATATTGGTAACAATAAGTTTCATGATAATTTAATTAGTACAGCGAGAGCAACAACTACCGGTAATTTCCCATTAGACCATACTACCTGGAGATATTATACCGCCGCCATATTATTGGAGGTTTGGGAGTTCATTTCAATTCAATTCGACGTTTATTTCCACAATGCAAATTGTACATGTTTACAAGAAACTGTAAAGGTATAATGAAAATGAAATAAAACTAAAGCCTACTAGAATAGAGGCAATTATTGAGACATTATTTAAAAAGACAAAGTCTTGATGATAACTGATAGAAAAACAATGCGAACAACCACCTTTCCATTTTATTTACATATATTATTAATAATTTCAGAATGTTTATTTCCCCCATTCAGAGACATGACGCAAGGGTGATCTTTATTGGTTTTTACGCGGAGTCTGCCACAACATTATTTTGCAAGGTAAGTTCATCAGCCGTTATTAAGTCTGAGTGCTTATTCGTCTAGGATCGTGCTGTAGGCCTACATCCTATAATCCTTAATTAAAATAATTTGTTTGCAGGATGTCAGAAATATTTGAAACCAAATCAAACTATCAACCAACAAAAGCTTATGTATTTTATAAAAGGCAATTAAAGTTGCCAAAACAAGTTATGGCTCAATGATCAGCTATCAAGATGCAATCAAGATGAGTCAATTACCAAGTTATAAGCCTCAAGGCTTTAGGTTATCCAAATATCCAACGCTGCTTCTATCAATGGTCCTTCTCGCCTATAACCTAATAAACAAACATAAAACACCAAAAACAGAACAAGCCAACAAACAAACAACAAATTGATGAACTTAGTCCGACACAAACTTGTCTCCTTTTTTGTTTTGTTTTTGTTTTTATAGGTGTTGCTACCATTCAGAAAAGGAGTACAATGCACATGTCAATTTCATGTTAAAATGTTGACAGTTCATATTTAACGTATCGATATATCGCTCTATCGATCATTGAAATTATATCGCTCGATACGTCATTTATTTAATTGATTTCCTTTTAGATTATGTGAATTTTACAAAATACACTTATTTTATTTTCTCTTCGTCTTCAATTATCACTCCATTTAACAGACCTGTATAATTTCATTATAATCAACTAAACCATGATTTCTAAGACATTTTTTTTTCGTGGAATTTGTGGACTTTCTCGTTTTCATTTTATAAATGAAAGTATTTGTGGAATCAAAATTTGCTCATGGCAGATTTTCAGTCAGAAATATTTTTCCAAACAGCTTGATTCTGTCAAAGTGATATTACAAGAAACACTGTGCAATAAGAAGGTGATAGTTTTGTTCAAATGGGAAGGGGCAATCTATGTAATGTCCATTTCAAAATTTATACTGATGCTATACAAAATTTATACTTTGCTGCTGCCCTGTCATTAACCATGAAAACGTTGAGTCATTAACCACCGGTTCTTTTTTGAACCAACATTGACATGGTGTTACCGCAAACCTATTCTAGTTTATACGTTCACGCATGCAACATTTCAAACCCTACTTAGACCAACAAAGTTACCTATTAATGTTGATTGTTTCTTCGTCAATATTTGTGTTTAGATTTACAGAGCGGATCTTTTTGGCTCAAAATACGTTTGGCTTTTACCAGGCTGGTTCCAAGATGAGTGGTGGAAGGACAATGCTGACGTATCTTGCACTCATGACGAACTGCAAACTGCTTTAAACTTCTACATTGGATTCAACTGGGACTTTGGACTAAAAGACTTATCTCTAATGGATCTTAATGGAATTGTGAGTCTCTTTTCTGCTCTCGTGTGTTTTCTTTAGAAAAAAGTTACTAAAAATAAATACAAAATATTTAAGTCAATTGCGTTTGGGAGGTTAAACATTCCCAGTTGCTTAATGGTTTTTACGGTATCACATTTTGTTAAGAGTACATCGCCAATTTGATCAACTACAATAAATGCATCTAACTACGGAATGAGTAGTGAGTAGGAATGAGTAGAGTAAAAAAAAAAAAAAAAAAAAAAAAAAAAAAAAACAACCATCATTCCTTTCCACGATAGGAGGCTGAAGATTTACCTTGGGAAATATATTGTAGGATTGTTTTAGCGCAGTCATGCTGTTGGTGATTGATCATCTGCTGCCCTCTGTCGTTTTAAAACTGAACTGGACATTTCAGACAATGTTTTTGATATTTTCATGACTGAATAATGTCACCATTAAATGTTGGTGATTGATCATCTGCTGCCCTCTGTCGTTTTAAAACTGAACTGGACATTTCAGACAATGTTTTTGATATTTTCATGACTGAATAATGTCACCATTAAATCGTATCTTCTTTTTGGGGTTTCAGAAGTTATACCCAGAGCAATTGGAAGACGTGAGCAAGCTTGAGTTTAGCGCTCCACGTGCATACGACTGCCTACTAACCATTGCACTGGCACTGAATTCATCAATACGCGATCTGCAGAAGCTGATACCTCCGAGGCGACTAGACGACTTTAATTACGGAGATACAGAAATGGCGGACGTGTTTTGGAACCACTCTTATCGGACAAAGTTTGTGGGTGCAACGGTAAGTTAAACGTTTCATAAGATATTTGTTTGTGTTCATTTAACAGTTGAGGTTATTCATTTTCATACTACTTGTTGAATGTCAATTTGAATTTTGACTCTTATATTTTTGATAAACTTGTAAATATTGTTTCTTAATTAATTTTGATTTTAATCCTTACACTTGTACTAAACTTAGATTTTGATAAGTTCTTTTTTTTTGTAGTACAGCTCTGTTCATCGACTTAGAGCATGCCTGAAATGCTGGCATTATTTTTGGTTTTATTTCGTATTTCAACCTTTTTATCTAATAATTTGACAATATCACGGTCTCCGATTGTGCAGTCTGTTTTTACACAATCATCTTTACATAAAGTGTTACTTAATATTGTATAATTCCCTTGTTTCCAGGGCCCAGTGGAGTTCACTGAAGACTTTGGGCGCAAAGGTGGCAATATATTTATTGTGCAGTTGAAAGGTTTGAGACATTGTAATGTTACACAATAACAAAGAAGAAACACACGTAATTGTGTTAAAACTGACTTACGTTTGAAAAGCGAACAATTGACTAGAGCAGGATTCGAAACAACGACCTCACTGCAGTTAGGCCTAACGTGTGAGTCTTTTTTTGGGGGGAAACCCCAAAAAAGATATTAAGAAAATTTTGAGACCGCCAACTTTGGGCTATAGATAGCCTAACTAGATCACCGGTAAGCTTCTCTGTTCGATGGTTCAAATTCCGCCCTGTTTTTGCAACCAAAAGTGTTACCCACTCGGTTGCTTTTATTGTTTATTATTTGATATATTCATCAACACTATTTGACCACGGATCTTTTTTCATTAAAGGTAACAACGTTGTTAAATTAGCGACACTTCACCCGAACGGTCAGTACACCACAGTTGCAAACACATCTATCGAATGGAGAGGTAAGAACACCGAATTAAAACAAAGTATGAAGCCCTTTAGACGTCAGTGGGGTTTGGTATTGCTCTGGTATATATTATTATTATTATTTTGTTAAACAAAAACGTCAACCGCTCTTTAAATGATTGACGTTCTCATCAGACCATGATTATAAACCTTTAAAATAAAACATTCAATATTAAAGAGCACAAAGATCGATGAATGTTATGATGTTATTATTTATTTATTTATTAATAACCAACATCAGGCCATTGAAAGGTTTACTCAACTATTAATATCTTACAT
Source organism: Asterias amurensis (assembly GCF_032118995.1). NCBI lineage: Eukaryota > Metazoa > Echinodermata > Asteroidea > Forcipulatida > Asteriidae > Asterias > Asterias amurensis. The sequence goes on along the minus strand of NC_092668.1, from coordinate 299,069 downwards.
CATTCCACAGGGTCAAGACAACCAGTCGATGGTGTCAGCGAGACGAAACAGTTTCTCAGTATTTCCTACTGGCATCAGAGCGTTATGTTCATCTTAGCTGGATGCGGTGTTATGACTGCGTTTATATTTCTCAGTCTGAACATTTACTTTCGTAAAGAAAGGTTTGACACATTATCTTTTCATCTTTAAGATTCCAATCGGCACATAACGGGATGACATAATGACAAAGTCATAAGACACGATTTAGGGCTATACGTGGGAAAATGACCAAATAAGCAATGTTTGCAGGGACACCGTGTAAACATAATCTTGTGTGATTAATGGTTGCTTTGAGAGCATCTTGGAATAGCGTTAGTCGAAATATTATCAGCCTGATAATGAACACTACTTGAGGTACATCGGACAATAAGGCTTGTTTGGTATGGTAAAGTTATATCCGGACATTCTAGTGTTTCCTTTTGTTTCGCATAACTCTAAGCGTTCTGCGACAGACTTGCGCAAAACCTCACACGATTGTATGATTATATAAATTACTAAAAACAAAACATGTTTCTTTTATTCTCCAATATTAAGAGCCATCAAGATATCAAGTCCTCAAATCAACAATCTGATTGTTTGTGGATGTCTCCTTCTTTATTCCTCTGTCTTCGTCTCTGGAATGAACACCACTGGAATGAATGAAACTGAATTCATCATCTTGTGCTATGTAAGGGCTTTATCCCAAATTGGAAGTTACGGCTACGGCTACGGCTATTGCTGTTGCTAACAGTGTTGCTAAGGATGTGACGCGGTTATCAAGCTATAAGCAGTAGTCGTAGACACTATAGTTCGGTCACGGTGTAATGTTTCCTAAAACGTTAACTGTGGTTGCTGGAGACAATATGTTGGTCAAAATGTGACAAAAGCCAATAAGTACTCAATTACTGCAACCTTTCGTGTGCTGCTTTGTTTTACAAACACAACGTTGTAATGCACACTTCTGGTAAACCATCTTATCTAAAACGGCGATGAGGGCGCTATACGCATTCAACATAGTATAAAATATATTTCAGATGGAAAAGAAACTTAATACCTTTGAAGTCATTGGCTTTCAGAACCAAACCCAGATCGATAGCTAAAAATCTGTACTTTCCCCTTTCAAACCCAGCATTGCCCCATCGAAATCAACAGGCACAGTAGGCATACGTTTTATAGTAGTGTATAGTCAGACAATCACATACATTGAAATGTTGACACATTATTAACATATCGAACCCCTTATGGTTGCGATAAGTCCACCGGATTCATTTACTGGCATTACCGATACACATAAAAGGAAGCCTATTTGAGATACTTTGACGAACATTAATTTAGCCCAAAATTTGTGATGAGTTGACCAATAATGATGACATTGAATGCTTGGTATAGACAATAAACCATTGCTACATTTTGTTTTATTTATAGACCAATGTACTTCTGACATGTGTCGGGATATCCCTGTCATTTGGATCTCTACTGATTAAGACATACCGCATCTTCGCAATATTTAAGATAGCTGTGGCCAAGTTCAAGAAAATTGTAAGTACAGCATCTCATTTATAATAAGATATATTGATGATACTTTGCACGGATTCATCAGATTTTTATTAAAACATACGAAATGCCAACAATGTTCTAGATATAGTAGGTACAGAATCGTAAAGCATGTATTTTTTCCTCTTCTTTTTCTCTTTTTAGGGGTTAAATATCTTCTTCTTATCATTAATACATTCAGTATTGTGACATAGACCAACACAATTGTTTGAATTATTTCAAGTTTTGATCATAATTGCATTTCTGACACGAACAGTCAATAGACACATTGTGAAGCGTGGCTTTGGTATACCTCAATCTAACCTAGGGCAGGCAAGATGCAAACAAAAGACAAGATAACGAAGTATCGGGACTGACTTGGCAACAATTACATGGACTGTTCAAATTCAATTGAATAAGAATGAGCATGATGACATTCCTGATGAATATTGGGAGACTGTTGGATTGTATTATGGGGTTATTTAGTGTTATCCAATTAATGCTTGCATATTCATGAAGAACAACAATTATTGTGACTGATCATATTTTTTGTTTGGGAAACGTATATAGGAGTGGAGTGTATGGGGGCTTGTTGCATCAAAAGATATGCTTACAATCATAATACTATTATAAAAGCACAATGTGTCATAGTAACAAGGCATGGGAAGAAAGCAAACTATATACTTTTTGTATTGATTTATATTTATTTTTGTGTTATTGCTTATCTCTTGCAGGACTTGCCTGATCGTAAGTTGATGTTTTTTATCTTGATTCTGGTCTTGCTGGATTTTCTCTTGGTGACTTTGAGATCTGTCATCGGTCAAGCATTCGTCCACAACGTCCATCTTGATACCAAGGTAGTATTTGGTTTGAGTTAACAATAAATACAGATATTTTAAAGACGAATGGTAATTACTTTTAGCAGAAATAACTTGATAGTAAAAACTCCGTCATTATCTAACCTATGGTATAATATACCGACGCCAGTCATTTAGTTGAAAACATAGTTCTAAAAAATATCTTGGCACTTATTTCACGCCTACTATAATATAGAAGCAAACGTGGGTTATATCCCCTTTTCAAACCCGTTACCATTACTTCAGTCTAGGTAGCCGTTCACTGTTCTTGCCGAATACTAGAACGTCATCACTGTATAAACGTCGAGTTTTTTTAGAGGTATCTTCTCCCTTCTTCATTAACGTCAATACCTCATGTTTATTTCTTGTAGTTGATCGATCCCATTGAAGAAATTTACATCATTCCAGTTTTCCGCCAATGTGAATATCACTATGGTAATGTCTTCACAGGCGCCCTCTATAGTTTGAAAGGAATCATGTTCGTGTTTGGCATATTTCTTGCGTGGGAGACTAGAGAAGTAACCATTAAAGGGATCAATGACAGTGAGTATGATTCATAACTAACGTTAATGGAAGAGACAAAACCTAGACCCCGTACACTGCAAAAATTACATTGTTAATATTTACATCCAAGGTGTTGTCATCACATAAATTGATATTGCATAGAAATCACAATTTACACAATAGAGCGTTAACAAAAGACTATAGTTACACACATTTTAGTGTTATTTTTGTTTAACACCCTTTGTTTTTTGCCAAAAAATAGTTAATGGCCCATCGTTTCCACCCAATTACAGTCTTTCTTGAAGGCTAAATATGGCCCTTGATTTTAACAGTAATTCTCTCTTCTGTTTTTACTGTAACAACACCCATTGAGTCAAACAACCGTAGTTTGTTTAAGTGTAGAAGCTTATAGTGATGAACGACAAGAACTATGGGCTTTATACTTTTGTTTTGTTAAGTCTACATAATACAGGTTATAACACTAAGTGGTCTCGTCACCCTGTTTGTTGTAAGCTGTTAACTATCATTGTGTAAATAGTCAAATTGAAACCATTATGAATAATTATGACAATTTGTTTGAATTTATAATTAGGTAAATACATCGCTCTATCCATCTTGATTGTTGGTGTAACCATCGCTCTAACCATACCAGCCCTTCAGGTTCTTAGCAATGACATTGACCTCCAGTTCTCTGTCTACTCGAGTGCAGTGATCTTCGCTAATACTACAGTATTGTGCATGGTGTTCGTACCCAAGGTAAAACAATTACCCGTCTTTCATGCATAGCGTAACTAGAGGGGGTTGGGTGCAAAACCGTCCTTGCAGTAAACGCCCTTGGTCGACGGAACACGTTCGCCATTCTTTTTTATATTAATCATGCTGTTAAGTGCATGTCATGAGTAACAAGGGAAATGTTCGGCCGCTGGGTATTCGCTACATAGCCCCGGACACGATTGCATGGCGGACACAATTGCATCTGACACCGGCACTCTACCAACTGAGCTATAATGTAACCCTAAGTTATTTCAGATTTCCTTGCTGATATTTGAAATGTAAACAGAGTTGTATTTCCGGTTCAACGATGGTCCCATACGAGATTGTTACACATTTTAATATTTCTTTATTTATATATTTAGCTTCGTCTGTTTAAGACACATCGAAACACTTTGCAAACAAGCATGTGGGTAAAAACAACTCGTACCACCTCGGCTGAATCATTCCCCCCAAGCAGAAGCAGATTAACGGATTTACAAACTACCCTAGACAAGGTAAGACGTTGGTTGTTTTATGATCAAAGTGTTCACACAATATAGAAACTATTGGTTTTTACTACCGAGGGCACAATACAGTGCGTGGATAGCACAGGACCCAATTTCATAAAGCTGCGCCAGCAGAAAAAAAAGTAGCAACCACAACAAAATGTTACCAGAATAAGGTAACTACACAATATCACTTATTCACATATCACATATTCTCCTAAGCAACATTTTCTGCATTAAGCAGCTCTATAAAATTGTGCTCTGGCTATATGTTTGCAAACCAGTTTTCCACTTTTATGTGAATCATCATTTATTGTACATAAGTTATTGTACATAATATAAAACTCGTAAAAGTTAAAGTCCTATCATGCTTAGGATTCACAGAAAAATAGTTTCAGTTTGTCACTGTTTTCAAACGTGCAAAGTGAAACTATTTGATTTGCCGATTTCTCAAGTTAGAACTCTATACTTTTTTTTAGGAAGATAATTGTCCACTTTAACTTGATATAGTGTAAGTAAGTTTCAATGAAGATGAACATTCATTGTATGTTAAGTCTTACCAATGTTTAATATCACGAATAAATAAAGGACAATAAGTACCTATTGATGTCGGTAAATCTTTCAGATCGTTCTCAAAATTACTTGGTTGTTTTCTTTTCAGGAAATATCAATTCTGAAAGAATTGGTGACCGTTTACCGAAGAAGTTCTGACAATTCCAGTAAGCCAGCAGACTGCTAGATACGAGTTCAAGGCAGTTATGTGCAACAAACATAACTGTTATAATATATTTAAAATGTCGCTGCCAGAAGAAAGCATCCAACAATTATTAAGAAAGTAGATTTACACAAAGGTGGAGAACGAGAGAAAATAAATGTGTACTTTAGTCTATTTTTTGACAGTAGGCCCTGCGAGCAAACATACTCGGTTCGACTGGACTAATGAACTAAGATAACAATCAGATTTGCTTTTCTAGTTCAAATTGGTCGTCACTGTCGGCCGCATTTGTCAGTACGAGAAAGTGTGAGCCATGGTAAGAATGTGTGCTCTATGTTTGTAATCTCTGTCTTTCATCGATAAGAAAGAGGGATTTATTTCTGTCTTTCATCGATAAGAAAGAAGGATTTATTTCTGTCTTTCATCGATAAGAAAGAGGGATTTATTTGTCTCATTGGTGTTAGAATAAAATAAAAATTAAATTAAACAAATGAATTTGAAGAAAATGTGACTTGTAAACCAAACCAGTAAGTGCATATTTAATAAACAAAAAGCTTAAACACACTTGACCTTCATTTGTTCCATGGATGCTTTAATAGAAAGTTTTTTTTTGTATCATGTATGTTAGTTTTATTTTAGCATTTAGTAATTCAGCTCATTTGAACAACATAACAATATAATTAAATTTGTACTTATAATTGAACAAATGATTCTTATAAGTTATTAGTATTGATGATTTAAAACCTTGCCCCAACCGTTTAAAGGCACTGTACATGTTTGGTAATTGTTAAAGACCAGTCTTCTCACTTGGTGTATCCCATCATAACCATAAAATAACAAGCCTGTGAAGATTTGGGCTCAATTGGTCATCGAAGTTGCAAGAAAATGATAAAAGAAAAAAACACGGTGTCCCTTGTTGGACGAATTTGTGTGCTTTCTATCTGGAATAAAATACTTCTAGCTAGAAGTCTTTTAATATTTTAGTGAGAAATTACCCCTTTCTCAAAAACTAAGTTACTTCAGAGGGAGTCGTTTTCCACAATGTTTTATACTATCAACATCTCTCCAATGATCGTTACCAAGTCAGTTTTTAAGTTAATTTGTTTTGAGTAATTACCAAACGTGTACCTTTCCTTTAATACTACAGCTGTCATTGTTTACTGTAGTGCACTTGGTTGGGGGAAATCTATACCTCATTTGAAATGTTGATGTCATACCCCTTTTGAGCTACTTTTCCCCAACCGTTGTAGATAAATAGTAATCTGTAATCATTTTGTTGCTGTATTTATTTGTATGTAACTATGTACAGTGTAAAACATTTATAGAAATATTATGTTTGCGTCACTAAATATTCTAAGCCTTTGAGCCATACTGCCTAAAAGGCAAATTCCATAATACAATTGTTCTTGAGTCTCTTCAGTTAAAATGAACTAACCTTACATACATTTGATGACAGGAAATGCAACCAGCAGATATTTTCAGCTAATTGATATTTTGGGAGACCTTATAAATAGGAATACACGACCTGAGAAACGTTAGTGCCAACAATAGCTTTCCATTCAAATGCTGAGCATACAAACTAATGTCTGTTTATTTACCACATTTCGAATTGAAATGTGTCTCAACTTGTGTTTTCCTTTATATCGAAATATAATGTTTAGACAGTTTTTAATTGCAATACCATTAAAGAACATAGTGATAATTAGCTTTCGCAAACTGCCTACCAACCAAATTAATGGAGAGTATGTTAGATGATATAGTACTGTCATTAGTGTAAAGAGCGATCGTTAAGGGAAAACCAATTCTCTTTAAATCATTTTTACCTGTACTAGCTATAAAACCATCTTACTAAGTAATTAACTGAACATGTTTCCGGTTCACTAGCTTTCCGTGTAAATTACACCAATCAAATTTGTTCAAAATACTCATAAACACGGCACTGGTTAAAAAGGCACAATAGAGAGGTAGCTTTTATCGGCTATTTTGATATTCGGAAATATGCATTAACGTTCCGATGAGTCTTGTCATTTCGATTTGCTGTTCCGATGAGTCTTGTCATTTCGATTTGCTAGATGCAAACACAGAGACGTATCATTAAGAAAGGAGCGAGCGTGTACCTTTATAAGCACCGTTTTGAACCCAACGTTACGTATTCACACTAGCAACCTTGATCACTATGGCGAGTTGCGTTTCGATCGCGCTCTACTTTCTACTGACGATAGCATTTCATTTCGATGAACTCGGTGAGCATCATGGAACTGTTGAGGTACTGGGTGACACTATACAGCGCAAGCCCGTCTATGTCGGTGCTTTACTACCCACTGAGAGGGATCAAATCTACGATATGCTGCCTACCGTACAAGCTGCTGTAGATCATGTCAATGAGTTAGATGGACTATTGGACGATTATGAATTGAGGATAAGATGGAATTTGACAGAGGTAAGCTACTGTAAATAAAACGTACTTCATCTGTTAATTATCTGTCAACAGAAAACTCGCTGTACGAGTGAACCATTTTTTTTTTCTCTCAAAAAGTATGAAAATAAATTTTTACCGCAGGGAAAACACCGTTTTCATTCCAATTTTTGCATTATCCGACTCTGCTTATTTCTAAAATTATATTATGCTAAGATTCCGCTTGGTAAAACAAAGGATGATCACCGAGAGCAATATAGAACAAAAGCACAACCATAACTGAAATGACTTGTCTATTAGTACTAATTAGTATTGTGAATGCATTGCCTAATTTCAAGGACAAAGCACAACAAGGTTAACAGCCACAATACAAGTCATAGTGTTGTGGCTGTTTACCTTGTTGTTTTTGACCGATAGCTTTCTTAGATTGGCCTAGCGGGAAATTAGTAACTAAGAGGGTTTAAGTAAAAAATGATTTCAATAAACTTAATATAATATGTATTTGATATTTCCAGTTCATTGTGGGATATATTTGATTTCTAAAGAAACTCGTGTCCAGTTGTATAGTCCTAAGGTATGTGTTTTGTGTTGATCAAGAAGAGCCTAGAATAATTTGTGATTAATTTTTTGACATACAGGTGATGGCAAAATATTCTTTAAAAGAAGACCAAACTTCCTTATTTTTCTCTGATCATATCTTCATGAGGAAACCAACAGTTTGTTATATGACATATTTTGGCGTCGCAATTTCATCGGATACTGCAATATACCCCAACTACACGAGCTTATTTCAATGTGCCATGTCAAAACAAGCAGTTGTCCAGATGTGTACAAACAAACTGGCTTCATGTCTGTGATTCTTTATGTCTATCCCCGCCCCTACCCACGTCCCTCTCTCCCTCTCCTCTTTAACAAACATAAAGTTGTATTATTATATTTTGAATGTCAAAAGGTTGGTTTCATTGTGTATTTGATGGAGACTAAGAGACTGGATTTAATGACTTGTGAGACAGAAGTCATTGATGCTTAAAGTGATTTAAATTGTACTGTATCCATAGTCGCTTCGACTGAAAACCCTGAATCAAGAACATTAGGTGTTAAGATTATCATACATGACCGACTGTAAACCGGCTTGAGAAAACCCCTTTCTGCATTGTAAACAAAGGTTGTTATATCCCTTTGTCGGCATAGTATCATTCTCACCTATGTTCTGTCATCCTGTCTTGCTTTTCATGGCCTATAGCTCCTTACGGCACTTGATATTGACACCAAGTGTCTTTTACTTAAGCTTCGAAACCTTGGAGGAAAGTACGTTCGGCATGTGACACATCTTTGTCGGTTAATCTTACTCCTTTCTTTAAAGACTTTGATCCCTCCTTTCCGGAATAAGACACCCATTACCACCGTCTATTTATTCGATTGAAGTGCTTCAAGGTCGATGCATACTACTTTGATTGGGTATCATTTTCCCGCTTTCTTCAATATAGATGCCTTCTATTCTTGTTTGCTCCTTTGTTTGCTTTCGAAACAGGTTCGAAATATATTTTCTTTGTGTTTCTTAATGCCTCTGACGAAGGTCCGCTACAAAAAAAGAAGCAAAACTAGTACTGTGTAAAATGAATAATATTAAAATTGATTGCATCATTTTCCTGGTTTCATTTCAGAGGGACCCAGCAAATGCTTTACGGATTGTAAACCATTTCGTCAATGAAGGCCCGCCCGTGTCCATGGTATGGGGTCCGGTCTTCTCGAATGTTGCCGTGGTCGTCAATGAAGTTATTCCAAGATATAACGTTATTCAGGTACAATCAATTTGTCATTTCTTTCAAAAAAAATGATTTGTGCATTGAATAATAAATTTGTCATTTAAATCATACTTTGCTGAGTCTGAGTCTGCGTTTGACGTTTTTTTTAACGAGCATGATTTGTATCGGTTAAACTAAAATGTTAAATACAGGATAGAGTTTAATGAGACCCCCAATATATGTACCCATGAACTTGTTTCGCTTTGTTGATCTTGATGAAGTTTTTCAAAGGAATTAATGGACAACTATTATTGGGACGACGGCTGAGATTATTTTCTTGCGGCAATACAATGTGTATATAATTATAATAAGCAGCACACCAATTGTAATTCTATCCAGTTAGTAATTAATTCAGATCACCTTTGAAGGGTAACATAGTTCACAATTTATAGTGCGGAATATTATATTGTCATCTGCATGAAATTGAATTTAGCGCTAACGGAAGTTGAAGAAACCCTCATCAACGCTTTAGTGACACGTTTTCTTTCCCCAAAGTTGTAACCTTTAAACTAGACATTGGGTGTTTGTGAACAAACACAAATATAGGCGTCTTGGTTTAGACAGTTTTTTGTATTACTTTAAATAATTGTTAATGCAATTATTGTTTCGTACTTTCGGATGTTTTGTTGCCCAGATTGTCCATTTGCTGGCAACGTTTCTCAATGGTAATTGTATTCAAGACAGCTGTTAGACTGTTATTTGACTCGTCATTGGGCATGAAATTAAACGGAAACTAAAATATACAAAGTCATAAAACAAAATATAAAAAAAAGACACAGAAGACAATAGTTCAAAAATGCCGTAACGGTAAAAGTTAACAGTTTTGTGGCAGGAACAACTCCCATTGTCTTTGTTACTATGAAATGTATGTCAATAACTCCCAAATCTCCCATTTGACAACACGTCACTTTTGATTTACAACTTACTATCAGTCTTAGGTTTTTTAACACCGATTCAAAGAAGTATCAAACTTCGTTGCCGGGGGTAACATGCATGGTCCATGTAGACACACATTTCTTGAACGGAATCAAACCATTATATTGTTTTGTAGGTCATTAGTTTAATGGCGCGTTTGACACTTTCTTAATAAATACTTTATTTAGAGTATTCCATATTTGATTTACTCTCTCCGAAATTAAGGCCAAGGGGTCGTCATTGAATTAAAAAACACTTCAACGACCGAGAAAAGGGGCACTATTTGGTGATGTGTGCTTTGATTGCACTTAATTACATCTTATAGGAACGAGGTCTGTTACACAAACGGTGAAACTGTGTTCATCTTCCCACTTCTTATTTTTTCTTCTTCTTCGTTTTTTCTTTATTGCTCTCTTTCTTCCTGTCTTTTTCATCATAAAGAGTTGTACCATTCGTAGTTTCTCATACCAGCACATCCATCCATAGTGTTTATATGTTTTAGCTTATCTTGAATGCATCCCCCGTACATCCCAAAGCCTTGCATATAGTATTGGCTTTTAATACTAGCTTGAATGTGATGTTCGAACCCCCGACCATCCCAAGGCCTTGCATGTAGTCTTGGCTCGTTGTTCAAGCTTGAAGGTGAGGTTCGAATCCCCGACCGAAAACTCTGCATGTAAATTGGGCTCGTAGTGCCAGCTTAAAGGTGAGGTTACCTTTGCATGTAGTATGGGCTCTTAATACTAGCTTGAATGTAAGGTTCGAACCCCGACCATAGCTTTGAATGGACTTGCCGTGCATGTAGTCTAAGCTCGTAGTGCCAGTTTGAATGTGGACTTTGCTTGGGCCTTCTCCAACTTCTAAAGCTGACCTTTCTTGACCATCTTCGACGAGAGTAACTTCCGACCTACAGGTTAGAGTATCGTATTCACTCCTGATGTTCCTTTAGTTTCTAATAAACTATAACACTCATCGGTAATTAATAATTAATTGTAATATCCGTTTTAGGTAGTGACTGCTTCATCTACAACTCTTCAGGATCGAACTCGTTATCCTCTAACGATCCAAGTTGGTGCAATAGATGACGAGTTTACAGTCCCATCCAAAGTGGCCTTCCTTAAACTGATGGGGTGGACAAAGGTTGCTCTTATCTTTCAAGATAATCAATATTTCAGACAGGTACGTGTTGTGAAAATCAACGTGTCGTTGCTCTTGTAGCTTTATTTATTGTGTTTATTTTTATATTTATTTTTTTATTTGTTGCTTTGTACTGTTTAAATATAGCAGTTTAAACAAAAGTTCATTCATTTAAACACCTGGCTCTTTGTAGGTGGTAGTTAAACAGCAGGACAATTATCTATCTTAGAACTGAGAAGTCTCCCGAATTCAGATAATCTACTCCGCGGTAGTAGTATATAAAGCAAGACAGTTCTCTAAAGAACAAACTCTACCTGGCAAGTTAGATACACACATGGTGTTACCGAAGACCAAAATAATTATACATTTATACCTCACCTCCAGCTCCAAACCCGTAAAAGTTGAAATGTTTGGGCCATCAACGAACAAGTTCATGGTCACTTTATTTTAGCCTGAACTTGGTTTCATTATTCTTAACAGGTCCTCTAGGAATGGTATCGAATGCCTAAGTGGAACAGACCGACTACAACGAGTCTGAACGAGAAAACCGAAATCATGGCTATGTAAATGAAAACGTAATTGATTGCATTAGGCTAAGATCTAAAAAGGAACACTAATTTGAGTGAATGTGGGGGAAGTACGTTAAACTGAAACCGTCTTCATGAATTACAATTACTTTTTTGAAAACATGTCTCCAGGAAAACATAAATTTATGTTCTGCTTTTGTGAATCGTATTCATCTGGCATTATTTAGCCTTGATGCTGCTTAGATAGGAACCCACAATGATACCCACAACGTAGCGGATATAAGTCTGTTTCAGAACGAACCCAACATGTTAAACAAAAGGAAATGCTGATTACACCTTTATGCAATCAAAGGTTTGTAAGTTTGATGTATGAGGCTACATCAAAATTAGCCCTTAAAATGTATCACGGTAAATAGTATAAACCTAACAACAAAGCAAAGAAAATGCAGTTGAACAAAATAAAATAAACATTGGCGCGAAGACAAGTTTCTTGGGTTTTGATAAATGCCGCATTTAACATGAAATCTACACTAGGTTCAAATGAATAATCACCAAACTGGCCTCAAGTAGGGTGTTTGTTTTTAGGCAAAGTAAGTACTTTCACTTAAACGGACAGTATTTTCTTACCGAATGTAAACAAACTGGATGCGTTAGATACACGTTCTTGACCCAACCCGCACTGTGGCGGGAAACATGACATCAATTTCTCGTTCAAGGTAAACATTGCTTTGACGTGACTACACTACACAACTGCAAATACTCAACTTGCGGTTAAATGGACTATTCAACAGCAATTACTCAACTTGCAGTTAAATTGCGCCAATTAAGAGTCATACTTATTGAAGTTTATCAATGGTCAGCTTGCCCATTTCGTATACTTTGGTATGATTGTGTTCACTGTAGACATGTATGTCTTAACATCGTGTAAACAGCTGAAACCTCTGTATATAATAATTGACTTATATTATTCAATTGTGTTCACGAGCTAATCTATATTTAAAATACACATTTAATTAACAAAACAATAATGACATGCGAAATAACCCCGTGTCAGTTGCATCTGACATTGCAATTCACGATTGTCTACATCTGTCATTACTCCTTCTAGAATATCAAGAACCTTGCAGGTGCCTTGGAAGACAATGACGTCACCATCTTGACGACAGAGACGGTAAAGGACTTGAATAACCTCGATGAGCAGATACAGAGTCTGAAGGTAAGTCGCTCTTAAATAAATGGATCGATATAAGTTGAATCTCATATTTTCTATTTCATCGTCATTTGCCAATAATTCATTGCAGACTTGGACAAGTTTGGTAGTTTGTCAAATACCAGTATTTCCACTTGATGTCTGCCAATATATTATATGCAAACAATCACAAACCTGGGCAAGTTTTGGCTTATTTGGTCATCAATTCCGAAACAAACAAAACCCTTGTCGCACAAAAATTGAGTGTGTTTCCAGATGCCTGAGAATAGTTTTAGGGACTGAAGCTTTATCTAAGTGTCAAACATTTCAGTGAGAAACTACCCCTTTTTCAAAAAACTATGTTACTTCAGAGGGAGTCATTGTTATAAATTAATATCTCTTCGTCTGCCGTTACCAAGTAATTTTAAATAAAAAATGTAACCTTTAATTTATTAATGGCGTGCACAGTACCTTTAAAAACGATATTTAGTCTTTAAGAACTCTGCTGAAAAGGGTAGTAATTTGGTTACAAACTGTGAATAATTAACGATTGGGTAGCCCCCCTTTTCAAATGAATTTAACACAAATAAAAATATACGCAAAATTATTTCAAGGGCGGTCGTAGTTTGCCCTATTTCTGTTTATATTTCTAGCTGGTGCCGAAATGCTTGTTGCATGTTATTCGAACCTTGTTGTTCAGCATCCAATCAACTGTTTCTCTTACACCTCTTGTTGCATTGGATTAAAGTTTCCATAATGTTGCTTTCCTTTATCCAGTGTTTAAAGGGGCCTGCAATAACTCAGGGTTCAAATGTGGACGCTAAACCTATTGTTCAAGATAATAATATGCACACCCGGTAAATGTACCAAGTTGTTAAGTTTAACATTACCCTATACATATTTTACTTCATACCACTGTATCATCAATTGATCAAGTAAAAAAAAAAAAAAATAAATAAAAATCAACCTTAAAATCATTGGACACCTTCGGTAAACAGTATTATCCAAGGCCTACACTTCGTGTATCACAACTTATATAATAAACTAACAAACCTGTGAAAATTAAGGCTCAATCGGTCACCAGGAGTCGGGAGAAAATAACGGAAAACCCACTCTTGTTTCCGCATGTTTCGCCGTGTCATGACATGTGTTTAAAATAAATCCGTAATTCTCGACATCGAGAATTGATATTGTTTTAATGTTTTTTTTCAAAAAGTAAAGCATTTCATGGATTAATACTTCAAAAGAAGTCTTTCACCATTACCTTCTGTAAACCCGGTAAATTATTTATAAATCTGTGAATTTTTTTTATTTTTTTTTCTGTACCGAAAGTGTCCAATGGCTTAAAATATACATATATATATATACCTTTAACATTTCTTATCATATTTTTGTACCATTTCATTTGATTCATAATTCACCCGAATTAATTAATTAATTAATTAATTCATTCATTCATTCATTCATTCATTCATTCATTCATTCATTCATTCATTCATTCATTCATTCATTCATTCATTCATTCATTCATTCATTCATTCATTCATTCATTCATTCATTCATTCATTCATTCATTCATTCATTCATTCATTCATTCATTCATTCATTCATTCATTCATTCATTCATTCATTCATTCATTCTTTCATTCATTCATAAATAGCTAATTAGTTAATTAAATACTATTTCAATCCACAGAGACATGATGCTCGAATTATATTTGCAGGATTTTACAGTCCCCAATGTGTGGAGTTTATGTGTAAGGTAAGGTTAGCTTTTCAATTATATCTGTTTCTATTAATCCGGTTTTGCTATACCTTTATGCCAGGTACTAGTTAATAATTAAGCACGATATTTTGTTGTTTTTTAGAACTTGTGAACCTCCCGAATAACCCGATAAATCTACTCTGTGGTAGTAAAATATAAAGAAAGACAGTTCTCTAAGAAAAACACTCTACCGGGCAAGATATACACATCGTGTAACCAAATTTGTATTTACACCTCACCATGCAATACCTCAAATTATATTATTATTATACATACTATTTTTCTTGAAAAGCTATTTATTTGGTTGTACGCTTAATATCGGTGTCCCTTTCATTACTTTGGAAAATAACATCACATAAATCTTGCTCAGCTCCCTGTGGAGTGAACAGCATGAGCTGCTGTGCCAGTCCAATGGCTTTTACAACACAATATGAACATCTACCCTCACAGATACTCATTTATACCACTGGATGGAGAGAAGCAATTCAAGTAAAGAACGCGACTTCATTTACTGGATTTCGAACCCACACCCCGGCCCGGTGACTTAACCATCGAAACTTCAATTCGATGCTCTACACTTCACTTTACATTTTACACTTTATATTGCAAAAAAATCTTACAGATGAAAACTATACATTTATTGTGTAATGCAACTTCTGCTCTTTCTTTGTTGGTACCCAGGTTTATAGAGCCAATCTTGCTGGTGCTAAGCACGTATGGATTCTACCCGGTTGGTACCCGGCGAGTTGGTGGAAAAATCGAACCGCTTCAACATGTTCAGATGAAGAGATAACTAAAGCCCTGGAGTTTCATTTTGAATTTAGCTGGGACCTTGCAGTGAAAAATGCTTCACTAATTGACTTCAATGGTGTGGTAAGTGAGTTATTTTTCCAAAACGCCTAGAACTCCTTACTCGAGTCATACTCGTAGACAGTTGTATAGTCTTGGTCACTCGGCTAATAATATACTGTAGATAATAAAAACTAAAGGAAACTCTTGTATTTCTATGAAGCTATTTGGTTCACTACTCGAGTGCCATATTGAAGGAAGTTACTCATACTCAGACTTGAGTACTAGTTAAGTATCACTTTAAAGCTACTTGTACTGAATTCACTACTCGAGTGCCATAATGAATGAAGTTACTCATACTCAGACTTGAGTACTAGTTACGTATCACTTTAAAGCTACTTGTACTGAATTCACTACTCGAGTGCCATATTGAATGAAGTTACTCATACTCAGACTTGAGTACTAGTTAAGTATCACTTTAAAGCTACGTGTACTGAATTCACTACGCGAGTGCCATATTGAATGAAGTTACTCATAATCAGACTTGAGTACTAGTTAAGTATCACTTTAAAGCTACGTGTACTGAATTCACTACGCGAGCGCCATATTGAATGAAGTTACTCATACTCAGATTTACTACTATGTCATACTCGTTATCGGAGATCTAAGTCCGAATTGCTCAGTCGGCAATCGTTCATCCACTAGTAATGACTTGGACACTGAAATACCTTCACTATGACAATAACATGGACACTTAAACTCGAGACTGAACAAACTCGTCACCAAGACTACTTATTCGGCTGTACTTTGCGCTCAACTTAAAAGTACTTGACTATGAAACATTGTCATCAGGTTTTCCTCATAAAACATTTATACAATGAACTCATACATATTTCAATCGACTAAAACATAAAGAGTGAGCAATCGCTAAACGGCTTGTTTGTATGTAACACCCACACACGCGTACACAACTTTAATATCCAGTACGTGGAGTCTTGTTATTGTTGTTCTACTATTCCAATAAAAACAATGGCACTATAAGCCAACAAATATAAGGTATTATTTGCGGTCAGGGATCGTAACGGTCGAGTTGGTTCCTACCGAGAATGAGCCAAACCACATTTTAGTGTGCCGGCCTACAACGGCATTCTCGATGAGCCGTCTTGTTTCATAATTGAGTTATGAAGCCAGAGTCAACTAAACTCAAAGACTGCGTAGCTCGGATGAGCAGTTGAGAAAAAAAGAAACATGCACTTTGTGTAATGATATGATGACTTAATGTTAATAATGAACCATACTGCGTCATGCTTCGTTGAAATCCTTCAGAAACTTGTCTACCATTTTATATTGGCAATAACTTTAATTAAATAAGTATTAACTTAATTGTAGCAAGGATAAAAGCATAATATTTGCGGGCGCCATTGCTTGTGTTGATTGATTAATTACCAACACGCTCGCCCTGTATGTTGCTGTCTTTGATATAAAATATAAAGCTATATAGTTAAATGTACCCTGCATACATCAACGTCGACTTGTCAGGAATATCGTGGTTATTTGTTTCTCATTCTAACACAGTGTATGATTTATCATATCATTTTCCCCTTCTTATGTTATATTATCTTTTTGCAGTCCTTGATGTTGAACAATTGTCACACCTCGGTGGCATTTAAAGCTTCGAAATGAAAAATGGAATCACATTCAGAATCTTTGAAATAAAACATCTGCTTGCTCTCTACGAAATAAAACACCTCTGTTTGCATTATGTTGACAATTGAAGTATATATGTAGTTTACTAGGCCTGGCAGCCACGTGGGGGAAAAGTCTGTTGTTGTGTTGCATCAACTTGACAACCTCGAAAGGAACATATCACATTACGTGTGCGTAAAGTAGTCATACCTAGCATCAAATATTAATGTAAAATGTCAATATTATAACTGCCTGTCCATATGTTTATTCTTCTAGAAACCAAAGCCGGACCATTTAGACTTTCTTACAGGACAAATAAACAACAAGAAAAACAACGCTCACATCAAAGCCTACGATGGCATGATAACGATTGCTATGGCTCTCAATGCATCGATACAAGAACTGATAAAGCTTAATCCTCCCAGAGGACTGGACGAGTTTACTTATGACGATTGCAACATGACACGAATTCTCTGGCAGAATACTTTGATGACAGACTTTGTTGGTCTGACAGTAAGTTTGTCATTAATGTCATCTTATAGTAATAGTTAGTTCATTTTGAACCAAGTTGCCATCACACAAACGGGCTAGTAGCACTGTGGACAGATTTAAAGACACATTTAAATTTGAATTGTTTCAAACAGCTTTTCAGTCGTTTTCTTTAATTGTTTTGTTATGCGCTTTCAGCTCAAGATTAGGTGGATATTGCGCAATATAAATATTCATTATTATTAATATTATTAAGTTCCATATCTGTATATTATTTTCATCTACTAACCATGGCAAGTGCTAAACCAGAACAATTGATATACATGTGTAATATTTGCTATTAATTACAAATTCAAGATAAATTATCTCAATATGTCAGCTTTAACCGTTGCCCATGGATTGAAAGTGACATTTACTGTGTCTGGCTTAAGTCATAGGCCTACCAGGAGAAACAATGTATTCCCAAAATGACAATTAGAATATATCACAACTTTAAACAAAAACGAGCAGAGTGCTTGGCAGAAACAATACTAAACAAGATTAAGTTTTTTTTTCTTTCTTCAAAACTTTGAATTCGTTTTATGGAGTTTAATTATGTTTGTTTGCCTTTTTGTTTAACTGCAGGGACAAGTTTCTTTCGACGATGACCTTGAACGTAACGTGTCGTCATACATATCACAGTTCCAAGGTATTAAAACCAACATCACCCTGATCTGAACAACAATTGGTACAATCCAAATACAATGCTTTTGGAAGAGAGAATTATTTATCTTTATTGTGCAGTAAGAAACACTAAAATATTTATCCCCAATACAAATTTAACTTCATTATAACCTTTATCTTGTTATATTATCGAAAAAGTAAAAGCGTCCCCTGAACTGCCGAAATGTCGTATTATTTTCCAATACATTTCGCCCTTCTGTGATTACATTCTAGCATGAAAGGTAGAAACACAACGACTCAAATTATTTTCAAAATGCAATTATGGTAATTTTATTGAGTTAATTCCGCTCTTTTTTACGAGGTAAAGCTATTAAATTGATTTCGAATGGAGCTGACGATATTTAAAGTTGGTGTATCAGTCCTACTTTATGAAGGATTGACATCAACATTATTTCTCTCTGTCTTTCTCTGTGTTTTTTTGTAGGAGACGGTTTCGTGAGGGTGGCTCAATATTTTCCTGAAGGAATTCATCTCATACCGGACAAGCCTATATCATGGAATGGTTAATATTCGTTAATACATCGTATTTACCGGTTTATAACCATTTTATGCTTACACTTTGCAATCAGTAACATATAATTCAAGTGTCAATTTCTGTTTAATCCATATGCAACGATTTGTGTTAGCACTGTCCTTTCCCAAGTCACGTAAGATTTAAGTTTACTTATTAGTTCATGCCAATGTCATAGTATTAGTTATTAGTCTATAAGTCTGCTATATCGTTTTCATGTTGACGTGTTAATTATTTCATTAGCATTCTAAAAATAAAATATAACAAATTTGATTTAAAAGGACATCCTGGAGTTTTGACGGTGTCGTTGATGTTGATTTAAAGGCCCTATTTTATAAAGATGTTAAGTAGAAAAAAACTGCTCAGCTAAGCAGCAAATGAGTTGGGCACTATAGTTGAAACAATGCAACTGTTAAGGTCCAACAGGTGATATTCTGTTTATGTTAAGCAATTAATTATGTAAGTTTGTTTTGTTTTACCTGGCAGGGTCATATAGGCCAGTTGATGGTGAGCATGAAACTGAAATAAGAGTTCGAGTGTCTGGTATATTGAAGATTGTGATTGTTACTCTTACAAGTTTTGGAGTCTTGATTGCTTTGATATTTCTAGTTATCAACATCACTCTGCGAAAACAAAGGTGAGTTTTGTTTATGAGGACATCACAATCCTAGCAACAATATAACTTTATAATTTGTCTAACCTATAGGCCTAGGGCTTCGAGCTAATTGTGACTCTATTCCAAAATAATACAGTCAAATGTTTGCGCCATGTGAGCCTGAGCCTGTGTGTGGTATAGGTTAAGAGTAGTCCGTGACTTGCAGCCTCGTACCTTTAATGCGGACTGAACTTAAACCTAAAAGAAGCCGGCGACACTTTTAGTAATTATTAAAATTATTTATTTATATTTCCATTTTCCATTAAGAGCCATCAAGATATCGAGTCCTAAAATCAACAATCTGATTGTTTGTGGATGTCTCCTTCTTTACTCCTCTGTCTTCGTATCTGGAATGGACACATCTGGATTAAATGAAACTGGATTCATCATCACGTGCTATGTAATTATGTAGAAATTAAAAAAAGGAATATATATTACACAAACACAGTCTACATTTTGACATCATAGCCTGTAAACAATGTTCATTTAATTCAATGCATAACCATTCTTTGCCCAATTGCAGTACGTTAAAACTAGTTCTTTTGTCAGAACGCAAATACCTGTTTTACTACTTCAAAAACAAACATCATATTTTAATACTGTGCGATTCATTGAATTTCAACAGAGGGCGCAAATAAAAAAGATAAACTCAATTTAACTTGTATTGTAGTTCGTCAAGTCATAAATGAAATTATTTCCCATTCACCCCACCATTACGTATTTGTGACACCAATTAAATCAACCCACTATTACTCCTTACAGGTGCAAATCTGGCTCATATGTGTGGGATTTTCCCTCTCATTTGGGTCACTGCTGGTCAAGACATATCGTATCTTTGCTATCTTTAGAAAGGCTGTGGAAAAGTTCAAGAAAATAGTAAGTGTTCATGACTTAGATACTCTGTTGTGTTGTGTTGTGTTGTGTTGTGTTGTGTTGTGTTGTGTTGTGTTGTGTTGTGTTGTGTTGTGTTGTGTTGTGTTGTGTTGTGTTGTGTTGTGTTGTGTTGTGTTGTGTTGTGTTGTGTTGTGTTGTGTTGTGTTGTGTTGTGTTGTGTTGTGTTGTGTTGTGTTGTGAACTAAGAACAATATAGGGCATAACAATGTATGGATTTGAAACACCACGTGGACTAGCATACGTCCACAGTGTTGTTCACCTTGAATTAGCATTTGCCTTGAAGACACTGGACACTATTGGTATTGTCAAAGACCAGTCTTCTCACTTGCTGTATCTCAACATATGAATCTGTGAAACTTTCAATCGGTCATCGAAGTTGCGAGATAATAAAGAAAGAAAAATAAAAACTCCCAGTTGTTACACGAAGTTGTGCGCTTTCGGATGCTTGATTTCGAGACCTCAAAGTCTAAATCTGAGGTCTCAAAATCAAATTCGTGAAAAATTGCTTCTTTTTCGAAAACTACGTCACTTCAGAGGGAGCCGTTTCTCACAATGTTTTATACTATCAACCTCTCCCCTTTACTCATAATCAAGAAAGGTTTTATGATAATAATTATGTTGAGTAATTACCCATAGTGTCCACTGCCTTTAAGTGTGAAGAGCAAATAGTGCACAGAGAGACTGCATTCCGGAGCTGCGTGCTGTTATGTTGTTTTTGTTCAATTATTATAGTCTTTGAGAAATACGATGCTCCGGTGGAAAATGGAGCCAACATCGTTTATTCGTTCTTTTGTGATTTCTCACTGGGAACTAGTTTTTGAATCATTAATTATAAATGGCACCTTTGATATTACTAAAATTGCCAACATCAGTCCGTTTTGTCTTCTTAATAGTACTTGCCAGATCGTAAATTGATGTTAGCGGTAGGACTACTAGTCCTTGTAGATTGTGTAATCATCATAGTATGGGCCATCTTTGGACAAACCGTGGTCAAACAAGTCCCGTTGGAGAGAAAGGTATTTCGATTATAAGTGGATCTCTTGGTTTACACTTACTACCGGTCTGAGTCTGAGGCTCTGATCGGGGCCCAAATTCATAGAGCTGCTAAGCACAAACATAAGCTTAGCATGACATTTCTTCCTTTAAATTTGATTAAAGATGATTACTAACCAAATTTCCACGTGATTTTCATGATAAGTAAACGACACTCAAATACCAGTAACACGCAATATGTAACATAAGGTTGGTAATCCTGTTTTTATCCTCCAGTAAGAAATATCATGCTAAGCACATTTGTGTGCTTATCAGCTCTATGAAATTGGCCCCAGTTTGTTAAGCTAAACACAATGTTCCTTTACCCTATGCTTTATAATTATATTGCTTACTCCTAATTCACGTCTCTCAGTCAAGATAATTGATTGTCTATTAGACTCTTGATCTCTTTATATATCGTGTTTGTGTTTCTACCGTGTTTACTACCTTGTTTTGTGTACGTTCTTCTTGTTTTTTGAGAATAAAAATACGCAACAAAAAACACCGATTTAATTGTTCAGCTATGGAAATGACACTAAAAGAGTAATTTTTTTTTCTTCTCTGTGATTGTTTCTCCAGCTCTCCGATACCACCAGCCCTGACAGAGAAGAATACATCATAACCGTGTTATATCATTGTCATTCACAACAAGAACTCTTCTTAATGTGCGCCCTCTATGGTTTCAAAGGGAGTATTCTTGTCTTTGGTATTTTCATGGCATGGGAGACAAGACACGTCAAAGTCCGAGGACTTAATGACAGTAGGTACAATGATATGTAATCTCAAGAAGTGGCTTGTGATTATAAAATCTTTATTCTTATTACGTCAGCTCATAATAAGCCCATAACAAGATCCTCTATTATTAATTTTATTATAACTAAGAGATGTTAAACACAGAGTATCACTACCTTTCAGAGTTCTGTAAAAAAAAAAAAAAAAAAAACAGGCGCATATTTTCGACTGATTCAAACTGCCTCTGGCAACCAGACTATTTCAGTGCTCTAGTTTGTCACACATCTGCTCTAGATTGGCAGAGGTAGAGGGTTCGAATCCCACCCGCGTAATAAGTGAATAGTGTTCACACAATGTGGTAGAGTAGCGAACATACAGTGCTTATAAGTGCAGGTTTAACACCAAATGTTCCTCTAATTCCATGTAGTACCATTGTATACCACTTGTTTATTTGGAAGTTAGTTTGAAGGTAATATTTGGATGAAAATTATAAACATAACTTTATTTTCCTGTGCAGGAATCCGGATGAATTTTTCCCCATGAATGAATTGGGTTCATTAACAAGAACTAAAAGCAAATAATGGTGTTGACTATTCCTCCATACGATGAGTCAAACTATCTCTTTAATAAATGGCAAACGTATAATTTGTTTTTAGGTAAATACGTCGTCCTATCAATCTGTATTGTTGGAGTCACAGTAGCCATCGCGATACCAACTCTATATTTCTTCATGGAAAATGCAGATTTACATTTCTGTTTCTACGGGATTTCAGTCATCTTCGCAAATACCTCGGTACTGTGTGTCGTTTTTCTTCCAAAGGTATTGTTTTTGTTGACAAATAATTTAGAAACATCAAAGTTAAAAGGCACTCTACACCAATTATGTAAGCACAAAACTTACTTGGCAACGAACTATGGGGATAATATGCCAAGTGAGAATATCCAAACGTGTCAGTGCCCTCAACACAAAATACAGGGTCTACTTTTGTCTGTTTTTTATTATATATTTTTTGTATCAAGTTTCGTCAAATGTGTCTTACCAGTTGCCTGGATCGACGAAGACTGAAAGAACACACACACACACACACACACACAAATCAAACTTATAATTGACTGTATTTGACTATTATATGATTGAAAGCTTTGTTTATAAACGCAGTTGGTTTCATATCCCCTTTCAGTTTTATTTGTGGCATACGACTCGTGGGGGCGCCCTTCGCGTGACCATGATGGATATGTCCGAATCCAGCTGCACAACCGTAACTGAAAGAAATCGCAGGAATGAACTACACACGAAGCATAAAGAGGTAAGTTATTCTCTAGAGTCATTTATGGTCCTCATTTATAATCATGATACATTTTCAGAGATAGTTTCGTTTGAGAATATTATTATAAGTATGGTGTTTTAACTACAACTGATTCGCTGCCCAAATTGACTGTTGAAACCATGGTCAGTGCAACCATGTAAAGCTCTGAAGCCATCGACATGGGGCTAGTAAGGTTATTGGTGACGTTGTATCCACAACCAAAGCCGTTGGTTTGAATGTGGACCTAGGCTCAAGATCGAGTTTCAAGACTGCGATCAGCTCATGTACAATTAGTAGACATTATGAGTTCAAAATGCCTGCGTGGTTTCTTGACCCAATGCACTAGTGCGGGCAATCTTGTGCTATGATTTATGTGTGACATAGTGCAGTGTAAATAAGAGATACATCCACTGAACTGTGCCGGGTAAAATAATTGTTGCAATCAACATTTGTCAACCTAAAAGTTTACATGTGACTATAAGAGTAAAGCTATGATGCTTGGTAAGACCTTCATATTGGTGCAGCATTCTTGAATTTTCCATATTCCATTATTGCTATGGCAGATGGAGGCCACGTTATACAGGTGTATTTAGTGAACTTTGATAAAAGTACTGTATGGATGCGAATATTAATAATACATGCATTGTACTTATCATTGTTTCTATATGTGTTTCAGAAACTTGAAGTTCTTACTAATTTACTTAAGGACTATAAAAACCTGGTTTGGAGAAACGATGGCCTTAGTCGTGAGCGCCGAAGACAAAACTCAATTACGAAACTTTCTTCAATCTGAGCGCTGAGTTTATTCATGATTTTTTGTTCAGCCAGCTTGGTATTAATGATGTATATTATAACAATTTCGGTCATCGTTTTATGGCTGTTTGAATATTTTACGACTGAAGTGAATATGACAATGAATACATTAATATGTGCATAATGATGATAATGTACGTAGAGGGTTGAGTTCTGGTCTAGGATTCACTTTTCTTTTTTTAACTCAGTTTATTGAGTTGTGTGAACGGTGGTAACGTACGAATGTTGTGTGTATGTTTGTTTGTGTATTTCTTTGTTTGGTTTGTCTGTCGGGGGGTTGTGGTTGTTGTTTGTGTGTGTTTTGAGTCAAGGTATGTGTTATTGGTGATGGGTGTGTGAGGATGACTGATAGGTAGTGTTTGTGGTAATAGCAAACTTGGTTTGATTATTTGGTACTGATGGAGGCCTGTAGGGCGAGTTAAGGGCATGGGAACTTGAGTTTAGATGAGAGTTTGCTCATTAGGTCAATAGTGTGTTGTGTTGTTTTTAGTTTTGAATATCATTAGATTAGTGAACGCTAGCAAAAGACTCATAGAATTACAACCAATGGCAGGCAAATGGAGAAGAGGGGTCCATGGAGATTGAGAGATTGTGGGATCACCATGGCAACATGTAGTAAAATAACAAGTGACACTAGGTCAAGGACATTATTTGAGGGCTTCATCTGAATGGATGTAGAACGTGATGGTGATGAATTGTTGTCGATTTTGGTTGATTCAGGTGCCGAATGGTGGTGATTGTAGAGGTCATGGTGACTATGGTGGTGATAGGGTGATTATGATGACTATGGTGGTGATAGGGTGATTATGATGGTCTATCTCTGATGATGATTATGATGGTCTATCTCTGATGATGATTATGATGGTCTATCTCTGATGATGATTATGATGGTCTATCTCTGATGATGATTATGATGGTCTATCTCTGATGATAATTATGATGGTCTTTCTCTGATGATGATTATGATGGTCTATCTCTGATGATAATTATGATGGTCTTTCTCTGATGATGATTATGATGGTCTATCTCTGATGATGATTATGATGGTCTATCTCTGATGATGATTATGATGGTCTATCTCTGATGATAATTATGATGGTATATCTCTGATGATGATTATGATGGTCTATCTCTGATGATAATTATGATGGTCTATCTCTGATGATGATTATGATGGTCTATCTCTGATGATGATTATGATGGTCTATCTCTGATGATGATTATGATGATAGGATAAATTGTGACATTAGGGTGATTTGAACAGGACTCATATTTCTTCTGAACTTTCCTGAATTGTCTTCAGTTAATATAAACTGTCTTTAGGCACATCAATTAGGTTGCACCGTGCCATTTCATAATAATTGGTCGAATTTGTGAAGATGAAAAGCATGGACGTTGATGTGAACAAATTTAAGTCTTAGGGATTGGTTTTATAAAGTCAAAAAGTAGAACGAATTTCCACCTTCTCACCAAGAATAATTATCAGGAAAAATATTGCCTTTTAAATTTACATTAGGTTTGCATTAAGGTAACACTGGAAAGAAAACACATTGGTCTACATAATGTCTGTTTTAAGATATATTTGTATGTATATTTATTTATATATTTCAACATATTCCATTTTGCAGAGAATTATCCAGCTCGTTTTGTTAATAAATCATTATTGTTATTATTAATCATTATCAATATTATATATTTAATACGATTATTAATTAATATACTTTGTACACACATGTACATACATGAACTAATTATCAGACGAAGCTTATAGTAGTATGATGATATTTAATTAGCTATTTACGGTTTTTTGTTGTTTTGTCGTAAAAAACAAACCAAACGTATTTGGAATGACATTGTTGACACACACGTACACGCACTAGTAGTTGGCTACCTTTGGTTATACCACGATCCAGCGTTTATTACACTACTATTTTAGCTTTTGTGAACATTCATTCATTGTCTGTTGTTTTATAGAAAACTTTGTACTGCAAAGGGCAGAACGTTATTCCATCTTTGTTTGTTAACAAAATGGTGATTAATGAGTCATTTTAGTTTGATTACCAACAACATTGTCATATTGAGATACATTGTTGAAGTCTTTTAACGAGAAATAATACAAACAAAAAATCATCGTAATCATGTATAATCTTTGATCAAAACAAAATAAAATAAAATACATGTTTGCACTTCTTGGTCAAGGAGCCATAACAATATAAGACAAATAATATCTCGGCAGCAGTTCAAGAATGGTCGAAGTATAACTCAAAGATTGCTGCTCGGTCATAACATCATTCGGTGCTCCATCCACTTGCAGTTACATTCGGTCTTAATTATGTGTTAAGTATGATTCAAATTATATTCGTTGCAAACTTCAACAGGTTTATTTTCTGCTAAACCTTGTTTAAGTCGAAATGTAAGTCAATCGGTTTTCAAAAACGCAAATATATGAAAATAAAGAGTAAATTAATTTTGTAAAGCACTCACCTCAACCAATGTACACTTTGGGTTTTGACATCAGAGTAGGCTAATGTAAACTTTTCTGAACAATTATTTCAATTTGTTGTATAATATTAATCTTTGATGTTAATAAGCGATGCTCACTTCACCTAATACTCGTTTGATGTACAGTTTCTAAATCCTGCTAAATTTGCTGTTAATTGTGAAATTCCGATATTCCTAACTTTAACCCCGTTTCAAACATTTGGAATGTATTCAATCGGTCGCATGTCTTACACGTCTCTTATATAGATATATACACATAACATTACATGCACTTTTCTTAGTTGTTGTTTGCTACATAAAATATCATATTTTGCTATTTACAATTTACATTTCACAATACATGAAAAGAACAGTCAACAATCAAAAAAGAACATTTATTATACAGTTTGAATATACTCAATGTAAAAATACAGTATTTTAAAGGCCCATTGAAAGACCGTCCAATCGTAAAACCATTTATCTACGGGAAGATCGTACAACACAAAATGGCTGATAATTCCATTAATCAGATATCGGTCAATGTCCGGTTGTCAATGAATTTAAAATCCATACCCAGCTCAATTTATTGACGAGGATATGTTTGGTGCACGAACTTAAGACACTCACTAAGCCCTAGTTTGTTAAGGGCTTCAATTTACACAGTAATTGGACCCGATCGTATAAAAACATATCAAAGCAGAAAAATCAATCTGGATTTTACGATTACATGGTTTAAAGTTTCAAGTTGTCTATGTTATCATGTTTCATAACCATTAACATTCGCTACATTGTCCAGCTGCAGGCCCCAATCGGTAACAGTTGCTTTTTATAAAGTTATCGGTATGCCCTCGCATTGGGCATTTGTTTCGTTTGGCCTTTAGTCAGATATGTTTAAAAATCTGAAAAATCCACAATTTGAATAATTAATTAAGGTGATTAATCAATGTACACGTCAATGTTTATAAAACGGGTTAATAATTTGTGGATTAGTTACGCAAGGTTATCATTGTTAACCCTTATATCGTGAAAACGAATGCTCAGGTATGTTGTAAACTTCTCCTTTATCTTATCATATAATAGTTAACTGTGTAACATTAGGATCTCATTAAAATCTACACTTTCCAACAAGTTTTGTGTTATTATTCTTTCTTTAGGTGTGGAATCGGTGTGACCTTTATACAACACTTTACTTTACTTTACAAATGCAAGGCTTACCATTTTTAAGCAATTTTCTTCAGAAAAAATCGCAAGGCTTACACTTTTTAAGCAATTTTCTTCAGAAAAAAAATGCAAGGCTTAAGCCTTACACTTTTTTTTAAGCAATTTTATTTAGAAAAAAATGGAAGGCTAAAGCCTTACACTTTTTAAGCAATTTTTTTTAGAAAAAAATGGAAGGCTAAAGCCTTACACTTTTTAATCAATTTTCTTTAGAAAAAAATGGAAGGCTAAAGCCTTACACTTTTAAAGCAATTTTATTTTAGAAAAAAATGCAAGGCTTAAGCCTTACACTTTTTAAGCAATTTTCTTCAGAAAAAATGCAAGGCCTTACCATTTTTAAGCAAATTTCTTTAGAAAAAAATGGAAGGCTAAAGCCTTACACTTTTTAAGCAATTTTCTTTCGAAAAAAATGCAAGGCTTAAGCCTTACACTTTTCAATCAATTTTCTTTAGAAAAAAATGCAAGGCTTAAGCCTAACCATTTCTAAGCAATTTTCTTAATAAAAAAATGCAAGGCATAAGCCTTACACTTTTTAAGCATTTTTCGTCAGAAAAACATGCAAGGCTTAAGCCTTACACTTTTTAAGCATTTTCTTAAAAAAAAAATGCAAGGCTAAAGCCTTACCATTTTTAAGCAATTTTCTGTAAAAAGAAAATGCAAGGCTAAAGCCTTACCATTTTTAAGCAATTTTCTTCAGGAAAAAAAGCAAGGCTTAAGCCTTACACTTTTTAAGCAGTTTTCATTAGAAAAAAAAATGCAAGGCTTAAGGCTTACCTTTTTTAAGCCATTTTCTTTAGAAAAATTGCAAGGCTTAAGCCTTACACTTTTTAAGAAATTTTCTTTAGAAAAAAATGCAAGGCTTACGCCTTACACGTTTTAAGCAATTTTCTTCAGAAAAAAATGGAAGGCTTAAGCCTTACACTTTGTAAGCAGTTTTCATTAGAAAAAAATGCAAGGCTTAAGCCTTACACTTTTTAAGCAATTTTCTTCAGAAAAAAATCTAAGGCTTAAGCCTTACACTTTTTAAGCAATTTTCGTCAGAAAAAATGCAAGGCTTAAGCCTTACACTTTTTAAGAAATTTTCTTATGAAAAAAATGCAAGGCTTAAGCCTTACACTTTTTAATCAATTTTCTTTAGAAAAAAATGCAAGGCTTAAGCCTTACCATTTTTAAGCTATTTTCGTCAGAAAAAAATGCAAGGATTAAGCCTTACCATTTTCTTCAGAAAAAAATGCAAGGCTTACGCCTTACACGTTTTAAGCAATTTTATTTAGAAAAAAATGCAAGGATTAAGCCTTACCATTTTTAAGCAATTTTCTTTAGAAAAAATGCAAGGCTAAAGCCTTACACTTTTTAATCAATTTTCTTTAGAAAAAAATGCAAGGCTTAAGCCTTACCATTTTCTTCAGAAAAAAATGCAAGGCTTACGCCTTACACGTTTTAAGCAATTTTCTTTAGAAAAAATGCAAGGCTAAAGCCTTACACTTTTTAAGCAATTTTCTTCAGAAAAAAATGCAAGGCTTAAGCCTTACCATTTTTAAGCAATTTTCTTTAGAAAAAATGCAAGGCTAAAGCCTTACACTTTTTAAGCAATTTTCTTCAGGAAAAAATGCAAGGCTTAAGCCTTACACTTTTTAAGCAATTTTTTTAGAAAAAAATGGAAGGCTAAAGCCTTACACTTTTTAAGCAATTTTCTTTCGAAAAAAATGCAAGGCTTAAGCCTTACACTTTTTAAGCCATTTTCTTTAGAAAAAAATGCAAGGCTTAAGCCTAACCATTTCTAAGCAATTTTCTTAATAAAAAAATGCAAGGCATAAGCCTTACACTTTTTAAGCATTTTTCGTCAGAAAAACATGCAAGGCTTAAGCCTTACACTTTTTAAGCATTTTCTTAAAAAAAAAATGCAAGGCTAAAGCCTTACCATTTTTAAGCAATTTTCTGTAAAAAGAAAATGCAAGGCTAAAGCCTTACCATTTTTAAGCAATTTTCTTTAGGAAAAAAAGCAAGGCTTAAGCCTTACACTTTTTAAGCAGTTTTCATTAGAAAAAAAAATGCAAGGCTTAAGGCTTACCTTTTTTAAGCCATTTTCTTTAGAAAAATTGCAAGGCTTAAGCCTTACACTTTTTAAGAAATTTTCTTTAGAAAAAAATGCAAGGCTTACGCCTTACACGTTTTAAGCAATTTTCTTCAGAAAAAAATGGAAGGCTTAAGCCTTACACTTTGTAAGCAGTTTTCATTAGAAAAAAATGCAAGGCTTAAGCCTTACACTTTTTAAGCAATTTTCTTCAGAAAAGAATCTAAGGCTTAAGCCTTACACTTTTTAAGCAATTTTCGTCAGAAAAAATGCAAGGCTTAAGCCTTACACTTTTTAAGAAATTTTCTTATGAAAAAAATGCAAGGCTTAAGCCTTACACTTTTTAATCAATTTTCTTTAGAAAAAAATGCAAGGCTTAAGCCTTACCATTTTTAAGCTATTTTCGTCAGAAAAAAATGCAAGGATTAAGCCTTACCATTTTCTTCAGAAAAAAATGCAAGGCTTACGCCTTACACGTTTTAAGCAATTTTATTTAGAAAAAAATGCAAGGATTAAGCCTTACCATTTTTAAGCAATTTTCTTTAGAAAAAATGCAAGGCTAAAGCCTTACACTTTTTAATCAATTTTCTTTAGAAAAAAATGCAAGGCTTAAGCCTTACCATTTTCTTCAGAAAAAAATGCAAGGCTTACGCCTTACACGTTTTAAGCAATTTTCTTCAGAAAAAAATGCAAGGCTTAAGCCTTACACTTTTTAAGCAATTTTATTTAGAAAAAAATGCAAGGCTAAAGCCTTACCATTTTTAAGCAATTTTCTTTAGAAAAACATGCAAGGCTTAAGCCTTACACTTTTTAAGCAGTTTTCATTAGAAAAAATAATGCAAGGCTTAAGGCTTACCATTTTTAAGCAATTTCTTTAGAAAAAAAAAATGCAAGGCTTAAGCCTTACACTTTTTAAGCAATTTTCTTTCGAAAAAATTGCAAGGCTTAAGCTTTATACTTTTTAAGCAATTTTATTTAGAAAAAAATGCAAGGCTAAAGCCTTACCATTTTTTAACTATTTTCTTCAGAAAAAAATGCAAGGCTTAAGCCTTACCATTTTTAAGCAATTTTCTTTAGAAAAAATGCAAGGCTAAAGCCTTACACTTTTTAAGCAATTTTCTTCAGAAAAAAATGCAAGGCTTAAGCCTTACCATTTTTAAGCAATTTTCTTTAGAAAAAATGCAAGGCTAAAGCCTTACACTTTTTAAGCAATTTTCTTCAGGAAAAAATGCAAGGCTTAAGCCTTACACTTTTTAAGCAATTTTTTTAGAAAAACATGCAAGGCTTAAGGCTTACCATTTTTAAGCAATTTTCTTTAGAAAAAAAATGCAAGGCTTAAGCCTTACACTTTTTAAGCCATTTTCTTTAGAAAAAATTGCAAGGCTTAAGCCTGACACTTTTTAAGAAATTTCCTTTAGAAAAAAAATGCAAGGCTTACGCCTTACACGTTTTAAGCAATTTTCTTCAAAAAAAAAATGCAAGGCTTAAGCCTTACACTTTGTAAGCAGTTTTGATTAGAAAAAAATGCAAGGCTTAAGCCTTACACTTTTTAAGCAATTTTCTTTAGAAAAAAATGCAAGGCTAAAGCCTTACCATTTTTAAGCTATTTTCTTCAGAAAAAAATGCAAGGATTAAGCATTACCATTTTTAATCAATTTTCTTTAGAAAAAAATGCAAGGCTTAAGCCTTACCATTTTCTTCAGGAAAAAATGCAAGGCTTACGCCTTACACGTTTTAAGCAATTTTCTTCAGAAAAAAATGCAAGGCTTAAGCCTTACACTTTTTAAGCAATTTTATTTAGAAAAAAATGCAAGGCTAAAGACTTACACTTTTTAAGCAATTTTCTTCAGAAAAAAATGCAAGGCTTAAGCCTTACACTTTTTCAGCAATTTTCTTTAGACAAAAATGCAAGGCTTAAGCCTTACCATTTTTAAGCAATTTTCTTTAGAAAAACATGCAAGGCTTAAGCCTTACACTTTTTAAGCAGTTTTCATTAGAAAAAAAAATGCAAGGCTTAAGGCTTACCATTTTTAAGCAATTTCTTTAGAAAAAAAAAATGCAAGGCTTAAGCCTTACACTTTTTAAGCAATTTTCTTTAGAAAAAAATTGCAAGGCTTAAGCTTTACACTTTTTAAGCAATTTTATTTAGAAAAAAATGCAAGGCTAAAGCCTTACCATTTTTAAGCTATTTTGATCAGAAAAAAATGCAAGGCTTAAGCCTTACCATTTTTAAGCAATTTTCTTTAGAAAAAATGCAAGGCTAAAGCCTTACACTTTTTAAGCAATTTTCTTCAGAAAAAAATGCAAGGCTTAAGCCTTACACTTTTTAAGCAATTTTCTTTAGAAAAAAATGCAAGGCTAAAGCCTTACACTTTTTAAGCAATTTTCTTCAGAAAAAATTGCAAGGCTTAAGCCTTACACTTTTTAAGCAATTTTCTTCAGGAAAAAATGCAAGGCTTAAGCCTTACACTTTTTAAGCAATTTTTTTTAGAAAAACATGCAAGGCTTAAAGCTTACCATTTTTAAGCAATTTTCTTTAGAAAAAAAATGCAAGGCTTAAGCCTTACACTTTTTAAGCAATTTTCTTTAGAAAAAAATTGCAAGGCTTAAGCTTTACACTTTTTAAGCAATTTTATTTAGAAAAAAATGCAAGGCTAAAGCCTTACCATTTTTAAGCTGTTTTGATCAGAAAAAAATGCAAGGCTTAAGCCTTACCATTTTTAAGCAATTTTCTTTAGAAAAAATGCAAGGCTAAAGCCTTACACTTTTTAAGCAATTTTCTTCAGAAAAAAATGCAAGGCTTAAGCCTTACACTTTTTAAGCAATTTTCTTTAGAAAAAAATGCAAGGCTAAAGCCTTACACTTTTTAAGCAATTTTCTTCAGAAAAAATTGCAAGGCTTAAGCCTTACACTTTTTAAGCAATTTTCTTCAGGAAAAAATGCAAGGCTTAAGCCTTACACTTTTTAAGCAATTTTTTTTAGAAAAACATGCAAGGCTTAAAGCTTACCATTTTTAAGCAATTTTCTTTAGAAAAAAAATGCAAGGCTTAAGCCTTACACTTTTTAAGCCATTTTCTTTAGAAAAAATTGCAAGGCTTAAGCCTGACACTTTTTAAGAAATTTCCTTTAGAAAAAAAATGCAAGGCTTACGCCTTACACGTTTTAAGCAATTTTCTTCAAAAAAAAAAAATGCAAGGCTTAAGCCTTACACTTTGTAAGCAGTTTTGATTAGAAAAAAATGCAAGGCTTAAGCCTTACACTTTTTAAGCAATTTTCTTTAGAAAAAAATGCAAGGCTAAAGCCTTACACTTTTTAAGCAATTTTCTTTAGAAAAAATTGCAAGGCTTACGCCTTACACGTTTTAAGCAATTTTCTTCAGAAAAAATTGCAAGGCTTAAGCCTTACACTTTGTAAGCAGTTTTCATTAGAAAAAAATGCAAGGCTTAAGCCTTACACTTTTTAAGCAGATTTCTTCAGAAAAAAATGCAAGGCTTAAGCCTTACACTTTTTAAGCAATTTTCGTCAGAAAAAATGCAAGGCTTAAGCCTTACACTTTTAAAGAAATTTTCTTATGAAAAAAATGCAAGGCCTTACACTTTTTAATCAATTTTCTTTAGAAAAAAATGCAAGGCTTGAGCCTTACCATTTTCTTCAGAAAAAAATGCAAGGCTTAAGCCTTAACATTTTTAAGCAAATTTCGTCCGGAAAAAAATGCAAGGCTTAAGCCTTACACTTTTTTCGTCAGAAAAAAATGCAAGGCTAAAGCCTTACACTTTTTAAGCAATTTTCTGCAGAAAAAAAATGCAAGGCTTAAGCCTTACCATTTTTAAGCAATTTTCTTTATAAAAAAAAATGCAAGGCTTAAGCCTTACCATTTTTAAGCAACTTTCTTCGGAAAAAATGCAAGGCTAAAGCCTTACAATTTTATAAGCAATTTTCTTTAGAAAAAAAATGCAAGGCTTAAGCGTTACCATTTTTAAGCAACTTTCTTCGGAAAAAATGCAAGGCTTAAGCCTTACAATTTTTAAGCAATTTTCTTCAGAAAAAAATGCGCTTTTTTTTTTTTTCTGAAGAAAATTGCTGAAAAATGAAGAATATTGCTGAAAAATTGTAAGGCTTAAGCCTTGGATTTTTTGTCTAAAGACAATTGCTTAAAAAGTGAGACACGATAAAAAACATATTCTAAATCTAATTGTGTTTTTAAACAATGCAGTTTCACAAATTCGCCACTAGATGTTTTTGTCAATAGATAATAAGAAAACAAACAAAAACATACTATCCTTTAAAATTGAATTATCTTCAGCGATATCATCTAAAATCACATGGTTTCGTGTTAAATCTGTTAACAATATGCTTGCATTGTAAGGTGATTATATTAATCAAATCATAATCACTTTTAATTGAATGATACTCATTTGCAGTATCCACAGACCAAGACTGGTTTTAATTTATACAATTGTAGAGAATGAACGTCTCGAAAAATATTCCGAACGGACCACAGCACCTCAACAACACCTCAACAACATGAACAGGGTTGCTGTACTGTTTCTCGTCTCTCATTACTGTTGAGAGGTAAGTGGAGAATACACTGCTAATTTCAACTCATGATCTCAAGCAACGAACAATTGAACATTGGATAATATCAACAATAAGAATAAAGACAATCATTTTGAGCCAGTTTGTTATGTATTTCTAGCTGTAGACCAAGCCAAAAACCAGGCTGTAGTTTACAACAGACGATATAGACAGACATCTCATTGTGAAATAACAATTACATGAACATGTTTGATCACATTAGTACACCTATGTAGATTTTTATCAAAATAGTTCTAGACTGTTCAACACGTTTGACAATGTAAACGTAAATCAAATACAGACTAAAATACGACTAAGGTCAAAGCACTCTCAGGGATGGTAAAAGTATAGATTCTTAATCTAGAAAATCAAATAACAGACAATGCATCCAAGACATTTAAAGTCCAACATAAATCACCACATTTACTGCTTCTCGAACCAGATTTAAAATCTACTTAAGCTCGCTGCAAAAATTAATTGGGCAAACTTGTAGTAACATTTGCTTCTGCCAAACTGTGTTTTTTTAATGTGTACATAACAAATAAGTATACAAAATGTATGTACAGTATTTTTTGTGTGACTTTCCAAAGAGGATTGTAGTTATTCTGCGCCTTTGCCATGCCCGGTTCGAAAATGCTCATAACCAATTCACGTATTTGATGTAAAAACGGCAATCGGAAAATGTAACGAACAAACATGAATTGTCATGCTAAAAGTGCTAATACTAACCACTTAAGGAGCTGCATTCTAAAATGAAAGGAGTTCCAAAAACTATTATCATGTGGGTCGGGTTGTTGAACAGGGAAATATTACAACACACTAATTTTTCCCGATCCATTTTTTCCCCGAAAAGAACTCTTACATGACCATATTTGAGCTTGTGTTAGCAATAATATTCCTTGTCTGTTCCTTGTATACTCTCATGTGTGTTCAGTCTATAATTCCAAGGCGATTCCGACTATCCAAGATATGTTATGTTGATACGGCCATAATGTGCCGAACAAGATGTGTCAGCCTGCTACACTAGGGTGTTCCAAACTTTGCAATGTGTGTTAATGACGACACACTTCATAGGGCTATCCATTCTATGCACTGTGTGTTTACCCAGGGCGTTCCAAACTCTCCTAGGTGTGATGAAGGGTACACCCAGTGCGTTCCACACTCTCCTAGGTATGATGAAGGGGTACACCCAGGGCGTTCCACACTCTCCTAGGTGTGATGAAGGGTACACCCAGGGCGTTCCACACTCTCCTAGGTATGATGAAGGGGTACACCCAGGGCGTTCCACACTCTCCTAGGTGTGATGAAGGGTACACCCAGTGCGTTCCACACTCTCCTAGGTATGATGAAGGGGTACACCCAGGGCGTTTCACACTCTCCTAGGTGTGATGAAGGGTACACCCAGGGCGTTCCACACTCTCCTAGGTATGATGAAGGGGTACACCCAGGGCGTTCCACACTCTCCTAGGTGTGATAAAGGGGTACACCCAGGGCGTTCCAAACTCTTCTTGGTGTGATGAAGGGTACACCCAGGGCGTTCCAAACTCTTCTAGGTATGATGAAGGGATACACCCAGGGCGTTCCACACTCTCCTAGGTAGGATAAAGGGCTACACCCAGTGCGTTCCAAACTCTCCAAGGTGTTGAGTGCTAATTGTTCATGGCGTTCTAAACTCTCCAAGGTGTGCAATGATTTTTTTATTTTTATGATTGGAGTCTTCACCCTAAAACATCTTGCTGTTGGTTAACTTAAGTTTCTTTGTAATACAATAAACATCATTAAAAATACCCACACTGTTACACATTCGGCTTGTCTGCTATATCCAATTCATGTCAAGTTGTAGTTGATGTCAAGTTAAGCATTACATTCCACAATTCTGAAATCTGACGTCAACACATACTAGATGATGTCCTGGTTGTTTAAAGGTCATGCCGACGTTACCCTTAAAGATGTTATGGCACCCACAATGCCGCTCACCATTAGTTCAATTGAGTAGATGGCATGCAGGTGTGCACATAGTTAATAATATCCGTGTGTACGTGTTGCAAAGCCCATCATTCCCTCGTTTCATGATTGAGGTTTGTGAGAAGAGCCAAATCTCAAGACGATACAGATTTACCATGTAAGACGGCCAATGAGTTCTTGCAATCCAATCCCATCCTCTCATTAGTGTAGCATTCAGCTAGCTTCAATCCTCTACCTAATAATGCTAGCGTGTGATATCCACGGTAGTGTAGTGTAACAAGGGACTCTCAAACCACTTTGATGTTACTCTTTCTACAATAACCAATAAATCCACCATGGGAATAACTGTGTGTAGGTGTGTTTTCATTCCCTGGCTGGTCGGAGTGAATGGCGCCAAGAAAACTCATCGTGTTCATCCAATCCAAATGAATTACAACCACACTTATAGAGATGTCTGGTCCCAGCAGACATAAAGCACGTAGCATACTCAATTTCCTCAATGTGTATGGCCTGCTATAGCTAGGTGTCGAGCCACGCTTTAAGTCAGTTTGTATATTCTTCTCTTTTTCAGTGAAGAGCATGAAATCATGTTAGAGAATGCCATTGTGCAATAGTCTCTTTTGGATGGCTGACCATTTCATTCCAATGTTCAAGTTCTTTTCCACGGGCATACATGAAGGGACCTACAACCACACGGCCGATCTGTTTATCACCTGAAAACAAAAACAAGAAAATCCAAATATGATGTAGATGTGTAACAAGCTTGCTATAGCAAACCCATGTTGTCCTGAGCAGCAAGGGCAAGACCTCATGCTGGGACCAGACTATAATAGCCAGACTACACAAGCCAGTGACTACAGTTTGTTTTGAGTTTATTTTTCTTTTCAGAACATGATTTTTATTTGCAAGCAATAAGCATACAGATTATAGAACTGCACAAACTTTCTATAAATGAGAGGAGATAGGGTCGCCCCCCTCTCTCCCCTGTAATACATTGAAGAGGGGAAGGGAGTTTTCCTTTGACAAGCATGGAATGTGGCAAACCGTCAGACATTTTGTCCATCGCGATTCATGGACACTGCAGCTTTACTTTTTACAGCAATTAAGGGGAGTAAAACAATATTAAGCAATGACAGGCATTTTGAACATTTTCAAAAATTGCTTGTTGAAAACCCAACTTAATGTGTTTTACCAAGCCTGTAAAACCATCGCCATATGATTTCCCTAAATATTCAATACACGTGAGGCATTCTACACTACCTCGGTTTGGTTGCATACGTCCATTTGGTAAACACAAACTTAGCACAATGCAGCACGAGAGCCAATTACGGATAACAATGTGTCTGTCTGTCTGTCATTTCCATTAATTCGCTTACCTTTCATCGCTGGTGCATGTTGCATGACAGTTAATGATATGCTGAACATGTCGGTATTACTGGAGGGGACTTTAAATTGAAATGACTCATTGTAGGTTGGGTTTGGCGTTTTCTTCACGACTTCTGTCTTCTTCGATTTGACGACTTTGCTGGCACCCATCAAGCTTACCTTCACGTAGCCATCTAAATATAATAATAATTTATTATTAAAAGTATAAATATTGAGAACTAAGGAATAATATTACTTACAAATAATACAACTTGAAATGATAAAAAAGATAACTCGGAAATGTGTTGCACCACAGCTGTACCAAAACATGTTTAAGTTTTAAGGTTCTACTATTAGGATCTTTACTGTGGTTAGAATACAAGTGATCGCATACAACCTTAGGGGCTCAAAGCTTTTCAAACAATGAGAAGGTATGTGTCTGATAGTACTGTCTATAGTCGTTCAGATATACTTTGACATAAGAAAAACTAACTTTGAAACAGTTCTAACCTTGGATAACTCAGCTTGTATTATGTGAGTGATGGAAATAATAATTTACAAACAAACTGGGTTTATTACTCACCCACATGTTGGAATCCATCTAATAATCGGATCCCTTTGCATTCAATGATGACGACAGTCAACCGATCTATGCTGTCATTATAGTTCAGGGAGAAGTGGACATCACCGGTTTCTGACGATGACGTCTGAACAAAAAGTAAAAGTGCAAAATGGATGTTTAGTGACTTGGTGTTGGCTCAATATGAGTGTAGATGCCCAGTTTGTTGTTCCTTCAAATAGATTATGGTATCAACAAAATGTCTTATGACTATAGGACGTTATTGTTTTCAGAGCGCTTAACATTTAATGCACTATCTCATCAATAAAAACCAGAAACATGCAACGGAACCAATTCTTAGTAATCATGTGGTAATTTGTGGAAAATTTGAAATAAAAATATACTCAATATTTTTATCGAAAGGATCTATTGTCAGTACAATCTACAACAGACTATGGTGCATAAAGTAAATACAAAGTATGCTTAATTGTCTACTTTTAATCTTCATTTTAAAGCCTTTCGTTTTTCAATTATTTGATGGCTTTTAGGAAATTGTTTTTTTTTATGTTGTCGTTGCTTGTAAAGCTCTGGTAAAATAGTTTGAATTGTGCTAGTGTTTGCTGCTGGACTTTTTTCTATTTTTACTCTTCATCATCTGTTGACTATGCTTGAACTAATCATCTTAATGTAGCTATTTTAAAACCAAGATACTGTTTTGCAATTATTTAAATTGTTTAAAAGAAAGGGTTACTTTTGGTGGTATAACAGACCAAGACGTGTATTCAATTGGTGTATGCATGACAATTTGGACTCAATTTTGTCAAAGTTGTAAGAGAATGATGAAAAAAATACTCTTGAAGCAGAATGTTGTGTGCTTTCAGATGCCTGATAAAATACTTCAGCCTGAAGTATTTCTATATTGAGTGATACGCTACCTCTCTATACAAACTACGTTTGTACTTCAGAGGGAGAAGTTTCTCACAATGTTTTATACTATCAACAGCTCTCCATTGCTTGTTACCAAGTAAGTTTTCATGCTGACAATTATTCTGAGTAATTGCCAATAGTGTCCAGTGCTTTAACGACTAATGATTCTCCATTGCGACCTACCTCTGAGCATTCTTTCTCAAGGTCCAACCACATGATCACCTTCTGATGAGCCTCGATGTCCAAATCTTTGAGTGGATACAATGCATGACCAATCAGCTTGTGACGTTTAGAACGATCGACATCGTAGACTGAAAGTCGTAGAGTTCTCTGTTGTAGTGCTTTGAATGTAACCTGATTACGAAGATGCAATAATATCAACATATTGGATAATATAGTCAAACGACTCTAAGGAACAATATTGGATTCCTAAATCTTATTTTAAGAAAACTGTTGATTATCCCCAAGAGAGGTGGGCAGTCACAATCAAAGCTCGATCATCACAATTAATCGTGTTCCTCTTTGTGATGAAAAATTAAATTATTGTTAAAGGGAAGGTACACGTTTGGTAATTTTCAAAGACCAGTCTTCTCACTTCGTGTATCCCAACATAAGCATAACATAACAATCCTGTGAAAATTTGAGCTAAATTGGTCATTGAAGTTGCGAGAAAATGATGAGAGAAAAACACCCCTTTTGGACAAATTTTCGAGCGTTCAGAAAGGAATAAAAGACTTCTGGTTAGAAGTCTTTTATTATTTTAGTGAGAAATTATCTCTTTCTCAAAATCTATGCTACTTCAGAGGGAGTCGTTTCCCACAATGTTTTATATTACCAACAGCTCACCAATGCTCATTACCAAGTCAGTTTTTAAGTTGATATTTGTTATGAGTAATTACCAAACGGGTACCTTCCCGTTAAGATGAAGCAGGACCAGACTGAATTCGTTTTATTATATCAAGCTCCTCGTTTGTTTAAAAAGGAAACAGTATTTTAGCTTTGTGCTAAGCTTCATTAACTTAAACAAACAATAATTGTAGTAACACAATTTACCTGGAAGACAAAACTTTCGTCGAACTTTGGATTGGTCGTTTTTCGTTTGACCTTTGACTGTAGGTGCCTTCTTTCTTCCGGTAGCAAGAAGACCTTAACGAGGGGGTCACACTGATTAACACTCCCCCGTACTCTGCTAGGAAGGTTCTTAGCTTTTATCAGAGAGACCACCAACCTCTCAGATTCCATCTCATACTCTACAGCCAGCCATATCCGGCCGATGTGATCATCTGGGAAGTCAAGATCATCTTCTTCGTCTTCTAGACGGTAAAGGTCGGGGTTGAGACCACCTAGAACGAAGGCACCTACAGGGTGAACAAAAGATAACATTTTCAAATGATTTATTTAAAACAAACACCATCGCAGCCAAAGAATAAGCTGTTGCGGCAGTCGAATTGCAAAGCAACACATTATAACAAACATTCAAAGTTAATCAGAAACTTGCCTTGCCTTGAATGGTATGACTTTATAAACATGAAACTGCAACATGTGAATGCAATTTGGAAGTTTACCAATAAAAACGAGACCCTGAAACATGCTACCATTGCAGCATTTAATAATTAACCCAAATGTTGTGTCAAAGCCCAACATCAACAAGACATCAATTCACAGTCCAGTGTATGTTTGATCACTTCAATAATCAAAGTGTATGAATCATGATGAAGGTGAACATCTGGGGATGTATAACGTACAGCATTTCGATCAGCTTCCGGCAGATTTTAGAATCAGCTTCTGGACAGACTGTGTACCTAACATTTTAATCGAGATATGTAGACAAAGAATTATGGCACCACATCCATTAAGGGGTGTCTACATAAGCATGTGAGTTATCACTCTAGTTAGATCAATAATGTTTTAAAGAATGTCTTAAACCGTCTCAGTTCTCTTTCCCATGAGTGCCCTCGATATAGGTTTGCAATCAAGCAGAACAATTTAAATGGGCAATAAAATTGCTGTAATACTCTTTACGAAAAGAAGACATTATCGGTTGATAATTTATTATTTAGTTTTGTAGTGGTCATATCCCAACACAACATTAATATGAACCCGGTTTTACATGTTTTAACCTGATATACATGTTATTCCTTTCGTGACATTAAATGTGACCAAACTACGCAAGGCAACAGCTCATTAGTAAGTCTTCGCGACTCTACCACAGCTTATGTTATCATTAAAATTAGTATAGATGCATTGAGCAATGACGTCACTGACCGTCATCTTTGACGTTATCTAGAAAGAGCAGTGGTGTGCGCGTTGCGCACTACTCTCATCAGCTAATGATAGCTTTTGATGCGCGCACTTTATCAAAGATGGCGGTCGTTGCAATGGGCCTAGAAAGGGAAATACTTGATTACAGAAATAGATAAAAACGATAATAGAAATGTGTCCCGGTGTTTTAAGTCTAAATAGTTATTTTCCTTAGAAGGTTTGCACAGGTTGTATGGTTTAAATGCTTGAACTTTAATATTGTAAAAATAATGCATGTTGAATTGAGCATCCTTGAAAACGAAGGAAGATGAAACAGAAGTGTTGGATGTCAAGTCTTTAGCACCTGCGTATATAGAACCCGACCTTGGCTACAAACGTTGTCTAATCAATACCAATCGAATTCAGTTTCCATCAGATTGGGTTTCCTTCAAGGTTGTGGGCCCGTCGTGCTGGATTACACGTTTGCCTAAACATCATTTATGACAGGAGCTTTCAAACTGTTCGCTTGTCATCTTTGTGAATATTTATGCTTTGCACCCCACTCATGCGGCAACTTGATTTAGCCTCAAGGGATTGGTTTAATGTTGGGGGTGACACCGCGTCTTCCCCTCGGGGCCCGACTTGGGCTTTGGAAGAGAAAACAGAGTTTACAGTGAAGAAATATAGGTTGGGTATACTTAGAGTTTTATTTCACTCCAAGGCTGCAGTTGATAATCACACCTTGATGTATATGGATGGAATAACTGAATTCTATAACTCATTTGAATACTTATATATATCTTTGGAAATGTTATTTTTATGTCATGTTTCCAACTACGGTTGCTGCTTGTTTTTTTTTTTTTTTTTTTTTATAAGGTATTCAACATTCCGTGTTGATATGGCAATCAAAGTAAAATGGGGTCAAAGTCAAAAAACTACAAAACTTTTTGAGATGCCAAAATGTTATCATACGAATGTTTTATACCATACATTGTATGCCTACATGTAATTGTACTGTACATGTAAACGACATCAATAGGTGTTCGTGCCAAGCTGCACGAACACACCTACAACTTGTCCTTTTGAAATATGGCGTGTCCATCCAGTTGTGTTTATCAAGTGGTATGCCTGTGGAATCATTTTTCAAAAGCAGTCCAGGGAAAGCACTCAGCTTGCCAGTGTAGGGTTAAACTAAATATTATTCATCGTCCAACATAATTAAAACATAGTCCATAATATATCATCCTGTTTGTGTTTTATGTGGGTTAAGGCGGAAGTAATCTGGTCGGTTGGTCACAATCTTCTTGATTTTGAGTCACTGTTTGCAAACTGACTCAAAGCCTTCAAGCGTATCCTTCGGTAGCTTTCCCGCTAAAACACATACTTCATGTCAATATTTGTTGTCAAAGTTGATGGTTTAAAAGGGCGATAAAGGAAGTGCTTTCGACTTAAGTAAGGTCTTGTTTCTGGTCGTTTCTTTTTCTAGGGTTTGACGTCACTGCTAGCTAAGTGCACAACAGAGTTTACTCAAAAACGTGTGAAACATCAATATTATTTCTAGGGACAGTAAAAGTGATTTTTCTTCTAAATGATTAGATATCAAAACATTTAGCTAGTAATGAAATGACAGCTTAGTGTGATTTATTGGTGGCAGAAAACGTGTTTGTGATTCAATCTTATATAGTTGTCAGCAGCTTAAAGTGAATGAGTGCATTTATCTTATTCTATTTTCTTTTTCGTGTGATTTATCTCCGTTTTTACGTCGATTTACAACTAAAAAGACACTTTGTTCTAGTAGATAATCCTTTATGCCATAACAATTCTCTGTTGTCAATTCCAAAATCATATGAATAATGAAATCGTTTATGTACATTTTACCGAAACAAGCACCAAAGAGCAATACGATATTTTGTCAACAGTTCCAACACACTGGGAGGTCCAAAAAGTAGATCAAACTCAACGCACAACATTTTAACGAACAAAGTCCAGTAACTTGTTGACCTTTTTCTAAGAATTCTTAAGAGAATTAATGAGGAATCAACACAACCGTAGACAAGTAAAGTGAGTCTGCTGCCACCAACCGTCCGTATTATTGTTACCTGCTGGGCTCATGACGTCAGCGACGGAAGATCTCCTCGAACCAGTGCGTGAATTACCATAGGTCGGGGACCCGCCTCCCTCTGTCGAATCACTACATACGCTCAATCCACTAACACTGTCTCGTCTGCCGTTGGTATCTTCAACTACAGACGGTCTGCGTTCCCGGTCCCCCAGCGGTAGATTTGGAAGCCGGTCGCTGAAAGATGGCCGACGATCGGCTGATACGGACGGTCGACGTTCACTGGCGCGTGAGTCGGGTTGGTCTAAGCTCTCACGGCATGGGGAGTTGATTGCTAGTGGATAATTAAAAGCAGCTATTCCGACTCGTGTAGATGGAGCTGGTGGCAATGTAAAGGGTACTGCTTTCAAGCTGTTGAAAATAATCCAAATGATAAAGTAATCATCTAATCATAATACCCGTCTTAAAGATGCTATGTCAGATTTTTGGCCAATTCGACCCAGCAGTTTTTAGCCACTGCTAAAAAAGTCTGCCAACTATTATTAGTAGCAGTGAGATAAAGTGCTCAAAAT
Source organism: Asterias amurensis (assembly GCF_032118995.1). Taxonomy (NCBI): domain Eukaryota; kingdom Metazoa; phylum Echinodermata; class Asteroidea; order Forcipulatida; family Asteriidae; genus Asterias; species Asterias amurensis. The sequence continues at coordinate 254,762 of NC_092668.1, read as the reverse complement.
TAGTTTTTGTCGGGATCCCGACAATATATCACGTGACCAATTCTTATGTGTTTTATAAGAAACGTTTTAAATGTTTGGCATGGTTCCTGACTATTACAAGTAAAAGTTAAACTTGTTTTCGTTAGAGCGGGTGATACTCTTTGAAATACCATTCACTCAAAACAATCTATGTTTTAATGTTTGGGGCCAAAAATCTGACTTTTAATAAAACTTGTGCCCCCCCCCCCCCCAGAACATGAACTCGGGTTACAAAATAAAATTAGCGTGTGCTGATTTCTTTATTCGTAAGTTGCTTAGGCGAAAGAACAATTTTTGCTGTAAATTGTTATTTAATTTTGTATTTAATGTCTTAATCCAGTAGTCCTTTAATTTATAGTGGTTAAAAAAAGTAAAGCAAAAAAAAGGCATGTGAGTTCTCTCTTAGCATATTCATACGTTTATGGTGACACCACAGACAGATATTACCATAGCCATATTACATGCAAACTGTTTAGTCCCTTCTACACCAACCATTGCACATGCTCACTGATCAACTAAAATAATTACCAATGCATTTACACGATCCCCCTTCCCTTTCCGGTGTCAACAACACTAGACTCGCCTACAGTCGCTACCCAAGGCCATTTCTCATCAAAAGGTTTCAAGTATGCAATACTGTGATCTTCTCTCGTCATTAGAGATTATTAACCTGCAGTAACCTCTGCATCCCACGTCCTCCGGCCCCCACTAGCAGGAGGTCAAGCATGGAGAGAAGACTCTATATCTCACCTGACTGTGGGTGTAGCGAGACTCTTTCCATCGATGTGCACAGCAGGTGCCGTCTTCTTTCCATAGCCACTGAGCCGTTCATATTTGGACCGTCCTCCGCATTTCCGTCTGTAGACACGGTACAGTAGAATCATAAGACCGGCTAGTACTGCGGCCCCACACAGTGAGCCCACTATGATACCGGCGATGGTAACTATAAAGAAACAAAAACAAAAAACTTGTTATCTTAGCATGACGAGTAAATATTAATTTCAAGATGAATATTAATTTATAGAAATCGCATTGCTGAAAAACAGAGATGTGACATATAAATCAATGCTTAAACAAGTGATGCATCTGTTATTTTATTATATGAATCTAGTCTCTTAGTGAAATCTGGCACTGGGTTGATTCAACATTAACATTTCAGATTGAGCGTGTCTTTAACTGACTCTTATGATATTGTTTGTGAAGTTCTGGTTATTATTTGACATTTATGAAGCATACTCTTTTTTAAATTTGGCTCATTTAAACCATCATCCATATTATTTTATACCAACAAACAAAACACAGGTCTAGTACCCAGGGGTAGTTAATATGTCCAGACAAGATACACGAGAGTGACTGTTTGAAGCCCTCAAGCGTTGAGAAAGAGCTCACAGCGTGGCCGCCGTGCAGTGGAAGGCTGGGTTACCATGATTCTATTTTGAGGTCCCTACGTCACAAGGCAAGATCGCGAGGTCGTCAGCGCAATTAGTTTATTCCCGTTGATAAGTTTACGAAATGTTGTCCATAACAATCTCGTCAGAGTGATGTGTATGTATGGTACTAGAGGCATGTCACTCTTGGCGACCGGGGTGAAAAAAAAAGATTGGTTTTACACCACCATCATGAGTGTAACAAACAACGCCTAACAAAGACTCAGCACTTGACAAAACAGGCGCGTTAAAAAGCAAACATGGGAAATACTCAATCTATCAACAGTATAAAAAACCCATAAAACACAATTGTAACCCAAGCATGTTTATCGAGTTTCCTGTACGTGGGTCGCTCTTGAAGGTCTATTCAAAAACACACCCCCGTGCTCTACGACTACACCTGCCTAGGAACATTACATCGTGTAAAGATGAAGCGATGAATGCTCAAAAGCCTGTGATACTCGTTTACTAATCGCAGGGACTCCTTGTCAAAATGACAAACCCCCCAAACGATTACATCAAGTCTTGTTTGATCTCCAGTTGCAACAAATTTAGAAGAAGAAAAAAAACCTTGACAAAAAGCAGGGTATTCGATTGCGAGATGATACTACAAGACGGTGTGAGCATGGGAAGGGCATACCATCTGCAGATGATACTCACAGTGTAATCACATAGTGAAATCACAGTGCAGCGAGATAATAAGAACAACCCACCTACGACGTAGTGTCTGATGCATATCCGCTCATCTTTAAAGGAACACGTTGCCTAGGATCGGACGAGTTGGTCAAAACAAAAGCGTTTGTAACCGTTTTTTATAAAATGCATATGGTTGGAAAGATGTTTTAAAAGTAGAATACAATGATCCACACAAGTTTGCCTCGAAATTGCGTGGTTTTCCTTCTACTGTGCGAACTAACATGGTCGGCCATTTATGGGAGTCAAAATTTTGACCCCCATAAATGGCCGACGTGTTAGTCGACAAGGTAAAAGGAAAACCACGCAATTTCGAGGCATGTTTGTGTGGATCATTGTATTCTACTTTTACAACATCTTTCTACCCATATGCATTTTATAAAAAACGGTTACAAACGCTTTTCAAAGACCAACTCGACCGATCCAAGGCAACGTGTTCCTTTAATAGGAACTTTAAATAATGAATCAACTTATCTGGTTTAAAGAACTTCGAATCCTATAACATTAACGAGTAAATTTATTTTGTGTATACATTAAAAAGTTACGTTTTTCAGATAAGTTCAGTTTATATGAGTCGAAAATGTTAAATGCTTCAAATGCCGATCAGCGCATGGCCCTTTGGCAAGTGTCAAGTGCAAGTTGATGTAATATGCAAGAAATTCAACACTGCCCTACCACTTTCCTTCACACAGTAGAAAAACACCAAGTCAACTTCAACGGGCTCCTTCCGGATATACAATGAACTAAGTCAAATCTGCAGTGAAGCTGCTGTTACGGGCAATGTACTTTACGAGATGTTGTGTGATTAACCAATTCTGCTATCTAAGGGAAAATATTATTCAATAAGCCAAAACTATAGCTTAATATTAACACAAAACCTACGATTTTGTTTTCATTTATTTCATGTTTTACTCTATAATATCTTGGTTTTATAATCAAAGTTCTATTAATAACAAGTAAACATGTAAGTGGTAGTATTGCATCGACTGACTAGAAGACAAACACTATTTTATTAAAGTGTCTCTCCATAAATATTTGAAGGTATATTAAATCGGACTTAATGGTCTGTTGCTATGGTACCGGCATCTTGTGAGTAAGAAAGTAAACCAGCATTGGTTAGACAAGCACTCTCGTGACCTTCTCATGTGTTTGGTCGACAGCTACGGAATGACATTGGTTAGAAACTATGTTTAAATTATTTATACAAACTATTTAAGTGACTGTATTTCTCGCCGTGATTTTTACTTTCTACGATTTTGGAAGTGTAATGTTGACCCTGTGTATTCTTAAGTTACTTCACACGTCGGTGTATATGGTTAAAACCAAAATTCGTATATTTTATTTTGGTATGGTTGATTTCAGTACGTCTCTGTGTTTTAAATTCCACTAAAAACTATTCCTTTGATTTGTCGAGGCTTGGCCAAAGGTAGGCCTATTATTTGTTTAGTTTTTTTTTTCCTATACGGAGATTCGCAGTTAAGTCACGACATATTCGCAGTCAACAATATACTTTTTACATGTATTTGACTGAGAGTGCAAGCTTAGGGTTAGGGTCATAACGCAGCTTTATGGAAAGCTTACGTCACTGCACGTTTATCAACAAAATTTGTAAATTAATTCAATTATTTGGTGCATGTCCTTTAGAAGGGACAAGTCTCAATCGGTCCAGCGGATTTTACAATTTCAATAGGTGGCGCTGTTTATACCTTCACTTCAAGTTTCGTGGTGTTTACTCAATATTCAATGGAAAAAACTACGATCGGAAGTCTTTCGCTTCCACTTACGCAAACACATTTTTAACAACAGCTTGAACTTAAAGCAGTACTTTTCTCTGTTCCTTTGCATCTTGCTGTAAGCAGACTCTTATAGGAGAGGTAAAGAGCACGTCCTTGGTGAATGAGATTCTGTGGTTACCCATGGGGACTCCTATCGAAGTAGGCAATGGGTCACGCTCAGTACACCTTACGGCAAGCTAGTTCATCTCTAGAGGGAGGGTACTTGGCTGTCCCTTGGTTCTCACCGGCCAACGTACTCCTCAAACACAATAAATTACTTTTCCCTCTTTTCTTACCGGGAAGGCCTCGCTTCAGATCAAAATAAAGGTGTGGAGTGAAAGGTTTTGATGCAAATTAAAGAAAGAGCTTTGCGGCATCGATTCTACGTGCTCAGTTTTTTTTTTATTAAATAAATTCAAAAGCAACAACTCAAGAGCTGAGTGGTTTCAACCCCATCATTACACTAACCATGGAGGAATCCTCCATGCACTAACATAATAATACATAAAACTAGAAAAATGTTCACAATTAAAAGTTATGTTTACCTTCAAGAAAAGGACTTATTTTTTAATGCCCGAAATTTTAGATCTGATAAACTTTACTGCACCAACAGTTCTCAAAGTGTGTATTCTCCTAATTAAGGACTCGTCATTACTGCGCCATACATATTATGTTCGCCCACATGCTCACATTTATAATATATAAAATGCGACCACCTTTAGAAATGAAGTATTCACAGGCTAGTTTTATGAATAACATTTACATTTAAATTTTAACATTTAAATAAATCAAGTTCAAAAAACAAACATATAATTTGCCTATTACACCGGTCATCGTACTAATAAGTACACCACAAGCATTATCATGTTTGGTTCCTAGACGCTAGGAACACATTATGTAAAGGTTAAAGCATAGTAGCCAGCCTACTGCTCAATAAAATGGACAGCACAACATATCCGTTTTAATGTTTGTATACCTGTAACATATTCTAAAAACAATTCAGATAGTGTTTGATGAACCATTACCTGTCAGAGCTGAGTAACATTATATCACAGTAAGAGGTGCAACAGATCTTATACAGACAGCAAATCATGATGACTTTATGTACACTCACAGCAACAACTCACAGACCGCCATGTTTCCTAATACAGCTGAGTGACGCTTGACTTCCCCCTAGCAATATCCCATTGAGCCGCGCAACCATTGTACTAACAGTTCTTTGTTGTTATTGAATTAGGAAGAGTATGGTGTGGGTTCTTGGTTCAAATCCCGCCCGCGGCGTCTGGGTACAGCTCCCTGATGGCAGTAATGCAGTGTCAGGGACCAGTGTTTGTAAAATGATTGTTGGATTGAAAACAACATGTTTTGTTTGTTTTCCACTGAGACGTCCGATCAGTTCATTAGATTTACTGGCAGGCTGACAAACAAACTACGTAAAAACACCGCAATCAAGCCTTCAAAGACAATCTAGTTTATGCGCCTCAAACGAAGGCCACAGTTTGCACCCAATCCAACTCATTGCCGAGTCGACCCTTATAGACGCACAATCATTGACTTAACAAATGCAGACAGATATTCAACATATTCTAGAGATAACAACATCAACAGGGAAAAAGTTCCGAACTGTTTATTTGATCTAGTCTCCTGACGTCAATGTAAAGTAAAGTTACATCCTGATAATTACTTTTTGAAAACCAAAGAACCTTCTGTCCTTCGTTTCTAACTGCAGCTCTACCGTTTAACAGCTTTAATCCCGGTTTTAACCAGCCACGAAGGCCCAACACATACGCTGGATACCAGAGCAGGAATAAATGTCTCACTTTTTAATCTATAACATGAGGAGACTTAGTTAGAAGCGGGTTTGGGATTAATCAAGACCCGTTCCTTAATAACTAAGAAAACTCCACCTGGTGCAGTCTGAAGATATTAACCTTAATTTGGAACACTACACACCTCGAGGCCTATGGAAGATGGATGTTACATGCTGATAAAAAAGCCTTAATCAAATGAGGTCTTGAAGTACTGGACTGAGGTGAGGTGAGGTGAGGGGTAGGGATGCGGTCAAATAGCGGGCGGCGGGAACGAGCATGCTCATACCTTGGAGTAACGTTCAAGTTACAAAAGCTACCTACATCGTTGTCCAGTATCATTATAGACGCTGGTTACAACTTGTATGATAGTGGTACCCTGTGAAGACCAAGTAACCAAACTAAAACACATTAAAACAAAACGACTCCGTAAGGGAATTCTAAATACTTTGGTGCCCCATTTGTAGAGAGATAAGTGCAGGGACAAGGGAAATCACAACACAAAGAATACTTAACACGGATGCATTTTTGAGAGAGGGTGCTTAATAAAATAAAATGTCATAATGTGGACTCATTGTGATTGGCTCCCTTGCTCTCTTGTTGTTGTTTTTTTTTAATTGCAAGTTATCAATGTTCTATCTAGCTACTTTTTGTCCCAGCCCTGAAACACAGCTCATAAATGTCAGTTTATAGTCGGCTTGCTGGTCGTCAAACTTCTTACAAATTTGATTTATCATAGGATTTTAAATACTGTTAGTTGACACAAGCTTACACACCTACATACTTGAAAACACTGTAATTAATAACAACAAAACATGATGATATTGACCATACAGCTCCCGCAGGCAGAATGTAAACAATGTAACTGATGAAGTGAACAAAATAAAATTGCACCAATCTGACAGTAATCCTTAAAACTAAAAAGTAATAATAAAGTTTGTGCACACATTGGTCATAGTTGACATGTTGCGCGCGCGTTTTACCAATCCGCTGTTGAGAGTGGCACCGACGGCTGTTACATTTTCGGTTTGTAAAACGCCTCTTCCGTACTTTGAAACGAGCAGTTTAATATCCGGTGGGACGAAGAAATCAAACATTTATCGGTTCTATATCAGCAAATATAAATTTCATTTAACATAACCTTGTAAGACTTTGGCATGATAACGTCGCCCAACTTTTAATTGAACATTGGATTCTTCAGTGAAACTAGTTTAATGTTTTTTTTATTTCTTCGCAGACACTTCACCAACAAGAGCAGCTAATTCGACACATAATAATTCCAATCGTACATTGGGAAGGAATGACGTTTGACACTGTATCAACTTGGTACATGTAACAGCCGTAGGTTGCACGAGGCAGGTGCCTCGATACTCGCAGCCAATTTCCTGTGCAATCGCGGCCTGGAAAATCATCCACAAAACATTGAAATATGAGTTCAGAAATCACCATTTGGACCATCAAGAGAAAATTCACGAATTTAATAAGAGGAGTTTGGGGGAAACTAGAAGAGGAAGACACGCAGAGTTCAGTGTAAGATTGCCAAATATTGTCCAACGGCAATTCATGTGGGAGAGGCCAAGTTAACACCGATTGCAAGAGAATGCCCAAACATGCAATACTAGTACTTCAATCAAAATTAAGTAACGGCTGTAGCGGAAATCAGAATTAGATTGTTACAAGTGAATGTGGGGGAGGGAATTGCGACGTTGAGTTTTAGGTTTCTCTGTGGCGTGGCGGATTTATTGGGAAGGTGATAGTGAGAATTCAAGGTGTTGTAATGATGGATAATGTTGTCGCTTAAAATGTTCATTTTAAGCTTAAATTCACAGGGGGGATAGAGGAACATTGCGATTGTGATTACAGAGTGGAGCTGCTTACATATTGCAACGTTATTACCAGTAGAGTCGTGCATCCAAAGACAAGCTTTAGGCCAGATATCCTTTTACAATTTGAGTGGGATTTTATCTCTTGTAACACATTGATTTACTAAATTATCAACTTCTCTCCATCGCTCGTTATGTTAAGTAATTACTAGTAACTCGTGCATTTAACTTTCTCATTGACGTTTGTATATACTGATAGGACACCAAGTGATAGATACCACAACCACTTAGTATAACCAGAAGGGACGTTGTATAATTACAATAAAGCCGGCTGACCTTTGCCCCTATGTCCTCTTGGTGGATACTCAAATTTGCTTGATGTATTATCGTTACATTTAATCGTACAAAACCTGATCGAGTTGTTGCTCCTTTAACTATCTAGACCAGCTTGCTCTGATTCTTATTAAGGGTGGTTTCATACGTCGGTGACGGCGTGTTAAATATCAAAACCCACGTACAGTACATGTGACGATCCTCCTTGCCTACTCCTTGCAACAAGAAAATGACAACGTTTGCATGGGTAGCCAGAGGCAGAATGTTTCCGCTGTGTTTTGAAACTGGGTTATTTCGACAGGAGCAGCCCCTAGATTTAGTTCACCTCTTTTGACCAGAGCTCGGGAGATTGACGAGCCGACCCATAGAACGTGGCAGTTGACCCAGTAAACTATCCAAAGTGATATAATCTACATGTTGGCAGTGTTGATGGGGTGCTTTAACATGATATACTAATGGTTCCCAACGGTCTATCATCGTGAACTTAACATTTTATAAATTTGTCCTTACAAGACTGATAAATGGCCTATTGGGACATTTTAAGAACTGGTACGACGGGGAACCAGGCTTCTGTAGCTTCCTGCAAGAGCTGATTTGTTTTTCTTCTTTCCTTTTTTGACACGAATCCGACTTTCCTAACGTGTGTGACCGTCTCTTTAACTAATGTGTGACTGTCTCCTTAATTAATGTATGGTTGTCCTTCTAACTAATGTGTGACTGCCCCTTTAAGCAATGTGTGATTGTCTTTTCAACTAAAGTGTGGCTGTCTCTTTAACTAATGTATGACTGTCCTTGTAACTTGTATGTGACTGTCTCTTTAATTAATGCGTGACTGCCTTTTCAACTAAAAAGTGTAACTGTCTCTTTAACTAATGTGTGACTGCCTCTTTAAGACATTTGTGATATCTCTAGTTTGCAGCTTTAAATACCAAACGCACGCCTCTGGAAATTGGCGGCACGTCAAACAAGGAAGAACCTTAGCAATGTATAATAAATGGGCTGTTTTCATAACGGATCGCCAGAAACAAGAGTAATTAATAATGTTGAGGACTGATTACACTCTGCCCCCAAGTTGTGTATCACTCTCTTCCAATGATTATTTAAAAAAAATACCCTTTTAAAAGGAGGCCTAAGGATAGACAGCAAAAAGCAATTAGTGTATGATGCATGCAATACTATGAGTATAATTGCCCAGCCATATTCGCAGAATCTATACCACTTCCCTATATTAAAACTCACAGTTTATTGGCTATAATGTTACAGGGGGACGTTATTAACATTTCTGCTTTCGTTTGTTCTATCTTTGTGAAGTAGGTCGAACAGTCAGGTGATTTTTTTTGTGTTTTTGTGTCTTGCTTTCCTGTTCGTCAATGTTCATCATTTCTTATTTCTGGGATATCTACAATGGTAATAGTCATGATGTTGAATGACGTCAGTGGATTTTAACGCAATAGGTTCATATTACATAATGCCTGACTCACGAGTAATCTATGTATAGCTTGGTCTCAGGTCCCACTGGCCCCATTCTGTCTTAATTGTATGCGTTGAGAAGCCCCATTTATAATATTCAGACTATTCAAGCTACAGACAGCGGAATAAACTACAGTGTAACAATATACGTGAATTAATATATATAATTGTTCACTTGCTGATAGTATTTCACTTGCCTATTGTACGTAGACCCATGCAGGGGAATAACCGTAACTCTAGAATGAAATCTATAATGTGCCACCGAGGATGAAATTAAACACTAAGATACCATTCCGAAATAATATGCCTTTCAAATAGTGTTATTTAGGAAGTGCTAAAACTGGAGAATCCATACTGAATGTATGCACTGATTTCTTGACGCCCGAAGACTAGCTGCAGTGTGTGTTGTGTGAAAGAAAAGGATATCAACCTTAAGATAATGATATCCTTTTTGTTAAGCCGCCAAGGTGTCTCGATTCCAGAAAGTATAAATACATACTTCAGAAATAAGAGAATTATGATATGAGTGTTTAACAGTTTAGTTTTTGTTTTCATTATCCGAGTTTAACAATCGTGGGTAGAAACAATAGATCGTTCTTCAAATAACCACCAACTGGGACTGTACGTGTCACATTGGTGTTGATTGCATTGGGTTGTAGTTTAGCGACAAATATACATGGTTATGTAGAAGCTGTACGTCTACTCTATGTTTTCATCTATCCTCCTTCTATCGTAGTCAGCAAGGCTGGATAATGTAACGAATTGACTTCAACTGGTTAGGCTTTGGAAATAAATGATTTATTGCGGTTAAAAACAGGGACGGCTATGCTCAGCTGTTGAGTCTGGCAAGCATAATACAAATCAATTTCAGCTGATCGATTTCTTTGCACACTGTTAATGATTTCCGTTTCATTTCCTTGGACATTTGGAGAGCCTTCGAAAAATGTCGTTGTGCTTGTCTGGTATTGTTGCCATGTCAAAGGTCATACAAATATTATGCCAGGTTGTGTTACCATCGGATTCACCAATGAGCTTGCACGTATAGTTTACGTTAAAAGCACATGGTTTGGTTCAATTAATACATTACGTACATTAACCTATACGGCTAACCCACAAGAAGCAATATGTAACAACAAAAAAAGAAAAAAAGAAAGAAAATATATATATATTTTTTTTAATCACTGCAAGAAATGTAGTGTATTCTTGAAGCATTGAAACCCTTCAGCCGAAACCTAAGTTGGCAGAATTTACCCAGCTTAAAGTTCTTTTAAACAAGATCAGGACAAATCGGTATAAGAACATTGAAATGTAGAGTGTTACTGTTCAAACAGTTTGTCAAGTTAACCAATAATCAGAAGATAAAACAATACGCCAGATATAATATATGGAACCTGATAATTTCATTGGCACTTTATTGGTTATTTTGACCCAAAACTGTTAAAAAAAGGACTCTACAATTTGTGTATAGATGGATTGTTCTTGATCCGAACCTTGACTTGGCAACAGTATGCTTCATTTAAATTTCAATCTCAAAGATAAATCGTAAATTACTTTGAAGTTTGCCGTTGGACTTACATACAAACAAAACCAAAGTCTCACGGATTAAAATGTAGCAATAACGGACACAAAGTTTGTTACACTGGATGTGGTTGCTTAATTGAGCAAACACCTGCGCCATAACAAGTCCATCTCAAGCATTGTAGGATGTCCGGCAGTGTGAACAGAGTTTTACTCAAGACGGGGATATGTCTACATAAACACTACATATGTCACTTTAAGTGAAAGCAGACGACCCAGGGTACCACTTTCCCGATGAAGGTAGACGAAAGAAATTGCCGGAACAGTCCTCTTGTCATTCCATTAGGAGACTGTGGAGTCTTGGGAATTCTTCAAGATGCAGTAGAAAAAAGGGGGAATAAGTGAAGATAATCGAAACATAAAGATAATAAGAACATGTCTTGCGACGGGTATGATTTGCATGTTGGATGGTTAGTTGAGATCAATACATTCGAAGGAAACTCCCAGAGTGTATATAAAATGCAATCCAGTTGAAAACTAAGACATAATGTCCAGCATTCAACCTCAACAACAAAATATAATGCGTCGACAATTATTATTTAACACCAAATTAACCCTCAATTATTTCGTAATGAAGCGTCAAGCTTGAATATTCAACAGATTGTATTATAGTTTTGAAGCACATTAGTAAATTTTGACTTGTTATATATCCAGCATTATGCACAGCTACGACCCTTATGCCTCAATACACACTGACATTTTCCCTCTAGCAAATCCAATGAAGGCATATATAATTTCAGCACACAACTGCTACACTCCATCATCCTGCAAACCAAACTTCAATTCTACCCAGAAGGCAATATTGATTGGTCTCTACCCATCTATATTTAGTTTCTCCTTTGCCTTGCCGAGGTAGAAGTAGAAGGAATATCGCTCCGTCATCAGGCACATTGCAACCTCGGTGTTTCTTATGCTTTCTTTACGGATAGACTGGAGACACTATCCTAAAATAAACACTGCATCTCAGAAACCAAGTGGAGAGAGACCAATCTGTGCTTCTTAACAAAAATATCATGCGCCCAACTAATCGCCAAAAACGCACGGTACAAACAAACAATACCAAAAAAGCGTGTTGATGATAAAGTAATGAACAAATTCAAGAAACAACATTACCATGACATTCTGTTAATGTTTATAGCAAACTGTTAAAGGGGTTTAAAAATCTAGATCTTCCTACAGAGTGAAAATTAAATAATCCAACCCTTTGTTTTAGAAAATGTTTTGCGTCTGACCGCGATATTGAACTTTGACATTGAAAAAAGCGTCAAGGTGATCGACAGAAGAAATAACGTTAAGTTTACTAAGGAAAAAACTATTTTATGAAAACTTTATTTAGAGAAGCGTTACCTTTCTTTGTTATTGTATGTGACTATAAATTACTGTGATTAAAGTTTATCAAAGGTTGAAATTAAATCACTTTAAGTTAATCTTCTGGATTTCGAAAGCCTTGCCGTTTAATTTTTCCGCGAAGTGTAAAATTGTCTGAGTTGGGACGGATTAAATAATCCCATTAGTGCCTTCTTTGCAGCATACCGATACTGTTTGCAGTCCCAGAGTTGTCCCAAATGTCACTACAAATGAAAGTGTAATTCATCACAGCAGTAGAGGACACCATTGACCCACATATAACATTCCGCATCATGAATGGATGAATCCGAAGAGGTTGTGGTTTAAGATTTGGTGATGCCCGACTTGCTCTCTTTGGACTAACACATAAAGTGTTCATCAGGGCCTGGATGCATTAACATAGATTGATGACGTCATAATTAAGTTGCTGTTCTGTGGTGCAGTACGCTCTACTTGGTTAGATTATGTTCGCATTCTTAGATTGAGAATGCGGTTTCCTCGAAAACGAGTGTTGTTGGTGATCCACAAACAAAATAAACGGAGGAATGCTGGGAAATACTCGTTCCAAGGACCGCTTATTTAGTTCAATCAAAGAAATAAAGAGCAGTTATGGACTGTTGCATTGTGTAATATTAATGGTTTTTGTTATGTCTTGCAAATGAGATGTATGTAACGACGATTGCCAGATTTGAATAATTTATTCAATCATTTGTTGAAGCATTTTCTTTAATCATTACGAAAACAAAAAATACATGATAATTGTTTGGTCCAAGAAATGGGGGCATTGTGGCAATGATACCGTTGGAAACAATACAATGCAATAAATCAATCAATCACATTAAGTGTTTTTAGGTCGCTATTGTCTTCGAAATTACGTCCAACGATATAGTACAACAAAGCGTTATGGGTTTTCCGACTAGCTAGCCGGCCTATGCTTTACACTTGGCCGCATATACAAAGAAGATTTTATATGGGGGTTACTTATAACTTTTACTGCAATATTGATTGCTCATACTTTGTTCATGTTCCGCCGCAATAGCCGAGAAAAATGCAGGGCACAAGAATAGAGCGCCTGCTTTGACAAACCGGCGAGTTTCAACGTGTGTGCATGCCAATATTCAAGTAGCATTATTACACAACATGGTCCAAACATGTTTTCAACAGTAACATGGAGGGGGCCTATGGTAATACAAAATCACCCCAGAAAATTCAGTGTACTACATCTACTGAATAAGACAATAGACTGATACACCTCAATCACTGCGGTGCAGTAATTCGCTTAAGTGAGATGTTGGTCGGGTATGCATACATAACGCGACATTTTTGCTGTTCTCACAAAAACAAATTATGTTAAAAATAATCATATACAATGAATACAAATCCGGCCATACTGGTTTATGATTGATAGCTGACAATCTCCAATGAATTGTTGACAGACCTGTAATATAGCCAAGGGACTTATATAATAATCGGCTGCTGGAGAAGATGCTGTAATATAGGGATATACTGAGGGTTTTGATACCTCCGTTTATATCCTTTAGTCTGATGTATATCGCGGGATATTATTATGCAGTCCCTTAGGTTCTTTTCAACCGAGGCTGCCCTTAGGCGCCTTCACGTATACTTAACACTACGTGTAGAGTATCACATGTACGTTTCCTATGGCGTGCAAGGTATCCTTTGACAACACCACACGCAAAAACTAACTGGGAATAGCGCAGTTTGAGTGAATTTTCTTGGCAACTACGCCGTTGGAAATGATGATGAAGTTATGCATTGAGTTCTATGGCTTTGGTTGTGATATGCAAGGGCAATTTACTGGAGGTCGGGTGATTTTCATATACGCGCCTTTTTTCATCAGTGACAGGTATTCGCGGTTTTGTGCGGAGCTGTCTTTTTTTTAATTTCAGCAATTTGTAGTGTGAAAAAGGGAAGGCAGATTGGAAAAAGATTATAGTGATGCTGGATGCAGTTTGTGATCTGCATGGGACGATGATATAGTGTTTGATAAGACCAGAGCCATTCTAGTCATATTCCCTTCCTATAACTAACAGCAGCAAACACACCAATTTATGCTACCAAAAGGGGCCAGACTAATTGCTATTTTAACCTCATTCAAGCAAAAATAATGAACTGGAAAAACAAAATGGCTTTAAATGATAATGGTCCAATCTTAAACAGTGACAGGTGAACCGAAAGAGGGCTTCAACCCAAAGAAAACAGCCTCCTCTCCAAGTCGCTGGCTATATGATTCCCTTCAGTTAACGCTTCGATTCCCATGCGTAAATTTTGCTTAAATTTTTCAAAGCATGATTTTGGAGCCCCTGCAGCCCTTCTAACCTATTTTTGGTTACCATAGCAACCACTTCATTCCAACGGGTCAAATCAAATTCCACTCGGGGTAAACAAATAAATTGAGTCACGTGACAACCTGATGCGTTTAGCTTCTTTCTGCATATTGGATCAAGCTTTTATTTATGCTTCTTGTGCGAAATGTCAAAACTTAAAATGGCTCATATTTCAAAGTACTTTTATTTAATTTTATTTTATTTTTACGACGAAACTGTTATTTTGTTCTCTATAAAAGAAGACCAGTCTGCTAACCGCTTTGTTTGACATTGTATCCGTGTAATGAATAGACCATGTGAACTTTGTTTACAATAAGTGTGACCTTGTGCATTCTTCGGGTGTTCTGGCAGGCACAATACTACAATGGTCATATGGGCAAGTTGACATTTTGTGCCATAATTTCCACATAAATCCAATAATTATGAAAGTAAAAGCTGGACAAGTTTTCATATGTGTCCCCTTTCATCATATCAACAGTTGATAGGAATTAGACAGTGCAATCTCCATGATAAATATAATAGTTTATGGTTAATTCCATAAGGCTGTGTACAAATCATGCCTGCAGGAAGTCCAGGCTGTGGCTCTTTTGTAAACATGAAATGTCACATGTCACATCGTCTATACAAAGTAAAATACAAATCAGACGAAGCAATGTCATAAAAACAACAGATGATGTTTAACGAACCCATACAAGAACCTTTAGATTGTTAGTGAACTGTAAAAAAACAAAACATGTTGAATTATATAAATGTTTAAAAAGTTATTTTTGCCTTGAGTAAGAAGGTAGTTTTAGGTTGTTTCTTTTTCCGTTTTTGGTCGTCTATTCTGTTACAATTTTTTCAATATTAAGAGAGCTGACTGTCAATATATTATATTTATTCCTTTCCTTTAGATTGCTATCGTCGCAACTGTCGATGCTTTTCCGCTAACTTCATAGGACATGAAACTCAAATGGATTTGTATGTTCCCTCGATAGAAGAGGAATATAAAACAGCATACTATTATTTGTAGAGATACTATCTCAGCCCGTGTACTGCAGCTTTGAATAATGAATACGTTGAGCTGTGAACACAGTGTCGGCAACTCACGTCAACTTTGACGCACGTCAAGCAGTTGAATTCCAGTTGCATGCAATAATTAGAGTAAGTAACCCACCTGGCGACTCAGATTTCAAAATTTGGCTAAAAGGTTTGTCCATGGTCCCTCCCCCCCCCCCCCCCCAGCCTGGCGAACTGCCTCTCCATGTAGAAGCCTTTACGAACCGGCCACTGTCACGGTTGGTCCTCTTTTGAACATCCCTTGTCTATATGGAAAGGCTTGCAGTAACACCATGTAATGAATATCTCTAAATTAGTTCTGAAAAGAACCGTTGGTTACAACTCGACGTTTCGATGTGTATGTTCTACTTTTTTTTCAGAAGACGAAGAGAGAAAGGCTATAGGTTTACACAATCATTAACAAAACAACACTTAGAAGTCACGCTAGAAACAAGGCTACGGGTAATTACAGAATCAACCACGTAGTCTTGTTTGCAGTCGTCCTGGTAGACACGGGTGATCGATTGCAATGTCGGATAAGTTCACACGGATGTTTATAACATTGGAAGTGGGGGTGAAATTGCTTCAGTGAGTAGGCTGACTTTATGTTAATCCACGTATCATTTCCTTTCCTATCTCTTTGAATGTATCGATGCAAGATTGTTTGGTTATACAAGAACAACATCATTGTGAAAGCCCAATGTCAACATAGTCAATGCATTAGTGACACTCTCGAGGCCGGCACCAGACCGAAATATTATCTAAATGTTTCCACATGAGATGCGACTGTCTTCTCTGAAACGATTAACGAAGCATAACTAAATAGGAAAACATTTTTATTGAATTTCTTAATAACAAAAACAACGTTGCTAATTTTTCAAAAAGTAGGGTAAGAAGTGCACGGTAATGTTATCAAGAATAGCGTGAGAGTGGGTACCAACCGCGTCCCATGACCATGAGGGCGGTATTCAAACCAAAAACAAAATGGAAATTTTATAAAGTGGCATGTCTTTGGAGATCCTAGTTTGTCGACAAGCCTTTATTAAATTGTAATTTACGTGGGCACTTCTAACGAAATTGTGCAAGATTTTATCCACTATTTCCATAATGTTTATAGCAAGTTGGGTCTCATAGAAATGTTCTTTTTTTAGGTCAATATCAAAGTATGACCACACCACAATAATTTAGATCGGCGTTGCCTTACATTGAAAGTAATAAGATAACTCATACCGTGTGGTTTTATTAATTGGAAATAAACAGTAGATCCAATTAGCAGGTTGTCCAGCCAAACATAAAAGTGCATATTATGCGATCAATGCAAATTGTGTTCACGCTCTAATTCCCGACGTTATGCATAATGATCTGATTTATTCTCTGACATCGGGCAACGACCCGCTGTATAAATACACACCCTACCCAGTTTATCTTATAACGTACTTCAAACTGATCCGTGTTACAGAGTTGCTCATGTTCATTTATGAAGATTTACTTCGTTGGTAATTTTTCGGATGGTGAATCTGCCCTAATAAAAGGGTGATCGTAACATCCGTCTATTACATAAGTGTTTTTTTTTTTAGATGGACTGTACTTTTGACAGCTTTATTTATGCATGAACTATTGGAAAGTTAAAACTTGAAAATTATTTGAACTGCAATGGCACATGGTAAAGAAAACAAATATAGTAACAGTTTTGTTCAAATAATGATAATTGCTTTGTAAGGTGGCCACAAACTATTATACAAACAAACCAGGAAATAATGATGGTATAATCTCCTGGTAAAATGCTTCTCACGGGACCTAACAAGAGTAAAACATTGATCAAAGCTTTTTGGTAAACCACCACATACTATGTTGATTTTCCATTAAAGATCATCATACGTTGGACAAACAGACGGACTCCTTTAACTAGTCGCATCACAAAACATATCAGACTAATCATGCACAATATATTCCGGAATACATTTCTATAATTAAATCCACTGTAGTGGAAGACATTGGGTGGCAGATTAAACCACATCAAGACCTTGGCTACTTCTCAAAGACGTTATGTACAGAACTTGAATAGTTAATAAAAATGGTAATAAGAGCATGACGAATTAACATTGATGTTGACAATATTAACTCAGAGCTGTCTTCTGAAAAGTTGAGACTTTTGGTTGAGGGTTTAATTCTTAAACCTGTCAAATTCCTCACTGTCGTTTTATGAACAACTCAACATTGGACATGGTTCTAAAACATGGTGCAAAGGAGGGTGACATGGTTTCGGTAGGGCATTGTCTCCTTTGCATAATGTAGATTTAGGAAGACACACTCGTAGGAGACTCTGTCTCAGTAGACACAATCTCTGGACATTAAAGGCCAGTTTGGTCGGGGCACAGAATATTCCACCACACCGGTGTTAAACTATGTTTAACAGAAAATAAATTTCCAAAAGACAACATCTTTTCTAGACCGGTGTACTCTTCTTTAAATTTCCATATGCATAATGAGACTCAATCTTCCCGATACTTCATTAATATCATCAATCATCACTATCAACCTTAACGCACTGAAAGCGCCGCCAACGGTAATGTTACCCTTACTGTAGATAGTGCAAAGATCTTAAACCACAAGCCCGCCGCATCTTGTAGACAGGCTGAAGAGTTTATGCTTCACAGACCCTCAAGTCGTCACAGTTCACCACCAAACAAAAACCAATTATGTGAAGGATTCATTAATACAAGAGAAACATGAAGTTAAAACAAGAACATCGCACTAACTTAATTACGTTTAAACTTTATGTACCGTTAATAATAGACCTATACGCTTTAGAAAATAAACATATTGCGCCATGTGCACTGATGTATCATCACTTTAACAGTTGTGTGAAGATCAAAACAAAATTGCCTTCTTTTTCGACCACTGATTTGTGACGCAATTTTTGAGTACGAAGAAACATTAATTTAAAATACTAGTTTTCATCATCTCTGAAAACTGATCAGGCATTGTAAATGCTGAGATAAGACTAAACGTAATAAGGTGACGACATGTTATTACTGTTAACAACTTTGCAATATTGACGGGGTTCGAAAGGGTTCTTCTTTCAAGAATAGAGATAAATGTATAGTTGAGACGTTTGCTAAAAGATAACCAAACATTGTCTCTTCACAAGGTTGGTTGATGACGTACTTGTTGATAATGTTAGGCATCTGTGTTTCTTCGTGTTATAAATGAAGACATATCAAGGCTAAAGTCAGCTTAGAGTTAATAGAAGGTTACATCATTGATTCTAAAAGGGGTTATGTACTAGGTTCCTTAAGGTCTCCACAACAAAGTTGTCAAATAGCTGTCTCTCGCACAGTGGAAACTTAGCCTTGGAGTTTTAATATCATATTTACCGGTCTACGTGACGTCAAAATTGGCAATTAGAGCGTGCAATTCAACCTCAATAATTTACAGGGTAGTTTAGACCAGACTTGGCCAACCATTTTGCATATTTTATTGGGTTCTCAGACAAATTATGTGCAACATGATCTAGATAATTGCACAGCATTGTATATGGGGCCGGGTGTGGAGGATACTGATGTCATCGTGTTTAATGTGCTATGTTGTAATTTGCATGGAGGATTTTTCAACTCAAGAAGCAGTATACATTTTCTTCTAGTGCAAAGAGAGTTGTTTTGCTTTCAATCGTGTCTTATTATCGTGCTTTTCTTTTTGGATAACAAAATGTTTGGTTTCGTAACAACACATCAGATGTTGTATTACGTTCGAGGATGTGTCGCTCGTACTATAAGTACAGCACCGTCACTCTGTACAACTGTTAATAGCTTATTCAGAAACTACGAATTAAATGTCACATAATAATCAGAGACATTTTAAAAGTTATGGAGCAGCCATTTCGTATTTGAAGACGAGACTGTATAATGATACCATTCGGACTCGCATTATTCACAACCTCGAACCCAGCCCCTCGCTCGTATCCAGGACTGACTTAAGATTGATCTGTGGCCAGTGTACAAATCGATGTTATTCCTGGACTGGCTCAGCACTGTAAAAGTCAAGGTTTGAAAGTCTCAAGTATGTCTGTTCACACTGCACATACCCCTGCTTTTAAGAATGATAACCTATGTCACAAGCAGCCACACAGCTATGACATTGTCACGATGTGACAGCAAATTTAAGATACCAACAAATTTCCAGATTCGAAGACTCATCATTTTAGAGAAAACAAAACACTCTACTAGTGCTGCATTAATTCGCACAAAGTATGAAAGACTATCAACATAAAGTAAACACGCATTATCATGCTTCAATGAAGTAAATAATACAATATTACAAAACTCCCATTTTGTGTGTTCTTCGGTATCACACTTTATACAGTCACAAACTAAACAGCTTTGAAACATAATGTGTTAATAAGTGAAACTTATCCGTCAAGTCCGTGTTAATCGCTTTATAATATTAATCATTATGAATAACATTGGATTAAATAAAACTAGCACGGGTTCGCCGGTCGGTGTAATACATGTACCAGGATGAAGGAAGCTGTACCTAAAGGCATACTAAACGCATAATGTTCTGCCATCCTACACCAGATCGTTTAGGCAACATGTTTTCAAAAGAAACAAACCTTATGCACTGAAGGTTACATCAAACGGCAGATCGTGGTATCACAACACGTTGGTGATCATACGAGAAAAGGGAAACCCAGCTTGTTTTCTAGCCCGGAGTAGTAACGAAACCTAATCAATATTGCTTCTAGGGACTGTGTCTACTGCGCAATGTGTTGGAGGCAGCAGACACTATTTGTGTCATATGTTTCCCAACATCAGCTTGTAGATACCTATCCAACGCGCCCATGAATGAGGTAGCTCAATGTAACAACGTGTGGTTCTGTTTTCTCCTTTGTTTTCTTTTTCTTTTTTCATAAGGACAAAGCAATGGCTTTCACTGAATTTGAAATTGTCAAGTTATTTCTTAAATGAACTGGGAGCAATTATTTACTCAAAGGGAAACAAAATCAGACAAGTTCGGCATGTGAACTATAAGAGCGAGACATATATAGTCTGCTCCCTTTCATGGTTCATTACTGTTAATCTTATACGGGTACACAGGGTACCATATAAAGATGTCCAACAGTCTCGTGCAGATGGAACCAAAGAGTCTTTAGAACTACAAAGAACAAATCATTCCCAAGCATAACGATGTGTACTCGGAGATCAGCAGAAATTCGTAGTGGTTTGTGGGATACGCTCCGGGTTGTTTGCAGTCTAAATAACTCATTCACATGTAATCAAGATTGCTTTAGTCCATTGGGGGAAAACGCGACCAAAGATCACACTGACCTAGCGAGTACATCTTAGGCCCAGCTTAATCTTATGATTGGCTATGGCTTAGACCGTTGCCTAGGGGGATACTGTGTCATGATGAAGTTATATATCAGTAGCCGTAGCCATCCAGTCCAGACTTCATTGCTGATTGGTATACATACTAATTCATCAGAGTACCAATTAGGCACCTGTATATTGCGACGGGGGTTTTGGACACCAATGTAAAAATGTATAAACCCCTGACGCCTACACTCTACAGTAGCATAACGGTGTAATTTATAAAGTGTCTGATCATCAGGACTTGGGAAATCGAGGTGCTTGAATGAACACGCTTACCGTAGTATGCTTGAATGAACATGCTTATCGCAGGATGCCCTTGGAGTGTTGCTAATGGAAATGTGGTAATCTTATTACGAAACTATCCGCATGGATGATGCCCACAATTAAATGTAAAAACAATAGATCTGATTGAACTTGCAAACTTGCTTGAGTGACTACATCTCCTGACTTGATGAGATTAATTGCAGAATTAAAATAGGTTTTGATTACCAATGGTTTGGGACACAGTTAATGTAGAAAGACGCCATATATAAACTAGGGCTCGGACAAGCGTCGTAACATTGTATTATGTCTTGAAGTGATCTGACGGGTCTTGAAGTCATCATGTCTTGAAGTTGACATGCCATTAACAATGTGAATAAAGTAACATTAGGTTTGCCAAAGCATAAGGTTTAGAATTGGAGTTTGGATTTGATGTACTTATTTGTAAATTCATTAGATACAGTACCGGTAGCCAATCTTTGGAGCCCATTCTATGACATTCATTCAAGCCATGGCACATACTGAAACACAATTCTAAAACTACCCGGAAGTCTGTTTTTGTCTGCTGTCAGCACGTTTGGATAGAAGAAACAAAGCTTTCAGCATCGGCAACTTAATCTCATACCCTTACCCTACGTCATACTTGATGTTTCCTTTAATAACATAAACCAACTCGTCTGTCATGACTTCGCGAATGTGACTTCTGGTACTTCACACAACCCACTCGACTTCCTTCTAGTCTTCCCCTCAAGACTCCAGACAATTATTAACGTCAAGGTATCCCGGACAAATAGGTATACTCCTGTCGTATGCAGAGCAAATTAGTAATGTGAGCCTGTTTTTGGCTGGCCTGATAATGTTGACATGCAAATAGTTAGCGTTAAAGCATCTAAAAATTCCAGAACTCGTAAGCAGATTGTGTGTTGTTTTTAATTGCAGAGTGAAAGTGAATTTGTTTTCTTCTTTTTTTCTTAAAACTGTAAATCCTGTTGCAATTTCGTTGTTGTTTTTATCGTATAATTGACTAATACTTTTAATAAATCACTGGCACACAAATCCCCCACTTCATAGGTACTTGCTCTCCGAATCAACTATGTACAACTCATCCTTAAATTTGTGTGTACGTCCCTTTAATGCACATTGTAAGAAGACAAGTAGCCATTTGAAACCATTTTAATTTGAATAGCTCTTCAGAATAGTACTTGATTGTCTATGGGGTGATTCAAACATCACACTCTGTTTCTGACTTCAATTTTAAACACAAATCTCTAAACTGTATTCGTTGCTTGCCTATCGTCCAGTCTCAGGCCAATTCAAGTGACGTCTTGTTTTTGCAAAACAAAACCGCCTCTTCCACACAAACAAATCTCCTTGGCTTTAGATAATAACTAGTTCATAATTGCTTTCAAAACAACCTTTAGTTTGTTATAGGTGAATGAAACATGAAAGAGACAAACAAAACAGGCTTTCAATCTTACTATCAATCATTAACTGGAATCTAACTGGACCAATTAAATGTAGATATTAATAATTAACCACTTGTTATTTTGGTGAGCCATTCCGTGACAGAAGAATCCATTTATTTTGTGGATAGCGTCAGAGCTGAAGTTGCACGCACGCATGACTAGTGTTACACAGGCAAGTTCATTCACACTGGAGATACCATTTTGCAGCCATTTTGATTTTCCTTATTTCAAATGCAAGAGCCCCAAAACAAGAGAGGATGACGTGAAATGGTCCTTTAAACGAAGTTGATGAACATGATCGAGACGTTATTTGAATTGTTGCCAGTCATCTTTAACAAGTTTCCCATGTTTAATGCGTTTAGATATTCTCAAACTAACTGGACTCTAGCCCAATTTCATAGAGCTGCTTACATAAGTACAAAAATAGCTTAGCACAACAATAATAATGCTGACCAGATAATGGTCACCGCCGGCCAAACGTATTGATCGCATGTACAATATGTGAGTAGTATACTTGTGTATGCTTAGCAGGAAAAATGTTAAAATAATTTTTCTATTCAAGCTATTCTATGAATTACTTTTAGTCCCTAGAAATAACTAAATTCGCCAAACGGTGTGGCTAGCAGCTTCTATCCACTTATACGGAAAATCAAATATTGGTTAAAACCGTTATAACATTTTAAATTTCCAACAACATGTTATGATATAATCATATTATTTCTTGTAAGCGGACTACACCAAATAACCAGCCCTTTAAATGACTAATGACAGTATAAGATCACTTTAGCATCGCAACTGTTGAACCAAGCAACCACGGTGTCAATCGCTTGTTGACTTTCCTCTTGTAGAAGTAGGAAATGCAGCCTGGCAGTGATTAACTATGACAACACAAACCAACTCGACATTTTGGGCGTTTTGTTACCTGTCACTTTGTTATTTTTTTTTTCTTGAAACTTGTTCTGATGAGGTAGGTAAACATGTCGACTGCTCTTTGTAATTAATGAACAGCCTTGTTAATAATGTCTTGCAATAAATACAAACACAAAGGGTTTTTTTTTTTTTTAACCAATCCAAATTTCTTAACCAGTAAAGGAATGGTAAGAAGAAGAACAATACATAAACAAAAAAGTAAAAAAAGTTGCGACAACATTTCTTAAATTGTTTGAGCAAAGACAAAGTGACTGGATCCGTACTTGAACCAAAGACCTCCCGATTAACGTACCGGTGGCGTTATCCAATTATTGGGCTTCTCTTTCCAAGTTGCATGTAAAAGTTGCCTCATATGAAAAAGCCATAATATCTTTTATAATAATTGATTCTATTCACCAGTCCATCGTTGATATAAGATTATTGTTATTCATTGCAACTATTGAAAACTAACTATCATTTTGCATCAAGAATTCTATCGATCCCAGGAGTAACCTGTGAATCTTTAAGCGATAGTCAATTATCCATCGGCTTCCGGTTAATTAGTATAACGGATTTAGCTCAATCCGTCTTCGTCATAAGAAAACAGAAACCCCGGTAAATCTTCAATTCAGACATGGGATAAACTGTCGCGGTCTTATCTTATTCGTTTCGCATTTAAAAATCAATCCCTTGAATTCTAAGATAGTTCATATGCGCATACTAGAGCCAACTGACTTTGAGTCAATCTCTACACCAGAACATCAAGTGCATTTTGAGAGCCCAGGCGAGCTCCAAACACAGCGAGTTATTCCGTGTGTGGTGATCCCGATGTCAATTAATTGAATTAACTAAACGGAGGGGATGTAAATGAAGTGAGATGCATAGTCTCAGCTTCGTTCCGGCTCTGGTTACATGCTGAGTGAGTTCCACCGCTCAAATTAATTACCACAAACTTTAGAATTAGAGGAATACACGACAAAGTAATTTGTCATTGCGTATAGCGCTGTGTCGATTAAAGATAATGCACGACGTAACGGAGATACGATAAGTTGACGAATTATAACAGAAACTCACTTATACTTATAGGACAAGGTGTCCCCATAGAATAGTTATAATTAGATGTTTGAATTTTACTCTAAACTGGAATTATTATTAAATCACGGTAGTTGATCTAAAACCAAATAAATCTCAGTTTTAAAATAATGCCGTTGGTTTTACCCATGATTTAGTATTTCACAACTGTTGCTAGTCTTGAAAGATGGAATTGTAGAATATTAAATGAGCTGTTTGCTGACTGTTCATAGACCAAATTGACCTTGTAGTCAAAAGTGCGTAAGGGTTTTTAATGGCCGCACGTATCCAACAATACGAGGTCTATTCAAAGGGATGGAATGAGGTTAATGAATTACAATATGGTTCCACTTTATTGATATAATGCATCGTTAGTTAAAGCAGATAGGGGAACAGACTGTGTTTATCCAAGGTTGCATTTGGTTGCTTTCGGGTACAAATGAAAACACCCAAATATGTACATATTTAAAGAAAAACGCCTACAGTAGCCGTCATTATAAACTAGATTCAGGTTAAATCAGGTACCAGAGTATTAAATCTGCTTAGCAAGAACATGTCACGAGTCTTGTTTTACATAAACTCGTTATCAGCTGACTGGTCTTATTTGTTTAGCAAAATTTAGAATTTGGTTACCAATAAATCTTGTTCTGCTTAACTGCAATGATTCCAAACGGAGACTGGATACACCTCCGCAGAAACACCTCTCAAATCGATGTATGTTGTATTAAAGCCGTTATGCGTACAGAGCAGCATACCGACATTGAGTATACCGTTATACACGTTGGCATGGCTACATACAATCATAAATTTCTTATTAACATGAGGTTTTGCCCAGGGTTGCTAAATAATTATACACGTCCCTGCCGAGTTAAATAATATAAATAAATAATTGGTTTTAGGCCTCAAGTTGTTCCCCTTAAAGTGCATAATATTATTGTATGTATTGTGTGGAATGTGAGGTTGACTAATCCTGGTTATTATGTTATAAAAGTAGACTATTTTGGTCAAAATTATTGTGGATTATCATGTTTGTATTTGATAAGGTCGACCTTCATCGATAGATGTATAATGTAAAACCAATCGCAGTGACCTTGCGTGTTGCCTTCAGCGATGGATTTAGGATTTATTTTTAAGTCGGCTACGAACGAGACAATTTCTCAAAATGAAGTCACAACATACGAGGGATAAATACACATTTGTATTGTAGACGTATTTACATAGCTGTGTTGGTTGTTGACAGACAATCAACTTGTAAACTTGATTGACATTGAGATAATTAACAAGTTGGTGTGTATAATTAAACAGTTTTTGCTTGAATAATGGACGCTAGTATTTCATGTATTATTAACGTTCTATAACTGTATAATGCTGCCTTGGTCAAAGTACTGCTTATTGTGGTAACACAATCAATGCACAAACAAAATTTGCATCAGTACTTTATGTCGTAGTGACATAGCTGTATGTATTTTATGTACATTCGGTTAAACTGATTCTATCCACTGAATTCATAAGATTCATAAATTCTACTTTTTCAACGGGAACTTATTTCACACATTCTACATATATTACTAACGTGGTTATAAATTATATAAAAGTGCTTTCCTTAATACATAATATTGATACCTTTAAAATAAACTAGTCGGCTACAGAGTATATATTTTTATCATTGTCAAATTATTTATAATACAAAAAGCAAAGACAGAAGGCAATGAGAATACGAATTATGAATAAAACCTGTGTATCGTGTCCTTCACATGCTCACGTTTCAGTAAAGTATCAGTGATTTAACAAATTCGGGGGGGGGGGATTTGTTGGTTTACGCAGGCAGGACTAGAACCCAAACCTATTCTCACTTGAGATAATACCTATTCTTGTGAAATAATAGTTACCTCAAAGCCAAAACTCAACACGGCGGTTTGACAGGATATACAATCTTATGCGCAACATACAATCTTAGAAGAGGAGTTAACAATAATGAGAAATGACGTCTTAAACGAACAAATGTTATTCGCTGTGCGAGACGTGAAGGCTACATGAGGCAATCAGAATTGAATGTTATGTCTCTAATAGCCACTGTAGACATTAATTAGACACTATTAACGTGAGGATGTGAGGATCCGGTCTTCAGTGACTAGTAATGACCGGTTTGGGTACAAGGCCGTTGTTAATGGATCAAGTAAGAAGGCGAGGTCC
Organism: Asterias amurensis; assembly: GCF_032118995.1. Classification (NCBI taxonomy): domain Eukaryota; kingdom Metazoa; phylum Echinodermata; class Asteroidea; order Forcipulatida; family Asteriidae; genus Asterias; species Asterias amurensis. The sequence goes on along the minus strand of NC_092668.1, from coordinate 227,832 downwards.
ATTAATAGCGTCCAGACCCCTTAACGAAACGTTGCTATGATGTGATTAAAGACTCTGTGCTACTGTTGCTTCAAACAAACAAAAAGACTTTTAAAAAGACTTTTAAAAACGATTTAAAAAAATTGCTCCAATAACGTAACGAGTTCAAACAAATTATTGCTAAGGCTTAGGCTAACGCTACGGCTACGGCTTTGCAACAAAAAACACCTTTATGAAAGTATGCCTTTGCAGTTAGCGGTTCCGTATATAGCCGCAGCCAAATCGTTCAAATCAGATACGACTTTTTGTCAAAAACTAAAATGTTAATTATGCCGCAAATGAACTATAAAAAAACAGAAACATCTCGTCTGACATAACCTAAACAAATTCCAGAAAAGACGAGTTTAGTTTCTGCTATTTCCGAGCATGAAATCGAGCGATGGTTTACCTTTCATAAATGCAGCAAGTGGAAAAAATGCAGGGTCGTCAAAATCAGGGTTGAATGGGTAAGTCAGTTCTTGTTTGCAATTCCATACAGCACATGCGTTTACATTACTACGGTCAGAACTAGTACTAGGCAAGTTTAACCAAATGAATTTTATAAATGATTGATGGAGCGAAGGCAAGGGTCTCCGCCGAGGGGATGGATACAATCTCGTTGCAGGAAGAAAGACTAGAAATTAATGGAGTTTCGGTCAGTCGGGGATCAGTGAATAGAAGGGTCGGTTTGAATCAAAAACAGTTCCTGATTTGCGTCATCTCATGGTACCCCCTGGTCAGAATGTATTAAGTTCCCACTCCTGTTATGGAATGAGGAGAAGGAGGAGGGGGGGGGGGGGGGGGCTTCTTCTTGTGTAGGGTACCAATTAGGATTAGAGCATATTTGCTTTCAAAATGGCAGTTGTGGGATTAAAATATAGAATTGACTGTTATGAACTGCGGGAGCTCAAGAAGTTCTTGCTAAAAGTGGACACAACGCCCTCAAAGGTACGAACAGTTGTGACTGATTGTGGGCTTACGATACGATAAGTATTTGAGTTACTTTGTTTCACTAGATTGTTATGATGTTGGTATGTTAGTTAGCAGACAGACTTCAGTCTCCTTGTTTATTTTTCAAACTCAAGTATATGGTTGCGACATACGTTAGCTGCCACCATTAAACCATGCAAATGATTCCGAAGACACTTGTTGAATTGAACAATAAAGATGAACAGATTTCAACTTCCCCGGTCGTAGCCAATGTAACTCCATATAACACACTTATAATGAAGGCCTACATGCAGGGATTGGTCGGTATAACCTGCTTGTAATATCTCGCTACCCTAGACATGTTTGGATGGATGCAAATTTCCTGAACATATGTAAATGAGGTCTGAGTATACTCCGTATGACGCCTGAATGGTTGCCGAGCTCCAAAGATGACTTTTCCGATAGCGGCAAATACAGGGTTTGTGTAAACCGTAAAAGAAAGCTAATATACACAACTTGTGATCTATGATGTAGGCCCCAGGCGCATCTATGAGTTAAATTTGTCCCAGTCGAGAATTTTTGGACGTCATCTATGGAGAGCGGAAGGCTCTTGAAAGGCGGATGTGCACGAGGCGAGAGGGTCAGCTGACAACCAGGTAAATGTACGCAAAGACACGCTAGGGAAATGCTGCGATTTCCGCAAGTAGTACATTGGAATCACGAGGCACATGCTGATTACCACTAAGGCACACAGTGGCGCTAACATGGAGATACCAACGTGCAATGGTGCAAATCAGCACGTTAGTACAGGAAGAAAAGGGCGGTGACCTAATCATTAGCAGGATATTACGATATGGAATGGGGCTGGTGCCGAACTATTGATGTATTCCTTTTGAAACCGTATCAGTTTTCAAATTTAGCACTTATTCTTACATTAAGAGTTATGAGAGAATGCTTTACTGGGACGCACAAAACCTAGAGTCCAGTATTGCTAGAGTCACTTGAACTCGTGATATGAAAACACTTTGCTACTCCGATTGGCTCAAAATGTGCGTATTATTCAGCGAAATGACATCAACATGAAACAGCAGCTGCTGATTACGTAAAGCTCTGATGATGTGATTTTATACGGTACGGCATGAAATTCAACCCAAGATTATCAAGTTTCATCCAATGAGATTCCTTTAACTGTCTTGGGCATTTATTCATTGTTCATAGCCTTCTATTATCATCGGATAACCGTACAAAACCGATATTAAACAACTTTCCAAAGTATGGCTTATCATTGTTGACAATGCGTCTTACAATTTTGTTTAAGGGATGTTGATGTTTCTAAAACCCTTGTTTCCCTACTCTCTTAAGTACAAGAAAACGGGATGTACACTAGTATACCCCATTATCCAAAACAACAAACATGCTATTTCGAATCTGGATTAAGTAAGCAGGTGGATGTGCCGTTGTTCGTATGGGTTGAAATGTGGTGAGAATCAGAGGAACATTGACTGATCGAGAGCGTAGGCCTCGAGCGGGCACGACAGTGAACTGTCCCATTCATCCAAAAAAACTATCACTTGATTACGTAAAGATTACCTGTTTATTTATTTATTTCAACGCTTACTCATTCAGGCAAAGACAACATTTTATACCAGTTTTTTGGTAGGAAAACGAGGTGGTTTTTATTTTTAAATTACTCGAAAGTAACCGCATGTGCAAGCTTTAAATCTCATTTGAAAACATTATTTTGTGTAGTTGCCATCTTTGAAAATAGCAACAGGCCCACTCTGTATCTGCATTATGAGTGTCTTTCTAGAGTAATATGGCGCATTACGACTGACAACTGATGTGTTTCTTCTTCTTATTATTATTATTAGGACTATAGGCAATTACCAGGGTTTCAAATATTAAATTATAATAATAATAGAGTTGTAGCGCACATATCCATAACTTAAGTGCTCAAGGCATTGCAACAAAGAGTGACACTTACAGGGACAGGTGTTTAAGTTTATGAATTATGATACCCTTTTTAGCAGCCATTTGTAGGGATTACAATGGGCTGAGGTACAACATGGAATCATAGTGAGTCTCTTTCCACGTGGAAGTGATCACATCAACATGAATATGAGGAAATTTTCAATCCTCCGCCTGATTGAATGTCCCCATCGCAATTTATTAACATAAACTGATCCTGTTTACAACTTCACCATTTTGTCAAGCTACAGTAAGCGTTTCCTCATATTTCTCCTGATGAGGAAGCCATAGCTGAGAATCCAAAGAGAGATTGGAGTCCATCAGGGAATGTTAAACCTAACCCAGGTTCCTCATAACCCGTTCACCTGAGTGAATTCCAGTGCGTCAACGGCCCACGGCACTGCTTTCGGAGATACAGCTGCTCCTATCCCAAATGCTCCCAAGCGCTACTCGTCTTTTTCGTCTTCGTTTTATCCTCTTTCTTTAGCCTGAGAAACACAAGACGAATTCTTCTTTTGGCGAGCTCTCTGAAGGGACATCCCAAGGATTCCTTTTCAATTTATAAACCGATCAATTATTCTTTTGTGGAAGCTTCTCAGTGTTGCAGTTTACTGAGGCTCGGTGGACTGCAATTTACACTAGCAAGTGCGGAGAGAGTAGCTTCCCGGATGTATAACTGAAACATCAGTCAGGGACTTAAATATGCCGTTGCATATCATTAGTTGTTTCGCCTTTAATGTGGCCAATCGCTTAGGAGAATTCATATATAGGATCACTAAACTAAATTCAAGAAATTATCAGAATTAAGGAGATCTTTGTTTCCTAACACAGATATGCGAAATAAAATAGCGTCGGCATTGTTTGCCCTTCAAAGAAAATTAATTGCAGTGTTTATTATTCAAAGACAGCAAATATTGATTTGGCATAAAATTTAATATTCGCGCAGTTCAAACTCTCAGAGTCTACACACGAGGCATTCAGGAATTTATAACAGGTGTTTACATTTTGAAGCAGAAGATTAATAAAGAAAGACTAACTGTGATATTTTAGTCATTGTTTAGACATCGCACTAAAGTCTTTTAGAAGGCTCATACCAAAAGTACATTGGTATGTTGTTCATTCATCTCAGCTCTCTGCACTTCATTGTCAATGTACTTAAAACATTAATGCGGAATTTAAATGATACACTGTTTGGCGATCCCGTTTTGTTCGCTTCAAATGGAAGCGAAAAATTCTCAGTTAACACTTCTTGAATTCAAATTAAGTTGGTCTTCCAAGATTCGTCTAAACCACATTCGGTCGAGATTTTTCCAAGTGATATAACGCCATTACGCCATCGGCCAAAGGACCTTCCGCCCTGGACCTGTCTTGACTGGCTATCAAGTAATTATAAATATTAATTGGGTCAGAGTGACTCGATCTTTAGGGTATCGAGTTACCACCTTAAGTGTCAGATTTCAGATATTTGGAGAGACAGCCACTGAAGGCCAGTAAAGAAATATATAGCACGTCATGAAGGAGGCTGCCCGCGGGACAATCGAGCCGGGTTCACCGCCAAAGGTCGCCCACGCGAGATGTTGTAAGATAACTTCCTAACTAAATACCAAAGTACGTGTACTCTTGCTTTTATTGGCAGGCTGCAAATATAGCTATTGACTTTTGGGGAAATTTGCACTAATCAAGACCACTCTTCTGGCTGTACGTATGCCGAGTTTTAGATGGAAAGGACTACGCATAAACATAATATATTACCACCACCGTACTACTTTGAAGATCTGACATGTATATTTCACTCCTAATCTTGTTTGTTTGTCAACCTACGTGTATTATCCCTGATGTTTCATTCTAGTTTCACATATTTAAAAATGACCTCATTCCCCCAGACTCACCTTGTCTCCCAGATTTCAAGATAGCCGATGTTTTAAAGTAATGACCGACGTAACACAATTCAACCCCGCGAAGCAAGGACGTTTCTTGATATCTTGAGTCAAACCTTTCTGTTTCAATGGGTTTAGTCACGTTCACCATGATTGTTAAATTAAAAACCAAAGATTGTGCGTTGTCTTTAGTTTTTAGAGACGTCCCCATTGGTTGTGGTGCACCCCTGGGGATTCAGATACCTTGTGTTTAAATGGTCGGGTTGCATATATATCCACGTGCTCAGTAACAATGAGAAGAAGAAGACTTAAATCAGAGTAAAACAAATCAAAGTCACGAGTATTGGTTTGTCTAGGTTTACAGAGGAAGTTGTATATGCATCTATTTTTTTCCAGACGGACTGTAACTCAAATTGAGGTGCTGGTCATGATTCTTGGGCAAGTTTATAGTTTAAATTAAGGAACATTGAAGACCACTTTTGGGGAGAGAGAGGGGGAGAGTGGATGGAAGAATATTGCACATCTATATGAGTGCTTGCGATCGATATGCGAGGTTGGAACAAATCGATATAGCCTGGTTTGTACAGACGGAAACCAAGCCTCACTCTCAGTGTGGAATGAACTGATGCTTCGACTGGAGTACAGGCTAGCAGTAAGGAGAAGGTATGATCTAATTTGCCACTTAGAGCGACGTGCGAGAGAAGCTTGAATGTGTGTGTTTTAAAACCTTTGCGAGGTTTTAGTGAGTTGGCCCTTTTTTCTCGGTGTTGATTCAGCATTTAATGCGATTTGTTTCTCACAACTGCGGCCATTTCTACTCACTGAACTCAATAAAAATCTGAGAAAATAGATACATTGCGGTTTTCATTTTCAAAATACTGTAAGTGCATCGAAATAGATGAGAATATACAAGCCGGGCGAATAGGGAAATAACCTTGGATGATACAACAATAAGCGGAGAAACTACACGCATTGGACAGAATATCTTGAATACTGGGATGTTTTGTATTTCATTACGTGTTTCAATGACGGTCTTATATTTAACTCGTTTGTTTAGTAATTTGCCAATTAGTTTGCAGTACGTTTTCTTATCATGCTATTCAACATAGTGGTCATGTCGAATGATTTTGGAAACATGAAGCAGTTCAGTGATGTAGCAACTGATACATGTATCTACAAGTCGATTTGAGATTATCTTATAGTACATTCACGACAACTATACCAACGGTTTGAATCTTGACAAAGACTTGATTTCAATTGAAGGCACAGAAACCTAGATATAAAAGCTATTGAATGTTCGTCATAGGGGTGCGAATCTATTGATGGAAAGTTAACGAGGCAGAACTGAAATCCCAACTCTTCATCGAGGGAAGTGTGAAGCGAATGGCGCCATAAACCCCTCAAGTCCGTTCACTCTATTTCATTCAAACGACACGTAAAAGGGTACATGTACGTTTGGTAATCACCCGTAAATTAATGAAACACTATGCCTACTTGGTTAAAGTAGGGCTACACAGCAGCTTACGATGGTATAACACATTGTGAGTATCATTCACTTTAAAGTAATGTGGATATAGGAACGTACATGGTCCACGAGGTGTAACAACTATTACAACATGAACGACGCAAACAGAAACGACGTGTCATAACGTATAACAACTAAAACGTCGTATGCAAAGAACGTAAAATATCAACAACAGCAACAACAAAAACACGCACGTTATACGGCGTGAAGCGACCATAACATGTACACCAACGTATAACAAGATACAACATGATGGAAAATTATGTAACGTACCATAACACAGCAAAGGAGCGTAAAACGACGTATACGACGTAAACAAAAAGAACGTTACAGTGTACACACCGTATAATCATAGAAGACGTAAACTATAGCATGCGTCTTATAATGTAAATTAACGTATTATAAGTAAAACAATGCAAACGAAACAGCACATAACAACACAACGTTCATCAAAGTATAACGAACGTAAACCGTAAACGTTATTTTCGAACTCTAGTTCCAATCCATTTAAACATTAAAACAAAACAAAAATGACATACAAACTGACATACCTTTACATACTACTTGAAATACTTGTAAATTGTAACTAAATAGAAAAAAAGAAATTGTACTCGGGGGTATTTTCGGTGAAAGTCTTTTGATGCTAGCCTGAACAAACATTATATATATAAGAACCCAAAGCGCCACACATATTCATCCAAACAAAACGACCATGCGTGTAATTCCAATGTGGCTTTCGTTAGTTGCTATAATATTATGTTCCGGTAAATCAGCAACGCGTGTAAATCCAGGCATAACTAGACTGTTTAATTTACGGCAGAAAAAAAAAACTCTCTGACGCACTCCACATTTGAGCATCGAAACCCAACCCTATACACATTTTCAATATCTTATGTTTAAGGTCCTCGTTATGTGGTTCTTTCAGTACACTTGGCTAGTCAAACCGGAGCCCTTTCCCATCATTAGAAGTCTGAGAGAAATTCAATATTCCATTTGATATTGGATATTTCAAAATGGCCGCCGTTAGTTGTATATTACGTAGGCGAACCCCGAGAGGCCTTAATATTTCGGCTAGAAAAAGTTGTGACGTACACCGTAGTATTTTTATCGACGTACTTTGGTTTTATCGCTGTGCATCTTGGGAATACTCAAAGTTTACTAACCATGTTAAAGGTTAAACTTGCAGCCATTATAAAACAAGCGGATTAAGTCCATGAAGAAAACAAAATGGTTGATCCTTTAGACATAACTAGACTTGAAAATCTGACTGACTGTTGTCTTCTTAATGACGTTTTTCCTTTTCAAGCCCAAAGCCCGATTAAGATAGAAACGAACAGTGGTATTATCACGCGCCTGCATAACTATTATTTGACGCTATAACACTTTTATCCCACAATTCGCTACGGTCCACTTGCCGGCTGCACGCTGCAGTCAGACATCTCACAATACGCTTCACTTAATACTTTTAGAGGACTGATACAACTTGCCTATCGTTTGGTTATTCCTTTGGGAGGATACACATTTACCACAGTCCGTAGGCTTCAAGGCAGGCATGCAACTACCGGAGCACAGCCATTAAAAACAAAGGATATAGATGGGTTACCATATGAAGCTAATCATAGTCTATGTCTTTTAATGTGAAAACCGACCATTACATCAAGGCCTTTCATTGTAAGCTGATACATCCAGCTAAAGTACGTCACTGTGCTTTCTTAATCTTAACCAAGGGAATATTGAAACAGTTGATACAAGTGGAGACGATTTGAAATTATCAACATATGCTAGATTGTGATGTTATTTCCAAATCATAATAAATCATGCAAATATGATATTTTGTCAAGGCATAAATATTCCATGCAAGAACATAAGATTTAATCAACTTCACCTTACACAATGGATTGACTGATACAATGGGAAGGCTTGGTCAGACTCGTTAAGACCAATTCCTATCAATAATTAAGTACTTTCAAGATAGAAGTTGAAGATGTATACTCTGCCTGTAGCACAGTCAGCCAAATCCGCCATGGAATCAAAACTATATTATAGGAAAAAAGGCCCTTGTTCATTCATTGTTTCGGGGTATTTTATGTCTTGGTTTGTGTACGTATATACAAAAGGTCATACATACATTAACATAGCACTTACAGTTCTTGTACTTGAGATTCACTAAAAAAAATCTAAACGTTTTCAACCATATCACTGTATTTTCAATTACAAATACAACCTGACACGACAAGTAAACGGATACCTACAATGCCCCCAAAAAACACAATCTACACAATGTTACGATGGTGAAAAAAAAGTCTGCTGCGGTTGTGATAGTACAAACATTCTGTTTTTGTTTTCTTTTTTGTCAAAAAAAAAAAAAACGGTCATAGATATTTTGTCCATGATACGAACCCGTCATTTTTGCTGGGGGGGGGTCCCTATGACGTCATTACCCCTGGGCATATCAATCAATGACACTTTGTTTCTACATAGTGCAACATAAATCGTCTGGTAACACTTTGCTTCTAATCATATCGTAGCTGCTACATGAATCGTCCGGTCACATTTTGCTGTCCGCAGCCTTAACATTCATCCAACATGATTAAACAGAAAGACACCATTTTGATATTCTACGATTTTTATACTTCAAACATGAAGGAAAAGATAGCATTTGGTGATAAATCAGAGAGTTATCTGGAGCATTGTTGGATGTGAATTATTCCCGGCTACATAGTGCCCGCGGAGTCCGTCTTGCTCCGTGATGATGATAAACTGCTGCATAGTAAATTGTGGGCGATGGCCGGAAGCTAGTACTGCGTAATAAGCAATGCATGGGGAGACGGGATCTAGCTCGGGCAGATAGATGGTGAGATGTGTTAGGAATATGTGGGGACCGAAAGAGGGAAATTTTACAGACAAAAGGACACATTTTTGGGGTTCAATTTAGCTTTCTCCCTCAAAAGTATCCAACCCTGGCAATAATGTGACTCGATAAAACACAAAGCTAAGTTATTTAAATAGGTTTTCACCATAGCAAGTTGAATTGTTATCACTTTTTGCTAAGTAATTTGGTAAGTCCATCTACCAAGTTTAAAATTATTTGCGCTTTGTGAAGTCGAGGCCAGGTGCAATTACCACATAAACACACAACAAAAATATTATGCATCAAAATGTTATCTTGTTGATGTTTCCCCATATTTATAAAAAGATAGCAACGCAAAATATTATATGCGTTTTAAAAACATGGATCAAAATGGTACAAAGAAATGTTTTGATTAATTTGCCTTCGTAGTTCTCGTTTTTTCCCCGTTAAGCTTGTGATAGTAAAATGCTTAATACTCTGTGTTTATCAGCTCCAAATCGAGTCCAATGCGTGTCTGCTAGTCGCCAGTAGCGTCTGCTATTTCCTCTCACCCTACTAGCACCAGCAACCAAGGGCACCAGTACAGACTGATTTAATACTTCGACAGTTCTAGGTCCGATACAAGTTAATTTCCTACACAGCTGCAGTGAGGTCGGATGCGACTCTCTGAGTTCTCATTTCATTTATAAATTCTTGTGTATTTCTTCCCTGATTGAAGTGGATGTGGTGTTCGTATAATGTAGTTCTTGTTATGGGTTTGACGAGCTTTGGTGCTAAGGTGAGGCGCTTCTATGTGCAAACTCAAACTTGGTAAAGAGTTTTGGTGTGATGTCGATGTATGAAAATTAATACAAATTGGTTCTACTTGGTGACATACAAAAATAGTGCGTTATGACTTACACGCAGTGTCAATGCCTCATGTCTTACGGCAAAACGTTGTTTACTTGTCATTAAATACAATGAAAAACAATAAATCATCAAGTTGACCTACAATTATATTACAACTTTAATAGGGATTTCAGTGTAGGGCAACTAAAGGAAGATTTATCCAAATTACAATTCCTAATGACGACTATTCGGCTTAATGCGGCATGACTAATGCATAGCAAGTTGAATATTTATCCCGATTCACGACATCTCTAGAGTAATGTATGACGTCATCTTAAAGACGATCTTGCGATAAATAACTAGATGCAATATAATCTCTGATGCCCATAGAAGTCAGTATTTCTTGCAATAAACAAAAATATGCAAGATCAACAACTAATGTTTCGGGCATAATTAAACAATAATCAAAAACAATAAACGATCTGTTCTCCGTTATGAATCAATATACATGGTTAGTACAAAACAATGTACATATTGGAGGTGAGGAATTATTTATGAAAGCCTGTCTCATAAATTTGATCTAATTTAGCTGGCAATTTGTTGACAACGTGTTGCCGATCAATTCTGGTATGTTTTCCCCTTTACACTAAAAACGTGTTGTACACTCACCCCTTCGGAACAGACTGGTGGAGAGCCGTTTTTTTTTTTTTTTTTTTTTTTTTTTTAACAAGGCGTTACTGCAAAATCGTTGTGTTGTTGTTTAAGGGTAATAATGAATTTTAACATAGTAGCCAAGAAACAGTGTCCAATCATTTAATATCTCAGATTAAACAAAAAGAAGAAAAGAAAAAGAAAAAAGGGCCTAATTCCAATCTATTTCCATCAAAAATCTGTATGAAACTGAATCATGTCATTTCTAATTATACAACAAAAAACCGTCACTTTAAGCACAGACATACTTACTAATCATGGAGTTCTGATTAAAATGTATTTTTCGAGTATTGTACCTAGCTAGTAAAACAAACACGTGTATAGCATTAAACTTGTTTTTCCCGCGTTTGACATGCCCAGCCTCTCTTTTCTCTTATCACATTACTGACATGATGCTGCACTACAACTTAGTTGCACTTCACAACAAAGTAGCAACGGGTCCTTGGCATTAATGCCATATTATGTGATGACTGAGTAATGATATGTCGTAAGGATATTTATGATAAATTGAGACTATGGTGCGTGTAGGATGACCCTTAATTGACCTCTAGTCTACATCGATATGTTAATCTTAGTGTTAGCTATTGTTTTGTGAATGCTTAAAGATTCCTTTCGGAGTTTGATAAGCTAACCTATGGTGTTCTAATAACTTAACATTTCAAAATTGGTAATATGTTTATAAACAACTATATACAATAGTTTGACTGAACTGCTCCAAACAAAAACTGTATTAAGAAATCTTGGCAACTATTTTAAGCCCCTACATTAAGGACATAATTATGCATTAACCAACGAAGCCCTACATAACCACTCAATGGCTGCATAATAAAAAATAAGGGTAAATTGCAAAATATGTCGAAATTTGTCCTTTGTGGCAAAGTACAACTTTGGCCGGGACCTTTGTTCGCGTGCATTAAAGTAGCCCTTTTTCTCTATAATTGAGGCTTCGCCAAGGGCCTAGGCTACAACTTGTTGGGTTTGAGCGTCAAGAATGGACTTTGGAGCAACATTTAAGTCTCGGCTAAGTCAATCTTTAGACCTGGGCTACATTTTGGTCAAGGGGTGTAGATCTAGTTTGAAATATCATCTCAGAACATATCATGGTGCCACGTAGTCTTATCGAAGATGGTTAAATCTCACGTGGATTCGACAATGGTCATGAAACCAGAAACCTTAATACATGTACTGTCTCAGTCAAAGTGCCTTCAATATGGACACTAATAATGGTGCATATCATTGTGTTGACACGTCTCCACACCATGCATTTAAACATTGCTAGTACGTGCATGCCGTACTGATGCGTGTGTTGGTTCAGACTTCACCTATACCTTCTTCAAATAAGAGTAGATGTAAAATAGAACAATGAAGAATGCCGAGGAGCAAATGATGGGCTAAGATCATTTCAACAAACCTATGTTTTCAAGTTAAAATGCAATTTAGTTCTTTGGCGTGTACGAATATTGTATAATAACTAATTAATATTTAATATGGGAAAGAGGATATGAAAATACAACTGTCATACAAGGTTGAAAGATAGTTTGATATTTTGTGTGAACCTAATGCCAGGTGTTATGTGAAGATAAAGATACAGGTGAAAGTGTGAACAATTCAGTGCAATTAAACAATGGACATTGTTATCAGATACTGTTTCTAAAGCGCTTAAAATGACGCCCGTACCAAGATTAAAACTTCCCTAAAATAACACTTTACATCAATGTTTTCCTATCGTAATTATTGATAAGACAGATTGTGTCAATTGGTAAATATGAACTTTGTACCATGGATTATCGACAAACTTAAATGCTAACACAAAAAGAGGAAAGTGCCTAATAAGCATTACACGATGTTACTAGGCCTAGCTTAAAGGAACACGTTGCCTTGGATCGGACGAGTTGGTCTATAACTGAGCGTTTGTAACCGTTTTTTATAAAATGCATATGGTTGGAAAGATGTTTTAAAAGTAGAATACAATTATCCACACAAGTTTGCCTCGAAATTGCGTGGTTTTCATTTTACTGCGCGAACTAACACAGTCGGCTATTTATGGGAGTCAAAAATTTGACTCCCATAAATGGCCGACGGTGTTAGTCGACGAGGTAAAAGGAAAACCGTGCAATTTCGAGGCATGTTTGTGTGGATCATTGTATTCTACTTTTACAACATCTTTTATACTCATATGCATTTTTTAAAAAAGTTACAAACGCTTTTCAAAGACCAACTCGACCGATCCAAGGCAACGTGTTCCTTTAAACATTAGCTGTAGTCACACGCTGTATCGAATGTGGTGTTCTCTTGCTTTTTATATGTCAAGCAGTATACCTCAGAAATAACTTTGTATATTACAGTATGCATCATATCACTATGCTTTTTAGTAATGCTGGATACTTGAACTGTGGAAGTGTCATCAACTCTTGTCGATTAAGCTTTTATATGACTGTACAGATGCCTGGATATATTTCTAAATGATGTGTGTGTCAAGGCAACTTTTATATTAATCATTTCAGAGAATCATATAATCTCTAACAGGAATACAGGAAAACACAATCTGAGAAACTTTACCGCAGTAACGCTTCTCAGAATCTAATTTTGAGGCAGAAAAAAATGAGATATTCGTTTTACATAACCACAATAATCCGAAGGAAACAAAATCAAAACGTGTTTACTAAGCACAACTGTTTTGTGCTTAGCAACCTTGTTGGGCTTTCACAGCTCTAGGAAATTAGTTACATTCTCTCAACCGAGTCACACACCTCTCTCTGATTATGAGAGACGACAGTTTGACTGCATAGAGAGTATCAGGAGAAGCAGTGCACTTGATGGGCAGCTCACAATACGCATCGTTGAACATTTTAATATTATCCAATTAAATCTGACAAAAACATACGGTATCGGGAAATCTGACTCGCATTACGTTTTATCCTGTCATGGTTGATACATAAGACTGCATTATGAGAAAGGATCGTTGGTTTGTCTTCTTATTCAGCTTATTTTCTTCTAACCAAACATTTATAAGATGTTGTGTCGTGTTGTGGTGTATCCATATCCACCGCACATCATATGGATGGGTAGTAGCACTGTAACCAAGTTATACAATGTAGCAACGCATCATCACTGTCATACGCATTATCATAATGATTTTGCAGTGGTGTTTTATTATTTGCTGCCTCATGGAGACCGATGATAAGAGGGGAAGCTATTAAAAGGGTATCCATTAAGGAAATCTAAAGACTAGATTTTACATAAGGAAACGTGTGTATAAAATGTATGAAATATTAAGTACAATGTATTATAGACAAGAGAAAGAACAAAGTGTACATCCACAATGATGTCAACATGAATGTGTGTTATGAGGTTACTCGGTGCGGCACATTGTGTAGAGTGACACTACTGGTATCTCTTGTTAAGGAAACCAAGTACCTTACGGAGCGTGTAATTGCTTTGTTAATGACTGTATAGTAATGAACATTGTTTGCCTTCCACAACAGGGATATAGAAAATGAGATGTGTCACAAAGCATCAAACATAATAATTCAGCGACCATGTCAGTCATGTATCCTGTATGCAATCATGATCATGAATCCCGATTTACATCATAGTTGCCAGACTAATTTTCATCCAATGCTCAGTTTGGTATAATGTATATTGGTAGGAAATATTGATGTGCATTAAAACAGCCCATAATACGTAATCAATTAAACTTCAATCAACTACTCAATAAATATGTTCACTCATTATGATCTAAGGATACATTGGAAAAACATTATCGACTTCTAACCTGAAAGTTACTTTATTCTTATTTGGTATTACTAAATCAGTGTCCCCCGCATTTGTCTAAATTGTCGAAAACATCAAATTTATGCTGATTTCTTTAGTCGACATCAACATTACGCACGCTTCATTTTTAAGAACAACATGGCAAGAAGACTGAGTGTTATGGGACTGTGGTTTAAATCGTTCCGGTTCCACTAGTAACACAACAAGATTATAAGATATTGGAAATGGTATTTTAATAAAATCTTGTGGTACATCGCACCTTTAAACATCAATGAAATATTAACCGCCAAGCACATATGGCATTACAAACATAGTATTAAATATACTCACGCACAGCTCGCTGCCGCATACTCAAACACCCCGCCGTTAATTAGTAATTTAGTAAGATAATTACTTTCCATTCTTATTTACTGCTTGCTTTAATAGAAGTGTCAATAAAGGACGAAAGGAAGTTATAGAGGGTTGTTGACTATAGTCTCCATAAACATCTTACGATTCTTGTGTTTACATCAGTGGATGAAATACAACACAATCAGACAATGTGGATGCCGAATCTCATATAGCATTGTAGGTCATTCATTGCGGATACCATGACAAAGGAAATATATTGCTTACATTTTTTAATAGAACTACCGAGTTGCGAATAAGTAATGTTGTAAGAAAACATTCGTTAAACGGTAACCTCTCTTGATTAATTCTTTGTCATGGACAAAATGTATTTATGTTTAACATCCAATGGAACTGTGCTATTGAAGCCTTGTGAAAATGTTAACTCCACAACGAATGGATTATTTATACATCCTCGTATAAGTAAAAACACAATTTGACATCATTGTTAATGTTATGCACAGAATGAAGTGTGGTATTTCCAATCAAGTATCTGTGTATAACACTACCTGATGTTATGGCTGGAGGGTCTATAGTCATATACACAGAGTACCAACCTACCATCACGTATAATGTGTAAATTGCTCCACTGTCGAGCTGCAGTGTTTGTTAATTAGTCACGTGTTAAAGCATATTTTCCTCTCCCGATGGACAAGTTCTGAAATGTCCTTTCTTGCTGATACTAAATCTGTATTTAACCTTACATGACACCCTATCCAATGTATGTCCAGCTGTGGACACCAATGATCCAGCAATTCAGGTAGAAATTTAAACATTTATGCCTGGTTTCTAAAGCCTAGTGTGTCAGGCTGGCACAGCTGTTAGTTATTACGGTGCCATTGCAAGTCTGCCGAACAAGGAACAAATATACTAGCATTTATAATAGCGCACTGTTGATGTGGCTAGGGAATGGATGCATATACAGAAGAAAGCAAGAAGTAAGGTGTTTAGTCATCTACAGGCTTTCTTATAATATGCTGGGTTTTATTTTGATCACAGAAATCAAAGAACTCATCAGGTGTCAACGGATTTAAACTCAGTAAATATAATTGTATTTAAATTATGTATGCCTGGTTGATAATAAATATACAGTTTAGTTGACGTGGGAAAAGTATAAACATTTAAGAGAAACGCCAACGGTTCAAAGTTCATGGCTTTGATATATATGAGTTAATTAGTATTAAGAAAGTGAAAACACGAGGCTATACAAAAATCATCATTGTACCTTTAAACATTTCTGAAGCCTTGTGTTGTATCTAGTAAGTATTAGCATTTCAAGAGATTGTGACTATTAGGTGTATTGCAGATCTCTTTTGCAACGTGTCGAGCTTGCTTTTGCCAAGATACTTAATGTTTTCTATACAACTTTTAATTGTACCGTTATCGTTGTGACAACTCATACGCAATTTGACTATGAATCAAGTTATAATGACATTAAAACCATCCACACACCGCATATCGTTGAACATTCCATCAAAGTGAAGATAATGCCTTTTGTTTTAACGTCGATTTCCCACACAATGGCAGCAGTAACTAGGCAACACAAGCAAACAAAACATCATTGTACTGCGATCGCTCCTATACATGCAACAGCTCTAGTTTCAACCATAAAGACAAGGCGGAAGCCACTTGACTTTTCTTCCCTCCATGGCTTTCCTTTCTTCGCGATCCAGCTTCTATTTTGTTATTTCAGCTTCAGATGAACTGGGTGATTGTTGTCATTAGTGAAAATAGGTCGATTTTTAGTGACATCGCTAGAAACCTTCCGCATGCAAAAATTGGATCACACGACATTAAAGCTCGCCTTTTCTGTGGAAAATAAGGCCTGACTTCAAAGATATTATTACTGTCTTTAGTGTATATATGGTGAAATTTTTCAATTTTTGACAACATTTCAAAGTGTGCGAAACAAATAAATAATGTATATTATTTTGATGCGTTAATTTCTTGAATTCTTAGGAGAAAAAGCTTTATGAACAAGCAGCATGGTTTAGAATATATTATGTCAATTGGTACCTATGTCTTGGTACGATGGCAAATATACCATCATTAGAAATCACGCTTGCCGAGAAGCGCAGTAAGTCATACAACCTCTGATCCAACCTTACTCCACATTAAATATTAATTTAGCTTCAATATTACAAAAGGCCAACATCTTATCGTCATGCCAATGAATATAATTATGAAGGTCATGGTTTTAATGCGAGTGGGTTTCGCAAGTCAGTCTCAATCAAACTACGCAATTTATCATCAAAGATTTATCGGGCGTATACAGCACCTACATGTAGCCTGAGTGTAAATGTAGCCCGATAATACAAAACAGACACGTCCATTATGAAGGTTCTGCTATAGTTGCATAGGTACAATGTTAAGCTTCATGTGAGTTAATGGTCTATACTACATTTTGTGTCAAGTTCACACATTAATCACGTGTCAAACAAACTGCTATCATCATTATGCATGTTTTGGATACCATATCGTCCTCTAATTGTCAACTGATCCAAATGCAAACTTGGCCTAGGGTTAAATATCTAAATATACCATGTTTTTAATACAATTAATACATCCAGGTGTAGCTTATAAGCGTGGTGCAACTAAATATTTTAAACAATGGTTATATTGATTACGTCACACACAAGTTATTGAGATTTCAAAGGGCATTTTTTTCTAGAAAAATGCATTCGTGTGGGCAACAATTATTTAGTCCTTAAACACAAAAACGTTTTGTTCTGTTTTGTTTTGTTATGTTTTGTTCTTGTTTAATTGTTACTGCAAATGATATTCGTTAACAACCGCAGTACGACAATATGATTGTAAAGACATACAAGTTATTCATAATATTATAATAAATGTGTGTGGCAATCCTGAGTGCAGTACGTGTATGCTCATAACTTACACCAGCTCAGTGAATGTTTTAAATGTTGACAGGGTAACGTTATGGTTGAGCTCACTGTGTGCAGACATAAAAGCCGACCTTGAAACGTTACAAGAGCGTTTCCGTTCACTGCCGGGGTGTGTATATATTTATATAAAAGGATTACAACTTGATCACTTTAATCTCTGCAAGTATGAAGTGCTCGCCAATATTGATTAATGCAATTCTGGATATTCTTCTTTGCTTTAATGTTAAAAGGAACTCACAAAGAGGCTGCGAACTATGATGTGATTGTTCACACCAGTAGGTGCACAAGTTGTGCACGTTAGCCTTTGAACCCACAGGCTTCGTTATGACGTCATGAATTTAGTCTGGTTCCGGTAAGGTATCATAAACATGGGAGTAGTGCTGCAGGTCTAACCCATATTGTATCTATTACTGGGTGATATTGAACACAATCAGCCTGTTTTAGTCAAATACCATATTACCTCTAGGTATTTAATAATAGTGGATTCATTGTGTGAACTCTATTCTCTGTTCTCTTTTATAAATTCGGTACCTCCGCTAGGCCTCTACCTCAAATCTTGATATGTGTGAAAGGCCATGGGAAAATGTGTGTAAAATACACCCGTTGGTGCGGAAGCAAGCGATCTAGCTTGTCTTCAGCCGAAGATGTTCCTGCGTATTCCACGGCTGGCTGCAGACGGCTCTTTCATGTATTGATTTTGAAAAAGGTTAATGGGCACCGGCTGTTTTTAGTCTGAGCTTCAACATTTTCGGTTAAGGGCGTTTTGATAATCAGAGAGGCGTACTTTATTGCATTAATAGACTGCTACGTAAATCAGAACAGTAACGCGCCTCATTGTAAAAAAACTCACGGTCATGCTAAATCTTCTGTAAAACTTGCCTTAATTAGGTCTGAGGAAAACATGATATGACGAACGTGCAAATACTATTAGGAGACATTTGTTGTATACAAGCGCCAAAAAACACAATTAACGGGACACGTGGTAAATAAGTCACTTCTTTTGTTTCAAAGGATTTCCATGACATCAATGAATGCCACGACCTGGAAAATCAACGTAGAGTCACGCAATCTACTTTTAACATCGACTTCCAATAATTATAAAACATTGGTGCGTGAACATTTTGGTGGACGCAATTACCCCCCCCCCCCCCCCCCCACAGCATGGAGGAAACAGCTTCAAACCTGAGGCATCTTGATGGATTGGTTCATGCAACAGTCACTGCTTTCAAACACGACCAGTGTGATAACTGAATTATGAATTCAAAAACTGTCTGTAGAGGGTAGCAAGAGTGCAAATGCACTCCTTTTTATCAATATCCATCCATCCAATCTGAAAATTCTTTGAGCAATGGCGCTTAAATTAAAAGCCAAAAAGATGATTATCATTTGCCGAAGTATTAAAATGTCCTTCTTCTGAATAACGACACTATTTAATTAGAGATTAGTTTTAAACAGTTTATAGACAATCATTGGCTGAATATGGCTGTGCAACTTTGCATTGCTTATTGTTTAATTAATTACAAGTGTTTTGTGTTAATAAAACCTTGCTCAAACAAATAAGTTGAATTTCGAGTGTTTTCAATAATGCTGCTGCTTAAAATCGTCGCCGCGATTTTTTTCCACATCCGAGTTTCTTAGTTTGCTGTGATCGAATATGCCGCTCCAAAGCAAACACAGAAAAGAACCAATGTTGTGTCTGGAACAGTTGGAAAGGTCGCAGGTGTGTTTCAGCATAGTTTGCCCTTTTATAATCGGGTCGATTCTTCACTAGAAGGGTACCTAGAGTAAATTGGAAGATTCATGTTATTTGAGACCCCCCCCCCTCCAATTTTTGTCATTTCTGTTTTATCATTCTTGGGCCCAAACACATTCAGTGAGAAACCCTCAATTTTGTCAAAACTTCGTGGCAACGGATAAGTGACCAAACTAGTTAAAGGAACACGTTGCCTTGGATCGGTCGAGATGGTCTTTAACAAGCGTTCTGTAACTGTTTGTTGTAAAATGTATATGGTTAGAAAGATATTGTAAAAGTAGAATACATTGATATACACAAATATGCCTCGAAATTGCGTGGTTTTCTTTTTACCCTGTCGACTAACACGGTCGGCCATTTATGGGAGTCAACATTTTGACTCCCATAAATGGCCGACCGTGATAGTTCGCGACGTAAAAGGAAAACCGTGCAATTTCGAGTGATACTTGTGTGGATCATTATATTCTACTTTTAAAACATCTTTCTAACCATATGCATTTCATAACAAACGGTTTCAAACGCTTTTAATAGACCAACTCGTCCGATCCAAGGCAACGTGTTCCTTTAATTTGCGTAATGTTCGTTTTATCAATATTATCTTCGCGCAAACTTTATTAACCATTATTTTTAGAGCATTAACAGATACCAAAGAAAAAAGCTAGTGCAATGTTGGTTACAGACTTTGTGATATCCAAAGTATTAGTGTCTAACGATCAGGTATTATAAGTCTCATTAGACTCATTTAATGTAACTATAACATTCTGAGAAAGATCGAATTTCTCATCTCTATTAGATTTCCGAATTGTTTCTCTCCGTCTGGGAGTACATCGCACGGTTTCGTTAACTGCTTGTATAAAGCCATGTCAATGTGGTTTGTGCACTGGGACATCTTATAAATAGGAAAACCAATCCATCGATACCAGCAACTCAGCTTGAAGATAATTTAAAAAGATCTTTTTGATCCTACCGTTGGGGTTTGGAAGTAAAAGAAGAGATGCCAAGTGTCTATTGGCGATTGCCTGTGCCTAATCTGCGTATACAAAGCACGCCTCTCTGAAGACCATCCAACCCCGACTCCATGGACAGTAGACACCTTATTAAGCTAATATCAAGAACTCTACACAGAGAGCACATCCACACTGCGTGATTCAAGAACACGAAGCTCAAACGAACATGTTTGGAATGACAATAAACAAACCACGATGAATTATACCCTGCAAATCTAATTGCAAACCCCTAAGATTAAATGGTGATCTTGACAGGACTGTCTTCTTTAGAGAAAACGTGAGTTGAAAAAGATTGAATTTACACACAGATCTGGTAATGATTGGGGTGTAGACCTGACAATATTATGTATAGAGTGATGGTCCAATGTGATGCAAGCACTACGCGGCTATATTTATGTTATATTACTCTAGAGCCAAAGGCAAGCAGATGAATGCATCAAACTTCATTAGCAGTGAATCTTGCCATACTCCCCGCACGTGTTGTCTTGTCGCCTCGTATAAAAAGACATCAGAGCTAGACACGGCTCTAGTCCCATAGCTGTGGTTTAGCGACTAGAACTCCGTATCGATCCTACAGCAAAGGTTTCCTTAGGGCTTCAACGTGTAATACAGGTCACCAAATCATATCACATTACCAATACATCAACGTAGGAAAATACTAGGTTGTATGGCTATAGTAATCCCAAAGGTTTTGCTGCTTGGGGTGATGAAGAAGGAATAATAACTCCCTTGGTTTAGAGAAATACTACTGTTATCAGATTCATACGAGGAAGTGTCCTCTAAGGGGGGGGGGGGGAGTGTAGAGAAATTTTAGGATTGGAATCATTCATATCATTTTCTTGATGAATGCCTCTATTTTCAATGAATCAATTGAATCCCGTTTACCGCAGGGGCAGGCGCTATATTGGACGTTAGATCAGACTTTCTTATTCAGTCGTACCTTCATATTGGGCAGTAATGCATCAGGGCAGTGTTGTGCTCATACATTATCTTCTCACATCCACTGAAATGAATGAAGACATTTGTGTCTTTCCCCAACAACAGATAATGTGTAATCATTAGCAAACTCCAAACAAAACCTAATTGTGGCACCGAATTTTTTTTTACTATTACGAATTCAGTGGGTGTAGGATGTATTCTTTGCATGGAGTGGGGAGTCATGTGGAATCCAAACTAAAACACCAACATAGCAGTTAGGTTTCAGGGTGTGTCAACTTCACGTTTAATGTTGTAAACGTCAACAATAGTTCACACATAATATAATGTTCTCAATAACTTCCCATCGATAATAAATTGTCTCAATAATCGGCTAGACCTTAATAGAGAGTTTGAGTCACCATTGAGTGTGTCACCGAATCTTACCTGTGGTTGCAAACTTACGAGCCGTACAAAAAAAAAGAGAAGCAGTAAACCTAAATACTTTGAAAATCTTCAACAATTCCATATTAATTGTTTCATCCATATAAGATTTGAGGCATTGCATGGTGAGGTATTAATGTGTGTTTGGTTTGCGGTAACACCATTTTTCGTTCATATTCGTCGAGTTTCCTGAAACAACACAAGTTCATCTGTCAATGAAAGTTAATTACTGCTTCATAGATACATTATTACTTGACCTGCAAAAACAAAAGTGTGACTATGCAACAAAAGAGTTATCATACACCAATATTAAAATAGATTTTGATCAAAATGCCTGTTTTGTAATAATGTTATGCAAGCAGCAAGTCTACTATCGTTGTGGGTCATTGCACCTTTATCAAAGAGAGGCCATCTTGTTTTCTCCTTAACTCATTGAAGCCGAATTGAGGCTGGACATAAAAACAGACTGTCACCTTAACACTAATGACGAGGAGGACTAACAATGTCGCTATGTATACAGGAATCGGACATGGGGTACAATACCTTTCTTATAGTCGTTATCAATATTTCATTTTACTGTAAATTAATATTCATCACATATTCCCCATGTTACATTACAACCAGTCTTCAACCATCTCAGCATAATCTCCGTTCCAATTAGACTCCTTTCCGTGTACGTACCCACGAGTTCACAATTAAGAACATGGACAGTATTTACTGCCAAGGAATTGAACAATATGTCCACATGCATTAAGTCTGCTTGCTCAATTACACAATGTAAGAAACTACTTCAGTACATATTCAATTCACTCATTATTTATTCGTCTTTTTCTCCGGATTCAAACATTATTTTTTCTATGTCATTTATTCCTTGCGCTATGATGTTATTGTACAAAGTTTATCGTATTTAAATGTATGTATTATTATATATAATACGAGCCCAGGGTTCAAACGTTCATTTTCTTGTTCAGTCATTGTATAGTATGAGTATGATACATCTAGAGTTACAACCAATCAAGTCTGCTCATTCCGTAATTAAACAACTGATTGCGATACAATTTAACTGTGAAGCTGTATTTGCAATTATTTTATAACAGAGCACCGATTCGCTGCATAGATTTCCCGGGTAGGCACAATTTATCATTTTGGATAGATATGGTGACTTTAAGAAGCTGTATAACAATGCTTACCTCCGCCCATAGTTGATGCAGCAACCTTCTTAGGATAACTGTCTGCTAGTGAATTACTCATGAAAGCTTGGTTATCGTGCCGCACTTCAGAGGATGAAACCGGTTCTGGGCCGTTATTTGGAGTCATTAAATGATTGGAACGCCTTCCAACCTTGTTGTCTACCATCGGTGATTTAGCTCCTATCTAGCTGATTGGGGTAATTTTGTCACTATATTTTTCTTCAAAATGAATCCAGGACATTCGTCGACATCGTTGAGATAAATGCTTCAGTGTGAAGTATGTTGTGTAGATGACTTTACACCAACAGGTAAAATGTAGCGATTTGGCTGTGAAATCCAAACATGAGCAGCTGAAGCGTTGCAGTGTGGGGGATATTATCAGATTCCCTCACATTTTCCTCTCCCGCCCTTTTTGCTGCACGATGTGAAGAGAGAGGATCGTCTGGTCATAAACTCTCATCTGTCTCTCTGTTTGCCACGATGTGTGGCCGTGCATGCTGGAGCCATACGCCGTTATGGAACTTGAACAGATCACGTGCTATATCTAGATGAAGACGAGTGCTTATCAAGCCCGCCCATTCCTCATTTGGAATGTACCATTATCACGCCGGGGTGGCTAATACGCGACACATAGCCTGCAGGGGTGAGAAATATACAGGTGGTTACTAATGCAAAGCGTTGAATGAAGGAAACGAATTATGAATGGGATCAAAAGTGATATTATCTTTGTTAATACTACTTTCTATAAACACATGCTTTTAAATGTTTTTTCTTCGAAAGAGTTTAACAAATAATTTGACGTAGTGATGTCCGTCTTGTATGTTTTTCTAGTAAATGGTTTGAACTGAGCCATCAGTAAGTCGTTAAGCTTGTTTTGACGTTACACCATTATTGGTTTTTATGTAAGAATTCAATAATGACTTTAATTCTACTTTATTTATAACACCATTTCCAAAGCTTGTGGTCTCCGAATGAAATCATCGTCTTGAAAATATTTTTAGAGACAAAGTACAGGGCATCAGTGCGGCAGGAAGTAACGTATAGGTAGAGGCCACCACGGACAATGTCTTAGACATCTGATTGTTATGCTAGACAAATATTTTCTAAATCAAAATCCATACTTGTAACATCAAAGGTACCATTCACAAACATTATAGTTGTAACATCAAAGGTACCATTCACAAACATTATAGTTGTAAACTGAAGTTAAAGTCTAAGTGACATCCTTCAGAGAAATAAGTGCGTCAAAAATACTGTCAATGGTGAGAACATAGCGTTTCTGAAGAACGACTACCGCGATTAGAAATGAACCTGTTGCGGTCTTGCGCACACAAATTCACGAACATGAACTTAATCGTTTAATTAAGACGACTAAAATAGTATAATAATTATACCTGCACATGTTAGTAAATGGCGTGTTTATTGGAAATTTGGAGTAATACTTCCCCAAACCAATGATGTTTCGGCCAGTGTATACTTCTGACGCTGGTCTACTTATTAGTAACATTTAGGTATAATAAATTATTTGAAACTACAAGGGTTTACTTTGATTGGTCATAGAAGTTTATCCTTACAATTTATTATGTTTAAATTTGAAATGTCACATTGGGGTAAATGTTAAGTATTGTAAGAAATAACATCAATTCACGATATCACCTCTTTCTTTAGCAATGTGACATTGTGTTTAACCATCAGAAAGTAACGACCACTTCAAATACACTTATTCTGTGAAGTTTGTGCGAATTGTTTGTCTGACAAACATCACGTATTTCTACAATGAAATGAATTCAAAGTAATGTCTGACTAGTACTTTAGTCAACATACTACATCAGAGTCTGTCGTGTGTGGACTGTTTACTGACACAACACACTACGTACAGTATTCACATAGCCCTGCACGTTTCTACACAGCCAGTGTTTTGAGTCGTATGTTCTCTGAGGGGTAAGCGCAATAGCACTCCACCGGTGCTGGACACTCCCGTCGGCTCTGCACTATAGCCAGAGTAATCAATCATTTTACATGGTTACTGGATTACTTTATTGCGCCGATATTTTGCACGCAACGTCGAGACATTTCAATATTTTTTCGATCTGTTAATTGTAGTTTTACTCCCTGGTCATCAATCAATCTGCAGCCTTAAAGGGTGTAGACACTACTCATGCGGTATCGCTAAGTTTTAATATTATAAGCGAAACATTTTCACCAATATTAAATTATAATTTTTATTATTCAACCTGAATATTTTGTTATCAAATAGAAATCACGCGCAACATGAAGACCTACATATAGGCTAATGTGCTATA
The DNA here is from genome assembly GCF_032118995.1 of Asterias amurensis. Lineage (NCBI taxonomy): Eukaryota > Metazoa > Echinodermata > Asteroidea > Forcipulatida > Asteriidae > Asterias > Asterias amurensis. Next base: position 202,448 of record NC_092668.1, on the reverse strand, counting down.
AAAGCACATTGCCATAAAACATATTCATAGATGAATGGTGATCATGGACCTTTCAATATATAGGCCTATCCACGTAACTGTTTTTATAAGTGCACATTCATAATCTTTTCGGTTATGAAACTTTTCGTTCTAAACTAAGTGAGCACGTTTCTTAGAAAAATACCATTATTGTATGTTTGCTGAGTATGAGATGTCTAGAAAAACACTATTAAAATGTGATCCATGAAATAGAAGCTTCGACCATGACTTAGAAATTAACATAATGTACAAATAAATTAATTTAATTGACGTATAAAATTGCAAGAAATTCTCCACAAACATTTTCCGCCCCTCATAAAAGAGCAAAATTATGTTTTAACATTCATATTTAAGTTTAAATATCGAAGCAGTCAGTCTTCCTTTCAGGATGTTGACTATGAAATTATCATCTTACTTATCAAAACAACTAAAAAGGAACGTTCGAATGAACAGTTGAACTCCGACTATCATTTTTACCCTTTTTTTATTTTTGTTTGAACGGAAAAAACAAAACAAGTTTTAGAGTATACGTATAATCTTTGTATCAATACAATTGTATACAGTTAGTTCCAAATCAACTAATCCAGTTGTTCACATTTCTTTGTATAATTTAGTCATAATGTACAGTTATAACGGATGTAACTAACAAACAAACAAGATGAACAAACAACACCCGACTCTCTTGAAAAACATTTTATGTCATTAATTTACTCATGAGGTCGGTATATTATAAATGCCGCTCCGTTATACAGCGTCACGTCTCCATTCCTCTAAGGAATGATCGTAGACCCAAGCTTTGTCTTTGCCCTGTAGCATAGAGCGACATCGGGAGAGTCTCCAGTACCCACTCGACCCACGCCAAGTACCCGGACATCTCGCTGAATATTACCTTGAATAGTTCCCTAAGGACATCGGTGCCTTGACCAAGTACGTACCCGTGTAACCGCAGTGCTGTTTTACTCGCCAAGCAAGACGGAGAATATTTTTAGAAAATTATTTTTGTAGATGTCCAGGAAGAAGATTCTTTGGTGTAACTGCATGTCTTATGGTTTATTCGCCGGAACCAGAATATATTTTTAGATTTAGGCATTTTTTTCGGTTTTAGGTTCATAATAAAAAAAATCTTCGACGGAAATTTATTTATTGGGTTGAGCATATTATTCCAGAAAGTTGCTTCTATTTTCAGACTGAGAAAATCTGAACTGGAAGGCACCCTTTTGCCTCTCTTTGGAGTTTGAAGCAGTGTTTCAATTCAAAGAAAGGCAGAAAAAAAATGTAATTTCTTATTGTCGTATGGTTACCATGATTATATTTTTTTGAAAAGTGGTAGCGTTTTTGAGATATTGTCGTAACGCTGGATCGGTTATGTCCACTCAGAAATATTATCTGCAATTGGTATACACACTCTGAAAGACATTACTGCGGTAACAGCAATGTTGTCATAACCGCTGTACTCTGAAGTTGAGGTTCTCAAACTCCCTTATACTGACTAAATATGCTGCACCAAGTAAGTTTTTACTGTCATTATTGTCGAAGTCATTATCAATTTATACAGACCCTTTACACAAAGGGAATTTTAGTTTGTTCATAGTTGGTGATATGATTATTGCATCTAATCGACACCCTGAACTTAATATAGACTAACTCTGTATACAATAATATATGAAAAACATGGGGCTAGTATCATAGCGACCACGTGACAATGTTCGTCACTAACGTCGTCAAGAAGGACATTTGCAAAAACCCAATTTGACGAAGAGCGTTTCTCTGTTTAATCTAGAACAAAACAAGAGGGTTGTAGCAATACATTAATCTTAAACACTACAAACATAGAAAGCCTCTGACGGAAACACGGTCGTCTTAATGATGCAAAGTAGTTATTTTGACGTCAAACTCTCTCCTGCCATTTTTAGAATGCAGTGGCAGTCCATATCCTGTTTTAACTAAGATGTGTGCAAATTTACCCAATCAAAACCATCATGCTCTCTTTAAGCACGTCAGTGTTTACATGAATTGTTCGATCTTTATATTAATTTTATCTTCGACGAAAGACTTGTTTATTTACCATAAGTTATCACAGTAACCCCCGGTGCAAGCAGCTATCCATAATCACACCCTACGTTTACATTTACACATGCCCTATTTTCTGAAACATGTTAATCTACGATACAAAAGAGGGCGCCATCACGCCTAACCCAAACTGCTACATGTATGACGATTAATTCAATTCACTTATGAGTTTTACCGTAAGTTTTTTAATTATGTATGTATTAGTTTTAATTATTTTGACTAATCAATGTTACGAGCAGAGTTCGGCCATGGAAATGGAAGGGTAAAAAGAAACAGTCACTAAAGGTGGACACTATTGGTAATTACTCAACAATAATATGTTATTTTTCTTTTTCTTTTGAGTGGAACTCTAAGACTTCGTTTATTCATCACCGACGCAATACTTAACCCCCCCCCAAAAAAAAAAAAAAATAAATAAAAAAAATAAATAAATAAATAAATAAAATAAGTATACAATAATATCAACCAACACAATATTATAGCTAAGTAAAAAAAAAATCGATAAGTTAAACTAAATTATCCAAAAACTGCGACAAAAGTGATGTTAAAGCCATGCCGTTACCATTGGGGATCGTTATTTGTCTATGTAATTAGTCCTAACAACTTTGAAGATTGAGAAAACAAACTACTGAAATAACACCAATCTCCCTGAGTTGGACGAGAGTGGGTGTTTTCTGCAATATTCAGTCGATATATTTCAGTTCTTTAACTGAGAGTTCCATTTAAGATCCCCATAGGAAATCTAAAAGCTCGTCAGTTATGTGTGAGATGTGGCGTGCCAGGTTCTTTTCAATTTGTCTCCCAGGACTCCTGCCAATTTTTAGCCACTCATAGCGTTAAAGACTTGCCATAATTTGAGCGACTTTCAGACAAGTGACTAACAAATAATTTATAACAATTTTTGTTTACTATAATTATAATTATTTGGTTTTGCTTGTTGTTTACATGTCTACTGCTTTACCCGGGAATGTTTTCCCCTTTCACTAATTATACATCACAGCAGGTTTGTTTTCAGATAATCCTGACTTAAATCAAGAGCTATCAAGTTTAAGAGTCTAATCAAGGGTGTCGTATGTGTTGCCCTCCAAAGCATCCAAGATAAAACCACAATTAAAATAATATTTTACAAAAACATGAACATCTTTGAAGTGTGAACTTTGTTATTGCTGTAACTATGTGTGCACCAGTGTCCTGGTGTGGACTTTAGAACAGGTTGTACCCGTTAATTAGTAATAACGATGCCACCTCGCCCAAAAATCCAGACACTTTAAAAGACACGTTAAAAGAAACATAAACTTAAACATCTTGGCTTTAATGTGACGTGAGGTGAAACTTCCAGGTTAACCAACATGTTGGGTTACAATGTCTTATTTAAAAACTTAAGATATTCTTTTATTAAAACACATGAAACTGGTTTTTAGTTTGCTCGTAACCACCTGCTTTTTACGTGGCGCGTTGAATGTGGTAAAGTGAAAGTGTTTTATCACAGTAGTTCTTAGTTGCATGGGCTTCAAAACATCAGTTAACAAATTTACTATTTTATACACCCATGGTTTTGTGGTTTAATGAAACAAACACTTCTGCTGCTCAGAGCAGCTCGGAGTAAATCACTGAAACAGTCCTGCAATCAGTATATCAAGCTGCTTATTACATTCAATCTTAACGCCTGCCACATCAAGTGTTGCTTGATCATGGAATCGCTAAAACGCCTGTAGTCAAAGAAAACAAGTGTGTAAATGAAGTGATTTATGAGACTCGGTGAAGAGAATACACAGTTTAGACTATCAATCTCTCCCCAAAATGAATTGGTTATTTTCAAATGTTGGAATGAGCATGGCGCCGATGGATGGGAAACATGCTTTGGTTTGGTATTTTATGTTATTATTTGAATGCGTAACTCATATCACAGCTTCGTGTATGCATTGCAATTCTCATTGTTATAACAAAGCTTGTTTAAAATCAGAAATTATGATTATTTCACCAAGGTGATGGCATGTTTATGGGAACAGACAGTATAATGAAAGAAAGGAACCATTTTATTTGACAATTTTTCATTTAATAATTTCGCAGCAAGAAATTGTAATTATGTTGGATTTGTTGTTTCACTGTAAAGTATAATGTACATGCACACTAATAAACGGCAAGAGGTTGCGCTGTGTATCATTTACATAAGTTATTCAGAATTACTTCAATAAAAATAAAAACGTTGAGCATGTTATCTATAGAACTTCCTGCTATTTAATTCAATGTGTGTACGTACGTGTGTTTTCAAGAGTAAAACCTAGTAAATGTAAACATTTCCTGATTTACTGCTGAGTTATGACAAGTCCATGGGATAATTACAACAAGATAAATAATAGTATCATTTGGTGTCAACTGTCCAATACCTTTTTATTTTAGTTGATTTAAGATGTGTAGAAACAATTCAAGCATGCCACACCAACATGACACAATATTCCTTTAATGTACTGGTTGAGCAGAGTGCATATATCACATGTTGTGCCTTAACAACTTCGGACATACCCCCAAGGGGTGTTCTGTATAAAGTAACCGATGTTCAAAGAAATTACCATGCTCGCTCTAAGAGAAACATCATAAGACTTTTCCACGAGTATTTGATTTTTCTTTGAGCGGTGAATCCGCAACGAACATGATTGCAACACGGTGTGTATCATTATTGACATTCAACCGGCCAATTAGTCAGATACCCTAGATAGATGAATGTGTAATCAATATAGCGGAGGTTGGGAACTTTTATTACACAGATATTTATCATTCCTGAAAGTGTGGGTGTTTTCGAAATCACGGTTCAGACTTCCGACAAAGGCTTTGATTGCGTCATTCGCTTAAGGTTTGATTACATCAAACGCATGGCTATAAGCTAAGTGAAGCCGAGTGTGACTTTTTGTTTTTGCTTTGTTGTAGACAAGTTAAGAGACTTTGGCTTGTGGTATCTCGATTACAATCTCTCTTCGCCATTTTGAATTCGCGTGCCACGAGCTTTGAATGTAATAATGTTTTAAGTTTGACAACCACATTGTCCCGAATTGAAACATAGATAACTCAACAGCAATACTAGTTTGTTCTAAAGATTAACACTGCATGTGAAATGGATGTGTGTTCCGCCTGAAACCTGAAGCAATATTGGGTCATTTAATAAATGAGACCGTTCGGGTCATTCATCTTTTCATTTATATGTACTGGTTTACAAAAGCTTTGTCCTACTTCCTCTCTTGCCTTGATTAGCAGATGAGATGACCACCCAACGACTGCGTCATTCTCTGCTCAATCCACACAAACAACAACAACATTAAACTCTGCATCCTGTAGTGTAGTATCATTGTTGTCAGCCTTGAAGGATATAAATTTGATCGCACCCTTCTACACTCACTATACGCCTCGTGTTTCTCGGCAGTGCCGGATGTACTATCGCCGCGAGAGCAAGGTCCCGGTTAACGCACGAGTTGCACCCCGGGCTTTCTTGACGAGAGAGGGAGATGGTTAGAGAGAGAGAACTCTAGAAACAAACTTGCAATTCTTTCTGAAGCTATCCCCATGACTTCCCAGCAGATAACACTTGATAAATTAACAAGAGACACGCCGTATGGATCACAGATAACTCGCCGTAAGGGCTCGACGATTTGCAGTCATAATTATTCAAGACATGGGTAACTGAAACTGGGGTGAGATATTATTGAACTAAGTTGAGAGTCACGTATGTGTTTTCATCTTAAAGAAGTTAAAAGGAAACACAACATTGATACTAAGCTATAGAAGCCGGGAGGGATAATAATAATAAAAGACAAGTGAAGTTAAATCAATGATGACATTGGAACATTATGCAACTATTTCGCAACCAGATTATTCATCACCAGTCACTCACTGAGGTGAGGTTTGGCGAAAGCGCCATGTGTGTCATGAGCACTATTGGTTCTGAGAAGAACCGGTGGTTGACGACTAACGTTTCAATCAGTATGCCCTGATCGTCTTCAGCAGAATATTCAAGACGATCGAAGCATCGAAAAGTTGAGTTGTCTGAAAAGAAATTTGCCCATTTGGCCTACAGCAAACCAATAGTCACTTTGATTTGTAACCGAATGGTAGTATTAGGAAACAACATTGTTCGAAAGATGAACTGCATAAGCCAAATTAGTTGATTATGAATGTTGTAAGTTCAAATTGTGTAAGGTTGATTAGCAGGGTATTTTCTGAGGCATCGCACTCGCTCTGTGACAAGTAAGACGTCATGACTCTTCAGTTTATTTCGAAAGACTCTTCTGATAGGGTTGTTTGTTCTGTCTTGATGTTCTTGAATTTTCAAACTAATTGTTTTTGTAATTGCAAAAATTCTGGAGATAATTATTATACGTGTTATTATAAAACGTAGAGGTCGGCGCACATAATAGACTTGTGATGTTCCTGCTCAAGGCAGTGGGACGTTCCAAGCCAAACACGGAAGGGTTGGGTTGGTCGGGATGTTTTATTTGTTGTCGTTTGAATGATCATTTTAAATTGTTGTTGTTGGTTGGAAGAAGTTTCAAAGATCTTACCATTATTAAAAATGATTTAATTTAACAACAAAATGTGTCTATAAATCAGGTTTGTTTGTAGGAGAATTCAACTGTTTTCTTAAAATTGATTGTGACGAATAAAGGTTTGGTGAATTATTGCATGGTGGTAATGATTTCATCGCCTTGTTTTGATAACATGTAAATTCACTTGTTAAATATCCTAGTGGTATAAGACAATACTAGAAACGCGATGGCAAACACAATATATTGTTTATACGACATATAGTTAAACCCCACCCCATCACCCCCATCTGACTGCAATTAATTTGGGAGCCCGTGTATCGCTTTGACAAATTATAAATGTTGAGTACATAAGTCTCACACCTTCAGGGTACGGGGCAAGACTTTAAGAAACACAAGACGTAAACGCTCTCCTTCAACTTAATAGAAAATTGGTTTGTGGGTCACTAAGACTAATCGATTTCTTTGGAAAGGTCTTCCGTTATTTATGTGCATAAATTTCCCGGTGAAACAATCTACAATAATGTCTCTTTAATTTTAATCAATCATGTTCGTTGCGCAGATTTTGGTCTCTGCATTAATGCGGGTCAACGGATGTGAATTCAATTAGAGTAGGCACTAGTCCCCCCTTGTATTGTTGTGTGGACGCATATGATTAAAAGTCTTTCAACTTAGGAGGCGACTTTGCTAGGGGCGACATTGTCAGGGGTGACATTGATAGGGGGCGACATTGTCAGGGGTGACATTGTCAGGGGCGACTTTGCAGGGGGCGACTTTGTTTAGGGTGAGTTTTCTAGGGGGCGAAATGGCCAGACCATGGGATGCTGGTCATCTCGCCCCCTTGCAAGGTGCACCCAGTAATAAATTGATGCAGAATAATTATTGTCATCTTTTTATTTTTGACAAGCTTAAAAGTGATGAAATATCAACATGTTCACGTCACTTTCATTACAAGCATTTTATTAGGTGCGCTTTTCAATAATGCGAGGCAACAATTTGAGTAGTCAAGGGCCATAACCATCGAAGCCTTTTTTCGAAAAGTTTCAACGACAGTCCTAAGCTCATCAACGAAAAACTAAAAGTTGTTACAATTACGCTTAATTAAAGTAATATTATAAATAAAATGCGAGTGTCCTCGTGTGCTGAGATAATAATCCTGTCTTTATCCTGTTTTCAAACATTGTGGGTGCACAACACAGCGTCAAAAGAACCAACAAGTGCAGTTCTTACCTAAAAACTACCCGATAAAATCTATCGTGTATGTATCCAATGGCATGATTGCTACAACAGGTTGCTCAATACTATCTGAATCATTTCATAATCGTTCCTCTGAGTCACATCTCCCTAAGCAACAATTACCATCCACTCCTCGAATCCAAATCGCTCAACGCAAATTCAATTTCCATGCAATTTTAAGGTGGCAAACATGACGCTTGAGCGAGGTTAATGAATACCAAGGGTAGGGGAGCGAGGTTAATGTAAACCAAGGATAGGGGAGCGAGGTTAATGTAAACCAAGGGTAGGGGAGCGAGGTTAATGTAAACCAAGGATAGGAACTTAGAATGTTGAGTATGTTCATTGATGAGTGGGTACTTCTACAAACACGTTCTGCCTGGTGCGATTAAAAAACACACTGGGTGCAAACCACCGAGTAAGAGGCAATCTCAGTCAACCAAAGGCAAATCAAATAATCTCATATTGACACAAATATAATTTTGTGAGTCAGAAGTTATAGGCAAAACCAAAAATATTGAACTGACACAAACATGAGTGTACACCACGCTCGTTCAAATTACAAAATTGGATTAAAATCGAGTGTGCAGAAAGGAGAGAATCGACAACACATCATTTCCTCCCAGTGAGGCTTTTTGGGATGACATGAAACATGGAGGGATAGTAGATCACCTGGGCTTGAACATTTTTAGTCTTAAATGTTTTTACTGACTCACAAACAGTAAATATGAAAAGTAATCTAAATGTTGTAAATAAATACATGATGTATATTTCTCGGCTTATTGGGTAATCAAATCGTAAGTTTAAGAACGATTACACTCCAATCGCCTCTCTCATTAATCAATACCAACGTCAACATGTTTTTATGTTTCATTAGAAATGCACTTGTTCATGCAAAGAGACTTATTTCAATTTCTTGAGAAATCGAATCCTTTTGTGAAGTTATGAATTTCTAAATAATATTTTTTTTTCCACTAAGAGTGATAAAAGAGAGTCGCTTACAAATGTAACATTAAGAAACAAAATAATCATATTTCGTAGAGATATCCATGAAAAATAAACCTGTACCGATATCAAAAGAATAAACGGAAGTTACCCTTTAGCCATCCCGGGTTGCAAGCTCTTTTCAGCGGCATGTATTTTCAGAGGCTGCCGTGGTACATCATATTAAATTACATCGGAAAAGGGCGTTAGGTTCGCACTTGACGGTTAAAGACGGGCTACATTATGGTAATGTTAGCAGAATGGATGCTTCTAGTTCGCTAGTCTGACTCACGATAAGGACATAGTGGGTTGTGTTTGCTAAACTCTTGCTCCCATTGCATGCTTAATTATCTAAGATGGGGTGCGATATTGGAGCTGTTGGCTAGTCAAACTAATGAGACTATATACTGCATATCAAGAAATTGTACAGAATTGGTCAGCTATGCCAATCCGATGCTGCCTACTCATTAAAGTATTTGCAATAATCTTTGTAAAAAGTTCTAATCAATCTGTCTTTTATTATGGTTATCTCAATGGTGTCATAGTCAAGGCTATTATGACTATTATCCTTAAAGGCAAAACACATTTCGATTGCTTTGTTCGATCAATATAGCTTTAACCATAAAAACTAACATATATAGATTTTAATATACGATCAAACTAACCAGTGAACATTTAAATTAATAACGTGTTTGCGTTTGCGAGATATACATTCCAGGCAGATACAAACTATGTCCATGTAGGAAAATCCGTGAGGAGTACACAAGCTATGAATCGTTAGGGACAGTAACGCTCTTCAGAGTCAAATTTTGGGGCATAACATTGTTCACAGTATTTCGTAGTGAAATGTTTCTCAAATGACGTTATACTATCGAAAGCTGTAAATGGCTTCTAACCGAAGCAAGTGTTTACTACCATTAACTTGAAGAGTATAACTTCCCTTCAAACACAGACGATGGCCGAATCACTGAAACCAGTATGCTATGTCTTCGAAATTGGGGGGGGGGGGGGGGAATGGATTTGCGGGACAACATTTTAAAGCATGTCTGTCGAAGACATTGTTCGAAGCCTTTTTTACACAATGTGCACTAATTTAAGAATACGCCTTTTAACTGTTAGTTGAGTTTACCATTCACATCGCGCTTGCGCACTAACACTTCCTTGTTAGCAAACTGCGATGTGTTTGCTGTGTGCTGATCCTGTGTTGGTACCGTGAGGTAATTTCGTTGGTGCGTCTGGCCTTTGTGAAACTGTCAGCGTCTGTCAACCAAATTGTGTTCGTTCGCATTCTGGAAAGTAATTAGAAAATTCATCGAAAGCCTAATCAGATGTTTCCCTTAAAATAAAATAAAAAGCTTAATATAACCCTGCGCTATTGTATTGTCTGTATTATGTAAAAACAAAAAGGTGAAAATGAGCAACAAGAATCGACATCAACCATTAACCGACTGATAACATACCAGACTAGAAACCAGCTCTAGAACAAATAGCTGCCACTATACAGCCTCATGAATGGCTTCCTAATTAATACAGCTTCCTAATTAAGAATGATTGGAGTAATGTTCCTGTCCTTGAACATTGTAGTTTCCACTCATTACTCCAGAAAATGCATAGCCAATTTGTTTTTCAATCTTAAAATACAATCATTATTTATGTTGCTGTTGATGCTTGTAATTAATGGGTCAATTCCAACGGGACCTAGATCAGAGTCGTTTCTGACACCGGAAGTGTTCGGAGTGTATTCCGTAGCTAGTCAGAGGATAAAGACATACATTTACATTTTCTTTCATTTCATTTTCAACGCAAGCTTTGATTTATCGAGGTCCTTTGTACATTGCTTCAAGCTCATCTAAGTATAGTGTGAGAATTCTGTTTCCATTGCGGTTTGTCTCGTTACCGTGTGAAAATGAAATGAGCATTGAACCTAAGATTCCAATGATATCCGGGCACGGGGTGTTCGGCAGGACAGCTACCTATAATTATCCAAATCTGTCGAATAAAATCATCCAGCCATCCATTGCTATTCATGACATGTGAAGCTACCGTCGGTTTAACCATATAAACACTCAGTCAAAGCTAGTTACATAGACATAGTCAAGGAGATACCACACTTCAAATGTCCAGTCATTGCCCAAATTGAGATAAACTCACAAAGGCTTTCAAGCAATTAGTTACATACATGAGGATGAATAAGCGTAAAAAAAGAAGAAAAAATCACAAGCTACAGTGGATAACCCCATCAAGTAGGGTAAAAGTGAAGTGTGTATTATCGCTCTTCTCCAAATAACTTTGTTTCATTGGTGGCTGACTAGGTACTGGGGATATAATAATAACAATAAATACATTGGTGAAGCACCTATTGCAAAAGTATCTATACTAGCTGATGAAAAGAACAATAAAATATACAAAGATATCTGAAATAATAATTGTTCTTTGAAGGGTGTGACACTAGTACCCAATCCCCTTAATAATTTAATAACAAATTCCCTGCTAGTACTATTACTTAAATCCCACACAAATGCATCAGCCACAAGTTAAAATAACACCCCTAGACAAACAAAGTGTTCCTGTTCCTGTTCCTATATAAGAATGGTTGACGGCGAGTAGAATGCAGGACATGTAATTATATCATTTTGAAGTCAATTTAAACACCTACGCTAGTTAAGTCCCACGCAACTCCGACCCAGCAATTTCTAAAGTGCAGTATAATTGTTAGACATTAATGACAAGATTGTTTTAATGTTTAGACAAACTGCTACAATTTGTTCTCATCTTCACAAACGGTTGTTATTTAGAAGTCCATTACAGGCAATTATATAACTTGCCTTGATAGTATATATTCATAATCTGAAGTGCTGTTATCAAGGATTTAAAAAAACGATCCAACTTTGTGGACTTTCGGCGCAAAGGGGAGAGCATTTAAATAACTACCAAGAGAGAAAACGAATCGCATTATGCATTTATATTAATAAAAACAAATAATATCATTATGTGGTTTAGCTTTTGGCGATGTAATTTTGTGCGTAGATGGGGCGTTTCAGGGTTTACGCGTTACGCAAGAAGCATTGATTTTGTGACTTAAAGTAGTCCATATATTGTGTGGACTTGAGACACTATGTGGACTTAACATAGTCGCCCACATAAGGTTGTATACCGTTTTGAAGAATGTGTTTTTATTCTGTGCCTGTAGCAAAGGGATACCCACAGTGACTACAACACAGATCTGTGGGTGTGTTGCTGGAAGCATTCAGTTCTATTTTTTGTTTATGAGGGGCTCATCAATTTGTTGTGTTCTTATTGTCCTAGCCCAAAACTTGATGTTTTCCAAACTGGCAGTCCTTCAGGCTGACTCGTGTTCAAATAGACTGGTGACTCATCACCCTTGGATTTGAATAATTGTATTTGGAGACAGGGTCCAAGTCTGAGTCTACATGAACAGTGAGTGTGACTTGGAAGTTTGCGATTTACGCGATCTAGTCAGTGATGCCAATCTCATGGGATCCAATAGTCGACTTTATTCAGCACGTGTCTGATTATCTATTTATTCAACTCCTTATTTGCATTCTACATCATCAAACTTGACCTCTATATGAACCAAGGGCAATCGTAAAATGAAACTTAACACATTCTCTTGTTTCTGCTCGTGTGAGCAAGAAACACAGATCAGTGGAGGAATATGCGTTTCAGCTTGTATCGCTTAGTTTTGCGCACATACAGTATTTGTTTTAGATCTTTATTTTACCAGGGACTTTGAGTTCTAAAACGGGACTTAAATTAAACTGAGTTTGAATTTAACTAGATGATATTATTAACTATATTATTTGTATTATTGGTAGTACATGGGATTATATTTGTAATATTTAAATCAACTGAGGATGCAAAGTAGTTGAAGTTAATCAAAATAATAAATAAGCAGAGCTCAACATACAAAAGACATCCAGTTGCTGAAAAAATCACCTAGGCAACAAATCGAAAAGGGAAAAGATTAGATAATAAACTTACCAGAAATGGGTTCTCACAAAAAGTCCCTAAGCCCAAGCTTCCATAGGCAACGATAAACACCTTGAACATTTCTCGATCATTTGAAAAACATCGTCACAAATTGCTCTCTTCGCCTCAGTACGTAAATTTTAACGTTGTTTGGCAAATACTCTGTGGAACTCTGAGACAAGGAGCAAATAGGAGCAAATAGGAACGATTCGTCCTGAGACGAGACGTACACACTCCGAAGGTCTGGCATGCCTGACAGGCCTGCAGTAGATCCGGTCAGTCACCCATATATCGACCAGGCTTGGTAATTGCAACACTTCACCTTAACGTGATCCTTTCAATTTCCTTCTGAAGGATGGCTATAGCTAGGACTGTACGGGACGGCAACATGATTGACTGAAAGCTTTCTTCTATCGAAACAGCAGGAAATACCACACTAAGGATTGACATAACTGTATATTAATGGTGGTGGGTATTACCAAGACCGGATTCTACCGGCATCGGAATGGAAGCGATACGATAGAGAGGAAAAAACATCGGGTCCTATCGGTCAGAATAGAGAATGGATCTTGATAAATGTTCATAAATGAATCGGACTAAAATTGAGTTCAATACTGAGTAGCATACTAAGTTTCATCAGAAAGTCCCGTTGTTGCATGTTAGAAGCCTTAGGTAACGTGGGTAATAATTGAAACTAAATAAATAGGAATATAGACGAACTGGTTAATGAGAACGCCCACAGTATAGTCTTAGAGAAGGAAATGACAAAATGTAAATGAAGCTTTTAACGGATGAATTCAGAATTAGAGCTTGCCATCACTCAACCAACTTCATAGATATATCGTAGGCGGAATCAGGTAGTCGGTATAGAGACATAACACGTTCTGCGTGGTGACAGAACACTCCAAAGTAACAGATGTGCTTAGAATAAAATAGTATAACTCGTTAAAGTGTGATGGGTGCAGAGATTACAATACGCAGCGTAGACAGAATAAACAGGTATGTAAGAAACCCAACCAACAGAATAAAGACACAGAGTGAAAATTATTATACAACACAGTCAGACACTGGTATTTGAGCTCGTAAGTCGTTTAGGACACGCCATACTCTTTTGAACAAAGTTTGGCAAGTTTCAAAAGTCAGTAAATAATCATGAATGATATTTATATATTGATTTTGTTTTAATATCAATCGAAGTATATGTGTTCTGCTCTTCTGACAAAAGCTCATTGTTCTTGCAAAAGGAAGAATGTTTTATCATAAAACATAATGCAACAAAAAGTAAATGGTCGAAACTTTCTCCAGAAAGACTCTGGTTAGAGTCGAAATATCAGGTCAATAACTCGGTTTTGTATTTATACCTTAGGTCATTTTGGTTGGTTGTTTGCAAAAGCTTATTATAATTATGTTCTTTTAAAACATGATCTCTCCTTTTCGTGAAATTGACCAAAAGATTTAGTACAGATTCATCTTCTGTTTTTCCTTCTTTGTATCATTCACCGCCCAAGTATTAATATTTCCCTAAAATGTCTCCTTTATTGAAACTTCTTCGACTTCATCTTATGTTGATTTGAATGCATTAATGATGTTTTCCGAATCTTCCCAATGTGTGATAGGGGAAATAAACATGCATGTAAAGCATGCATGATCGACCTGTTTTTAAACAAGTTTGGAGAACTAAATATGTTCCGTTATGAGTTGTAACTTGTTTAGCATTGTGTCAAACGGTTTAACAAGCTTTTCAGAAAGGGAATCGTATCAAAATTAAAAACCTGACGAGAAGTGATTTACAACTGTAATAACTAATAACTAGTGTAGGGGAAGCAGACAATATCTTACAATGTTTGTAGTCGTGCTGAGGTAATTCTCTAAGTAGCTTTTAGATAAACACGGGCGAATGTTTACCCAACCCAATTGCGAGTTGTTTGCATGAATCATAAGTCATCATAAATCCATATATCAGAGCGGAATCAACCAGCTTGGTTTATATCAAAATATTTCGAAGGGTGACGTACATGTACTGGCTGCTCAAATTCTTCTGAAAATTATGCGCGTTTTCTTTTTATATTATTTTTTGTTGTTGCCTCTACCGATGATAAATCTGTCTTAAAATGAGTTGGGATTACAGCATGACATTTTAATTGGACATTGACAGCATAGTTTGATACAAGAGGAATATAATATTCCTATTCACTGAGATAATTATGTATTAAAACCCTAACAATGGGTGTGATTATGTTGTTCCTTGGATTTTGTCTGTATTGCGCAAGATAGAGTTTACCTTATAATGTAGTCATTGTATGAGGAAAGTACAGTGTTTTGTGTTTGTTTGTTTGTTTGTTTTTAAAGTAAAATTTACTATTTATATCAAAAATATGCACAGCAGTGTTGATGCAATTGCTCGCCATGGGCCTACAGTACATCTTTGATCCAAGAATTGCATTACTTTACAGTAAGGAGTATTGCTCGGTTCGTCTTTTACTCTTAGTCTTTGAAAATGTTTTCTGTAAACTGTTTCCGTAAACTGATCAAATTTATTTTAATGATTCTTATCGGATAGTGTGTGCATCAACGTATGGAATAAACGTCAAATTGAAGGTACAATATGCTCCTGGATAGAGTTCGGGGAAGTGCAGAGAAGTTTGTTTAGAGGCAGTGAACACTATTGGTAATTACTCAAAATAATTATTAGCATAAAACCTTTCTTGGTGACGAGTAATGGGGAGAGGTTGATTGTATAAAACATTACATGGTTAGAAACGGCTCCCTCTGAAGTGACATAGTTTTCGAGAAAGAAGTAATTTTCCATGAATTTGATTTCGAGACCTCAGATTTAGAACTTGAGGTCTCGAAATCAACCATCTAAACGCACACAACTTCGTTTTTTTTGTTTTTTTTTCATTATTATCTCGCAAGTTCGATGACCGACTGAGCTCAAATTTGCAAAGGTTTGTTATTTTAAGCACATGTTGAGATACACCAACTGTAAAGGCTAGTCTTTGACAATTACCAATAGTGTCCACTGCCTTTAATTAAGGTTAAAATAAAAAAGAATACGACGTTTTGTAAAAGGCGTCAATGGACCAAAAATTGGCAAAGTATAGTGGCAAAGTTCACTCCATACCTCCTCGGCTAAATGATTACGTCAGGTTGATAGGGATGTAGTAAATGCAATTACAGATAACTTCGTGTTAACAACCTACGTTTACATTGTACAGACAAAGCTTCTACTCTTTTTGTCTTTTTTCTTTTTATTCCCACTGCCACCTGGGAATGGCCACGATCCTATTCAAGAAAACTGACTCGTTATTGCGATCCAAAGGGAAATTATCTTGGTATCGACTGGTAAGAAATGCCATCCGTATCTCATATCCCCACTGAATTACCCCCACGTCAAACAGGTGGCTGGCCGTGGCCAGGTGACGTCACAATGACGTCAGAGCCTGAAGGGAACGCGGGCTTTTTTGGGATGGTGATCCGGCATCTAGATAAAGGCCATTTCTGTAGTGCATGTAAAGCTATTACTCTGTGAATCACAGGCATGAAATTTCACTTCTCTTATAGATTGACTCAACCAGTAGGAAATGTGAGATGGCAATCGGGGTGATGGTATTTTATACTTATTTGATTGCTATATAAGGCTAATACAACGAGGGGGCAGAGAGTAAAGTATCCTATGGATAATTAACACCTACTCTGATTTAAGTTACATGTAAATCTTTCCCCTCTCACTGTCTATTCATTGGAGCCCTCTTATAGAAATCGGAAGTTCGATAAAAATACAGACCTCCCGAGGGATTTTAAGAACATCAGTGATGCATGGTCTGCTCATGCCGACTGAAACCTTTAATTGGTCGCGTGATATAAAATCGAATAAAATAATTATTCCTATTTTTTCTGAAGGAGGTATGAAACCCCACTTTTCCCATTTTGCTAAAAATGCAGCTATTCAACAACTTGTACAAAATGTCAAATAGAATGAAAAATCAAGTAAACAATTTTAAGGTCAAACATGTGATATTTTCGTAACCATGACAGAGCATGGGATCCCGCCATGATATCCACTATACCTGAGTGATTTGATGTATTGTTTGTTTTATCTTGGGGACATGTTCAATGAGAATGCTATGATGCCAGCACTTGCGGAGGTTGCAGAATGTCCTCGTGGATTAATCCAGTTTGAGTCCAACGTTATTTTACCGTTCTTGCGTTTGGCTATATCCCACTTATTAAAACCGATTACGAATGAAAACCCAAAGCAGTAAGTTGAGTAAACAACTTAAGGAGTAGTTTTGTCAAAGTTGGCTCTTTGAAATGATGTGGGATGATAAAGGTTTAACTTGAAGGATTCGGTGACAAAATTGTTTTGAGAAACTTTTAATTATTTAGTGGTTTTGTTGAGACAGCAAAGTCACGTGCTACTGCCGTGTGGGGTTCGGAAGTTGCATTTGATTTAGCTTTGATATATATGAATTTAATATGCGAGCCTCAAAACACGTTCCATCAATCTACATTTGTTAGAATCAACAGGTTGTGACACGCAAAACAACATTACTATTGGTGCTCACATTCAGTGTATCACAGTGTGATGGTACAGTGTGTGACGTGACATTTCTGTATGTTTTGTTATTCCACCGTTTTGTATTCCCAACTCATAAAAAAACATACATTTAAAGGAATATTCAAATTTGCCTGTGTTCTTAATTAGTCAAGAGATATGCATCCGAACGAGAATGCGTGTAGGAACATGGACCTCCCATTGTCCCCTACATCGATTTGGTTCATTCAGCTGATCTTAATGTCCTGACCAAGACGCCTGGACCCAATGCTGATCAAATATAAGGCTATCATTTCCCGCTCATTTGGAGAGGGTTGCTATGGACATGGTGTACTATCTAGTAGAATATCGTCTGTTTGCCACCGGTAATTGAAGCTATCTATGCACGGTACAGGGTGGTTCTCATACGGCAAATCAAGAGTCATTTTATATCACCATTAATATTGAAGCTGTTGCGCCAATTCTTTTTTCTGTTTCTCAACCTAATTTGACATGTATCATTGATCGTTTTGTTAAACTAACTAAAGAGTATTTTCAGGGACATGTTTAGCAATGGGTTGTGTCTTTAAAAACATGAACTGTCATCAACAACAACATTTCCATGTAACTTTAGGAACAACAACATATTCAAACTGTGTTCGTTTAAAATTAATGAAATCAAACACAACTAAACTGTGTCGTTATTGTTGCTAAGAATTGTTGCTTTTAATATTTCCCGCTAGCTAAGGTATTCTTATTCTAAACGTTCCACTATACAGCATGATTGCCTTGGAGAAAACGCCAACGCCGCAGAGGGCGTTCTCTGTACGACGTGACTGCCTTAAGCAAGGATTTCCTGCCACAATTTACTTCAAGATACCATGATTCAAGCTAGGCAATCTGTTGCATACACCTCCTGCCAATACTCCAGCATGCATGAAAACGTTCACCTTTCAAGCCAATGTGATTTTGACAGGATGTATGTAAGTTCTTTATAGTTGTACGCTATAAGCTAATCATGTTGCTTGAATCCCTCAGGCAGATTTAAATACTTTAAATCTGCATGGTTTGGCCTTGGGTGTATATATAATCAGTCAATATTAATCCTTTCTAGGTAGATATAGTAAGCCAACCCCTCCCCTTGATTCACCGATTCTATGAGACTCACAACACCTGCTCCGACCAATATCTATCAGATGGGAATAATGGGATCGAGGTGGTTTGACCTCGTAGCCAGGGCTGTTCACTTCCCCCTCAAAACAATCGAGCTGTATTGGCTTTACTCTTTATTCGTTTTAATCTTCTTCTGACAAGCGTCTTAAAGGTGCAATCTGTTTCCAAACGGAAATGTTATTGTGTGTATGTCTTGTACTTTTATGCACTATTGCTAGGACGCTGACGCGTATCAGCACAAACCGACTGATGCATCTCTAGATAGGCGGGGTTCATGTCTGGATTTGTTGCTTTTGTCAATGTTTTAAAGTATCAACAGCTCTCTATAGTGTTCTTAACCAAGTCATTGTTTTTGGCGATTAACTTGTGGAGTAACTTTACCAAAGTACCCTCTACATTGAAAGTCGGTGTAGCTAAAACTAAAACTTTAGAGAATAAAAGAACAGTAAGTGCAAATCGTCTAGAGAAAGGTGTGGATGAGATTATTTCACAAGACAGCGAAGATAGTGGAGCCATCGTTGCTCTGTTGATGAATCAGCTTGATATTCATAACCACCAGCATTCACTGCAAATCTGCATTCAATGGTAGAATGGGCAAATACTCGTTGCTTTAATTTATTCGGATGAGCAATGCCTTTAAGAAGTCTACTCAATCGAAGACATCGAACTGGGACGATTTAATATCTAAGAAAGAGTTGTGAGGAGCAGCAAGACGGGTGTAGTATGCTTCTAAGATGTTTCTGGCTTAAGTTTGGAAAAGAAGTTAGTCAGGATCTTGGTTCATTGTAATCGGATGTGCAACGCCTTTAAGAAGTCTACTCAATCGAAGACATCGTACTGGGACGATTTAATATCTCAGACGGAGTTAGTTGTGAGGAGCAGCAAGACGGGTGTAGTATGCTTTGGAAGGAAAGTTTAACAAGTGGCATGTTGAAATGGAACCTGTCTGATTCCTGTTGGAATTGATCTTTGGAAGACTTGGAGTCGGTTTTTATCGAAATGGCGCAAGAAGGTTAAAGTGTCGACGACTGTCTTCGGAAGAAAGAAACCAAGAAAGTGTGTAGCGTTGACCTTAATCGGTAGCTTTAAATTTCAGTAGTTTAGGAAAAACACCAGAAGAAGAAAAATGAGACAAAACACAGACACGGACAGTTTTTGCCATGCGACACACAAAAATTAATAATGACTGACAGCAATAAACTTCACCATACCAGTTAACACAGACCATAACGATCCTCATGTACCAACAGATGATGGTTTAAGCACAATCTCAAAACCCATGTTCTTGTATGTTCACTTTACTGATACTGTTCTTCTTTGTTAATGATATATATATATATACATATTTTTGGGGGGTGGGTGGGGTGGGGGGAATTGCGCTATAATTATAAGAGTTGTTATTATTGTTATAATTATTGTTGCATAGGCCTATTAGCAAGTGTATGCTTGTTCACTTCTTCTGCGTTATGAACTTGCCAAGAGTTGTAGTTTTTAGGGAAAAAAGGTCTTTAAAGTTTCAACAAGTGAATGTTTTAAGGAAAGCTAAGCACGATTAGCTGAAGACACAATAATGGTCTAAAAGTTGCAAGGGGTGTAAGAAAGATTTAGATAGTTCTGGCCACGAAACAGCCGTCTGCTGATCTTAGTCACCTAGCAACGTTTTCAAGGAAGACAGGAAAGATCGGGACATGGCTGGTTGGTCCGTATGGTATGAAGCATCGATCTAGGGTTGTGTTTCAGAGCATTGGAACAGCTTCCCGAACCTTTAGAGTGGCAAACGAGTCAATTTACCCGTACAAGTATTTGCCAGGGCGGTGGGATTTAAGTGCAGGAAAGCTAGGGTGATGCGCTGTTTTATGTTGTCTGTGTCTATCTCTTACAGTGAAATGCAAAACATCTCACGCCATGCGATATTTGAGTTGCTTCACAACACCTTCTTCAACAATAAATTCCTTGGAAAGTCAGACGAGAAACCAAACACACAATTTCTCAGCAAGACTCTCTTTTAAACATGAGAGTAGTTTGCGTATCTCCTATAGCCAGTCCGACGTGCTTACACTGTACCATGTTTAACCACATCTCAGTCTCCAACATAACTATTTAGTGAGATTTGTTTTGTGTTTTGGGGTTTTTCTTCTTCTTGTCTTATTAATTTGATGTCCATGCATTTGATTCATGAATAGGACAATTTGCACATCTCTTCAAATAATTGTGTTAAAGTATTTTTCGAGTTAGCATCTAATTATGCCAAGGTAAAAATACATTACCATTCTCTTGCATCTGCGCCATGGATGCCGTCACCATAAGTTATTACAATCAATGATAGGTGGTGATTCGTTTTATCACACAGCATCAGTATATTAAACAGATCCACTGTAGACAAAGCTTGTATTAAGACTAAGGTCAGACAATGTTTGAGTTTACAGAAACTCTTTATTTGAACAAGACTTAGTATTTGAAAACGAGTTTACTCAGTCTGCAAGTCGAGACGAATCAAGTTAATAATTTCATGTCGAGGAAGGGTAGAGACCCAAGTCTGTGTAACTTTAATCCCGTAAAATTTAATTGTATTGTGTTAAATGTAAACGAAACCGAATGTAAATTGGAAACTACCTACCACAGCATACAATAAAAATAATCACACAATTTTTGAATCCTTGAAATAATACGAAACTATACGAACACTTTCTATAAAGTTGAAGGCAACATCCACTGTACGTGATGACAATTGATTGGTCTGGTGCCATGTGGATGAGGCAGAGCTCAGACTGAACTGACGTACACTAATAAGGGGCGACAGAGTGAATACTGTAATTACATAAGGGCTTTGCCTGTTAAATACCGTAGCTAGCTCACCGAGTTCATCAGTCGTCTGTGCTGTCTTCAGTAGATATGAGTCACTGAGTGACATAGGAGGCGACGTGGTACACGTAAAGAGTAGACAAGAGTGAAGGATGTTAAAATACAGTCTGAGTTAATATATTTCGCAGAAGATACCTTTAAATATGGTTAATATCAACGCTGTCTTAATTCATTATAGATGATGTCAAAAGTTGACGACTGTTTGAGGTTTTCGTATTGTAGATTTGTCATAGAATGAATCATGATACCGGTCAAGAATGATTGAAAAACTCATTAGATGAGAGTTGAAAACGAAAGAACGACAAATTTTTACATTATATTTGTCAAATCACTCATAACATTTTATGTTGATGATTTATGTATAACAAGTTTTCAAAATCTGAATTTGGTAATACTTTCACTCTGATGACAAACACAACAAGCTTGCACTCTTCGGGAGAGTGAGATACAGTGACCGAAATGATAAAAATAAATAAAAGGCAAATCCGTTCTTTCGTCGTCTATATCTTGAAACGTAACCGGATTGTGTAATTTAATCTAATATAATCTAATCACTAGAAATCACTGACTGTAATGTGGTTGTTGGGCACTGTACGTTTTGTTTTTTTTATTTTTAGTCTGCTAGATTTAGACAGGTCGTGACTCTGCCGCATATACTAGCGATGTCAATAGGCTGTGTGGCCAGAGATTGGATTTCAAATTTCCGTTCCTCTGTTTGGTTCTTGAAGGGTTGTTTTGTATCGTTCTTTAACCCCTTCGAGCTTTGAATTAACGATAGAGGGCGCTTTTCAATGCTATCTGGTGTTTTCTTTTGGATAAATAATAAGCAAGGGTTGGTTTTGTTTCAATATTTACTGTCAGGTTATGACGAAAGAAATGTTTTTTCTTTTTTTTCAGAAATGCTGCTCTATGATATGTACACCAGATAATCAAAGGTGAAAAAAGGTTAACTTTAGTTGTAACTCTGTAACTCTGTTACAGTGCAGTAATAAAAACAAAATGAGATAAATCTAAGTGTGAAGATGAGCAGCGATGTACGATACCAACAAATGAAGTCATTTCACCGTACGGATATAACAAGAAATGTTACCCGATCCCAGCTTGTATACCTGCGTATCTAGGCTGTGCAATCATCTACAAGACTTCAAACGGTACACCATTCTATCATTGGGTCCAAGCCTTTCCTTAAAGTAAATCAACTCAGATTCCTTTTCCAGTCAAATATAAATTGTTGGCTGAATCTTTGAATATAAGAGATTGCTTACGCAAACAAGGAGGCCAGATGGTCTACACAGCTTTACAAAGACGGTATTTAATATAAGTATTTCTAGTATGATTGGAAAGGATGTTTAAATTAAGTTCACTGTTAAAGTGTATGGTAAAAGGTTGATAAACTGCGTTTTCATCCGAATGATGTCAACATGGCTTTTAATATTCATAGCTGATAAAGTAATGATAAAAGCATGTAAACATGTACAATCTTGCACCTGTTTCAATTCATCTAAATGTTCACATGCCACCATCCATCCTAATGTTGACAACATTTTGGCAACAAATTACGACAACAATTCTCGGAAACAGCTTGATTGACCCCCCCCCCCTCCTCCTATGGCTTGATGAGATCAGCTATGATTGCCCATCAGTAATGCATCTTCAGAAGGTATTAGCTTCCATGTATGTTTTCCGTCAACCTCCACCTTTCTCATTTTAGACGACAGAATATCTTGTTAGAGGAGTTTGGGCGGTATAGAGGGGCGAATATAGTGTGTCGGTCGGCAATTAATTGGCTACTTTGGCAGTGGGTGCCCTGTGGCTGTTTCGGTCGTTTATTGAAAGAAGATTAAGGGTAGCACCGCTAAAATATATTCCTGAACTTGGATGCATAAAAGGGGCTTTATTTCACGTATAAGTAAACTGGTTCGTTTGCCTGAAAATTACAGTTTATAATGACATTTTGTTGAGACTATAGTTCCGATGGTTCACGAACACAGTTGGTAAACATGACATTTATTTGTCTATTTTGGATATCCTTGTACCGAAAAGATTAAACACATTAACTGAACTGTCTTATTCTTTACTTGTATTTTTTCCAGCGATTGCAAATGTTGGTTCATGTGTCTTATTTGTGACTTGAACTGGGCCGTGTATCTAGTGAAATTATGGGGTGTTCACACACTTCTCAACCTAAGGCATAGGCCTACCTTTGTGGTTTCATCGAATTGCCAACAATCATGAAACAGTCGTCGTAATATTGAGGGGATCGTATCCTTTTACCTCATCAGAAATATGGATTGCAATATTTCAAACAGTTTCTTAGGAATCATTACGCAGATAAATGTGCCGGTTTGTAATTTCATCATAAATGGATTATATCAACAGAATTAGACTCAGGGATCCTTCATGAATTACAGAAACTAAATCTGACCCTCTTAACCTCCTTCTATCCGATGGATTATAGGAATGAAGACGTCATTTCAAATGACCATTTCAATATTCTTCTTGGAAGAAGCTACTCGTTTACCATAAGTAGCTGATGATAAGAAAATGGCAGCTAGGGACAGGTAAATAATGCAGACGCTCGAATCATTTTTACATGACTTTTAACAAAAAAATTCGAACAAGAATATAATTATTGGCCGTTTTGTGGATTTTAATGATTAGTTATTTACCTGATAGGCTGAATAAGATTACACATATTTAATGAATGAAGACGGTCATTGGTTTAGACTCAGTCTATCAAGGCGTAACGACATCTTGGAATTTAACACAAGATTCTTGCAAAACAGAACAACGATTACCTTTCTCAATTACTTATTGTAACATATCTTAAACCACTTTCTTCTTCTTCTTTTTTTTTTTTTTGGGGGGGGGGGTGGGGGGGGGGGTAGTGCGTATGTTGATGCGACTTGAATGGAAATGCGTTGATTGGTTGGGTAAGTGGACATTAAACATGACGCACTGTAATAATAATAATGGCATGCGTGACTGAAAAGCACATTTAGCTGTAGCCGAAACCAAGACTTAAACACCTGTCTTATTTAGCTGTAGCCGAAACCAAGACTTAAACACCTGTCTTATTACTGAAAGGTAGGTTTTGTTCATCTTCGAAATACTTTCATTCAAAAACTTCGAGGAAGAATTTCAGAGTGATGACGTCAGTGGGAGATAACAAAATATTTACCGGATCAAAAACACTTAAGGAAATTATTCATCGGGATTTATGACGGAGTTTCAAAACAGCACCGATGGATTCTTTACGATCAAGCAACATCGAGATATCTTATTCCAGAATTTCTGGAAATATTGGATGCTGTTCAATAACTTTATCCCAGGTAAGAAAGCAATGATTGATTGTGATTCAAGGGCTTTCGAGTTCTAAGAAAGTTCAGGCTTCTTACGCAAGCTGGCGATCAAGCGACCTAAACCCAAAAGGAAACCGCATAACATAAAACTTTCAATTGGGTTTAAAAGTCATCTTTAAAGCCTACTGATGTTGATTCTTATACTTTATGTAAATTTAACTTTAATAGGTTTTGCATTTTAAATAAAACTCTTGCAATATATCTGGAGATTGGCGGAAATAATTCATCAAGTCCTTGTGAGAATGAAACGTATCAAATTGTTTACCTTCGGCTGTTTACTGTACGTTTTCCTTCATTATTTGTGTAGTTTTCATTATTATAATATTCCTGTAAAAGTGTACTGCGATGGTAATCACTCTTAATAGTTGTACATAAATCGTTGCTTTAGAGCGTTTTATAAACTTTGAGTACTGAGGTACATGAACATTTCCATTTTAAAATATAGAGTTGTTCTGCATAATTCCATTTGGTTTAACTTATCTTCTATCGTTGTTTGTTGTTGTCTTATAGTTCTCTCTTGTTGCACTTTTAGAAGGATGACAGTTTGACCTTGGAAGAGATTTGCAGAGTACACGGAAAATGAATTAGAATTTCATATTGCAGCTACGATGACGCATTGAATGGTTGATGGATTAAATACTTCAAGGCTACATTTCTTTGTGTTACCTTCTCGAACAACCCAGAATAATTATATAGTTTAATGCATTTAGTTCGAATGCCGTGTTAGTATTAATAACCGCAATGCCCAACAATAAAATACACTGTGAATTTGAACAAGCATCCCATAAGCTTATGATTATAAAACTGTTGTTTATTAAAAATTATGTTTTATAAAACAAAATGATATAAAAACATGTCTCAGAATCATAATAATGTCGTTAGCAACTTTCATAAAAGACGTGATGGTTTCTGATCACCAGAGGCTGGGTTCGAGTCACGGTCTTGACACCGTCTTGCTTGGGGGTTGAGTGTTTCCGGTTTTCTCCTTTTTTAACAACCAAAGTAATGGGCTTTCAAACACTTGGCGGCAGCAGACAAACTTCCTATTTTGTATAGGCCCGTTCAATTTTGTAAAGGATATCCGGGTGTTTTCGAAACGTCAGTCATTTTAATCTTAATTGGCATAAGACTAATAACCATATGGGGAATCATCAGGCAACTGGTTGTCATAACAAATTGTTTATTATTATTTATTTATTTATTTTTTATTGGGGCGTTGTTTTAACGCCTCGTCAGCTACAACTGATAATCATTTTTATTCATTTAAACGAATAAAAACAATTTGGTAATTATTGTATCGCTCTCTTATGTTTTTGTCGGTGTTTTGTTCAAGCAGCTTTCGTGGGTGTTAAAAGATAAAGATCGCTTCAGTATTTTCTGATTGGTTGGATTCTTAAAAACACATTCAGTCATGCAGACAGTCTAATCAGAAAATAAGCTTGTCCTAATAGACCGTGAAGGATGACCAGATTTAGTCTTGAATACCAGCCAGAAAGAAGCTGTGTTAACGAGATATAGATAATGTGATGAGATAAATCACCCCAAGATACCCTGTACTTGAACCCGTTCTTAAAGGGGATGTACCTTGGGGCTAATTTGTGATGAGTACATTCACTCCTCATACACATACCATTAAAGTGAATTGATAATTGATGAAGGTTACAAGAAAGCTTCATAATTAATTGATATAAGTAAGATTAAGATCACGATGTCCAGTTATTGAATGTTAATCACATAATACTCTTTAAGACTTACATCATTGGAAGGCACGTTTCAAGATCTTGTAATCAGGGGTTTGGTATTACGTGATCTGGTGGTAATTGAAGGCTTTGGTTTAAACTACACCCCTTCACATCTCAACTTTCTACTAGAATTTTACTTTTATTTAGAAGTCCAGTTACCACGCACTGAGATAATGGAGGTTAATAAGAATTGAATATATCCCAAATACCTGTTTATATATAAAAGACCGCATGGGCTCGAACGTTTTGTAAGGTGGCCCCGAAAAAAACATATAACCATACAGTTGACTTTAATTCTGAAATAATTATAGTGTCATAAACAAAAGTCAGAGAAAGTTGTCTAAGATTGAGTTGCAAAAATAGTGCCCTCTTTTAATGCTACTATATTTCCAATATCCAGGTATAATGATAGGAATGCGTATCAGCTATAACCATAATAACTCTAAACGCATGATAGGTTCAGTTTGAACTGGGCCACATAAAGTTTAATAAATTGGTTTAAACGTAGAAATTAAACTGAATAATTGTCTAAAATGTGATTTACATCATGGGCTTGGGATCGGAGGTTTCCAGTTGGCTAGATTTTCAATATCCTTAGCTTTGGGACTACTTGAGTTAATCGCCTCAAGTGCCTAAAATTGGCCCGCATATGTCACATAAGCGGTTTGCTAAGTGCTTGAAATGCGCAGTGTTGCGCACTATTTAAGTCTCAACCTCACCTATAAATAACCGGCTTAGCGAACCAATGCGTGGAGCAATTAGAAAAGAGTATTATAATGCATGTATGCTGCACACGTAGTAGGAATATGGTTTTATGAAAAAGGGACATTTCATGGGCTCGAAAGAATATTATATTAGATCGTGTGCTTGATTCAGTAAATGATTACTTTTTGAAATGGACGATTTCAAACATTGGATGGCAAATCTGTCGAGCCCAATGATCGATTGAATGGTTTGGCATTCTAAGATGTGTTCTGTAGTGTTCCATACAACAATCTACGTCATTTGTTTAATACACTTGGAATTTTCCATAAATAATTAATGTATTTAATTATTTGTAAAAACAACACTAACGTCTTTGGCATCAAGTATGTATATTTGGGGCAAGTCTACTGCTAATTATGATTATTGCATTACGTGGGGAGGGTTCAAGGCATTGAATTGAAACTTAAACTACATACTTTTTTTCTTTTTTTTCTGACATTACTACAAAATGACATTTTATGCATATTGTTGACAAAATGGTAATGTCGAAATAAGCCAGGAATTGTTTGTTTGGAATGCCGCTTTGCACGTCATTGGTGACGTAAGTACAATACCTTTGATCAAAAACAGAGTTAAACAATAATTGTTAATGAGGGTGCAGGGTCTTCGCATACCAGATGTAATGCAGGCGAAGTTATGCAGTGCATTAATAATCAACATCCAGGATTAATCATGGTGTTGTTAAATGCATCCTGAAAAAAACATCCACTTAAAGGCTAACCTTGCCTTATCGAACTACTTGAACTAAACATCCGCAGAGAATTCCCGGATTTTTTTTCTTTCTAAAAACAAAACAAACATGGACACAATACCTTCCCCTGGGCGTTGGAACTAACCAAACGCCGAGGCCGGGGATCATGAACAGTAAAAGACGCTCATTAAATACCCTCATGATGAAAATAACGTTGAGGCTCAGTTTTAAGCGTCAACAACCGTCAGGTGGTGTTTTTTCCGTTACGTATCGGGTCTCCCGTGGGAGCGATCCCCGCCAGGGAAACCACAAGAGCGTCAAGTCAAAAAGGAGGCAGGCATTCATAAAAGCAACCGACCCTGCCGCGTCAACTCCAGCATCTCGAACCGTAACTCCTGCTTTCAAGCGCTTTCCCAGTAAATAAATCAGAACACGAGAGACACCATATGTTTATATAGGGCTGGACAGACATTAAATCCGTCAGCTGTGGATGTTCGTATCCAGAGAAATGTTGTTGACACTCTTGACTTTAGAGAAGCCTGTTTCTTATTCCTATAGGAACGACACTGACTGATTTGATTTGGTGGTCCCAACACCCTCTGGTTGTTGAGTCCAGTGACATTAATTTAGTCTCCTCAAAGAAAGTTGTGTATGCCAAGTTATCGTCTTGAACTTAGCTTTTTACTTTTTACTTAAATTGTTAGCTTTTTACTTGTACATGTTTCTCTTTGAGGTTAGGTGTTTTTCTTTTAGTGTTGGACATACTTACATCAAGTTTATCTCTCTGATATGCATTGAGTTTGTATTATCATTAGACTCATTGAACACAACATTAATATGTAACGATATTCACTGTACCCATCAGAGATGTTCTTTATTTCTCTACGTGCGAATAAGATTATTTCTCGTCTACACTAGTTCGTGAAAGAAAGTGACGGGTTCGACCAATTCAACCGATGGTGAGAACGAGGACGAACTGTAACCAGCTGTTAACGTCCCTCTAGTGCGCCCTCATGCGGCTCATTGTGGTAAACTATTAATATTTGTCATGAACAAAATTATATCTGAAGAGGTTCATTCCCAGAGAGGAATTGAACCTTGGGACAAATCTTCCTTTCAATTGTGGATAACTTGTCTGGTTAGACTTCCCATGATTGATTTTACGAAACTTATCCGAGGGGTGGTAAAATATTATTTACAAAACATAACTATTTGGATGTCTCGATTATTATTATTGGCTAAAGATGAGTCACATAATATATAGTCTATCCAATATTCGTATTGTTTTTGAATATCACATCATAAATCATATCCTATCAAACTGCCAACATACCACATCGATGTTCAGAAAATAATGTAACTATATGGAACAGGTTTGATATTGCACTGAAGCGTAATATCATTGGGGACATCGGTTGCCATGGGTTACGCATATTTATGTTTATTCTTGTATCTAGCCATGACTAAAAAAATAAATGAAACTTAGAAGAACATACAAAGTACCTGGATTACACTCAGCCACATCGCTACATCAGAATAAACCAAGGGTCTTATTAAGCATGTATGTCTATTCCCCACAGCTCGTACGTGCTTTCCAACCTTTGAAAATGTTGCTAATATCACGTATCGTATGTGCTTTAGCTCAATTTGCTCTCTCGATGCCATGGGCCGTCACATACTGTCACTTTGGCACTGGTTTCATGGCAACTTCAATCTTTCATACGTTCAATTACTTTAAGAAACAAAAAATTGCTGCATTTCACCATACCCATAAAACAACCGACTAACCTGCCGGAACATGTGGTGTTTCATGGGTGATATAAAAGCAGTTGATGAACAAAATTCCTGTTTTGTAAACTAGTTAGGGTCGACATTTATGGGTGAGTTCGGCATTCATAGCAGAGCATATTAGATTCAAATAATACTATTAAGTAGCTTACAGACCTAACGCACAATATTATTCGCATCACGTAATTTACAGATTTCCCTATAAACAGAATGCTTGATACTGAGGAAAAAAAGGGAGGGCGCTATGCCGAAAGAGCAGTGGATACAAAATGTCGCCCGACGGATACTGACTCTCAGAATGAAAAAAAATATGATATTTCTTTAAATTCGATATGAAGTTACTTCATAGCAGATAAATTACAACCTTAATATACACTCACGGTATAAACTTGTTTTAATTAAAATAAAGTATGTTTTGGTTTGGAAGAAACACTTGGATGTTCTTTTTGTTACAGTAATTAACTGAAGTTTTGGAGAGCACTTTTGATTGCAACATGCATTCAATTTCAAATTGGTCTGCTGAAAACAAACTTTTTCAAGTAAGGCTTACGTGAGTGCAAGATCATCAGATAATACTGTAGTAATTAGCCCCCAAAAATGCTCCGATTACATATCTGATTTACCAAGAACAAAGCGAATCATACGGTGAACCGACAGGATTATGGTCACTCAGTCATTTGTTAATGACACCAGTCATTTTATCAGCGAAAGGTACAGTCTTCATGCAAACAGTGTAAGTGCATTATAGAAAACCTTACGTAGTGACATGAAGGGTGTAACATCTTCTGACTGTCGACCAATATTGCAATGAAGACCCATCTCGAAGGATGTGACGTACACCAAGGGAAGGCAATACAACATGAATATTCAGTTTTGTGTGAATGCTCTTGCACACAGTTGAGTTCCGGAGGGGAATGGGATTTATCAAGTGACGGTAATGGGCACTTGTCACATATTGATGTGTGTTACAGATAGTATAATCTTTAACTAGCTCCTTGCGGTAACCTAGTTTTTAGAAACAATTCGGCCAGTCCATTAAAATTAAAGCTTATTTCATGTATGGCAAATAACTTGAATATTTTAGACATTGCCATTCTAACCACATAAGTTAACTTTAAGTGGAATCATTTCATACATTTTAATGAAGACAAACTATTTTCTAAATTAAATATCACTTAAATAATAGCACCTCTGACAGCATTGGTTTGTTTATAGAATTATATTTGTATTCACATAAAGACGAATACAGCATGATGGAAGTAATATTTCTCTGTCCATATTATAATAATTATGTATGACATAAAAGTATTGAATGTGCGATCTTTTTAGTATTATACATACCCAGGTTTGAAGATTGCATCAAAAAAAAAAAATGTTGCTCCACACATTTATATTGTTTTATTCACATAATTATTTGTTATCTGTTTAATAATTTTATTTGTTTTCCTACACGCAGCTTTCTTTACTAATACTCATAAATAAAGATCGCACAATCGTTAAGATTCAAATAGACATAACTTTACAGAAGGCCTCCATAGTTTACAATGCCTGTACATAGAAGAGAAGTTTACTAGTTTATTCAGCGTATAATATTTGCAAGAAAATGTCAAAAATATGTCGGTTTAGTGTTTGATTTAAAGGTCACAATTTCCAACCTCAACCTCTTACATTTATATATTCATAATTAATTGAAGCCAACGGCGAGGCTTCAATTGCTTCATCAAAACACAAAACTTTTACAATATTTATATTAATTGTTAAAATAAAATTGAAATAACAGTTTCGAGCTGCTTGTGGTTGATAAATACCGCCCTCGTTTGATTAGATTGGTTTGTTAGTGTAATATAAGCATTCTTGCTAGAGGCAAGCACCCATATCATTATCGGTGTTGTACTGTATTACTAGAAATGCGTCAGGTCTTTCAACATGAATCAGTCTTTTATCTTCGATGTAAATAAGGTTAATTCGTCAAGGGAAAATTTACTACAATGTGTGCTGTACCTTTTATTCTCCTTAAAATAGTCAGGCCGACTGTGTTTCCATCCGAATTGTTTGTTTCCCTATTCTAAACGTAAAGTATTCACGTTCTTACGAGGTCAAAGCCATTAATTGTTTAGTAAATTTTTCTCAAAAACTGAAGCAACTTTGGGCAAACTATTTTGTACGCGAAGTTTTCCACCATGACCGAACCATTATACAAATTATGTGTAAATCTGTAAAACATTATTAAATCATACCGCCGCTGTGTGCGCACTCATAAAAGTGTTGACATAATAATTAGAAAATTCAAAACGATCGTACTTTCATTCCATCCTCTACCGTATACTCATTTTCAATATAGATAAACATAGCCTCGTGCATGACGTCAATTGAAGTAGGGCGCCCTCACTAACGGCTCAAAAGGGGTTTTGGTCATTGGCCATTCCTGTACGCCGAGCGTTCATTTGTGTGCGCTTACATTGTTTCAGTGTTGGTTTACCTTTAAGATGGCGGCTGGATGACGTCATTGCACGAAGTCTATTCTACATTCATCGATCTCAGCGGGCTCAAGAACACGACGCGTAAATCCACTTCTCAATCTTCACATCTTTTACTACTCACTCATTCAAGCACAATCTCCTAATTCTTGCATTCGATTGATTTATTATCT
The DNA here is from genome assembly GCF_032118995.1 of Asterias amurensis. NCBI lineage: Eukaryota > Metazoa > Echinodermata > Asteroidea > Forcipulatida > Asteriidae > Asterias > Asterias amurensis. The sequence continues at coordinate 170,051 of NC_092668.1, read as the reverse complement.
CCATTGCCACCGTACTACAGACGCAACGTGGCAGTTCTTGTGGAATAAGCCCTAAAGGAATGAAAAGCGGCTTATTTTGGAACCGACGTACCCCTTCTCAATGAAAAAAACCTCATTTATCATAAGTAAACTTTGGGCCACCTTTATGCACCGCACACAAAATCGAAGTACTCTCCTTAAAGAAGAAGAGGTCAGCAAAAAAAAACCACCCTTTCATCCGAAGCAGTTTTGATAAAGTTGTTGTTTCTAGGTTTGTTTGTTGTGTATTTTTGGTTGGTTTGGTGGGTTTTGGCATGGCCATGGTTTTGGGCTTTAGTCATGACGTTTTTTTTTTTTTATTTAAAAACAAATAATTTAATTTACACCTTATCCAACTATGGATTTAGAGAATGAATTCCAACGAGTTCAAAGCGGGGAGTTGTATAAAACCATTGCATGCCCACTAATACTTAAACGTAGCTGTACACACTTCACAGACCTAACACATGACTTCACTATTAGATCAATACAGCCTGACTTACCATTGAATCCACGCTCTCTCAAGTTGGAACATTCATGCAACACCGAACCACATCTTAGCTACAGTACATGCACTGGCATACGCAGCCATTCTTTCTGCAACCACCATTGTATGTACACATCCATGCTTTCAAACCGAGACTGGGGTAAACAGTCAGGTCCCTCGTAAGTGGAATTATTATTTCCCACAAAATTCAGCAGAGCAGGAAGCAGGAGACCTAACAATGTATATTGAAATAAACTAAAATTCAGTAAAACCATGACACGGTCAAACAGTCCAGCATTCCTTGAACGCAAGAGACATAACGCAGTAAACGAGTTACGTCAAACATTGACGTTCAATTATTCTCCTTCAAATAGGTCTGCCTTATAATTTGGGTGGCGTTTATAATCTTGTCAATGTACCCATTGAATTTGAATGACTTCAAGCCAGTTCGATTCTTTGTGAAGCTGTTCTAATGGGTAAGATCCCAACGGAATTTGGTGGCGACAGTCAAACCCTTTTCAGCTCATTCAACTTCCACACCTCAGTAAGCACGTGCTTCGCATTCCATCACCCGCTCTACTTCCTTTTCTTTTATACACTCACAGCTCACTCCTAGAATACATTGTACAAATCTCTCGCGTGCTAGAAAATATTGGGGAATTAATTTCAAGTGCACATTGGTAAATGAAACAAAATGCAATGTACGCAATTTTGAACCCGAACATTTCCTAAAGCTTATTTTGACCTCACTGGAGAGAGCGCCCCAACACCCTAGCTAAAAATGGATACTCATGTGCCTCGCTCAAACAGAGGTGTGCTTCCAATGTTTCGTCTCCATCTTAGCTCTATGATGGGGCGTTAACTTATAATAAAGGTGTTTGAATTAGCACCGATGTCATCGATTATGACTGCATCACTTTCACACATGACACAACACTCACTGCACAAACCTTTACCGCACTGTATCTCCATAGAACCAACACATTCTCACAGACCTCACAGTGTTCATGAATTGATGCATAAAAATGCTGATAACAAAATGCTGATATTGGGATGAGGATTAAGTAAAGACAGTCGCATGTCATAGTCAAGGCTGCTTACTGTTAACAATAAGAAGCCTTTATCAATTTAAATTACAGTAAAGGCATTGGTATTAACGTCTTCGGTCAACATTAAAGCAGCCAATGTGAATTGCCACAAATGTTGGTAGTATGTACAGATAAATATGGATCGCTAAAGTAGTAGCAACTGTTACAATGGCATTACCATTTGTATCATCAAGTTTTGTTTTTAAGGATGGTGTTTTCCTCTTTTCAGTTTATCATATCTTGGAACCAACACAACACTTATTTTGCTTATTTAAATTACTTTTTTATTTTTTTTATTATATCACTTTTAACAATTACGACTTTGTATTCATTATCCAGTGAAGCACCCACCTTAAACGACAAAGCACTCGCAATATTACACTGCTTTATAGTGGTAGACTCATTGCCTCTTTGCGGCGTCTTGAGTATTTTTTAAATCGTTATTTCTGGGGGACGTTTTGAACTTTTTGATCGTATACAACGATAGGATCTGACTTTACAACAAATGTCTTCAAAGATAATAGCTGGACGCCACACTTCCAACATGATAGTACTGTAAGCTTGTATAGCGCCCTCTGTTGGAAGTATTCCATTTCAGAAAAAGGCTACAGCCGTTTTCGAAAGTACGGTTCGGGTTCCAATAATGTTTAGTCAATTGGCATAATATTTCAACATGCCCGAAGTGCCTCGAGCACCAAAGCTCAACAGTTCTCAAAACTTCATAAAAACGAAGCAGGGGTAAATTAAAATGAATATGTCTATTTTACACTCTACATAATAATAAACATACGAAGCTTTTTTTACAAGTACAAAGCATGCCATTGTTTAGACGCCTCACGTGTGCTCAGCATCTTCCCCCAGTGACTTAGACTCCGACCCTGTGTATAAGTATACGGACCAAGAATTAACTGCCCGATTACAGAATCTTTCTTGAAGTTGTGACCTTTCTGCATGACCTGAATGAGCAGAAATGAATCTTCCATGAAGGACATTGGTAAGACGTAACTCAGAGACTCCGTGAACACAGGGTCGATGGTACCCCGCGAAGATGGTGTCCGACGACTCTTGACTTTTTCACTTGTGCACATGAGGCACACTTTGACGTAAGTTTCTGAGGAAGAAAGAACAAACCAAAGTTCAAATCAACCCGTGTGATTAAATTCGCAGAGAGTTTAGTGAGTAAATATTACCTGTTCTTGTTCAGTCAGTCATGGTACCTACACGATTCATTCTTCAGACATTAATTTAGGCTGCATGTCGCCGTTTAGAAATCTCGTCTTCTCAGTTGCCCATTAACTTATTACTATTTTCGATTAATCTTTTCCGTTTTTATGGCTATGGTCACAGCAACGATATAACAATTAAATGACAGGATGATTGTATAAAATCTGATAAAACAAAACAATACGAAGACACCGAGAGCTTGAACACAAAATCTGCTTCTAAACCCTTCGTTCACATTGAGCAGAAAGTTACCCCCATAATAAAACAACAAACTAATGAGTCCAATATTTCGTGACGATTCAGCTTTAGTATTCCACAGTGCAAACTCCTGAACCTTTTATATCAGGGTTATTTTCAAGCTTCGTGTATTCCAACACCGGGGTTCAAATTTCAATCACAGTCACAATTAGACATAAAGCACATTCGTCATAAATCATTTAATAATGTCTAATGCAGTCGCGGAATCGTTGCAATCGGTATAGAACAAAATGAAGTGGTGCCTATCGACCCATGACGATTCAGAGTTTAATATCAAGAATGTAACATGAAACTCTCTCCATACATTGTGTTTAGGGTGGATGTACATTTTAACTCAGATCTGTTTAAATTCAATGTTCATAGTTTTCTCTTGATTCAAGTCACTATGAACTTATTTATTAAGAAGATCAACTTTCTTGCGAATGACGACAAGAGTTCATGCAGCACCCACTTGCATTGTCTATTGACTCGGAAAATACAGGCTGGATTCTTGTCCTATCTCACGTTTTCTAACCCTTTTGGGTTTATTAAAACAACATTTTTGAAAAAATGGATTTCCCACCTCCCAGTGACATAAATATTTTGAAGAATCTTCAAACTAATACTAACTAATACTTGAAGAAAACACAAAAGTGGTGGTCCCGTACTTCTGGCTGATAAGCCTTCGCTGTGGCAAACAGAATATCTTACTGTGAACTAAGTATATCAAATTTAAGAATGTCAAACCACTTCAGACAACATGATGTCAGAAAGAGCTTCCTCATGTCTGCAAGTTCAACGGAAAGTGTTTTACACGGCGACCACCTTGAAGAGGTGTTAGTGTCGTGTTACTTTCGTTTTAGTTTGGTGTTATAATCATATGGCATATTGACCCAGCTGATGTTCATTATAATAATGATAGCATTGAGTGTCTTGTGATGGTAAGAGTGTAAGCATTCTAAACAAGGCCATGGTTCAGTGGTCACCTCACTATTTATGTTTCGATTGCCATTATTTAGCATTTACTTCAATACTCAGACCGCATCAATCTCTTTTGCTTGGTCCATCTAACATGAAGTTCTGAATAGTTACTGTTATTGGAGATGTGCAGAGCTGATAGATTGGTAACTTGTTATAGCCGAGTCGTTGTAATAAAATGGAAGGACAACTACAATATACAATGATTGAAAGGAGATGTTTAGTAATGATAACAAAACTTATTTTGATTACAATATAAATCGCATTTTAATAGTGCTTTAATGCTTAGCCCCCCTGAATGTAAAATAATCTGGAGCCTTTATAAGATCTGTATCTTACCTAGATTGTCTTGACTAGTTCCTTTCTCTGGTACGAGACCTCTCGCTCTTACGATGAAACAAGAAAGTCTGTCCTGAGATGGGAGATATGCTAGCGATAGATACAGGCGACCTAAATCTCCAACCATCTAAAAGGACAAAAATAGAAATTAAAGTGCACTGATATTTAATTTCATCAGAATTGGAAAGGTCCGGATTCTGGTTTCATTCTGATGATAATTATGGAAGCTGGTCGAAACGTCGATGATGTGTCAACGCAGACCGTCCTTACCAGATCAAATTAAATCAAGATGAACCCCGCAAATTTAGGATATTTCGTAGATGCCTCTTGAATGCTAGATATTTAGTCAAACGCGGCAATAACCGAGTCATTTCGAGATTGAGATATCGAATTTCTGGAAACTACTCCCCCACAATGAACCCATTTACCCTGATGCACTTTTGAGACTTCCAGAGGTAGAGAGTAATAAAATACTGGGTTTCTACGTGCGTGATACATTGTAGGAAACTGTGCCAAAGACATTTACGAGAGAGTGAACATGATTTGACGTGCTTCGCTAGGTGTAGACAGAATTATTCCCAATGAACTTTTAAATTACAATCCAGCAAAATGTGATGCTGGTAACTGATGTTCGAAACATCCCTAGCATTTGTGTTTTGTCAAAGGGTAAGTATTAATTACATTGTGTCGTAGGCGCCGTTCTCAAAACCCTTAATGATACTTGACTTGAAAGATCGGCAAATTGAATTTTAATTAACATGTTGAATTTATAATGCCCTCAACGGCATATAAAGGGCAGACTCACCTCTGCTTTCTTTTGAAGTTTCTTCTTAATTTCTTTCTGTTTTCCATCCATATCACAATCGGTTAAGGGTATAATGGTATGTGCAATAGCGCAAATCTTACTACAGTTCTCAGAATCGAAAACAGACAATCTCAAAGCTTGCAAGGAAAAGTCCTTGGATGGGTCGACAGGGAATTCCATGGTATCATCAAATATGGGGTTGAGGGTATCCTTTATGATTTTGGATTTGAGGTTGAGCTTCTCATCGGGAAGGAGGCAGCCATGGACGACAGCATCAACGCCTTCTCGTTGACCTTTGGCCGGAAGGTCAGTAACATTGTAGAGGTGAACTGTGACCCTGAAGAAAAAATAAATAAAAATACGATCAATGTTTTCGAAAAAGTATAGTTATCCTTTCATTAGCATAAATACTTCAAGCTCCCCTGCCTTCCGATATAATGACAAACCTGTTTGTATATTATCATTTTCAAATGTTCCAGACATTTATTGGTTTTAAATCTCTAGAAGTTTTTACGAAATAAAGATTACAATAATAAACACATTTCGGGTCAAGGCAACTTTTTAACTCTCATCATAGATGTGCCAGAACCAATACAAATCCCTGATATCAAAAAAAATAAAAAAAAATAAAAATACTTTCCGTTACCACAAAAACTAACTAAGTTAAAAGTCACAGTCTCCTACACAGCAGTGAATTACCTTTGTCTGTGTTGCTCATACTTGATAGCAATTGAGATTGTACCATAAGCTTCTTCAGCAACTTCTTCATCCTTCTTATTCTTCTTGCCGCTACTTATAAGAAGTGGTTTACTTTTACCCGTATCCTCAGTCACATAAAGCTCAGGTTGAATTTGACCGAGCTCACAGGAGTATCTGAAAACAGATTAAATTATTCAAATGTTCAAATTTACATCGATCTGTCGCAAACACATTAGTTACATCCATAAAGCATTATATACGGGTTTAATTTGAACTGCATTTGGTCAGTTTTATTATTTTAATTAACAGGCTTAATATGCAGTCTGAAAATTGCTGTCAAAACAGGGCTTTAAGGCAACTACATTTTCTTTTCCTCTTTTCCACTCCAAAATGTGAAAAAATCATCCTCAGGTTTTACACATGAATCGGTCAGAAATACATAAGTAGAGATTCATCTTGACTGAAAGGGAAGGAGTTGGTTTGTCGGTTCTTTCTTGTTGTCTGCTTAATTTGGAATAAGAAAAAGGATGCACTTTTCCCTGTGTGCATTAGTTATAATTTGGTCTGGAAGCAAACAACAAAATTATTGTCTTTTTTTCAACATCAATTGGCAGTCAACTTCAGGGAATAGATTGCATATGAGCGGATTTAAGTTCTGCAGTAATGTTTGTTCAATATTTAAATATACGTCCCCTGATATCCATTAGATATGTATCATAATATTTGTTATGATTTTTAAAGAGGGTTTAGAAGAGCCAAGGGAGGAAGAAAGATGATGGCAATATTGTTCAGTAATGATGGCCAAATCCCAAGACACTTTTAGTTTAACAGTGGATAATGTGCCTATTGCGCAAGTGCTTAACGTAAGCCGAGCTTCCCAATTAGAAATGTTACGAAGCTGCATGTTTCATAGAAAGCTTCTTCCTGTTGTTAAACGCGTCCTTTTTTCTTTCTTTGAATTAAGATAAGGTACCTATTTTTAATAATATTTGAGAGCAATCTTATTGCTTAATCTTTAAGAAAAAGACTATGTTCGAACCACTAACTTGTCATTCCTTCTTTAATGAAAACAACTGTTGTTACCAATTATGTTTACTCTCTTTGAATCAAGATAAATTACACGACATGGCTGCTATAACCAACGGCTTACTTCTCACGTTGAAAATAGATTTTCATTATATAGACGTGTCTGAATCCACTCAGTTTGGCTACGGCTAAGGTTTAATGGCTATAGCGAATCAATGACTGTAACAAGAACGAGGATAGATGTGTCCAAACCACTGCGTAAGCCGGCAATTCAGACACGGCTTTTCATGTCAAACTCGTTTGATCTCAGTTTGGGAAACTACGTTTTGTACTACACTGAATTGTGAAATGTTTGATTTGTAAGTTACACAGTAAGAGTCTGTTTTGAGTAGTGTTGATTCTGATAAGAACTAGTGATTGACAACTGAACATTTCGATCAGTATGCTCTGATCGTCTTCATGAGAACAGGTTAGTTGTTAGAAACAGTGCTAAGCACCATGATGTGTTTTACCGGACTGACTCTAGACTTCTTTTCCGGATTCGTTCAGGCGTTGGGGGCGCTGATAATGTGTTCCTACGAATGTCTTCGCTTGATTTAGACACTTCCTCAGCAGATGATGGACTATCTTCTTCGCTATAGTAGGGGTCTGTGCCTGGAAAAAAAATGGGGGAAAAATCGGTTTAGTTTGAATAGGCCTTCAGTGTACCTCCATGTATTCCCTTGGCATAATGTCTTTCAAGCACTTAAAGCAGAAATCGTGGTAGGCAGATAATAATCAGCGTACCAATTGAAACGATCTCAAGATCACTAAGGGTCCAACGTGGACAGTTCACAAACACAAGGTTGGTGCATTAATGACATCCATTACTTGACCAACATTTGCTGAACTGTGCATTAATGACATCCATACTAGACCAACATTTGCTGAACTGTGCGTCTTGTGGACAAACTTGAACCCCACATTATTTCCCCTTTTGTTATAAATCTTCGGTTTGAAAGACAGACAAAGCTCGATGTCGCAGACATTCTGTGGACAATACCTTGTTGCTCTGTCAGGAAAAATCTATTATTCAGAGGTAATTTCTGTAAACAACACTGTGTGGAAGTCTACATAGTCTTTCTTGTCCTTTACACCTCATTTGTTCTCAGGTCCAAACTTCGTATGAGTTTGAAACAATTCAAAGTTTCAAACCTCAGGTTAGAATGGTGTTGCCATTGTATTCAATACCATTCAAAAGCAATGTCAATATCCAACATCTGAGGACATCATTTTGAGATTGAAAAGAGAGTTTATTCAGGCCTTTCTTACTTCTTATTTAGACCGCTTTTACTAATCTACTCCCGCTGGACTGCGTTTAAGTGATAATGTCAACACCTAAAACTACTCAGCAGTATTCAATGACGTCATCAGCTTACAATGACATCATCAGCAAAGAGTATAAACCAACTTAAAGTACACGCAGTCTGATTCTCCCGGTTTGGCTAATCCACTCCTGTTTTTCAGTAATGTACAAAAAGGATTCCTCGTTGAAACGAGACCGCCCCCATCTGGGTCAATTAGAGGGTTTTTTTCATTACAAGTCCATCACAACTCCACTTTTTCGTCTTCCCTCAATTCAATAAAGACACCGACCAATTTGCAACCAATTCTTACAAAATGCTTCAATAAATAAAACGTTTCTTCTCTCAACTGTCAAAATTACTCTTCATGAAATTACATTTCGGTCTGAAGTAGTGGAGTTTGGGTCCATGTACTTTCATATGAAGCTGTCTATTCTGCATGTTGCAGTTTAAAGAACCGACCCTTTAATATGCCATGAAGCATTGTGCACTGCAGATTATACATGTTTCTCAAAATTAGGACTGCCTGAGTGGAACGTAATGACGTCAACAAAATATCACGTGATTTAATTGGTTACCATAGAAAACAGCCGCGTCACTGTATACATTTTGTCATGTTAAAAGATGAGTTGTTAAGCTTCATTTTGCGGAAAAAAATTATAATAATGGAGTCGAAGTTATAATTGATTATTTTGGAGAAAAGATGAAAGATATTGTTGTGTGCTGTGTGTTGTCATACCAGTGTAGCTAAATCTTTTGCAAAAGAGGTTTCAGATAAAATGTTTTTCTCATCAACTTGCATTACCATAAACGAAGTCACACAGATTATTGTGATTATTATCTTAAAAAGAACTATACTTTACAAAATATATTGAGAAGTTTTAAATGGGCCTAAGATAAATTGTTTAGGATACATCTGCGTCTCGTGAAGTTTTACACTGTACATCTCATCATTGTATTAATCGATGATCAGAAGAGGGCACCATCCCAGGGGAGAAAACACCACGTCATTACTTTTTAAAAAGCCACGCTTACCCTTAAACTTTAAATGTTAATATTGACTCGTTATACAGGTGACCTTTTGCCCCCTATTTACACGGCAGACAGAATAGAGTAAGAGTTTTGTTGTTTCAGTCCTCGTTAAATATCCCGACATCCGACACAAGGCGACAATTCCTCCCGCCCGCGTTCTCCCCAAACCCGCCTCAAATCTGTGCTGTGCATTCCAACTAGAAGATTCAACCTCGAAAAACAGACGCCTATTTCATGTGAACAAGTGCCGACTAACGTGATTAGTATTGACTACAGTCGAATAAGATCAGCAACAAAATACATTAACATAAACGGAAGGCATAATTGTATTTAGTCGGTCGTTCACTTCATAGGCAATTCCGAAATGGCTGAGCTGGGTTTCCTATAATGCCATGGATATCACTATAAGCGTGTGGCAGAACCGTCAACAGAGTGAATAACTTCTACTCAAAAGTCTTTGGCGGGATTCAAAACAAAATATCGTCTTACCCGTCAAGTGTCTCAACTCTAATGTCAAAGAAAACTGTGTGGGCAATTAGCGGAAACAACTCAGGTAAAAGACATAGGGTAATCAGTTCTGTTGGGGCATAACACTCTGATTGAATACAATAGCTCAATAAATTGTTCAAATGTAGCTGGCAAAGCTCAATATTGGCATTTACAATGATTTAGAAAGTACTTGTATTACTTCTTAGACACGTGGTAGCCAAATTGTCATCCTCACTTCCTGCTTTTTGCCTTTGAAGACTAAACTTATTAATTATTTGCGGTAAAATCTTGAGTATTTTTCTCACTATAGACGTATCCACTACAAGGGTTGCTCGTCTAGTTTATAGATGTGTTAATTTTGCTGTTTTGTGTGTCCATTTTTCAGCTGAGTTAACTTTCTGTTATATTTCTACAAGACTCCATATATTATTTGTTTAATATTTGAAACAATATTTTGCAGTTGATCATAACAATTGAGGACGATTGGTTATAAGTATGCAAAGAATACAAGATGTTAAAAAAAAAATGTCCGAAATGATTTACAATAATTGATTTCGTTCATTTGACTTGCGCAGCCCCCCCCCCCCCTATTAATACAGTAATTGAAGGCAAGATGCAACAATCCCTCATTAATATCATGACAGAATCATTAGAGCACATAATTATCCACATAATAATTATATCATAGAAAACAACTCATTGACAAAGCAGTGGGTGAGATGATTAAGAAATCCACAATTCAATATCGGACGATTATGTACACACTCAGAACTTACTAATACAAGCTGTGCATCACTTGTATCAATTTCAGCTCAGTTCGTTAAACTTTTCTAATACAATTAATTAAGCTAGTCAACCATTTTGTCAGGTCAAACAAGATGGCCGCCGGCTCAACCAGCCAAATGTAGACCGCTAAGTGGTTTCTAGTAGAATGTGTAAATTATATTAATTTGTTGTCTCCTTTCTTCTCTCTTGTTATTAATTGCCAAAGTGCAAGAGTCCGTTTTGAAAGTAAGAGTGGATCTATATATGTAATTAGTAGGGATCCTGGCTTTCTTTTCAAAGGCAGGTGTGGTGGATGGGCGGTAGGCGGCCGTTAATACAGAGTGCCATCAGAAGACATTTTGGGTTTTTTTGCGATAAACATAAGTCCCTACTGAGAATGACACCAGATAAACATAAATCCCAACTGAGAATGACACCAGATAAACACAAGTCCCATTTGAGAATAAAATGGGCGTTCATGAAACACCCGTCTGTTACAACTATAAGGGGTCTTCTTGTATAAAATCGATTAGCATTAGATGAATAGTATTTTACGCCATCCTATATCACTCAGCCCCGTAAACGGTCTCATGGGGCAGACGACTGTTTGTAATTCACTCTCATATCCGATGCAAAGCTTCCCGTCTAGCATGCAACAACATGTAAAGAATGTATTTTTTCTCTTTTTTACAATTTAATAGGTTGGATTTACAATCGTTGATCTCTGTCAGTTTTGCACAACCAAACAGGTTTATGACAATAATTGCTCATGCATAAGTTGCAGGTAAAATGTTGTTATTCAGGAATTATTATGTATTTTCTTAGAAGGCGGCTTGTACGGCGCTATTGGCCAAGTTTGAATTTGTTTTAAAATCCTTCGGAAAACATGCGGGCCAATCGAAAACTTGTTCCAACCTCTTCATGTGTTTGTGTCATAAGATTTTTTTATCTAGATCGTATTTTAGGTTTTGAGCCAATAATCTTGCTTTGATCAACAATATTTATTGACAGCAAGATGAATTGACTACATTTACATTATTTGAATGTCCCAAATGTTAATTTAGTGACTTCATGATCCTCTGCAGTAGTTCAGAGTATAGCATGACAAATACTAAGAAGTGTGACCGGTTTAGATCGCCACAACATCACCACACCATTCAAAATGTTGTCATCATTCTTAAAAGTTCACAAACGTCATTGATCAGACGTCAAGCCCCCCAGTGACGTATGGCTACGGCTTATGGTATGTGCGTCATATTCCTCAACACATAACCAGGTGACGACCCAGCCACAGCCATAACACTCTTTAATTGCAATACAACCAAATTAAGTTTAAGGTTTAACAATTATTTGATTGGACAAAAGACACCAGGGTAGCTTTATTCGATATTCAAGGCGGGTATGGATACGTCTGGAGACTGCAAGACTTACAATCACAAGGTTGTGGGTTCGATTCCTACCAAGCTAATCACAGATTTCACAATGACTAGAACAAGTATTGTCGTCTAGGTTCTGAATCACAATTTCTTGATTTTTGCATTTCATATTCATAGACGTTATACCAATGTAATAGAGATTGGTTGTTGCCAGATGGCGTTTACATCCCTTTGTGGGAGTTTGTCGAGTTCCCTAGAAGGGAAGATCATCTAAACAAACAAACAAACAAACAAACAAACAAACAAACAAACAGGAGCCAACCAATCACCACATCTACTGCTATGATACCTCAATGGATATTTTTTCATTCTGTGTTCCGCTAATTTTGAGTCTGACAAATCCAATTGGTCAACCAATCGGTGTATCAATTATGCCTCTCTACATGTATACAAACAATCTGTTTGATTTCCTTAGCAGTTTCTGGTTGGTTAAATTGATCATTCTAAACGTATGGGGGAAAATGAAATGCAAGGTACGGTTGTTCATTGCTATATTAAATCGATACGTGTTTGCTGTGTACTGTGCACGGCCGACCATGGGTCCAGAGGCGGTTTTTAGTCCAGGCAAACACACTTTCTTAAAAAACCGTCTGATGAATTTATCTTGTTGGTCGGCGTAATAGTCAGTGATGGCTCCCAGCTTGGGGACACGAAAGGGGGTTTGAGCGCCAAGTGAAATGTGATGATGGAAATATGTTAAAATGGTACAGCTCTTTGGGTGATATTGCAACAATTTTAAAAGAGGTATCATGTGGTTGAGAGTGTGCGAAGCAAATTACAATAATATGCTGGATGTGTTTAACGTTGATCATGAGACGGACATTTGCCGATTCAGTAATGTTTAAGTAATGACAGCGGAAGTAAAGATAATAGCCGTCATAATTCACACAACGGAACATATTGTGGTACTTTTGACTACGAGTCTTCAATTCATTTTTATGAAAAAAAAGATGACTGGATGCATTCAATATTTAAGAGGGTAAAAAATAGTTGCATACATTTAAATATCAACATCAACGAAGGTACACAGACGATACATAACACAAATTATTATACAATGTTTAAGGATTTTAGCTTGGATCATAAGAAAAACTGCAAACAAATAGTTATTGACCTGACGTTCCAACCCTGCAGAGTCTTTCTCGAGGGCTAAATGATATCGCAACATGGATGAATATGTGCTCCTTAAATAAAACTTATCTACCTGTTAATGTTTCTTGCGTTTTCATAATAAGCCTTATAGAGACAGAAGCTAAGGTCGAAACGTCCGGCCATTAACTGTTGTTTACTAGGTCATTTTGGTTAGTAAGCAGTTTGCAACAAATAATTATAATTATAATTGTTTTCTCCCCTGGTATGGTGCCCTCTTCTGATCATCGATTAATACAATGATGAGATGTACAGTGTAAAAGAAGCGCTGGGTCTGTGATGAGAATTTGATGAGGATTTCCAAAAGTAGAGTGAAGTTAATCTGACTACGTTTATAACAACTCCCGTCAATCGTGGTTCAATTTCTAAATCATATTCAATTTAAGAATTGGCAAGCCTGTTTATTTACAGCATTAGCAGCGGTCCAGGGAGTAACGAGGTTCGACGTGTTTGCTGTGCCCTATGGGTCAGTGCTTGGCTACATCTTCACTATTTGTACGGGATTTATCTCAGTATTTAGAGGCTGACTATTACCGGTACACAAATGGAACCTTTTTTTCATGAAACATCATTTTGAACTTAAGTGAACAGGGTCGGTTTTGTCAATAAGGGTATATTCATCAAGACATCTTCAAGTAATGAATATTTACTTGAATTTTCCAACTACATGTACATCACCAACTCGTCTATTGGTGCCACTTCAATCCCACTGTACGCTCCAGATCGGTTATATACCATATTGAACTTTGAGATTTTAAACGGACCAACTCTCATAACCAATCAATTACTTCGATAAAAGTAAATAATACTCAGGCAAATTAATATAAGCGAACATCAATGAGAAGTCTGCACTCTGGCATGGACACCAAGAAAGAGTACAATTTGTTTATGTTTAATTTCCATTTCCACCTTTAAATGAGGTGCATAAATAATTTGATTATCCCTCTGCATGATATGCTGACATTTAGAATCTTTAAAGAACAAATGTTGATTTGGGCTGAAGGATCGAGAACCTTTTCGCGAAATTATGTTTGTGAATAAATGAAAGAAAGAAATGTTCTTTTGATTAAATTCGACAGGAACAGTATCTCCTTATTAACCTCAAATTACACAAGGTTCAAATTAACTCGAATAACATATTTTTTCCAGTTTTAGTGTCCAGATAATTATCTAACATTTCGTAAAATGTGTTCATTAAAAACCAGCCAGATGTGACATGTTTCTGCGTCTCAAGTCGTTGCTATACCAACGGTGGGTTCGATCCTGAAAGCAGCAATGTCACAATAGACGCTTTTCATAATGATGTCAAAGGATCTGACATTCTGATATCGATATTTAATTGATATATGCCCTGGATCACACATAAGTCATTATTGATATAACAAATATAGTGCAGTCTTATAGGGCAAACCATAGAATTTACTTTATCGATTGTCAATGAAATGGGTTAACGTTTTAGACCAGCTACTTCAAAAAACGGAAAGAAAAACATTCAACGATTTGTTTATTTTGTGACCTTCATTCCCTGGAGCGGTTTGGTCTGGTTTCTAGTCGGAGTCAGACTGAGTCAGGAACTGGATGTACGTTAATTACCGTTTACGTTTCAAATTCAAATTTGAAAGGATGCGTGTGCATTTCCTCCTAGTGTAAGGATATCGACTGTTGTTGCCTTTAAACGCAACTCTCTTTATATAATATGGGTTGCCTTCATATTGTACCATAAAGCCTTGATGTGGAAACAACCATCTTACAATGCCCTCTTTTATAAGCACGAGCATGATATTAGAAACGTCAGCCATTGGTTTTCATAATAACATTATTGGTATCCTATATAGTCGAATACTGAAGCTTGTTGTACAGACTCAATTGTTCTGATTTTTCAGCAAAATATTTAACAAAACAAAGTTTCATACAAAAAGAGCAACATTGCCAACAACAAAAAGGGTATTGTTTTGTGTAAGTTAGACTCAAAAATGCATCAAACCTATGGGAAAACGATACATATTGAATTAGTTTATCCCAATGAATTATAAAACTGTTGATTATGATAATATGTAACTTACCGGGTTGTACATGTCTTAGCTCCGTTCTCCCTACAGGATTAGTAACCAAGAAATGAAAGCTTCTCTCTGATGGAGTACTAGCTGACCGTTTATGATGATGTCTGGCTGGGGATCTAGCAGGAGATTTAAGAGGCGACTGAACTATAGCCGTAGTGGACTCAGAGTTCTTGAGTTTCCGTCTCCATCCTTCACAGCAGCAACAAAGCATATCAAGAACAGCTATGATTCCCATGATGACTTGGTAAGAAAAGTAAACTCTCTCTACCGTGAAAAGGTTCAGTTCCAACTACCGTGGAGATATAGTACTACTAGCTCTCCCTCTCCAACTTCAACAAACCAAACATCAAGATGACTGATCCCTTTATCATCCAAATTATTGAAAGATCTGCTGGGATATATGCACTTCAACTCAGTAAAGAGTTTCCCAATTGACTCTAGGAAAGGGACATACGGACGACTTGAACCTTTATATTCCTTGCGACAAATGCACTGACTGTGTCACTCAACTCCCCTTGAGAGGAAGAAAGTGATAAGCATTAGAAGGCGTGTTTATCCCTCCGTCCCTTCGGATGGTGTCAAGCTAACATCTTACGTCTTATAAGACGTAGTCAGTGGCTTCTTCTGCAACATCCATAGACTAAGGAGTTACTGCATTAAGATTCAACTGAAGATCTGTAAGAGAAAAGGAGGACAGATAAGTACAATGTTAATATCCAAAGGCGGAAACTAGTAAGCAAATGAAAACATAACCCAGTCATGCGTTTTCAATACTAAATATTTAAATATTCATCAGCGTACATAACAATTTCAAACTGAGCTACTCTTAAGTTTGTGTGTCTCTTTTTTCAAGGAAACTGAAGTGCGATACATTTTACGAGACGAGTTGTTTAGTTGGCCTCCAATATACATTGACTTATAATTAGTGTTGGTGTTGTAATTATACATTGCTCTCTATAGTGCTTAACAAGATCATAGACGGAGAAGACACATTCAGGCAGAGAAAAACATTAAAATGGCCCAGTGAAATCAATTGTCATCGTAATTGTTTTATGTCCAGATTGTTGACTTTAAAGTTATCTACTCTTTCCAAGGAAAAAAAAACCCTTTAGAAACCGAAAAGGGGGGTTTCTAAAGAAGAATAACCCCCTTGAGACATATTGGGCAAGTTCTTTGACTGCTTCTTGTGGCTAACAGGCAGATAAATTTCTGGTTGTTGCGACTGGACAGTTACCATCTCAGGAGGAAAAGAAAGCTAAGTTTGTTTGAAGACACTTTAGACGGAGTATTATCTTAGGCCTTCAAGTACATCATAGAATATGATCAGACTGTTTTCCTAAGAGGACAAACATATGACGGAGAGCCCTGGATCGCTGTGTCAGCGCTAGACTCGAGCAGCAACTGTGCATTTTCTTTGGCGATATGTAAGTGTGGTTCTTTCCATCAACAATATCCTTGAAACAAAATTATGGAGAAAGGGGGGTATTTATACGAGTTTTGTAGAGGATTGAGTGTCGAAGATGTCTTCTTGAGAGAGGGAGAAAGTGGGATTGTTTTTATCAATTTTGTATATTGATAGGCGAATGGGTGTTTCGGGTGCATGATTTAACTAAATTTACATTGAGAACGTTGATGCTGCCCAGACTTGATCATACAAGCTTCAATCGATGGCATAATGTTTTAAAAGTAACGTTTAATAATGTTCATTGAACATTGGACATTCACACTCACATAGGTTTGTACAGCAATGTCCAATCTCGAAGAAGAAAAAAAAACATTCAATGTATTGGTCGTATGCGAATGTAAAACATCGAAATAGCAAAGTAGACATTCGCTGTGCAGAAACTATCTGGGTTTTTTTCTTCTCTTTTTTCCTTCCTTTTTAATATAATTCTAACTTTAGCCGAGTGTTTTCCAAGGCTTGAACCGTGGGTAGTGCAGTCTCTAGACTCTATTCACACCTCAGTTGTTACAAGGGTTACCGTTATTATGAAGGTTGGTCAGAATAATATCGAATACAAATATTCTGGAACTCCATCTTTTACATTTCGCACCTCAGTTCGGTTTAAAGGAGTAACCAGAAAGATGTAGGTGAAAAAAAAACTCCTTAAACTGAAGTTTGTCATGTCACAGGCTGGAAGAAGCAATTCTATAAGTTGTACTTCAATGGTTCACCGTTCAACCGAGTAAAGACTTAACTGTACTTTAAGATGTCTGTTTTATGCACACTGCATCTTGGTCTATTGTAGAGTAACCTTTCAAATCATTTGAAAGCTCCCTTACAATTGTGAGTAAGTGAATAAGTGGAATTGTAAAATAGAAAGGTATAATTGTTTGCTAGAAGTTGTCAATGGCAATCAAAAAACACTGAATATGACTATGTGTACTGAAAGAGTAATGTATCACAGGTCCTATGTCAGAGAAGTAACACACGGAGCAGAAAGTATAGACCTTAAAAATGTTGCACTTTAAAAATGTTGCGGTACTCTTAAGAGTCGTGTAGGTATATAGACCCAAGTGCCGAGTAGGACGGTATATGGTTTACATAATGTGCAGACAGGAAATGAAATTAACTAGTCAATGCTTCAATACAGTTGAACAACTCAACAAATTTACAAAAGTTCGATAAATACAGAATACATACCCGTGTACAAACATCTTCAACATAAGGAAACATTTGATTCGATTTATTCTAAGTAATTTTACTTAATGGATTCACCTTTCGACTTAATCACCTGAAAGTAATCCAGCTAGAGTATCGAGAGAGGATGCAGATTTCAGACCAAACGATGGTATTAATGTTAGATGAAACTGAATCTGCATCCTTCATTGAGTCCAGACGACTAGTAGTATCAACAAATGTTTACAATGAGGTAAAAGAGTTAATGAGATTTGGCTTTTTATTCAATGCTGGTCATTTTATTAATGTCTGAGGTTTGTAGTTATTGGCTTAGAAGACCCCTCTGGAATGGCAGTGGTGGACTGACATTGAAGAAAAAGGAAAGAAGTGGAAAGGGATAACAGTATTTGGTGATTTAAAATAAATTGAGTTCAAGGGTGAAAGAAGTGACATTGAGACGTTGTAGTATTTTCTCAAGTGACATTGAGACGTTGTAGTATTTTCTCAAGTGACATTGAGACGTTGTAGTATTTTCTCAAGTGATGGGCAGTAAACGTTTTGCCGTGGTAGGATGTGGACTTCTGTCTGGTCTGTGATATTGATCTGAAAATCGAGCAATTGCTTGTTTGAATATTCTACACACATCGAATTTTAAAAGTTCTGTAGAATTTGGTATTTTGTGAAAGGTCTCGGGATCTTGTAACAAACCACTCTATAATTATTCCTAGAAGATTTTAATAAGTTGTGTAATGCCTGTACACGGTAAACTTAATGTTGAGAAGTTGAATATTTTAAACAAACCAAGAGAGATTTATGATACAGGAAATGACAACCAGTTCTTGGTATAATTATAACTTCACATTTCAAGTGGTAACAAAACCCCACAATTCATAAAATTAATTAATATTTTTTGTAAAGAGGGATATGTGCCTCGGGGGGACTCCGTCCGGTGTTTTTTTAACCCATGGAGAAAGAGCATGAACAAAAAATGAATATTCTGCTTGATTTATAAAACCTCCCCTAAAGTTATGCGGAGATATGGCTCTGATATCATGTGACTATAAGTTATGCCAATTACCTCCAGGCCAATGAGTTCTACGGCAGGATTGTATAATTCAAGGACGCTTGTGAAATGGCAGGATAACATTTGAAAGCAATACACGATCGGTTTAGTCGGATATGAAGTTGCATGTATTACCTTCTGAAGTAGAAGAACAACATGACAAAGTCCCAGTATTTTAGTATTGTGACGACATAGTTTAAACATATCTACTTCCCAATCAAAGAATATTCGGATAACTTGTATCCACAGAAGATGTGTTGCGAACCTACATCATTCACTTACTCAATGAGTTAATCCTGATTAAATATTATTATAAAAAAAGAATTGTCGAAAATAACCAAACCTCCTTGTTTGCCATTTGGTAATAATTTATAAGTGACAAAGCATCAACCTGTTTCTTAACTAGTGAAAGCCGATAGTTTGAAAATAAAACTCCATTGGTACGACTTTGTGATGTCTTTCTTACAAACCTCAGTAATTAAAGATAGTCTCATTCTAATCTTGTTATACGCTTCATTCAACCAAATCGAAGTTCGCAATAACATGATTAGTTAGCCTCAAACAAGTTAGAGATTAGCTTCTTTCTACGAAACTGTTGTTTTTAACAATGTACAAAAATTAGCCTCCATTTCAAAGTAATTTAAACACTGCGGTTTAGCGGCTATTTTACTGAATTTAGTTGCCATAGCAACATGTACAAACAACGTTATACCGGATGACAGCGTTTCGGACGATAAGCACGCAGGTCTCCTTTGGGAATTCTGATTCGAAAGAAAAATGCAGATTGCCTATTTTCGGACAAACTTATACATGAAAGGAAATATTACCGATATCCGCAAATTGTAAAAAAACAACTTCAGTTTTCTTATATCAATCTTTCATGTAAACTTAATTGTGTGTGATTTTGATCATGTTTGTTCTAATGCTCCGTGACTTTTAGTTCAACTATTATTTAAAAAAATCACCAACACCTCTACAAAATCTAGAGTTTCAATGTTGTTCATTATAATAGTATAAGTTCAGCGTTATGACAATATCCCTAATTTATGTATACTACAAAATGTCACCATTACTTTATGACTATACCGTAGACTCTCTGACGATATGCCAAAGTGTAATATCAAAGCAATTATTACGATAGCCATCAACGAGAGAAAAGCGTAGAAGCGTCATTTCACGTTGCTTACTCGAGCAATTTAATTGATAGACACACTAACTGTAGCGCGCAGCCCAATATAATTTTAGCCGTGACGTTTTGAAGGTCATGCATTCCTATGGAGTCACCTGAGCCAATAGCCATTCTTTATTTCAGTTTATTATTCCTACAAAACAAATCTATTGCATGAAAAGGGTTTGGACGAGATGAAATAAAACATATTAGTGAATGTGTTTTTGGCAATGTGGAATGAGACACGTTATCTTGTATAGTACTGTAACCCAGTGAGATTTGTTTGCCCTTGTTATTAAGCAAATAACTTAAGACTTTGGAGGATTTAGGCTCAATGAACTGCGCGCAAACTCACGTCAAATGTTTATTGAAACGTTAGTAATTGGAAGAGTGCAATCATTTCAACCAAGTAAGGCTCACGAATAATGCATTTAAAGTAACACAGTTAAGCCTACCACGCTTTGGAAATATAAACGTGTTGGCGTACAGTTGTGGTCGACATCGAACTAAAACATGTTTTTCTAGCTACAGCAATACTTTACACATGGCCCAATCAGAAACTTGTTATAAATGGTAAAAGCTTTGTTAGCATCATGCGAAATTACTGAAGAGCACCTGTTGATTTAGAAGTCAATTAACATTGGCGTAAGTTTTTGAACTTCCAAACATGCAGTCAGGCGCCAGTTGGAGATTCAAGTTTCCGTGGTTCCCTTTTGTGATTGCTTCGGCGGGGGATACTGTTGGTACCCACAGTCATCTCACAATTCGATATTCGAGTTTCTTAATGAAAATAGTTATTAAAGATTGCTGCTAGGGTTTTTCTTCCAACAAGTCGACACTTTATTCAGCTTAAACTTTCCTAATGACATTTAGTTTAATGTTAGTTTTCAACTTGGCCTATAACTCGGTTGACAAAAAAACAAACAATATTTATGACTCTTCTTTAAACAACTCACGATGCTATTCGCAACGACTTACTGCTCTAATACAGTAATAGGTTTAAAAACTATTCCAATCAGATTATGTCTGCATGGTGGCTTATGAGCTCTTCATAAACAGGTTGGGTGTTTAATGTTTCAACTTGTGTCAATGCTTCAACTTGTGCTGAGCACACAGAAGTAAAGTTTAGACTCATATTAGTTTGATAAGTTATGTGATGCCTCGTCTGAACTTGTTGCTACATCTACGGCTATGGCCCGTCTGGATTACCGCGTCATCCTGCGTTAACATAAAGAACATTCATAGCAACGCCCTTAGCAACAGCCGTAGCCCAAGCCATCAATTCAGATGTAGAGCAAAGTATTGACCTTAATGTGACCACATGAGGGCGCTTTCAATGCCAAGTTTACATCGAAATCATTGCTTTAAGGATTTATGTTATATTTGTTTGTTTCATACAACATCCACACCGCATTAAGCATGGTAAGTATTTTTGACTTCAAAGAATAGTCTTTAAGGGGCTTGTTCAGCCAAAGACTACGGTTGCTAAACAACCACACCTTTCCTTGAGATTATGTCCAGGTTTGTAGGCCTAAGATAAATTATTACAGGACATGGCAAGCTTTTAAACGAGGATGGATATGCGCTATTTGGAAAAGCACTTAGTTACGAGTGCTAAACCACCACTTAAAGGGAATGTATAACTAACTGTAACTCTTATGTTTGACTAGACTACTTTTTATTTTTATAAGTTTCTTTGTAGGTGACAGAAGACAAAGTAAATTATGAAAACGTCTTGAAGATTGTAACTCAGGAGAATGGTTCTTGTCAGGTTATTTAGACATACCACGTGATGGGCCCTTTTTGTTGACATTGCTTTCACAGATTTTGCTAAAAAAACAAGAGAATTTCAGACTGAAATAATCTGCAAGACGATTACTCCTGGAACTAATCTGACGCCTTAAGCTCTCAGGCGAAATAAAAGTATATATTTGACTGACAATCGACAGATCCCCAAAGTTTGTCTTTAAAGGAGCGTCTGATATGGGGCAATGCTATCGATAATGCTAATTGCAGGGTGTTCTTGCTACAGGGCTAAGCTTATAATAAGATTTGAATAAGATCCAACACGGCCTTCGGCTGCTATTGGACTACATCTACACCGCCTCCCTTTTCCGAGGGTCTTAGTTTTCGTCTGCCTTTAGTCGACCTTCTAATAAGTCGCTCCGATGAACCATGGAGGAAGTCTATTTTCTTCCTCCATGGATGAACCAATAATATTTATCATGGTTGCGCGCAAGGATCAAACTTGTCTTATCCAAAGCCGAGTCGTTCTGAGGGAAGATTTCAAAATGTTTTATCACTAACCGCATCACAACAGATGATTAAATTCAACTCTTAAAACAAACCATGTTTGTCTATAATATGATAAACCGTATAACTATTGCAATAATATTGACTCTTCAAGCAATCTTGGCTCTTTAATCATATTGTGATGTAGGTCTGGTTTCAGGCGCCTTCTTTGTTGAAAAGACAGGCATATGAATGAGGGAGCCATTGCAAGTTTATAATAGGAATATGAGATATTAATATTAAATGTAAACAACAGACTACTTGTGTAAATGGTCTGCTGTGTTAGAATTAGTCAGGACTGGAGATGTTGTCTACAGGGGTTATGATTAAGTAAATAAAGACGTCATGATCTTGCAATTACTGTTAGCATGTTGTTGTTGAAGATGACCTCAGCATGTCCTAATCTCATTAAATTGCTAATCGCTAATATGGTAAGCAGGTCACGCTTATCAAATTTCTTTAGATTTAAATCTGCGCCCATTCAATTCTTGTCGATCTCTGATAAGCAAACCATTTTGATAACAAATATTTATATCTAAATAACACTCTCAAAACTTGTGGGTCAGAACGGAATCTTTGGAACGCTGGGTGGCAGCAGACTTACCTGGTATTTTCCTTTGTCTGAAGTAGTTTTGAAAATGCGCACATAACCGAGAACAACAAATTGACCATGTAAGTTTGCTGCCACCTAGCGTCATAAAAGTCTCCCATTGACCATGTGGTCAGCAAACCTAAATCTTTAGTTCCCGCCCTGTAAAGATCACAATAGTTTGGACCGCAAACTGGAATCAAGTCCTTACACTAGTTCCTCCACACAAACCACACCCTGTTCTACTGCTTGGCAGCAGCTAACCTATCACCATCATGGCACACCGAAGTGCACCCACAAGCAGCCCAGACAAAACAACGCCTCCTGTTAATTGCTTAGCTTTTGATCAAACATGTCACCATTATGTATTCTAAAATCCAACACATGCAACTTGTTCACTTAATTGTCTCAATGTATCTGCCGATTTCGGGCACTTGGATAAAATTACCCGATTCTGATAAACTTTGGAATACCTCACGAACCTAATGAAATCTTGTTATAGCCCTTTCGCAAGTTGGTTCGTAACTCGATATACATGAGAATACATGTATGTCTGCTCGGCTCTTTTCATCAAACTACATGTACATTGTAGAACAGGTAGACGTGTAATTATGTAGTTGTGTTTCCAACCATGAAACATCAGATTCGCTGGGACTAAAGGCTCCATGTCGAGACACTGATGCAGTCATAACTTCCGAGGTAGAAAACAGAAAACAGAACACATAACCTTTTAACTTGTTCTTTTCGTGTTGTGCAAGTGTTTTTACTTCCAATGATATTGAAGTGCACTTTTAGAGGGAGGATGACATTATTTAAGATTTCACAAACATTATGAAGGGTTCTTGTTATGGCCAAAAGGCAATTTATAGGCAACCAGTTTCAGACATCTCCGAGAAATGAAGACATTCAAATGTGTAACAATCAACAGGGTCTATGACTTTTAAACCGGGGACGTCAAACCAAATAGACAAATAATTTCATACCAAACTTAAAATCTCCCGCTTAATGTATCTATATATCAGTAATAACATCACTTTGAACACTTCCGAACCGGTTAATGAAATTCAAATACATTAAAACAAGGTATTCAGATAGTACAGACTTGACGACACTCGTAGGGAATAAAACATGAACAGTTTTTTGTGTCTTTCTTTTTTCTCTCAATGAGACGAGGTGGCTTGAGAGACACAAGTACATGTCGTATCTAACGCATCTTTACCCTGCCTCACACCATTGCAATGTCAGCAGATTGTCAAAAATACCTTCATTCTAACCTTCCAAAATGTCAGCTTCATGATGGAAAAAAACAAGTTACAAATGTGATTGAATTGTATTTGACAATCGCACAATCAAGCATACAGTTTTTGTGCAAGGTAGTAGTAAATATATTTGCCATTGTGAATGGTTTTGGATGTTTTTCCAGGTGCAATTCAAGCTTGACTATCTTTCCTTAATAGTAATATTCTCCGGTGGTTTGAGACGACAGAATGAATTCTTCAAGAGAATCATTCCAAATGTCAGCTTCGGTAAATGTCCAATAGAGGGACACGATACCTTAACAAGTACACTAATGTAACGCCAAATGACGCACGTATCTTATCATTGGCTCAATAAGACATTCTTCTTCTTCTTCGTCTTCTTCTTTTTTGTTATTCGTCATTTTTTTTTTCTTCGTCTCCTTATTTGAGATTTACCCTCGCAGCTACGCCGGATAGACTGCATCAATCATTGACAGATTATTTTATACCTTTGTCCAAAAGGTGCACATCGAAATTATGTTCAACTTCCTCTCTGCATTTCTTTCCACGTCAAAGTTTATGTCAGTCTTCCGCTACGAGTCCACGCCTCCCGAGACACCTTGTCAATCCAATCATACATGTTTCTTTGTACTATAAGGACTCTTGTGGCTAGTCTACCATGGGACGCTACATCAACCTAATTGGCGGGATGGTATAATATACCATCTCCTTTCCCTCGTGGCTTAAGGCTTTGGTTAGCCTCCTCAGCGGAAGACAGTCTCTCCTCCTTCTATAAGACAGTCTCCATCTATCTCCAAGACAGCAACCATCATCATGGGTTTCTGTTGGAATGTCTATACATGTCCTTTTTTTCTAAGATGAAAGTTTTAAAGCAGAGCTTTGTTCTTTCGATCCGACTTGATCTGTCGTGATATGTCAAGCAAAGTTATGGATGAAAACGAGTTGACACCTTGGGGGTCCTATGTGGGTATACATTTCAAATGCTCAACCTCGTCATAATTGGTGTATTCGTGAGGCGTTTTCCTTAAAGCAAAATTTCTTTATTCATTTAACTTGAGAATACATTACTTTACAAAAATGCGTTGCTGTTCACTGTGTGGGTTGATCTAAGAGGAAATAATAACTCTCTCTAAAAGAAATATCATACACGACTTTTTCTACAATGGAACTTGTACAAATCATATCATGTAATAAGTTGAATTAGTTCTCATTGCAAGTTTAAAGAAACGTACAGCAGTGTACAAAAATAGCTTTCTGTACTTTATTTATGCGTTATAAATATTTATTTTTTTATTCTGATATGGTAGGTTTTAGGGCTTGGGTTTTGCGTTTGAAAGGGAAACAAAGGATGCAAGTAAAGTAAAACAATATTCATTTTACTCCTCGTCATTACAACCTCTAATAATTACAAAGAAAACGCAATCTAACAAAGGCTGTCATTACAAAACAATAATATCATAACGTCAACATGCTTCTTAGAACTGACAGGGCTCAGGACTAGTAAATTCATGACCAAACAAGTCTTGTGTTTATCAAATGAATAATTATACCGTACTGGGTAACATGTTCAACAGCAAGAAATGAAGTTCAACTGTTGATTTTGAGTCTGCCAAGGTAAATACAATTCCGTTTAGTTTCAAAATGTACACATGGGACACACGAGATAAGTCTTTGCATATTGCTTTGCTTCTTCAAATAAAAAATAGTTATCTTTACTCATCAAGATGCCTGTCTTGGAAATTAAATTATAGTGCGGTACGCCTAACCGCCGTGTGGAGTTTCATCAACAACTGACTGCAATAGGTTTAAAATAAACCCCACAGATTGATGATTCTCATTTTATAAACTATGTTTTAATCTAACACTTTGAAACTTTTGTTGCATGGTTTACATTATAATAACAGTATACAAAGTGTACTGCTTGGTTGGGATTTACTGTTCCCATTTCAGTTTTCAAAAATCAGTTTTGTGTGATTGACAGCTGTGCTTGGACAAGTAAGTACTCTGCTCTGGTCACTTTATTTCTGAATGTGCAAACGTCATCACTTGGCAAACCCCGCAGCCATATTGTATAACATTAATAAAGACATTTGACGTTGGCATGAAACGTCATGGGGTCGAATCTGCATCGAGGTGCCCTTGGGTTGCCATTTGTATTGTATTCAGTAAGAATTATTTGTGGTCAATCTCAGTGAGGTAGAAACTTTTGCATTATAGATTGGTTCATGTTTCCTTGATTTGGTCTATGTTATTGTTATTTGTAATAGTGATGCGATTGTTTCATAATAAGCTACACTTCAACTATCTCTTCTATTTTATTATTTGCAGTATCATAGTATGAGCAACACCTTTAAGATCGACCTACTCTATCTGATAGGTGTGATATACCTATACAAAGACTAAGCACGTTCCGTAAGTCTTAATGCAGCTCATAGCATGCACAATCACACAATTCGATGTCAATCCATCCCAAGTGAATCTAGGTATACAAACACAGAAAGCAGAGTCTCCGATCTCGGATCTACAAAGAATCGATAGCTAGAAATGTGTTGTGCTACATACATAAGAGACACCGCTAATATCATTGAATTAATCATGGCATGGGTGATCGATAACTACGTTTGATCAGAACTATACGTGTTAACGCTTATGTTGGTAGTAATGCATATACAACCTCTATCCCTAGCTCGCAAACCTTCAAGACATTTGTAATTGAGAAAACGTGCACCTTCTAAAACTCAATTGCAGGGTCACTTAAAATGTAAGAAACAGGTTACTTTGAAAAAATCTGGAGTTTCATTTTACCTTCACCCACACCCGACTTGGTGACATTTCTTCGGGGTGGGATGCAGACCTCGATAAATCAACGTAGTTAAAATAGTCTTCATCCTCCTCCGTTTTGCCTTTTTCCTTTTTGACACAATTTTCTTAGGCTCATAAGCTCTTGGATAAGATACCGGTTAGAGGGACCTGTCTAATTCCTGCCATGATGCCTAGTTTGATTAGAGAATTGCAAATGTAAAGAAGAAAACAACATGGCTCACACGTCCATTAGTTTTTTGTGCAGACGTATTGACTTAACATAATGTAATAAATAAATGACATGGTTAAAATTATCATTACTTGTAACTTATGTCTTGTCAATAAAAAATGATTGCACTTAAAGACGATGCACACTCGAGATACTTTGCAGGAAAAAAGCTAATGGGAGGGAAAACAATAAACTGCTCAAAGATAACAAAGACTGACACCATTGAAACGTTATGTACCGTTTTCATTAAGTTAAGGCTAAAATGACAAAAAAAAAATATCCATAAAACTAAAACAAAATATATATACATATATATTATTATAATACAACAGTTATCTTATGAAGAGTGAAACAAAATAAGGAACATGACAACCGCGTCCTCAGACAGCACTTAACAACAGGTTGCTGTTACCATTTAGAGGCTGCACTCAAAATGACAAGTAGAAAAATCTATTATTTAAATGGTAATTTAATTTCGTTACACAACTTCATACAGGCGAGAGTCGCAATCCAACCTTGCAAGATTCAGAGCTACCTATCTGATACCCCGGGGCAGTACTAGGACAGTAATGGTACATCACCGTGCTTTGTTTCAGCATCTGACGCACTGAATACATAGCACATCTACATCCCAACAAAGTGGCATATTTGAGACTTGTTTTGCAGGTATTTTCCCCCCTTCATGATTATCTCATATGAAAAGAGCTGAGACTGATGTGCCGTCATTTCAGCCTTCAGCGACAGAGGACAGATGAGGGCTTGGGGCACCTTCTTCACAATATCAGATTTCTTCAATAAATGCCATTTTCGACCCCATGTCTGAATCGCGATAGCAGGGTGTTGTTAAGGAAATGTGTGCGCATTGACGTAGGCAACATAACTTTCCACGCAATAAGAACCGTTAAAAATAGACCAGCTGTAAATATTTCAAAATAGCATTTTTTGTTTCCCCCCCAAACCGGAAAAAGTACCATAAAATGGCAAGGACTTTTAAGATCCATTTGGCTAAACATTCTTCGACGCTAAAACATAGTGCAATTTGTTACTATTTGTTGGTACTGTACCAAATCTTGTGAACATAACCATTCATTCCTTTTCGAGTCATGTTTTTTTGCATTTTTCATTTGAATGGCTTGATGTATGAGTAATTAGATGTATGTGTAACCGAGAATGATGGCACTGTGTCAATGCAAAGCTAACTTTTCCTAACTTTCAATTATTTGGCTAAGAAGCCATCAGACGTTCTACCATAAATGAAGTGTTTCCCCAAAGATCCCAGTTTCCATAAAGAGACAATAACATCAAGCGATATTATAATGAATAGCACGACAGTGAAGTTGACTCGGCATGACCTCATTCACATGACGTCATTTGAAAAGGGCGCCCTCGGCTAGAGATCAGGTTGCCCGTTGGCCAACCATGGTGCATAGCGCGTACAGCCAAACTTTGTATCATTACTTTACCTTCTACGATGACGTCAAATTTCTTCACATGAACTTACTTACGAGGCAGTAAAGCGTCAAAACACGTTTGGCTTCCAAAACCAAAATATATCACAATTTAAAGAGAAAACCACATTCCTGAATTATTCTGCATTTTCGAATATAACTCCATTGCATTTGCGTTTAGATGAGCCTTTAACTTTGGTTATACACTCTAAATATACTGACCCATGATGAGTGTCAGAGACTGACCTGGAAACAGGTTCAAAGTTGGGATTCTGCATTAGTTTAACACATGTCAGGTTATTGTTGACCTTTAGTCTGGGTCACATTGACCCATACACGAGTCAGTTCCCTGGGCCCGGAAACCAGATCAACTGACCCGTATTTATTCACTACTCCAAACCAGTTTGAAAGAAGAAGAGCTTTTAGCTTTACTTTCCTTCAAAATATAGACGTGATATATTGCTGCTTTATATTGCATACGAATCTAAACAGGGGATGTTGACTGAGGTAGGTGAAAGTTGCTCATCTTTAGAATACAAATTGTTATTTAGGAAGTTAACATTTTGTCAACGACTTCCTCTTTCCAGGAAGCTCATTTAGAGTTGCTCATGTTATTTAAATGTATTTACTTAGTTTTGGGCAACAGTTAAGGTCATACAGTATAATAAACAAAACAAACATGGTTCGCATCGGACATTTTGTTGTCGATTTACAATTTGTAAGCTTTCTGCTATGTAAACAAATCGGGCCTTGTTGGTGCAAAGATACGTTCATTATAAAGCAATACAGGTGTCATAATGGTGTATCATTATCATGGCACAATGCCAGTGGTATAATGTATATTATATTAACTACATCGTACAAAAGTAACCAACGTTCATGTACATAATGCAGTCACAGTTCGTTATGCTGTCAAATTACGTCACAAAGCAAAACAAATTGAGAAAATTACCACTTAAGCATTAAGGGTGATTCCAGCAGTTACAACTGCAGAAAGGCTTTTACTGTCATTAACACATGTTTCGTGTAGGCACTCAACCCTAAATGGAAACACAACGACTGTTTCTCAACAGCCAGTTATTGGACAATCGATTCCAAATGATTTATATGATCTTTCGATCAGATCAAGACAACAATTCAAAACTCACCTTCAAATCGACAGGTACTAAACCCAAACACACAAACAACCTCGGCCCAACAACTCCGACAACGGTATGACTTTACACGTGGAGGTACTAGTCCAACCCTGTCCATAGGCAAGTGATATTTATCGGCCAAGATATGGCTCTCTGATGCAATTATGTGACGACATAAGTGCCCTGAAAATTTGTGATCGGGTAGCATTGGCTGTGTGATAATACGTTCACAGATAAAAAGCATATGATGGGCAGTCCATAGTAGGACGCAGTGAGCGAGCAATCAGATGGAGTAGGTGTATGCTTGGCAGTAATCCCTCCCCTTCGTAAAAAAAAGAGAGGGAGAAAAAACTTGTTTCCAATTTATGGTAACTGTGTTAGGTTTTGTTCTAATTTCCTTTTTTTTTTGGGGGGGGGGAAATGTTTGCATTAAAACAATGAACGAAAAAGTACCAAATTACAACAACGTTTCCAAAAGAAAATGTGTGTCATATCGATTCATACAAAATAAGTGAGAAAAAAACTCTACTTTCTTTCCTCGTGGCCGTACTAAAAGAACACTCTGCCAATACAATCCACAAACAGCCTATCGTAAACATGACTTTTCAGAAGAGATGACACAATATTGATTGTGGATATATTCTATGTTCTCAATTTTTTTGGCAGCTGAGGAGAAAGTTTAAATTATTCAAAACTGTTCAGTGAAATTAACGGCTCTTCCCTGAAGCTTTAAAATGCTGGTCAAAAAAATCCAAATATGCTGTGCAAACAAACGTCGCGCCAGAAGTATGTGTTCAGTCAACTTCTACCATACGCACTGGGTAAAGGGCAGTGTTACACAATGGGCACCAGTCTAAAACAATGCTGTGTGGCCTCGCCTTGCCTGACCTGGCCTACAAAACAAGGAAATGACACAACAGACAATTAAGTAACAGCCCAGTTTTCAATAATTTCATCATGAAATTTCCTCCCAAAACATGGTTAGATATGTCGTTATAAACGCTTGGCAGACAAAATCTGCTGAGCTGAAGTTTCACTATTTAGAACAACTCAGGTTATCACCTAAAAGGTTGTGTAACTGAATGGTGATACGAGGGGTTCCCGGCGACTACCTGCCGAGCTAGAACAGTTGTAGTTTGGGTGAATTTAGACCTTGGTGTATGGATAATAGCATCTCCAAGTCTCCCTGACATGTATCTATTATGCCCTCCGTTATCTACGTGAGGGTTAGGAACCGAAATGAGCCTAAAACTGACGTCATACATCTTGCAAATCAATAGCAAGTGGGAAGGTTAACAAAATGTCAGACCCAACTCACTAGCTACTCGTGTGAAACATGTCATGATCAAACCATAATGGGACTGTAGAAGGTGTCGTTTTGCACTCGAGTAATATGGCAATCATATCAATTATTTATCGATATGGTGTGTTTAATGTTTCATATCTTTAATACTGCATAAAGGAAAGTTTGCAAAAACATTCGTCATTATTGGGAGATCCAGGCTACACATTGATGCTGGAAGAAAACTTAATTGAATTGGAGAACTTATGTCATATTTACAAATTGTGATGGTATCTAGTTAAACGTACCGTTTGGAAAACATGGCAGCTATTTTACATGCATATTTATTGTGTCATGCTTCTTGTCCCGAGTGTCTGATATTGTATCTTTAACTGATAGTGTTAGGTTAGATTTACAAATTATATTCTTCATCCCTGATGCAAACATAACATAATGCATTGGCTCTTATTCCGGGTATTGCTTCTGAGTCAGTCAACCTGTGATGTCTGTTTTACATAATGACAAAAATCTAAACAATTCTTTTTGTTATGAATAATTATTGTACAAAGTCGGGTATGAATGTGGCCCAATCGCAACGAGAAACGGGTGCTAAGAATCTTCTGTAGTGCTACTAGCATTCCAATTATTAAAAATCCGTTGTTATAGCTATTGCATGCTCTAGACGGATTTGCTGGTGTTCTTTTATCGAATGAAACATCATTATCGTTAAGAGAATTTCCGATACAGCAAGACTTTGAGATCGTTAAGGTCAGTGAATATCTAAGAACAAGAACAAGCTTCAGGAAAGGGGCAAGCAAGAGTGAAAGTGTCACGTAATTAAAAAAAAAAAAAAAAAAAAAAATGAATTTTAGAGCCATCTTTAAATGTCTCGCCATTAAACATGGAAGATAACAGTGAAGCTGTACAAAGCAGTAATACTTGGCGGTTCCAATAAAACAAATGAATTATTTATTGTTCTGTCTGATACTGCACTACCTTATCATTCGGTATTCCATGATTCGTATCCAAGATATGTTACTGATAAAGTTTGGCATATACTCAAATACCTAATTATTCCCCGATACTCGTAATATCCTTTCAAACACGTGGGCAGAGAATTGTTTTAAACAAAAGTAAGCTGAAATTGACTTAAAAAACAGCTGCTTTAAAAAACAAATCTTCTACTACTCGCTTAAGA
This sequence comes from Asterias amurensis, assembly GCF_032118995.1. NCBI lineage: Eukaryota > Metazoa > Echinodermata > Asteroidea > Forcipulatida > Asteriidae > Asterias > Asterias amurensis. The sequence goes on along the minus strand of NC_092668.1, from coordinate 137,790 downwards.
CGGAATTAATTGAAGTAGTAAAAGGATCTATGTCCCCTCGTAATACATATACTTCGAGGACACAATGATAGGGATTTTCATCCTAAATCTGTTTGTCTTCTTTTTATGTTATTGTTATATATATTTTTTTACATACCGCGGTCGAAACCTTGCATAAATATTGTCTCAACCGGCTCCGAGGAAGAGCGAAGAGTGAGCCGCGCAAAGAGTGTATTCGTCGCCCGAGGGATAATGCAAAAAGCGGTAGTCTTAAGCGGAAGGCCGCTCGGAAATAGCCCCTCGATCGGGACAGACGACAGCTCTCCCGCCCAAATAAATTTGTTGATTTGGGGTCAGGGAAGCATCTTGTCCTGCTACCCTTCTCTGTTCACCTGTTCTTTCCTATCCTAGCCCTAGCAACGATTAAATTGAAGGACATTATGGAGTGACTAGTGTTTGCCTGCAGAATAGTTCGTACATACTGCTGCAGGAATTCATTATTTAAAGGTAAAACACACCCTGATAAATCATACATAAAAGTCAAAATGACATATACAAAGAAACAAAACATTTGTAATGTTCAACCACAATCCATTGTCTTCGCGAAACAGCTTTATGTGTCGAGCTTAAAGTTTAGGCGTTCAAACCTCGTATATTCGCAGTAATTTGACCGCTGTTTCTGGATGGTTTCACATAACTGTATGCTCCTCTGTTTTGCTATAAATTGATATGTTTTCGTTCGTGCTTGTTTATGCCTATGACGAAGGTCCGGTTAGGATCGAAAGCTAAAGCCATCTCCCCTGCTGGTTTTATATTTTATTCATTTTTTTATAACGTATACAAATAGACTCTAAAATCTCCCAGGAAGAATTCATCGTGATATCGCTTCAGGGGGCTTGGTCCACATCCAAGGGGCTTGGGCCAAACTTGTTTTGAGGCGGGTTTCTTTACGCGATTATACCTTGGATTCTGGGTCGTGTTGACACAAATTTCGTGTCACAAAAATTTAGAGAGTGTTTTTCGGGAGTGTTTGTCGGTTTGATTCTATGTTTGATTTTTGTTTTGTTTGGCAAGAACGTGTACGGCTTTGTCTAAAAGAAGGATTGCGCTTTCAATATGTGTTTAATTTTTATTTATTCTTATTTTTATTTTATTGGTTAAGTCAAAACATTCAAACTTTGCAGCCAACGTCTGTTTGTTTCTATTTTTTTTTTTTATAAAAGAGTTAGTATTTGCTTCGAGTCAAAGTATAACAGCAGTGTTTACTGTGCGTGAATTCATTGCATTATCTCAACTCGTGTTTTTTACTGGATATATTCACAAGCGAACTTCAAACAAGCCGTGATCATTATATACGAGCTAATCCGAACCTACTGCGCAGGTACATTAGTTGGACCATCTGGCAACGTAACGCTTGGACACACCTGATGTGATGCTAGATAAAGTCTGGTTCTTGCCTCCTTTCGACTGCATGACATTAAGTACTATATGATGGCCTTGGAATCATCATTATATCATACGAGATCATCAGCATTCGGCAGACTTAAAGGTCAACCTTTCAAGACGTTTGGATAACTATAATTTCGCATATAAATCAAGTTCATTTAACGAACGTTGACGGAAAATAATTGTGGTCAGGCTTCGGGCTCAAAGACCCCACGCAATGACGTCATCCCGTTGCAGTATTAGGTATAAGATGCTGTTAAAATACTGTCAACAAACCTGTTTGAATGACCTTTTTGTAATTGAACTCTATGGTGGGGGCGCCCTTAGTGACACCATAAACCTGTTTGAATGACCTTTTTGTAATTGAACTCTATGGTGGGGGCGCCCTTAGTGACGCAATAAACCTGTTTGAATGACCTTTTTGTAATTAAACTCTATGGTGGGGGCGCCCTTAGTGACGCCATATGCACTTCGGATAATTAATGAGGTTTTTTTTAAACCCAATCTTTTCAATTTGCCTGGCCTTAGATCTTCATTCAGAACTACGTGGACAAAGCCAACGGCCTCAAATCGGCTTAATAAAAAACTGTTTATAATTGGCATATGAAAAGTGTGACGATTAAGTCTATTTGATGTTTAGTAGAGTTGACATACAATGTAACTATGTTCATTGATTCATAGTTTCGTTATTGGGCTTTTTTTTTTTTTAATGTTAACCGTCAGATAACTCTCTAACACTGTTGAAATTACTGTGTGGACGTGTGTTGGTCCATATAGTGTTTGGACGTGTGTAAGTACAAAGTCCACATAAGTTTGTTCTTCAACTGTTTTGACGTGTGTAGTATCCACGTTATCGTCCCCAACCCCCATTCGGATAGAGCCTTAGTGTCTGAGTGGTTGCGGCTGTTGCTACTGAGGGCAACGACTTCCAGGAGGTTATTGCGCTTAGCAGGAGGTTATTGCGCTTAGCAGGAGCCATAGCCGCTTATTCAGACTTGGCCTAGTTCACAGCATAACAATATAAACAATATATCAATATACCATTACCTTATACCAAAACTAAGGACATAGCCTTTCTTGATTGACTTTGAATCAATTTAAAAAAGATGTCTCTTTTGTCAACTCGTTTCGGCCTCTGCGATATCATTCCATTTTGACCCATTTTCATATTGATGCCGCTTTTATCAAACCAAAAGACTTCAATCGAAAAGGTTAATATGCGCATTTATAACTTAATGAAGCTCAGGTTATCTGGTCATCGAGAACCACTGACTTGTTGAACCTTATTTCTACAGGGATTTAACCCATTTAAGAAAAGTGCATTTAGTTCAATTGCTATTAATTATTGACGCCGATCAAATCGTTCCAAGTCTACTCTCGTTATGTTACCTGATATGGTATACGTAATAGTGCTTAAGTGTAGGGTTGATGTGGCATGGAGAGTTACAGCACCGATGACAGGACAAGGCGTTAACCTTACTTTTCATAAATATTTGCCAAGATTGTAGTTTCAAACTTAGATGTTTTGAAGTTACCTCTTTATTTAATAAAAGGCAGTGGACACTATTGGTAATTACTCAAAATAATGACTAGCATAAAAACGTACTTGGTAACGAGTAATGGGGAGAGGTTGATGGTATTAAGCAGTGTGAGAAACGGCTCCATCTGAAGTGGAGTAGTTTTCTTTCATTATTATCTCGCAACTTCGATGACCGATTGAGCTCAAATTTTCACAGGTTTGTTATTGTCGCCCCCACAAAGTCGCCCCCCCCCCCCGCCTTCCTGCAAGGTGAAGAAGAGTTATGAGTCTTACAAAACAAAAAAGGAAAAATAAAATATATGTTAAGACGAAAATGAGAGTGCCGAACGAAGGAAACAACTGTGCCTGATCGGTTGTATAACATGTGTAAGTTGCACCATACACCCGCCTTGTTAACAATGAGATCAGAAGTGGTTCTATTTTAGTTTTTCTATCCCCAAAAAGTTTTCAATTTATTATTTTCATAAAAATATACAGCATTATTTATCCAAACTGACGATTATTCAAGGTAGCCTGGCGTCACAATGTTCATAAATATTTTGTATTTGTTCTTGACCGTGGTGGCCAAGCATTCAATGTCGGAATCAATTCTCGAAATCACTGCATCTGATTGAAACAACAAACTCACAAATAATCAGACTCAATTTCTTTCTACTAAGATTCAATTACATTGTGGGTTATTTATCTGCGTGTTTGATGGATGGGGAGGATTGTGGCTTGCAGACGGCAAACAACTGTGGTCTCATTACCTTTCGCCTGAAATCAGTTAAGTGGAAATTGAGATACTGGTGGCTGAAACCAAGGGGGATGACATAACATAAATGGATTAAGAGTGTTACATTATCCAGTTAGTGTCAACTTCCCGAAATGTGCTAATAGATCCAACATATCATGAAACAAACATTGATGAGTAGGAACAAGTTAATGATATCTCGTTATTTGGGAACTGAATCTCAAATTCGGGAATTAATCTAGGTCACCATTTTTAGAAAACCAATAATGACTGAAATACGCAGCTGCATGTGTTGCTTCGTCTGCTCGTTGCTTCTACAGAATCGTATATAATATTAACAAGTTTCAAAGCTTATATACATTTTCCATTGCATCTTGAATCATTAACCACTCAGAGTGAGCGAAATTAACATGCACACCAAAGTCAAGGCATCATAGAGAAAACAAAATGGCCGCTAAGTTACCATAAAATTATGCGACCTCTGAAACAAAGATGAAAAATGTGTACAGGATTTTGTTTTAGAAGGCCATTGCTCCATTGTTTGTGTACTTCGAATAATTATATTTTCCCACATGACAAAAACGGGATTTTTCGGGACTTTTTTCCTAAAAACAACGATGTATAAAACATCCGACTGTCTCAAATTGTATTTCCGTTCTTTTGATGACGTCACTCAACTACGATCACAATCTTCCTAGCGAAAAACAGAGTGAAATGTAACATGAAGATAAGGTCGGCGTTATGAGGGAGGACTTACCGTGAATATAAACTGTAAATAAAAAAGACAGCCGAGCAAGTTTCAATCGATACATCAAACCTGCCGAACTATGCCTCTCGAATATGAGTCCAGGTATGTGCCATGAACAAGTACCTAACGGGGGAAAAACGTGTACTGCTCAAGAGCTTTCCGGTGAAATAATATAATATATAGAAATACGGTCTGCTTGTCGGAGTTCTACATAGTTTCAAGTAAACACAATAGTATGTCGTTAAAGGGTAGGTCCGTTATAAGCTGATAAGGTGGTGCTATGAGATTAAAGTACAGAAACAAATTATTACATTGAGTACTGATGGCGAAACTCAACCATATTAAAATGCAACTCGGACATGTATAACAGCTTATTATGGGAATTATAAATAGTAAAATTAACGAGGTTAAGTAGCTGCGTTTTCTCCTTTAATTTAAACAAGTGTTAACCCGGCCATTCAGACTGCCCTCTTCAAGAATACTATTTGAGAGAGTGACATTGAATATCGCTTGAACATCGGACTGAGAGTAGCTTGCTGAACAATATTAGTAGAAATAGTGACAGGCTGTGATTTGAAGAGGAATTTTGCGAGGTTTCTGTTAAGGTCACGACGGTCTCAGACCTGAAAAGTGGGTTATAAAATGCCGATTCGTACTAGCTGAGTGTCAAACTATAACCAGATAGAAATGTCAAAGGGTTAAATTATAAGAGAACATGAGTATTTGATCCCTGTTGAACTTAAACTAGAGGTATAGAGGTGAATACTAACTGCCAAAGAGAAGCTCATTATCGCAAGGATTGGTGAAAACACCAGCACTTCAACCCGGAGATTCAAGGTTTAATCCCACTATAGCCATAATTTTGTGTTAGCCCCCGCCCCCCCCCCCAAAAAAAAAAAAAAAAAAAAAAAAACGGAGGTCAAGGTTTATCCCACTATAGTCTATTAAAATGATGTACACTATCCACTCAGTTTTCCTTGTGGTTCATTATTAAGAAACAATCTACCAAGATATTTTACAACGGCTTGATAAGAGGCAGGTTAATGTTGCACATTATTTAAACAAGAAATACTAGGCAGAAGTACTGACTGAAACAGCCCTGTGAACTATAAGACAACTAGTAAATCGACATGAGATCAACCGAATGCATTTGCTACGAACAACTTGGTGACAGTGAACCTTTGAATCCGATGGGGTTTGGTTATAAGGTAACATGATACCATATCCCATGCTGTAGCAGGTGATACGTCATCTAAATGCCACGGTTCACTACTGATACATCACGACAAATCCGATTGGTTGGAAAGATACGTCATCTTAATTGCTATCGTAACGTCAAAGCCAAAAAAGCGCCTCGATGATGAAGCTTTACACAATTAATATTCTTAAATAATCAACTTCAACAAGAAATTTACTGTAAGCACTATTTACATTAATGTGCGCGACAAATTAATCGGCAATTGAATGCTCGTTTTTAGAACAAAATACCGGTTTTATATTAATGCGTGTGTGGCAATTAAACAAAAGAGTTTAAGTTGGCACCGGTTGTCGTTATCAAAAGAAACAGGTATACTGACATTGATTGGTGATACGAACAATTTTATTCGTAACTGCTACCAGAAATACATTGTGAAGTTATACTGCCGTTAAAACGAATTAATAAAAAAATTAAATCCGAAAACCAATAAACCAGAATTTGAATTGTATAAGTACTTGCGATTGAAAATAATGATCGTGTTTAGGTTTACCAACAATGTAATAACCCATTCCTTTAATGTGCATAACATGGTAGCCTGCATTCATGATAAATACTTTAGTGTTTAGTGTTGTCATTCTGCTGAAATAAGTAGGTCAACCTCTTCTATATAGGGAATTGATTTTCTTTTTTTCCTCCTCTGTCTCGGTCGAAAGAAGTGATAGATTAGAGTAGATTCACCCATGGTAGATTTCAATCTTAAATCGTAAGCATCACATAATGTAACCTTCAACAGTTTCCATAAGCCCATTTCAGGATTTAATAGTTTCCGTATGTCACTTTGCTACTAATCTTGTGAAATTCGGCTCTTACAATTTAGAATTGTGACAAGGCATGATGGAATTTTTTGTCCGACATAATATACATAAATAAACACAATAGCCATCTTAGAGTAGAGGTAAACCAATGATGAAACATACTTTTTGTAAAAAGTAAAGCCCCAAACGAGCTCCGATTAACTGCAGATAACCTATTATTCTGTCACCATTATGTATCTAATTCTATGTAGAACAGATTATATATAGTTGTGCTAAATGGAAATAAACAAACATCAAAACGCAAAGTCCTGTTTGATATGAAACGTTTTCATTACCTTACAACTCAGCAATCCTGTCCTTTAATTAAATTTACTAGTAAGAACAATAACATTCAAATTGTGGTTTTCTAAACTTAGACGAGGTATCCATGTTTTATAGTACAGTAGCTGTTCCTAAAAGTCCATTATGGGTTCATTCTGGATGGATGTGATGCATTTGACGACCAATAACGCAGGAATTACGACTTGTGCACCTCAGCAGAGAAGTGGAGTGCAGCAGTAGATATCTCAATAATGTAGCAATAACTGCTAAATTAAATTCCAAATGAAAACAAACAGATTGCTTATATGAAAATTGTTAACTTGTTCCTTTAAAATGAGATGACAAATCCATGCAATTAAAATAACCTTCGTCTTTTAATCAAATTAAGATTAGAATATGGGTGGCTTTTATTATTTTACAAAACTGTATGTAATATCTAGCCTACTGACATTATGCAGTGAAAGATCAGTTGATACAAACAAACAGAAACGATGAGTATATATTGAAGAGCAAAACAAAATGGGATTGATGAACAAGGATAAATAAATTAGCAGAGTATTACTAGAAAGAACTACCAATCTTTACAATTGCACCATTAACTGTAAGAGTGACTTATTACTTTGGTGTGCTTAAGTTTCTTTTGGATACCCAGTTTGCTGTCTGACATCAGATAGAAACGTAAACAGTGTGTTTTAATGCATGTAGACAACAGGGTTTGAGTAAAAACAATGCTGCAGACAAATTATTTAATTACATGACAGCAAAAAAGGCCAAAGACCGTGGTAGGAAAAAACGTAAAAACTATTACGACGCTTCGTTTCGTCAATACGGTTATTGTTAAAGTCATCATTAACATTTGCAAGATGTGGAAAACAGACGGTAATATTTGTGGCATAATTACAGTTTGTTCATGCTCTGATGCAGCAGCTTTATGTCCTAGAAACAGCTCTGGGCTGTATATCATGGTCTGTATTTATGTCATGTAAAGAGGTTATCATGTCATGACACTCATGAGAAGAATGTTGAATCCTATGATTGGAAATGACACGTGTGAGTATTGGTCTTGGAAGGTGCGTTTAGGGTAATTGGGTTTGGTTTGTGTGAGTGTAATTTAGGTGCAGGATTACCTCGTGGTTAAGAGAGGCTGTAACTGTTATCATATGTCTGTTTTGTTTATATTTGAACTATCTCTAATTTAGGAGAGAAGAGACCATTTCAGGTATCTTAATAGCTTACTAGATATCAAACTTCAATAAAGGACTTGGACAACATCGGTAATACTATAATACCAGTAAATTGCAAATACAAGGCATACAAATTGTATTGGTGGAAACTTCGCTTGCAATATTTTTGCCTGATTCCGATCATTTTAAAGTGAGTAAAACACTTATTTTGTTATGATCTCGCCGACCAAGTGTTTGGGAAAAGATTTGTTTCACTATTTCTCGGACTGTGATGACCTATTGAGCTAAAACTTTACAGGTTTGTCAATTAATCTCATGCCCTAATCATTTCTGAAATGAATTACTTTGGCCCAAAGCAACAAATCCTTAGGCCATGTGCTTCTTTAAACGCAGAGTTCGGCGGCAAGAAGAGCCCAATAGGCTCAGGTGCAGATGGTTCTCTCTTTCTATATACAGACAGAAAGATGTTAGATTTTATCCAGAGACAAGGACAAACAAATCAAATAAATAACATGTCACATATATATTTAAATTTCCTATCGCGAAGCAATCTAAATATCAGATGTACTTTTTTAGTCAGTAACATTGACCTCGTCGCTAAAGTGCAGTGAAAGTAAAACCAGTTTTTAAATTGGCGCCCTTTATCAGACAATGACAACACGTGTGGGTAAACGTCGTGCAGACAACAAAATGGCGCGGTCGCGCTGACATCGATCGTTTCCACACTGATATTGTGGCCGAATTACTTGTGTGAAACGACGTCTGCTTCTTTTACACTCACTCGTCCGTTTATTCCTCTAATTCTGTTGAATCAATTGACTTTGTAGGAGACCTAATTTCCAACGAGGAGAATTTTGTGGAAAAGTGTTGTCTTGTGCTCCGGTTTATCAAACAAACATTCTGAGTAGGAGTTCTAATGGAAAATGTAAATGGCCACATTGACGTTTGTGAACGGACAAATATTTCAACCGCATTTACTATTCACTCATTGGAAAAATATTATAAACAGTGTGTATCAATGTCTTTCTTTTGAGTTAACAAGAAACAAAGTTCTCAGAAAAAGGGCCGTTTTGTAAACCCAAGCATTTCGAGAAGACTAAAGGTTCGAGTATAATTCGGTAATGCATCTTTAAGACGTGCACCGTATGTCACAAAGTGTCAGGGCTTATTAGATTGTGATCAGGAGTATTTTTTAATAACGTAAGGTGTGACTTTAATATATTTGGTTCCACTTGAGAGAGCCAGGGCAAATGAAACGCACCAACTTTATCAGTTCTCCAATTTCCATAAGTGAAGCTATAAAAGTGTAGTCATTTATGTCAGCACTGTTTTGCTACGGGTTTTGCTGCAACTGATATTGTTTTGTTTTTTTCCGGCTGCTGCGGCTGTTTATGTTGTCGTTTTTTGTTTTTTTGTTTTTCGTGTAGTTGTTGTCTTTGATACTTCTGAAGTTATAGTTAGTGTTTTTTTTTTTTTTTTTTTTTAACTAGATTTGTTCGTTTTGTTTACTTTTGGTTGCATGAGGTTACCATTATGTCGGTTTTTGTGTTGGTCCAATGTTTCTGTTCATTTGTAAACTCATGCGAGATGTTTGTTTCCATTTTTTTTTTCATGGTAATTTTTTCTTGTACTTTTCGTTTTTAATTTGACCACTTCAAACTGTTGTTGTATTATCATTAGTAAATGCAACAGTTCACAGTGTGGCCTTACATTAGATCGACTTTTGTTATATATTTTTATTCTTTTATGAAGGAAGGCCTTCATAATCTGTTAATGTCATTTTATTAGCACGTCCAGGCGAGTAATGTAACAAACGACATCAAGTGCTTAATTAACTGCATCACAATTTGTTATTGTCGCAACTGTTGAAAACTCCCCGGGGATTTTCTGGGAAATTTGACTGACAAGAGAAGAAGGCTCTAATTATCCGCAACCATCTGGCTTGTATTAAATATCTTATAAAACTGTCACCGAAACATATTGTGTTTTGGAATAAACAACTCTCACTAAATCTTATTTGAGACAATCATAAAATATATTTCAATTTATAATTTTCATTGCAAAATTCGTGTTATTGTAAAGGACTAGTGTTCTGCAAGTGATGCTCTAACATGGTTTGGCAAACACTATTTCAACAGTTTGAAATAATGGTTGGTTGTGGTTGCATATTCACCCCAAGCAATATATTGTAATCATGTATGTTTGTAGAGATATCTTCCCTATGTACAGAATGATGCTCTCATACACACACAAACCAATATGAATACGGTCCCATGTGGAGCATGTTTTTACTCTATTTCGCGGTTGACTTAATGGCAGGTTATTAGATCATTACACCCCGAGAAACACCAACAAGACTTCTATCTTACGGGTATATTTACAAGAGCATTCTCTATGTATCTTCAAGGAGAATAATCCAGCCCTGCTGGAGTTGTTGTCACCCATTCGCCTGCAATAACACCTTCATGGGTTGCACTCTACTTTGTGCTTGCCGATAAAAACCTTATTATTAAAAAGGGGGAAATGTTTATTGTTTATTTAAATCTTTGTTATGGATTACTTGGGGCCTGTTCATATATTATTTCAATACCTTCATACAACACTATTTGTACTGCTATATTTGAATCCAAACATGTTTTGTTTACGACTGCTTTAATGGCTAAATAAAGTAAACAATATTGATGTATATTTATACCATATATTTATGAAAGGGTTGTATATACTCTGATACAAAACTTAATAGGTTTTCCATGTTATCTTATTTCTCAACATGTAGCGTTAGGCTATACGTTCTTCGTTTTGTTTGTGAGTTGGGAGGCATTGTGTCCCTTTAAGTTGCCATCCATTACTTTACATTCTTAGTATTCATTTCAGTCCATGCTTTTAACAAAGCAAACTTCCTTTCTAGCTCCCGTGTCTCAAGCGCTCAATTACCAATGAATCCAATGACATTTGGTGACACGAAGCCATTGGAATCACCTGCTGCACAGATTTATAATACCAAACGAACCCTAAAAAGCTTCAATCATACGGAACAATTGGCCAAATATAAAAGATGTTCATGAAGCGAGTAAAATTATGTCATATATAGGCTTGGGGTGAAGCTGTGAATGCTTATTGTCCCTTAATATACGGATATGAAGAACAGACTTTTTGTTATGACCAAATTAGGCTAACATAGTCTGGTCACGGAATCAGCGGTGCTGATACAGTGTCCATGACAGTACGGGGTGGATATCAAAGTGTAAGGTAACCGCCTCAATCTGCCGTCACTTTCCCCTTTAAATCTGACATCACGAGAAAATAGAATCCCTATATCTTTACTCATGTGCTCGATATAAGAAATACAACTCCAACGTTCACATATCATATTGTAGGACTGGCAAATAGTCATGGAACCTTATATACCATAAGTCCCTAGTCTAAAGAAATGAGATCTTTAAACGCCTGTAATTCCGTCTCGTTATGCATTTATGCTAATTAAGCGGTGTGCATAATCTTTCAACAAGTTTATATTATTGAAATCATCAGTGTTGAGTTTTAAGTGGATTTTGTTTACAGATATTCGTTATAAAAACGAACAACGCAATGTTATGATTTGTTCATTATTCAAAAAGCAAAACCTTACCCCGCCGCCACTACTCGGTTGGCTTCATACCAATCCCCACAAGCCGATTTTATACATTCTGTCAATGAATGTAGTAATTATAAAGCAGGACAGATGTTTGTTTTTTTAACTAATTGGTCTACCGAGTTCTGAAATCTACCACACGGCAGTAAAAAGGCAGACCTTGTTCTCTGCGAGATAGTATGGTGTTACCGTAAACCGAATATACAATGATACCTCACCATTGCAATGCCTCACACACTATAAAAGCTTTTGAATGAGGAAATGAGGATTGTTTGGGGTAAAATTACACACATGTTTTGGAGCCGGACAAAGCGACTATTTTCGTTTGACCCGACCGTCCGAAGTGCCACCTCGACTCCGCGTGAAACCTATCCAGGACGCATACGCGAGCGTTATACATAATTTATTTTTCGTTTTGCAGACCACAAAACCAAGTCAGGAAAAAAAAAAAATGTATTGAAAAAAGGGGCAGTCTGTAATTGGAATGTTTCTCGGGGGAACAAAGTAGATGTTTTTCTAGAGTAAAATGTTCACGACGGCTTCTGTCTCCTGTCATACGAACATGGTTTGACTTCTTAATATATCCTAAGCGTAGGCCATTGATAGGGCATTTACAATGTCTCTGACCATCTACATGGCAATTTCTACATGGTCTAAGGCAATTCAGAAGCCCTAGAGAGCACCATAAGGTACTCCGAGCGAGGACGAGTTGCGTGCTACTGAACTAAAGTAGACCTTATTGCTGGGTCAGGTAATCTTAAACGTCAAATTGCTTTTCCGAGGTTGATGTAATTTGCTTCGAATTATGACAAGAACACAGCTTTCGGATTAGCCAATCACTTTCAAAACAATAAAACTGTACCTTATATAGCAACAGGATTATCTCTTACTCCGCCATGGTACAAACAAAATTGTTTGATAAAAGAGAATATGATTACAACATTAAATGAACATTGCATTCGATTTTTGCAGACAAAACAGTTGCTGGCAATGTAAGCCCCACATACATTAACTGGCAAACTTGTAGAATTTTTAAAATGATCGGCCATTGTCGGGCCAATATTGGTTTAAATAGCCTATCTATTTCGGAATTCAAAGCTTAGACCATTGGTTGTTTTAGTTAGAGTTGTTGTTTTTGCGCAAGGAGTGTTGACAAACATGGAGCTTTATAATGTTCAATATTATTTATAATCAAAGTCAAACTGTATTTCATGAAAGCAAATTCAAAGCTCAGGTCGTCCAAACACCTCCCCGACGTCACTTTAAGCAATTTACATTATTTAGATGCATGGGTTGAGAGCATGAGAAAAACACCTGATCCTCTTCTATACATTGATCAGAATAACTTCACATTTGCCTGTCATAGACAGGGTCATTCCCATCGAGCTGCAAACTTGCTGTGCAAACTAAAGGCACTGGACACCTTTGGTAATTGTCAAAGACCAGTATTCTCACTTAATGTATCCCAACATTGTAACAAAACCTTTGAAATTGTTGGCTCATGACAGAAAAACACACTTGTTGCAAAATGTGTTTGTGATTTCAGATGACTAAGAAAGGCTACAAAAGTCTTTGTCCGATACTTTAGTGAGCATTAACCTCTTTCTCAAAGCTTCATTTCTTAAGAGGGAGCCTTTTCTCGCAATGTTACTACCAACAGCCCTCCATTGCTTGTTACTAAGATTAATTACCAAACGTGGCAAGCTCTGCTTTTTGGAAACAAACAGGCAATATTGCAAGACAAACTTTTCAACCGAAAATTTACGGCCAAATATTTGCCAAGACAGAATTTGATGGAGTGACATACCTTTGTCTAAAATAAGGTCATCCCACACAACAAACAAAGGTATCCTGCCATACTTTATGCTCCATCACATCTTATCGTTTGTTTAAACTTCCTACGCTATATGCCCACGTGTCTGCTGGTGTATAGAATAAACACATTATCACTTATACGCGACATTTTCTTTCAAGATGCAGATCGTGATCGTCTTCCTTTGCAAACACAACCCACAAACAATGCACCACAAATTTCGATTATGAGTTATGAAATAATAACCAAATCTTGTGAATGTTATTACAAATAACCTTTGGAGACAATGATTGGAAGTGAATGGCAGTGAATGGGCCACTGCTCGAAACACAATCCTAGTCTGGTCTAGTCTGGTTACGTCTTGTAATGTGTTTGTTCAGTTTTAATTTGTCGCTTTGCATTGCAACATTGTGTTTGTGTGATTGTCTATTTTTTCACTCTGAAATTTTTACAAAATTCGAATCCATCTGCTAATTGTCTTTTGCGCTGTAAGATATAAAAAATAACAATTTAAAATAGAAAAAAATAAACGTGAAAAATATTTCAGAGAATTTCTACACACTCTAATCTCAAAGTTGATTAGCTTGTCACCATTTTTAGTACAAACTTTTCGAACTAAAATGTTTAGTTTGGAAAACATGTTCGGCTTGCCGCCATTTTTAATTATCTCGCCTTTAATGTGATTAACACACAAAGTGGTTAAATAGGGAGGTTTTTTTTTCACTTTCACCGAATGGTGTATTAAAAATGGACGCACTCGAGCGTTCGTGAATAGTAATTGCTTACGAAGTTGTACAGATTTGTCCAGTCAAGAAAGGCTACTGCGAAATACCTAACTGCAGCTCTAAAAAGGTGCGCTTGGGCATTAAACCTCTTCTTCTGTTTTTGCCAAAGTGTCAAAAATAAACTAATGTCTGCAATTCGTTGCTTCATTTCTCACATGTTTCCTATTATAGCCCTATATCCAGAACACAAAATCTTGTCTCAACAAGGAACTATTACAAAGCCGGCTTTACCTTGATTAGTTTTGATGCAGATTAAATCTGACTTGTGATTGTTCCTTAATAACTAAGCTTTGAAACTGTATCATGCCAATTGGATACGCACAATGTCAATCCTCAAGCTGACGACAGTAACTCTCCCATGTGGCTAGCCCTGCTTTATAAAGAATACAACTGTCGCTTTAGGGAGTTGAGAAAAGCCCATCCGCCACTTAGCAGGCAAAGATCAAACTGTCAGTTGGACAAACATTTCGGTTGGGCCAACAGCAAACAGTTTGTTAAATGATATGTTGAGCGGCATAGTGACATTTGTAACGAGAACGTTACGAAAACGCTCTTCGGATTGGTGTACAAGTTATTTAAAAATCGTTTTGAACTAAGACATTTGTATAATTTTTGTGGTTGTCATTTAAAATTATAGAGAGTTGCCCATTTTTTTTTTGTAATGTCGGTCGAATTTTACCTCCTGTTTTGTTTACAGATCTGGGTAAATAATGGTGGTGTAAAACACCTGGCCACCTTTTGTTGTTAACAAACCAGAATCCGCATATATTGTGTTATCCTATACAGAGGCATTATATACATAAGTATATAAGTGGCCATTGGAATCACGGGATCACCGTCGCATTTCAGACCAGCGAGATAAAAACTAATTATTTTAAGGGAAATGTTCCATCATGACTATCTTTACACCATTTTAGTTATGTTATCCTGGCCCTTTCATTGACAGACTATACCGGATAACTCTCATCAATCCCTTTAACGCATATCTACGAGCTGCATACAAATGTTGATTATCAAAAAGCACAGCTTCAAAAACAAATGTTTACAGATTGGTCAATTTTAATTGTAATTCATTACTAAGCGAAGAACAACTCGAGTAAGCGCGTGCAGGTGTACTAGACCGGGGTAGGATTGAATGTAGCGAGCCATGAAATAAATATCATTTTGACCAACTGGGATTATCTCTTTGATAAGACGAGAGTTTGACCTTTAGAAAATGGTTGAAAATAAGGAATCTGTCAAAGAAACTCACGCACCTGTCTGGGATGTCGAATGGTCACATTATTGTGTATGTTTTTCCATCACAAAAAAAAACGCAAATTGCGAAACAAAATGTGAAGAATGCGGGGGCGTGGTTCTTGCTTTTTTCTTCGGGTTTTCTCCTTTTTTTTATTCAAGAAAAGCCTTCAAGTCATGCTTGAAATGGGATGATCGTGTATGCATGGGTTGGGTGGGCATAGGGATCTAATGCGTGGGTGTAGAAGTTATGATTTGAGATAGCGTCTACAATTGTATACCATATGGATTGTTAGTTGCCGTTAGTTTAGACATGTTTTGGGTGCAGGTGTGCGCTACTTTTTAACTCTTTCATAAGGGGTTATTTAGGGTGTTAGTTTTAAACAGTTGCTTTGGGTTCAGCATACATTCAAAACTCTTAATGATATGTACTTTACTTATATAAATTATGACTTTCTACCCCCAGCCGTTTCTCTGCTGCTCCATTGATTTCACACTCGTTTAATATTGGACATGTTTTATTATTTACCCAATCCCCTTCCTCATTATTTATTCAGAGGTTTTTATGTCTTGCTTAATTTGCAACTGCATCATTTTGTTAACACATTGACCCTGCGAATGGTGTACACCTCATTGGTTTCACTGACCATTATTAACATTATATAGAGAAGCAGGTGTTCCCATGCTCCAATTACTATCAAGATACTCTCAATGCTTTAAAAATGCTCCGTCTAATAGATGAGCTAGAGTAGTATACAGTAAACAGACAAGACTCGGAGTCATATATAAAAGGCCAACACATAGAGTGAACTAGTGTTCGACTTTCTGGTTAAAAATGGTTTTAACTAATGACTTCCAAACGGAATACTTCATTGCATTGCTCACGTACTAAATAATGAATAATATGTATTAGATAAAACAGGTCAATTAATCAGTAATTACTTCTACTTGTTTCAAGTACAACAAACGGAGTCGTGTAACAGAAAATAGGCTTCATTTAGCAAAAATCCATGTGAATTTAAAATCACTTCTTCAGTCTACATCAGTAGTAGACTTCTAAAATTTAAAGACAAGGTAAACTGTTGGCAATATTGGCAAATACTGGTAATTGGTGTACCTCAATAGATGCATAAACTAACAAACCTGTGAAAATGTTGACTCATTTGCTCAACAAGCTGGCATAACCCGAGAAGCCTGAGCCATTATAGGATTCAAGATTTGGGGTTGAAAGTAACATATTTCTCTCAAACTACACTACTTCAAAGGGATCGTATCTAACAATCTCTTTAGATCTTTCAAGAAAATGTGGGTATAGTCATTTAAATGTGGAGTTATGAAAAAGGGTACTGATTGTCCTTCATCATGGCTTTTGTAATTGAGTTTTTTCGTCATGCTCTGTTTGCAACCTACATTACCAATTGCTGTTGCATTAAGAGCAAACAAATAGTTATGGTATGGGCAGAACAAGCTAAGTTAAATTAAGACTAATAAGCAGAATACAACAAAATAGTGTTTTACCCCATCGATAAAGCATTATATACGATGACACTCATTTCCATTGCAAGAAACATCGAGCAGAAAACGAAGGTCAGACGTAGTGAACAATCAACTAATTACCCAACTTATATCAACTTTGACTTTACCTCAGGTGAATTTCATGTGGAAGAGTACTGGTGAAAATGCGTAAAAAAAAAACAAAGACAATAAATTACAAGCTACCCGATTTATTTGGGAAGACTACGGATCAAAATAGAAGAGATATAAACACCTTGAGGCTGTCACTTTGTAAATTTAAATTGCATCCGGGTCAGTTCTGTCAGTTTCAAGCCCAGGTCCTGACGTTGTGTTTAATGGACAGGTTTAATCCCTTAAGCAATGACAATGTCATCATGGTTCCAGTCTTAACTTATTCATCTGAAATAATGCTATCCTTATTCACATTCTCAGTATGACATTTTGACTTAAGATGAATGTTTGATACCGCAAAACTCAGGAGAAATGATTACTTATTGACACATTTAGGACTGGAAATCATATTCTCATACAATTATTTGCATTTGGAGATAATCTCATCAACGGTTAAAGACAATTTGCTGAAAGTATTTATTAAATTTGCATGAGTGGTTATTTTAATTCTCCCATGAGGCGTTAACAATCCTGTCATAACTGATATATTTAATTGACTATAGTGTCATCAAGAAGATATCCATTTATGACCCGGTCATCAGAGCGGGATTCCACAGAGCTTACAAGAAAATAAATAGTTTTTGTCTTGATTGAAAAGTTAATAATTGTAGCTAATAACAACATTCACCTGTTTGGATTTAAATCATTTCTATTTGAATGTATACGAAAGGCTCCACGTGCAAATCACAATTCACTCCCATTTGAATACCGCATCAGAAGCATCACGTGATTGAGCTGCATTAAGGTTGGAAAAGTGCGCCCTCTAGACAATATCAAGAGATAAGTACGACACGCCCAGAGAAGCAAAGCGGCGCAACGTTACAATATCAAATTTACATAAATCTAGAGAAAAGTCTCAGGAGTTAACACAATATTGGAGTTGATGGAGGTGTATGTTACGATCGGGTTATGCATAATAAAACACATGACCTCTTGTGTATCAGTCAAATGAATTGGTTCGTTACACCATAGTTGTGATCATTTCGTCTGCTGGAATCACTTGGAATCTCCAAGACGCTTCTGGGTTAAAAAATCAGCTGAAACACTTGAATTCAGCTGAACATAGAAATGATAATGAAATGACAAAACAAGACAATAATTATAATATCAAGATGACTTCATAAGACAATGGTTAAAAAGTATTATAAGGCTCATTGTGGTCAATCAACACCTTAATGTTATACGTGTTGGTTACGCCCCTTACTATTGATAAATGTTAACAAAACGACCTCGTCCTCAATTTTGCTCAGTTATCGAGGCCTGGTTCGAGTGACAGGAGAAATACGAAAGGTAGACTTGCTGTTGATTCACAGGTCCTTTCGGATGAGGATTTGGCTTTGATGTCCGCCATTTTGAAAGGGTGCACGTGACATTTGGATTCGAAATGCGCGACACGAAGTAAATTCGAACCTGTTCCTAAATCTTGATTCGGTTTGAAAGGTCACGTACCACAGCAATCAAATGCGAATTAAGGAACCAGACGAATATTGGATATTTATAGATGAGCAATCAAGTTGAATGTCTAGCTAGATATATCACAATCAACCAAATTCGGGTTTTACATCCATCAAAAGTTGTTAAGGCTGAGTTGGATGGTTAATGTAGTCTTAATGTGAATTGAACTGTCAGATGACAAAAGGACAAACTTAGAGACATAACTTAATAATAATGGGGAAACGAAATGAAGAACCGGTCAGGGTGGTAAAAGTTCGACTGACATCTGAATGAGAGTGCGTAGATTCCTCTACTTGTTGTCGATAAAAATAATATAATATTTGATACTGTGTCAACTGTCTGTTATCATAACATGTTGGCATTTTGAAAAAAAGAGTGAGTTTATTTGTTGTTTTTAATTTAGAATGGGATGATTAAATAAAGCCAACTTCCTTCCTGAGGAAGAGGTGAGTATTTTACTGGCTCAACATTGTTTTTTTTTGTTCCGTGTCACTTGATAAAAGATAATTCATTTCAGATCGACTCAAGAGAAACACGATTCCATACCTACGTCACGTTTTCATATCTCACCAAAAAAGCATTTTCAGCTGTCAAAACAGATGAAGACGACTAAAAACAACAAAGAGACGCATTGTGATCATGTATAGATTTAATCCAAATGTGAGTTGGCTTTAAGTGTATTGTTTTGTCGTTGAACATTTTTGTGAAGACTCACCCCAAGGGTTTAAACAAACCTGATCAAAAACAACAATCGATCTCACAGATCGAACACCGGTTTGGATTTGAAGGGAATGGGAAAAATACACTTCTGTTCCCTACTAATCGATATTTACAACTTATTCCCAAAGTAAACCATGTATACCGAAATGAGAAAAACAACTTGAGCATCAAAACGCTAATTGTCTGTTAATTTCCCCGACCTTGAATGACGTAATCGACAGATCAAGGGAATCATTCTGGAATCTGCAAATACACCATTCCAAACCTTCATGAGTTTCCACGTTTTTATAGGGTATCATTTTTACGTGTGTTTTTTTATAGGGCATAATATTTTAATATTATATGAATATTGTTATATCTAATACCAAGCACACTCAGTGTAGTTACCTAGTCTACTTCAACCTTTGTACAAAGACGGACTCATCCAAACTCCACTTTGTCTAAGACGAACCTACAGATGCGTCACACTTCTCAATACCGGGTGGATGTAATGACAAATCGATTCCCCATCCAATCTACAATATAAGTATTAATTTGCAACAATGCTATACGATGATATTGAGGCTGCTCGCTAGACACCCCCCCCCCCCCCTTTCCGTATCGATAGCTGGACATGAAGACGAAACATTGCTTGCTATGACAACCTATTCTTGCATCCGTACAAAATGCATTACAGCATTTAACATGCCTGAAGGAATATGATAATCCTGATAAAAGAGCAGACGACTGAAGTATACATCACTCAGCAGAAAGATGTACTGATTGTACTGATGTGTGAAGACTGTCCGATGTATCAATAAAAATATCAATATTTGAAAACAATCCACTCTCGTATCATGACGAAAAAAGAACAAGCCCCGATTCCATGGCTATGGGTAAACTATTAGCACCAAGAGAAGCTGTCCAATGATCTGCCTCATTTTGCCTCAACGGTGAAGCTGTCCAATGATCTGCCTCATTTTACCTCAACGGTGAAGCTGTCCAATGATCTGCCTCATTTTGCCTCAACGGTGAAGCTGTCCAATGATCTGCCTCATTTTACCTCAACGGTGAAGCTGTCCAATGATCTGCCTCATTTTATCTCAACGGTGAAGCTGTCCAATGATCTGCCTCATTTTACCTCAACGGTGAAGCTGTCCAATGATCTGCCTCATTTTACCTCAACGGTGAGGCTGTCCAATGATCTGCCTCATTTTACCTCAACGGTGAGGCTGTTTAAAAGCGTGACGTCATGTGCAATATTGGTCAAATATTGGGTCAATTATACATAATTGTGTCAAAGATATTCATACATAGGAACGTAGAATCGGACAATCCACAATGTAAAAACACTGGAGAGACACTTTAGTGTAGACCTACCACTCAGACAGTAGGTATCAGAAGGCTACAGATTATCGATAAATATCGATAAGTCATCCAAACATCGAATAATTGTTAGTAATTAATGAAGAATATATCGCCCAGCACAAAGCTTCTTAGATATCTACAAGTACTGCTAATAATAATAGCGTACATTCTTAATGCGCCATGACTGTCGTAAATGACACTCTTGGCGCCAAGTTATCAAATCAGGCTGTGCTCTTTAGAATGTTTTAAGGCTAATGAGGCTAAGAGACCAAAATATAACACCTTGGCAGGAGAAGTACACCTCGGTTAATGTGTACATCGCTGCATGCCTGACCAGACCAGCAATAATTATGGGACAAGCCCCTTCTCTTTACGATACAAGTGTACTAGCTTCCTATACATTCATTACGTAAGCACCTTCGGCTTTATGACACATCCGAAGGACATATCTATAACGGGGTGAAGTGTCAGTGACACAAGTGTCGCTAACGGGACTCGAACCCACACCAGAACGTGAATATGTAGCACACACAGCTCTGTCGACACTCGACATTACAAACCAGGCTGACCTGTGATGATGGGCTGAACAGTTCGGTGGATTCTTCTAAATCTCTCTTTCCCTTTAAGAGAGAGCAGAAAGAATGTTTGTATCTTGGGGAAATAATCGAGTGTGGATGAATAATGAGGAACAGACAGGTTGTGACATCCTCTCAATCAGACCCAGTCTACCCACGCGATGCAAGACATCTGGAATGGTAAATCTCATCATCACGTGATAAGAACCCCTCGGGGTTCAGTGTATCGATCACTAAAGGCTCCAAGCTCAAAAATGCCCCAGGAAAAACAACAGACGCAACATTAAAGTAATACGGATCATTTATAAATGTTCCCCTTATGTTATTAGTTATTTCAATCCAATAATTAAACTGTGACGACGCAGGTTTATTAAAAAGTAATCATCTTATTTTGCACAACTGGGCGTGGCCGTTGCAGACAGCACAAGGAAGTAAATGAGTGAGTTCAACTAGTATACAGGGCTGTGTATTGACATTATTAGACAGAGTTTTGCTTACGCGAGAACAACTCAAACTTCCCAAATCATGTTTTGATTAAACCTGCGTTCTTTGAATTATGTACATCTGTGTGTACACCTGGTATGATAATATTGTCAACAATTGCACTTAAAGGGTTTGTGTACGTTTGGTAATCACCCAAAGTTTGAAAATGAAACCACTTTATGTTTGCGACAACTTCTCCAAAATGGTACCACCTTTTGTAATGATATTTCCACAGGTAAATAACAAGGTATAAAATCAACATTTGCTTTTTTTCAAAAACCGGTTCAGAGAATTTATATTTTCCTGGGATGCCTGCCAATGAAGAATTACAAATCTTTGAAGTCAACTTGTTGTTAATACAAATGATGTTTTCCTCATGAAGCCCCATCCTGAGCTTAAGTCTTCTTAGCACTGACCTGCCACCTTCTAGAAGACAGGTGATGATGTTATCATCAATAGAAAAGACTTGAGGTGACAGCCTCTACTTATCGGGACTTTTATATGCCAAGGTTATCCCACTGCACCGTGTCTTACGTAAAGCTGTTCTTAACGCCACAATCTAGTAACACTTCAGCAACAAACAATCCAATCCATCCATGCTTTTCGGCCCATTTATACTGATCCAGAAAGGCAAGTAAATGTAAGTCAGGATCCGATTGTATACACCATATGGGGATTCTATTTATATGGTACAGCTCATAAACAGCATTATTGTTTGTCTGTCTATTTATTTATTTTGTTGAATTAATAATTGTATTACTTAATTGTGATTTATTTACGTCTTTGTTATGTATTTCATTTGTGTTTTTTTTTTATTCGTTATTTCTTGTTGTGTATTCATTGTTTATGTTTATATGTATTTATTTATTTTCTTGGTTTACTTGGTTACTGCAGTTCAACATGTACCTACTGCTACGATCATGACGTCATCCGCCAATAGTAACTATACTAAGCATGACATTCTAACATAAACATTATCAATTACTGTGTACACATTGCTATCAAGTGTATACAGATTAAGCTCCTATACGACATGTTCTAACATTACAAAGAATGCAAGGTAGGGCTGTGATTTGATTGAGAATTTTCATGACTAAAAAATAAGGAACTATACTTGTTAAATCGTTAACCCTCCTACTGCCTGACCATTCACAGAGTTTTGAAGGATTGATGTGCTATGTAAGCCTCGTGTCCCGCATCTTAACTTCGTATAGACCAAACATCGTACACGGAGTTATTATGAACAGTCATTTTACCATTACTTATAAATGGTTGGAATGCAGAAGAACATATAAATATTTAGCGTTATTTGTCCCAATTATTTTAGCATATTCACCATACTGATATAACAATAGTCACTAAAAGACACATGACACCCATAACATCCACAAAGTCACATTATATACATGCATAAAAGCGAATATCAAGTGTAATTCTTAATGTTTTTTTTTGTAATTTTTAAACATTTCGATTTTTTATGATTCTCTGTATTTTAAACTCAATTCAGCTTGTAGCTGCAATGTTTGAATGTGTTTTAATAAACCAATAATAAATCAAACCTGACAAACTTTCGGAACCTCAGTGCGAACTCTATGATTATATTATTATTATTCAACCAATGACAATGACTCGAGGCACGATCCAAACAAGACCCCCCCCCTTCTAGGGTTTCGAGAGAGAAACATTCCCCATTAAAACAAGATCCAGAAAGGTAGATCAGATCCGGATCTGATTCCTGCATTGTGGATTAACGGCTGGTGTAAACAGGATCAGAGTCTGACCCGGTTCAAGATCCCGCAATGTGGTTTAACAACGGTTAAACAGGATCAGAGTCTGACCCGGTTCAAGATCCTGCAATGTGGTTTAACAACGGTTAGACAGGATCAGAGTCTGACCCGGTTCAAGTCCTGCAATGTGGTTTAACAACGGTTAAACAGGATCAGAGTCTGACCCGGTTCAAGATCCTGCAATGTGGTTTAACAACGGTTAAACAGGATCAGAGTCTGACCCGGTTCAAGATCCTGCCATTCAAATCCACTTTCCGAAGAGGGTTGAACCCTGCAATATATCAACGTGGGATGGGAGATTTATTTGCAAAGTATAAAGCAATATGTAAACAAGTTTACAGTGAGCATCAGTTTTAGTGTATATAAGTTGGTTTGTGCTTACCTTGTTAACTGCTTGAATCGCAAACAAGTGGCACATTCACTTTGTAATCATCACATCAATCCACTTCGAATCAGAACCTGCCAATTAAAAATACATCAGTCAGTCCATGGCAATCAACTATTCCAACAACAACTTTCTGAATAATAGGCCAATTGCAATATCCCAACGATGGAATTCCTGAAAAGAGTTCCGATATAAATGAGGTAGGAATGTGAACCAATGTCTTGACATTGTGTAATCGTATCGTTCCGGTGGCAATTTACTCCAACCATGGAGGAATAAATCAGAACTAATTTATTCCTCCATGCTCCAACCAAGTCAACTTTACTAATGTCATTTTCTACGCGCAAATAAAACTGCAATATGGCACTTACGATGGTGTTACATTAAAGTGCAGGTGCCATGAGTACGCACATGCCATGGTAGGGTTGTGTCCATATCCAACGTGCACCACTGGTCTCAAATCTGGCATGCAAAACTTACTCTATCCAAATAACGCTCATCCAATTGTCAATAAAGCCTGTCCACTTTGCACACTGTACTGGTAAATACTCCTACATTACAAGAGAATTAGAATCTACGTGTTAGCAACAGAGGAAACAGTCTAGGAATGACACTCTGGCTCTGTGCGTTTGGTGAGTGCTTATAGCGCCCGCAAAATCAACACGCATGATCAATGGCTCGCTATAACAGTGTGTAACACACTGGTTTGCGTTTCATACCTAGCAACGGATTAGTAGTATAGGAGCTTATACTGTCGATGGAGCACAACGTATATGAACTTTGAAGTAAACTAGATCAGTTGTATTGTTTCAAAGTGGTGTAATCTGTTCTACTTTATCTGGGGATCAACTGATTGTTTTTGTTATTAGTTATTTTGTTGTTTGTCTCCTCATAGCGAAATGCACCAATTGTTGCTTGCCGTTCCGAAAGCGTGCTCCACCCCTGATCAGAACCCTTGCCTCTGCCTCCCGAAATGAGACCCGAAACTGCCCAGATGAACAGTTCGATGTGAATAGCCATCCCCTTATATCTCTTGACCCCCCCCCCCCCCCCACCACCACCCCCCGTTCCTCTACAAATCAGTGTCTGGCTAAGCGAATGAATGTCCAGAGGAATGGTGAAAGCACGTTTGCAGAGAATTCATAACATGCGTTTCGAAAGGTTTAATGAGACATAATGGGGAACTGTACAATAGGTTGTGTATTCTGAATTAATCAGTATTTTTACAATGATGAAGACCACATAAACACATTATCTGGGGCTAAATTTCATTAACGTTTAGTCCTTAAAGCCATTGGACACTTTCGGTACAGAAAAAAAAATAAAAGTTCACAGATTTACAAATAATTTGCAGGGTTTACAGAAGGTAATGGTGAAAGACTTCTCTTGAAATATTGTTCCATGAAATGCTTTACTTTTTGAGAAAACATTAAAACAATATCAATTCTCGATAGCGAGAATTACGAAATTATTTTAAACACATTTCATGACACGCCGAAACGTGCGGAAACCAAGGGTGGGTTTTCCCGGTATTTTCTCCCGACTCCAATGACCGATTGAGCCTAAATTTTCACAGGTTTGTTATTTTATATATAAGTTGTGATACACGAAGTGTGGGACTTGGACAATACTGTTTACCGAAACTGTCCGATGGCTTTAAACTGTATACAAGGTAACCATGTTCTCAACGATACAGTTATAATTTGAGATTCCTTTTCAATACATTGAAATCTAAAACTCGAGCAAATTATTGCATGGCCTGAACATAATATGACGTCACTCTCCGAGGCTCGAATAAAGGAGACCAGCCAAGTTACTTACACGTTGGTGGCGGTATTCTAGATCAACCTGTATCTAATTGATTTGATTCCTTGTCAGCCACCTGATGGAAGAGACATCCTTACTACAGCTTTGCTTGACAGAAGAACACATTTCCAGTGACATTTATTTGCAATCAAGACGTTGCGTCTATTTAATGGTGCGAATTTATAAGGAAGCTGTTTGATAGATACGACGACAGGTTGTGTCTATTAGTAGACTATACACAGTGTGGCACAGTAATGAGGTTGTGTAAAGATACTACGGTTTCACCCAGTCAACATGCCCCCCCCCCCCCCCCCCCAACCCTTTGTAATGTCCCAATCTGCGTTTACAGGTTATAAACTTGTCTTAATTTGATTATATGAGATGATAAAATAAGCCGGGTTTAAACATCAGTAAGTTGTCAGAAAACGTTTTTTTCAAAGGGCACTTTGGCGAACTCTGTGTCTGTTTGGCATGTTAGGTGTGTGGAGATAACGCAACATTCATAACGAAATGAATTTGTGGTGGAGTTTTTTTTTTTTGGGGGGGGGGTCAGGAGAACTCGATAAAGATGTGTCTGTTCTTCTTCGGTTCGATTCTTAATCTGGTCAGTAGAAGCATGAAATATATAAGTGTATGTATTGATTTATTTCAAAGCTTTACGTATCATATAGAGGGCGCTCCTCGCTGCTTTATAATCTCAAATACAAGGCAACATTTTTGAAAGTCCAAGCGTGTAACGCAATGTGTCAAACTGCTAACGGCCTGAACCAAGACTACACAAGAGATGTCGTCTTAGCCTGAATGATTTCAGATGATTGTTGTCAAAGGACCAAACGTAAACAATATTGTTCAAAATCCGCCAACATTTCATCAACAATCTCAAAAATTCCACTATTCATCATCTTGAAAATGTCAAGAGCCCAAGCATCTTCCGAAGACAAGATTCTATATTCAGGATGACATCATCTCCAGATAAAATACTGGAAGACGTCATCATTCTGCATTAAGATCTCAGAACTTTAACAAGTTCGATGGCACTTCCAAAGTTCCGTAAAGATCTACTCTCTCTCTCTCTCTCTCACTCTTTCTTGAGTTTGCTCCATGCAAGAGGTTTTGAACAAATATTAACCTCGTAGGGTTTTCAGGCTATACATACCAATTACATGTACTTGTGCTTAATTAAATGTAATGTTGTAAATAAACATTCTGTTCCCACTTACACAAATTATTAACGAAGAAAACGACAAGGCAAGTATAAAATTAATTTTCTCTTTTATTTTGTATCCTCGTTAAAAACATCCTCTGGTATGATCTAAGATGTCAAACTACACACATACAAGAATAATGTTGAATACCGGGAGGCTGCACACTTCCCTTAAGATGCAAGGTCGTCATAATTTGTGATTCGTGCCGGGTCAGTGAAGTGAAAATGAATTAATCATTATGCCTGAAAGGTTTCAGAACTCATAGCAATTATCTCAGAGTTTAAACCGGTCCCGTGTTTCTCCTTCTCTTTTCGAGCGCCCTCTTAGGTAGCGCAGATGCCAACCCGTTCCTTTATTATGGTGAAATTATTTCAAGTCAACACTTGTAACCAGTAGTGCAAAAGGTTTAATCTGGCAGTTTCGAAACCAATAGCCAGCAACATATTCTAAGGAGAGGTCCCGATTGAAAAGTCTGCCGTTTGAAGCCAATGACCAGCCGATGTATAGGTTAACTAATAAGAATAGAAGCATCTGACATTCAGAATAATATTGGCTAGAGGCAATATTATTTGTCAAATAATATCAATTTAATAGAGATAACTGTTTTTGTACTTCCATCCTGCTGGAGGTCTTGTTGGTATACCGCTCACTGTCACTCAATTACTACAGCTAAATCACCCTCGGCATTTCCACAATCTATTCTTCATCGGTTAGCATTGTAACGCCTTGTCAATTCTCCATTCTCAAGGTTTGCATGATGTGGGGCTAGTGAGAGGTCGAGAACAGGCTAGCCTTCTCACGAGTCGTGAAATATTACCCTAGGCGGTTTGGTAGATGCACGGAGGCACATGTGGTGATTCAGTTTGGGTTTATGTATAAAGATCGAGTCGAGCGTTTTAAGCTTGTCTGCAGGGCTAAGTAATTGGCTTATCGCTTACTTCTTACTCGTATTTGTATGTTTCGATGCTCGAAGATATTGTTGTTGCAATTTTGTGCGGGGGCCCCATCGTTGGTCACTCTCGTTACATTTTAACCATAGCTCCGCTCTATTAGTACAGTCCACCTGACGTCACCAGCCCCCCCCCCCTCCCCACACCGCACCGCTAAAGATGGTTAGGTTTGGCACATGACGTCACAATCCTAAGGCGGAGTCTGTGTCCACCATCTTAGTTCAAGTTAAAAAGAAGTGCAACGCTTAACTATAAAAATTGTGTTGAGAAAAAACACTTGCTTCTTATCAGATCGGAAATTCAAAAATCTAAAATGTAGCCACATCGTCACAGCTCCCCCCTTCCCCACCCACCCAAGTAGAGAAAAAAAATTACTTATTACTTACAATTAGCTACTTAGTTGAAGGTATCTCTTGGCCTTCTTGGATAACCTTTCCCACTCCAGTCTGTTTGTAGCTAATTACTCTGCATCACGAAGTGGAATTTGGACATCTTCTTTGACTTAATCCTCCTTTCCATTGCTTGTATTTCCACGAAGTATACGATGCACACATACATGGGGTTTCTGTGTATCAATGAGGGAAACATTAGAAAACAACGTAATCAAGTATACAGTTCAATAACAAAAACTCGTTTTTAACTACTGGGGTGCAATTTGAACCCGTATTGGATTTGAACCGTGGGTTATACAGGTGAGAAAAATAGCACGTAGTTAGTATTAGTGCCTGAGTCAACAAACATTCTTTGGCTCCGTGCTATGGACAAAGTTGTCATGATTAAAGAGAATGTGTCGTGCGTGATAACGATGCCAATAAAACTTGCATATACTTTGTGTTTAGCTTTGTCTTTTACAAGGGTACACAACATAGCCGTTACGGTACTTATGTCGAATTTAAGAGTTCTACGGATGGTTTCGTCTTCTCTCGAGTTAGGACGAGTAAATCGCCCTAACTTGAGACGCTTCCTACAGAAAAGATCTCAAATATTAAAGGATCAATCTTAAATTTTATAATTGATCCTAGTTAGGAAGAGTTTTTGAAATTAAGCCCCTATTCAAAGAGTTTTTAACTAGAAGTCGTACGAGAAAAAAGCTTCTAAAAATAGGAGTATTTCTCTTTAAAGGCAGTGGACACTATTGGTAATTACTCAAAATAATTAGCATAAAACCTTACTTGGTGATGAGTAATGGGAAGAGGTTGATGGTATGAAACATTGTGAGAAACGGCTCCCTCTGAAGTGCCATAGCTTTCGAAAAAGAAGTAATTTTCCACGAATTTGATTTCGAGACCTCAGATTTAGAACTTGAGGTCTCGAAATCAACCATCTAAACGCACACAACTTCGTGTGACATGGGTGTTTTTCTCTTTCATTATTATCTCGCAAGTTCGATGACCGATTAAGCTCAAATTTTCACAGGTTTGTTATTTTATGCATATGTTGAGATACACCAACTGTGAAGGCTAGTCTTTGACCATTACCAATAGTGTCCACTGCCTTTAAGACAATCATGGTTAGTAAGCCGTGACTGTTCTATTTTCGTACCTCATTCACACATTGTGTTCTGTCCTTCATTCTCCATGGTGTGAAGAGAGAGTGTCGGCTGTCTAACGCCGTGTAAAACACAAAGTTATCAAACCTTCTTATCATAGTTGTATCTGACTTCGTCTTCCTTTTTAGGTTTTTTTCTTTTGATCTAATTGTGTCTGACACAAAACTCATCATACATTTTGGTTAAAGCCAGAGTCTCATTTTGCAGAGCGTAATTCTTTGCAGCGTTTTTAACCCTAACCTATTTTGTGTTTGCTGCTTTATCGATTACCTATTTCTGTATTCGCTGCTAAATCGATTACCTCTTCTGTATTTGCTGCTATGTCGATTACATAATTCTGTATTCGCGCGACAGGGACTCTTGTATGATGGGCTAAATTTTGTAAATATTTAATCATTGGCTGATTGAGAAGCTTGGTCGAAATTTCAAGTCTCGTCATACTTTCAATTATAAATAGGCATAATTTTGATATGCAGCTAGCTGTCTTTTCATAGTTAATTCAAGTTTAATACAGTCTTCAATAATTGAGTAGTTACTCTAATCCGTGAGCCTATAAGCCTATCCATCATTTGACAGCCCAGTGTGTATACAGGCAGACAGTTGTCAGCATTCACCTTTAGTTTGTGCGTGAAATGCAACCCTTTAAACTAAAGGTCTGTATATTATTGGACATAAATTCAGACGTGATGTACCAGCGACACGTTACATTACAGACATTATTATTGGCACAAGCATCTTATAATTCTTCCCACAAGTAAAACTAGGTGACCAAAGCTGGAACCAATCCGCTCATTTTAAGGCTGTGTGCTGGGAATCAGTATTTTTTTACAGAATCGATACCGCAGACGAGGAACTTGGCAAATATGATGAAAGACTAAAGGATAATTTAAGGAAGCGGTGAAGTCGCTCTCAATTCTCTTCTTAAAGCAACACTTTATCTGTAGCTTTTTCACAAAATGTATGGCTAATTTTACCGACTCCTTTATTATGATTACGTTTAACAAAATAAGATGGCATACTTGCTAATGAAACACGAGACTCAATAATGTTGTTTTTGTACAGAATCGATTCCATTTTCACGTCTCAAGTTTAAATTGACCTGTCATTTCTAGTCATTGTTACACCTTTCTCCTCTCCCACAGAAAAATTACTGTTTCCATGGTGTTGAAATAAGAATTCGTTTGGGAGAGAATAGTTTGGCTTTAGGTACACTGGTTTCTTATCTTTATCCAGCACAACTCAAGTTTTCACAAAACAACTTAATTGACAACCGACGTTTAAACTTTGATTGTGTGTTCTGATTGTGTTGTTCTTTCTCCTCCAGTTATGAACCTGGCTTGTTGCGATTTGAGTCGTTTATGCTTAAACTTAACGTTGGGAGAGTTATTAAAAACACAACACCCCACCAGTACTATCAGACAAAGCTGTGTATGCCTATAATGGAAAACACATTAAAAGTAACAAAAGTTACAAGTTGTAATTGAGGTTTAAAAAAGTCAATGCTTGGAAAATTAACTGATAAGCCTTTAGTTACTAACAGGCAGGAATCTGGCGATGTTCATCGTCTATAACTGAAAACGTCACAAGCAGATATCGACCAGTGGTCACAAGAGGGCGGTAGTAATATTTATTGGTTGCACTAAATATAATAATATGTGACAAGGTTGTTTGGGGGAAAGATGTGGGGCCTTCTGAAACAATACACGAAACGACTTGAAACACGACTGCATTTTGTATCACTACTCGCTCCATCTGATTGGTCCTTGTTTTCAAACTGGAAACGCAATTTGATTGTGGTTATTATATTACTATTCAATAGTTGTGATTTGAAATTTCCTTTATAAACAATCATAAATGGGGAGTAGAGCAGTACACTCCCCACAGTTGATATCTTTGACCAAACCTTCGACACAAACAAGGTTATACACAAGAAATGACAGCCGTCCTAGCTTACCTCGCAAGGCATCCCAATGAAATAGCAGAGACCAACACCCAGCGCCTATTTTTGTTATGCATGACTCTGGTATTTGGGTTCACATCCTCTCTCTGTCTAAGACGATGCTAGAATAACCCTCGACCCATTGTGACACATCAGCTAGCATAGCCGTGCTCTTTGTCTGACCGCGCCCTTTACTGCACGTACCTAATCATTCCCTTTATTCACAACTCCATATCTGACCGGAGTATAATACTCTTAGGAATTTCAGAGGGATCTACAATAGCAGACCAAATAAGGTACAACATTTACATATCAACCAAGAACATGAATACTTCGTATGCATGGGGAGCTGCCTGATAGATTCATCAGGCACAATCCAACTTACATTAGACTCACAACTATATTACTGAAAGAAAAACAATCTTTATTTACGTCGTGTCACGTCCATTTGAAAAAACTTTGACACAGGCACCCATTGTCTAATACCCCTGGTGATATTATGGTTCTTAAGTAAAATTATTAACAATACAACTTTCAGTTGGGTTGCTATAAAGGATTTTCACAAAATTGATTTCAATTAAAATTAAACCTGACGTATTCCCACAGTCTGTATTATGCTAAACAACCCTCTCAATCCTGTCAAATGCTTGTTCTTTGTCGATACTTAATATCAAGTATCTTATTTAGTTTCTTTATAAAAAAAAACATACTATCTTAGTTTATATTTGTATTTCTGTCTTTAACACCACAATATTGATCAGTATCTTTAATGAACGGCATCATTCTTTTTAAACGGTGTCTTAATATGACACTGGAAATTACAATTTTAATTGGAGGACTTATCAGTTTAATCAGTTACTTTCCCTTACATTATATGGTTGGTTTTTTTGTAGTTAAATACGAATCATTGTATTGTTCATGGTTGGAGTGAGAGAGCCACTCTGGTAGCATCATCAATAACTGGAATCAATTAATCTGTAATAACGTGCCAATACTACTATTGATAAAATACTAAAACTCGGTGGTTAAAACATCTAAACCATGTGATTTTAAAGTGTTCGTTGAATAACTTGGTTTGACAAACTTCAATTCAATAATTGAAACTCTTTAAATTATCAACTTATGCATTTAATGCATTAACATTCTCAGCGGAGTATAACTAATTATAATAAATTAATTAACATAATAAATACACATCCATTTTGAATCAGAAAAATAAAATAAGATGTTGCAAACTGCTTCCATTTTGGTGCTTGTTTCTCTGAGTTTTCTTTTTTTTAGACAATCTTTGGATATCGAAAAACGTAGACTGGACTGATGTGTATCCAAGGTCGATTGTTTATAAATGCATTTGAGCTTGCTGCTTACACGTAGACTAGATCTTCATTTCTTGCCTTCGTACTGAAACTGTCAGTTCATGTCTTGGGACGAGACTAAGTTGTTAATTACACCTCCTGAGGGATTATTTCAAAAGGCATTTGCATGCAACGTAGTCTCATCTCATGCAAGGAATTGGCAGTGTTACAGTAAAAATACTAAAAAAGCCCTTCCGCTTTTTTTCCCCCACTATTTCTTATTAATACGTGAAATAACTTAATTTATTTGTTTAAATAAAAACCATCTTAAAAATTATTATCTTGATTGTACCTCACTAATATAGGTAAACAGTAAGTAAATCAATGTACCCCTTAACGGTTGTCATCTATCATACCCCCCCCCCCCCCCCCACCCGCCCTTAATGCTTGATTCAGCACACACCCTTTTTAATAGTTTCCTATTTTTAACCACAATTTAAAGCGCCTTGGTTGATTTTAATCACGGAATCCCCCGTCGGATCAACCAACATGGAGGCAACATGTTTAGTCTGGTGCTCATCAGACTGATAACGTAGGTGAGACTCATTGGATAGGATAACTTTCTCTATGAATTGCCCAATCTCCCTAGGATGCCGAGATATGTCCATGGCCGGTAGCAAAACCTTCGCAGCAAGCTCTTTTAAGAGAATTGATGTTGTATTATCCAAATTTAAACAGATATCTGCGTTCTTCAAACTCTCCTCGCCTTTTTTTTTTAATTGTGTTGAAACGGCTCCAAGTTCAATGATGCTGGTCCTAAAGTTAACGTTACAAAGAAAACAAAAAATTAAATACACAATTTTAGCCTTAAGGTAAAGAATGCGCTTTTTCTTGAACGAACAACTTTAATGACAGCCCTTTCATTTATCATGGAATTCCTCTCTGTGTTTGTGGGGTCAAAGTTATGCGCAGAAAAACAAGTCCTGTGGGTCAATTCTTTGATTCTGAAAAAGACCAACTATGTGTAAGCCCCTGTGTAAACCCAAAACATTTATAAACAATGGAATCATTCAAATGACTGCATAAGGACATTATTTCAAAATGGGTGTCACGAAAAACACACAAACAAAATGAAAACAATGGGAAAATACGGCATTATTACAAACATTTGTATAATGTTTGCAAACAATCAAGTTTGTTCACCCAGTAGACATCAGCAAATGCAGAATACAAACATAAGGCTATCTTTGATTCTATACAAATACAATCTAACTGCCCGATCTGAATGTCAAATGATATTAATACCTGATCCCGTAACATTTTTGAAGAACTACTGCCAATCCTTCCGACATTCCCTCCAATGCGAACTTGGATGCACTGTAAAACCCTAAAAAGGGAAACGCTGTAAAGAGAGATAAAACCAGGACTCGATTTCACAAAGCAATAATTATTCAGACATTCACCGTATAACAAATTGTAAATAACCCATAGTGATTTTAATATATCATTATACTTTGCAACACGATTGCTTTGCAGTTAAGATCCATCGTACTCACTTAGTGAAATCGGCCTCTGGGGTAACTTAACATTAGACACGCTAACGTTAAGAATAACCCATTACGGATCGTTATACCTGTACGATGCCACAGTATTATGGAAAAATGTTCCAGTTTGACGTTTGTTCCTTCCTTTCGCCCAGTCAGTGTTAAAAAACACTGCCTAAGAGAAAACTTTCTTAAGCAACTCTGCGGTTCCTTGCAATCCCTCCCAATCTTCCACCATTTTGACGGTGGGTTGAAAAGAGTTGCGAAATTAGTAGATCAAAGTGAATACTTAATGGTTCTAATTGGATAGGAGAAACTGAGTTAGTTAAGTAGAAACTTAATTAGTTCAGTACACAGACTGTCGTCTCCAAGCTCCCGATCCAACCTAATTCTCAAAACATAGCAAGATGTAAATCTACTGTCATCTCATCCTTACCTTTTACACCAACTCCACTTGTAATATTGATGAGATGGCCTGATTGGTGACTCTTCATGCTCGGTAACACAGCTTGCATGACTCTTGCAGGCCCCCACAAATTGACGTTCATTATTTCTTGAGCAATATCCAAGCTCTCGGAAGATTCATCGTATAAGTCAAAATCAAGTCCTACAATTCCTGCATTGTTAACTGTGGGAAGATTCAAAGAACAACAAGTAAATTAACATTAACAAGTTTTTAGTTTGAAACGACAACAACGTGTAATAATAGATGTTAAATTTAAATCGGGGATAAAGAATACTTTGGTTTTAGCCTAAACACCTATGGACGATGTGACCTATGTTTACATTCAAACCGCCCTCTGTTGAAAAAAACACTGTATACGTCATGTTTCGCCGGGCAAAAAGACGCGTATAGTCATGGTAAGATTGCATACACTTTCTAGCTGGCTGCCAAAACACAAAGGTTTTGCCCGGCGGTATGCGCGCGAATCATGTTATGGTTTTCGAGTGACGTCAGAGGTCACATCGTCTATAGATGTGTTTGTTATAGCTCCGTTATTACATCGCGGCATCGGCATCGTAGAACGGAGAGTTTGGAACGAACTAAAGATGGTTATAAAGACCCTACTACACAACCTTCACCGTTATCACATAATTATATTAAATGTTAAATTTCACAGGCTATTTAATAAGGACTAGCGGGATGCCGCGCTGTGACTGTGACATCACAAAGGACGCTTGCACTCAATCACAAAGTTATACACGCTCGCGCTTTGACTGTGACGTCACAAACAACACATATTCCCAACCCACGGGTACTCCGAAATTGACCCCAGGACGCATCATTTTAGCAGGGTGCGGGCACCACTTAACGTGAAAACAACATGGCGCCGCCCATGCGATTTAAGCGCTTTTATAATATAGATGAAAAACAATCCACGTTGTCTTAAATTTTGACCCAGACTCCCACAGTCACCGTTGTTATAGGCTTGATTCAATTAAATTAACATTGCATCCAGTCGAAACATCAACCAATAAAATGTACCTTAATTTAGATAAACTTGGCTCTTTAAAAACAAATGATGGGAAAAGATTCTACCAATATCAACGATGAACTGGGTATTAAGTCCCTTTAATCGAAGTATTGTCTAATGACATCAGTTGACAAAACAATAACTAATTATTATCACTTACTGACAACGTCGATTTTGTCATTTGCTCGTAAGATTTCTGCCACCGCTGACCTAACTGATACCTTCTTAGTCACGTCAAGTTCTCGGATGAAGAGGCTCTTATCCTTTGAGTCACCAGCTGCCTCTTCAAGATCACTAATGTCAGACAGTTCCTTAACTGTGGCATAAACCTGATGACGTCAAAAAAAAATATTAAAAATTGCAAAAGCCATCTCACAATAATATGACGGGTGGGGTCTAAAGCCGTAACATGCGTGTGTCTTCCTTCACAACATTTTAAAGAATAACCATTGTCTAAAAATACACTGAACGAGAGAGTATTTTTTAAGCATTTATACCTGGTGAGAACCTGACACTTAGAAGGGTCAAGGTTGACTTGGGTCAACATCATCATCATCTTCTTCCTTCGTCCATGACGGAATAGTAGAAGCAGCTTTGATGAAATGGTGCCAGGTTACTTTTTATCTCTCATGAGTTTTTTCTCTTCAAAATGAGATTCGAAAAAAAAATCGGCAGAGAAGGTCGTCAACATATTTTTTACATTTATAAATTGGGATTGGCATTGTGAGCAGCCTCATTTTAAAAGATTCCAGACAGGGCCCAGTCTGGTACCCTGTGGTACACCACCTTCAAGCTCCAAATAGTCGGAGTTGACGTTGACCTCGTTAAACCTGACACACTGAATGCTAAAACCACAAATCCATGGTACAATAATAATAGTCAATGATGACACCAAGCTGAATAATTTCTCAGTTCAAAGAATTGTTAACCGGACTTTACACAGTCTTCTCAAAAGTTGGTTTTAATATAATCATAAAGTGCTTTATAGACTAAGGAATGTAACATTGTCATCTAATAGAGCATACACAAAATACTCCATCGTAACTCTTTGGTAAATCCAAATGTTAACTATGACGTAATTTGATTTTCCAATGTCAGGCTTGAAGCTTTTGCGTGGTGTGGATGCATGTAATATAAAATGCAATATTAGTAAGCGTCAAGTTCAACAAACACAAGATAACCTTGAAGTTGTGCTCGGATTCCTTTGCTAGGTATGTAGCTGTAGCCAGTCCAACCCCTGACGAGCAGCCCGTAATCAGAACAACTAACGGTGATGACATTGCCAGTCCGATATGCAGAGGAAACTAAACAGAAAAGCAAGTTGAGAGTTTGTAGAAAGTCTCAAATGTAACACGTTACCCTACTCTTGAAACCAGTCAGCCCTGGAGAACGGCATGGGGAGTATCTGTACAACAAGTGATCTTTATACCATGGCGGGAATCAACAATAATAATTATACCTTCCTGATAGCACTCCATGTTAACTATTAACTTGATCACGAGCCCATTAGTTCCTCAATATAACTATATTAAGTCACTCAGCGACATGGAAGGCTAAATACAGGATTCACCTTTGCCTGTGTAGACATATTGCTCAATTATACACTCTTCACGACAAACGATTTATGAACATTTTCAGTGTATATGACTGATAAAAATGAGTGCATGGTTCAACCGTGTCGTGTGTTGACCTCAAATCAACAATGAATCTACTAAATATAATTGGTTTACCCTAGAGCTTCTAACTTGCAAATAGCCACCGATGGCGTCAGGGGGTCAATGCATATCATTATCAAACAGTTGACTCTCGGCGGAAAGGTGCATTTTGGACTTTGATTTTCTAAATGCAGATTTTAGTGAAAAGTACTTATCAACCGGTATCTACGATGTCTATTCGGCCATAAAATGGTAGTACGTGGTTTTAGATAATCCTAGCTTCGCTCCTTACACACCCCACATCACTCACAATGAACCTGAACCTTTCCGAAAACGACATAATGGCCAAGTTCAACAGTACGATAATAGTTTCACGTAGAGCTCTGAACAGATGACTTTGTGGAGACCCAACCTACCCGCAACCGATTCAAGTATCAGAGAGTGGTGGATGCCTACCACAAGAACTGAGATGTGGCTGATAGACACATACATCAAATCAGTTGATAGGTTCTGAAGGTCCGTTCCCAACACCCAGACACCCAAAGTCGACCATCCAGCCACAAGGCACTGTTGCACTGGACAGGTCGGCTCCAGCCTCCTGCCTATAGGAAGATAAGAGTCTCAAATCCTGGCGTGGGTTTAAAGGAACACGTTGCCTTGGATCGGACGAGTTGGTCTATTCAAAGCGTTTGAAACCGTTTGTTATGAAATGCATATGGTTAGAAAGATGTTTTAAAAGTAGAATATAATGATCCACACAAGTATCACTCGAAACTGCACGGTTTTCCTTTTACGTCGCGAACTATCACGGTCGGCCATTTATGGGAGTCAACATTTTGACTCCTATAAATGGCCGACCGTGTTAGTCGACGGGTAAAAAGAAAACCACGCAATTTCGAGGCACATTGTGTAGATCATTGTATTCTACTTGTACAATATCTTTCTAACCATACACATTTTACAACAAACGGTTACAGAACGATTTTCAAAGACCAACTCGACCGATCCAAGGCAACGTGTTCCTTTAAGTCGATCACTGCCTGAATGGAGGTGTAAGAACCAAGAGGTTCTAGCCATCAAATTGAAGGAGAAACGAAACAGCAAAGTGGAGAACTGTGTCTATTGCCATAAAACCGCACTACTAAGGCTTTTACTGGGTTATGGTGTGGCTAATGATGATGACACTCTTCAGTATATACACTCATCAAGGTTGGACAGAACCCCCTGGCTGACTCGATGGTGGTTGAGTGCAACATCATGAGAGTGTCTTTATCCCTACATCGATACACAAGAGGGCAATAAGTACTGGCCCGCTTCAAGTAACACTACCGACTTAAGAATCCAGTGTTGAAAAATTGAGTGCATTTAGTATTTACATCTGAATTGTTTCAGCTGTTAGTTTTTCCTGGTGATTTTCAACCAGTGAGAGTTAAGATCAAAGCATCTCATCCAACCTAGATAAATAGCATGCATTTTGAATTTTAAAACCACTGCTCTCATCCAAACACTTCAAATCAGGGAAAACATTTCACACAGTATTGTTGACTAGTTCGTTCCTTCTTTATTTCCTCAATAGTATGTTTGACAGCAACAATGTTGAAGACATTTTAATGTTATAACAGCTTGTTGGCTGCATTTCTTAAGAGCCATGTTTTTTTTTTACATAATGTACTGTTATGGAAGCTAAAAGTACCTGGTTTAAACACCAATCGTCCAAGTATGCATTACTTTTTAAACAGTAATGTGTCAAACACGCTACATGTTACTTTTTATAGAAGTTGTTCAAACCAAACCCATGCATTTTCCCCATGGTATGGCTTCGTCAGCAAAGAACTGTTGTCATGGGAATTCAAAATCACAAGCAGAGCAAAGTTACAATAAAAACTGAACCCAAGTAAAGAACCATACCTACAATCCATTTGTAACATTCTGCCAGAAAACAAACAAAAATGCCAAAACAAATGAAAACGAAACCCACTGCGGGCACGTCTATAGAAATAATTGTGGCTACACATGACATTTTTATCCATGATTGGTAAGGGACAGTATTAACAAGGAGACGAAAGTCCGACAATTCTGTTGAGGAATTGGAAATGCTAAACCATAACATGACATTGTCATGCATGCAACATCATGACAAGATATACTCCACTCTATACGCATAATTATGAGCTTTATCCTTTCAATAATCACACATTTAAAAACAAGTCATGGCAGCCAGTCTAAAGAACACACTGTCAAATCATTTACTGTGATTTATTGAGTTACTGTCCTAACAACTGTTGAGAATACCCTAGCTGAATTATACACCGTTTGGTGCGCTATGACCTATTAGCCATAGCTGTAGCCCAGCTTGTTGATTTGGCTCAGACTCAGCTACGAACCTACATCGCACTTAGCAAGAGACAGTAACAAACAGTCAACTGCTTGATTCGTGCTTATTCTAGTGTTTACTATTTTACTCAAGTAGTTCACCACTTAGGGTGGACATAACAAGTAATTTCTATAACAAAGAAGGCACTTTCCGGGTCATTTGGGATGAATGATGAATGGAAAGGTTTAACACAACAGAACATCAGGCAACATATAACCAATCAAAAGGCACACTCAAACATTTCATGACAAACAAAAGTAAACTTCAAATTTATCAACAAAAAGTATAAATAGAATTGAAAGAAAGTTGAATTACCCAAAATCCTCACTAACGCAATATCTCATGCAATGTCTTACTGGTCACAAAGTAATGATTGATTTAAAGTCCTTAGATTAAATCCATGGTTGTTAAATGGCCCTTTTCAAATCTTTAGCTTCTACTTTGGGTCCAGCTTAGGATATAGCAACACTGAGTTCATTCTGCGGAATATAAACTGAGCATTCAATAGTTACCATTCAGCATTAAATAGTTACAATTGAGCATTCAGTAGCGACCATGCATGCCACTGCTCAAAGAAGTTTCCCAGATTAACTCATAAATTGCCTTTTTTTTTCTTTTATGTATTAATTTAAAACTTATCTGATGCAATACATGCCTATATAATAAATTTGTTTGTTTGTATTCATTATTTATGTAAAAGCTAAATTTATCATTTTCAGAATAGTGATAATGGGGAAGATAATCTAAAGTCTACATCAAAACTTTCCAGAATCTATTTAAAAAAAACTGTTTAAAATAGTTCTTTCACGTTTTTTGAAACCTTAACAATAAAGTTGCAGAAATATTCAAAATACTGGGCACTTTCTAGCTGCCGACAAAGACAACACGTACTCTTCTCATTTAAGTGTCAATTTTACGGTTTAAAACTTCTGCTAAATTTATTTGAATAGAATCCTCCCACAAGATTGTTTTTTAATTTAAGTAAAATTAATACTTTTATGAGAATACTGAAAACTTTGTATAACAGCTCATGTGTCATTCAGGTTTTGATGTCTTAAAACAGCCACAAATCATCAGCCCAGGCAGGTTACATGTATACTAAATAAAGTTGCAATACCTTAAATAACAGAGAACAGTTCAGGCTAGGTTCAAACTAGTTCAAACTAGTTCAATCTAGTTCATACTAGTTTACTCCCGCAGGATCAGGTCTAAAAGAACACTCTTTTTTAATACCAATGTACAGATTCTGTTTAAGCTACATTGTAGTTCAATCTAGTCCAAACAAGTTTAAATCAAGCGTAACAGCACAATAGGATGAAGTCATTTCATCCTGTTCACACTGGTTCAATCCAGTTTAAATCTTACCCCTAACTTAACCGGTTCTGACTGGTTTAGTCCAAGTTACAAGCCTCCCTTAGTAAGTTATCCAGCTCAGTCAGGTGAGTGAACTTATTGCCAGTTGCCGTGGCAGCCGAGGCAGGTCGACCAGCGTATCTAAAAAATAAAAGCAACCAATACTTCCAATTAATCTACCGTTAAAGAATCTCTTTTTGTTGTTTGACAAACATAGATTGAGATTGTACTCACGTGCAGCGTCGTTTCCAGTTAGCAGCAGTATGGATGCGTGCCTGTACGTAGTTCCAGGCCCCCATGTTCTTATGCTCTTCCTGGGCCCACTGGATCTTTGCATTGGGGTACTTCTTCATCTCCTCAATAATCAAATCATACGGGAACGGAGAAATCTACCAAAGAAAAAAAATACAAAAATAATAAAAAAAACAATGTGAAATTCCAGAGTTAGGCATAATGGTGGGCAAGGCTTTATGGCTACACTTATTTAAATGATTTTTCAGTAGTAAACAGTGCTTGGAAATTTCATCTGACGAGTAAAAAATATTGAGGGACCACCCACACTCACAGACAGCATTAATTAAGCTTGGGTAGTAACCTGTTTCTGCTTAGCAACAATTATCTGTGCTTCACAGCTCTATGCAACTGAGCCTCATAATAACACGTGTCCCAAGATCTGGGCCCAATTTTATGGCTATTCATAAGCAGAAAAATGTCTCAATTGGTCAAACAACTTGTTATTTTGACCGGTTAGCTTAATTCTGGTTGTAGTTGATAATAATAATAGGCATTTATACTGCGCTTTTCCAAAACATGATCAAAGAAACACGCTAGAACAAAACTTAAAACACTATTTCAGAAAGAG
Source organism: Asterias amurensis (assembly GCF_032118995.1). Classification (NCBI taxonomy): domain Eukaryota; kingdom Metazoa; phylum Echinodermata; class Asteroidea; order Forcipulatida; family Asteriidae; genus Asterias; species Asterias amurensis. The sequence continues at coordinate 95,916 of NC_092668.1, read as the reverse complement.
ATAAGTTTAAAGTTTACTCTTAAATGTAGTTGCGGCTATCTTACCTGTTCCAGACGAGTGACAGCGATATTCTCTTCCAGTCCAAGTTTCTCCCTCTCCTTAATCAGATCGTAGTAAACCTTCCCAGAGCAGAGTACCAACTTCTGTACTTTGTCTGGATTCTGAGACGCAATGCCATCCTCTTGGATCACACGCTTGAACATGGTTCCTAAAGCAACAATAACAAATATCAGTCATCAGGATTATGCAAACAACTCTATCGTTTCTACTTTAAAGGAACACGTTGCCTTGGATCGGACGAGTTGGTCTATCAAAAGCATTTGTAACCGTTTGTTATAAAATATATATGGTTAGAAAGATGTTTTAAAAGTAGAATACAATGATCCACACAAATTTGCCTCGAAATTGCGTGGTTTTCCTTTTACTTTGCGAACTAACACGGTCGGCCATTATTTTATGGGAGTCAAAAATTTGACTCCCATAAATGGCGGACCGTGTTATCCGACGATGTAAGAGGAAAACCGTGCAATTTTGAGGCATGTTTGTGTGGATCATTGTATTTTACTTTTACAACATCTTTCTAACCATATGCATTTGATAACAAACGGTTACAAACGCTTTTTCAAAGACCAAGTCGACCGATCCAAGGCAACGTGTTCCTTTAAGGCTTCCACATTGAAAAGGTAAACCAGGCAAGGTGCATACTTCTATATACGTATAATTTCTCTAATATCGGTTGGTTTTGAGAAGAACCAGAGTTAAGATGAAGAACATTTCAGACATTATCATTTAGTTGTGCTCTTCAGCTTCTTAATATTTACCTTCAACCATTTCATCAAAGGAGGATCTTGCATCAGGGTGTCGCAACAGACTCTTTGGTGTGAAAATGATTAGCTGTTGAGAGAATAATGGAAGCTTAAAGGCATTGTCAAATGAGATAACTTTTGCAGGTAGATTGGACAGACCAACCAACCAACCAACTCCGCTGCATCTACAAGAAACATCCCATTTACACAAGATACATTTTCCTTATGTTAGCATTCTACCTTGACAGTAATCCACGGGCTGAGTGCCAGTTAAAATAGTCGAGGACCAGTCACAACTCTCTCAAAGGTGTTCAGCTGGGTAGTTATGTAAAATAATTTAAAAGCTGGGGACCAATGAAAAAACAATTAAAGGCAACCCTTGACAATATCATACAATCCCCAAGAATATCATATGTAACTAACTCAAGGCGCATTTTGTAAGTAATGTATTAATGCTTAAAAGCATTAACCTACAAGTGATGGTGGCTAGTTGAATAAGGTTTTTATGCAGCTCTCTTTGGTTAATATTTCCCAGGGTGCAATTAGTTCAATGTTTCCCAGAGTGCACTTTGGTAATTATTTCCCAGGGTGCACTTTGGTTAATATTTCCCAGGGTGCACTTTGTTCAATATTTCCCAGAGTGCACTTTGGTAATTATTTCCTAGGGTGCACTTTGTTCAATATTTCCCAGGGTTGCACTGTAGCCGAGAATGAACCAAAGTCTTCCCTTGTTGCTTTAAAAGACTTACAGGTTTCCTGAATGGCAGAATAATCTGTCTACGTAGTATGTGGAATATGTTGGCAGGCGTTGTGCAGTTAGCAATAAGCCAGTTGGCGTCGTACAACTGGTTGATAACAAAATCCTCGTTAAGGGTCTGTGGATAATCAAATGAAGGATTGTTAATTCATGGTAGTGCATTAAAATGAGGCGGAGCTCTATTAGATCTATACCTACAGGAGACCAGTCACTATAGATAGTACACATGATATAGTGTTTTGGCTGGTAACCTTATTCTGGTAAAAAGCACATACATTGTGCTTAGTTTCAATTTATGCTTCGGGTCCAGTGTGATTTTCAATATCATTTGCTTTGTTGTGGTGGTAAGGCAACCTCATTCCAACCCCCCCCCCCTAACTAGAAACCTTTGAAGAATAGAGGTTACCCTAACAGTTGTTAATAGTGAGGAACCCACGCTGCTTTGAAATGTCTCTTTTCTGACGCGTGACAATCTCCTTTGAGGTCCAACAAAACAACATAAAACTATTAAAAGTAACAACAACAAAAAAAGTTGAATTGGCAGAGGTTTAAATTCTCACTGGTATGATGTCTGGGTCATCATTACTCATCTGTAGGAAGCGCTCAATACGTGCACTAGAATGCTCCGGTCCCTGTAGAAAATAAACACAATCAAATGAATCAAAGTCTGACATGAAATAGTTTGTAGGAAACCATTAAAACAATAAGGAGCTCAGGATCCTGTACTAAAAAACAGAGACAAAAAACCATCAAATATTTTTCTAAAAATGTATACTTATAGAAGACTCCTAGAAAACTGCATGCTACGTAATGCACAGCCTCGATAGAGAATCAGGTCAGTTTGACCTGTTTGTCTGTTAGGAGAGGTGGGCGGGGCTTACCATGCCTTCATAACCGTGTGGAAGCAGCATGGTTATACCACTCTGACGACACCACTTTGCCTGACCACTAGAGATGAATTGATCAATGATGCACTGTGCCGTGTTGTGAAAGTCACCAAACTGTGCCTCCCAGATTACCAAAGACTGTGGGTTCGTCATGGAGAAGCCAAGCTCAAATCCTTGGGTCGTAGGAAAAGGAGATTGTGTTCAGTTACTGTTTCACAGCAGAAAGTATTGCTTGAACAATTAATGTAGTAAGCAATAAGACCTTGGCCCCAAGGCTGGCTCTAAATCTGAGGTCTGCAATGATTTTCAACTTTCTTCTCCCCATCAGAAATAGACTGGTCTGCCTTTCACACAAGCTCTCAACACACACCTATTCTTCAACCTGTTGCTAAATATTGTCTTCACTATTTTTCTGATCTTTTGAAGTGATAAGTTTTTAAAGAAAACCTTGTTTGGACATTTCAAATGACTGACTTACCCAATACACCAAACTCTGAGAGTGAACTGTTGCACACAGTGTAGTGAGCTTGATCAGGGTAAAGATTGTTCAGAGGCATGAAGAATTTCTTATCCACATTCTGGTCATGCAACATGTGATGACGGTGACTGAAAAACAAATAAACAAACCACTGACTCAAGGGGAGGCTGTTATACCAAACACTGGCTTTAGTAACATAATAAATGGATTCAAATGCCTCCATGCCCTTCCACATTGCATTGGTACCCCTTGAAATGTTACATTTCCCTCATACATACCCCCCCCCCTCTGTTTAATAAACAAAATAATAACCCCCAAACCTGCCTTGCTCTTACTAGAAGGAACAGCCTGGTATTTCTGCTATGAATATCAAATTACTTGGTAACGAGTAATGGGGAGCTGTTGATAGTATAAAATATAGTGAGAAACGGCTCCCTCTGAAGTAACGTAGTTTTCGAGAAAGAAGTAATTTTCCACGAATTTGATTTCGAGACCTCAGATTTAGAATTTTGAGGTCTCTAAATCAAGCATCTGAAAGCACACAACTTCGTGTGACAAGGGAGTTTTTTCTTACATCACTATCTCACATTTTACTAAGCAACCACGATCAATCTTGGCTCTTTCTTTGTGAAATCGACCCCATGCACATACAAAAATTAAATAAACAACAGGAAATGTTTTGGGTCTTCTCAAAAAATGTTTTTTTCCAGTGAAAATTCTGAGCTACAAAATCTGAGGTCTTGGGAAGATTTTCTTGTAATACCAGCCCTAGTGTTACTAGTTGTCAGCTGAAATGAAACTGAAGCCATGAAGTAAAAGTACATCAGCCTCACCTGAAGGTACCCCTTTCTACATCTTGTCCACTGAGTCGAACATGGATACCTTCCTTCAAGAGGCTGCCAAACGCTAGAGCCTCACCTAGCGCCCAGTCGATCTGCCTGTTCTTCACCATGTCAAAGCGACTCCGAAGAACACGCTTCAATCCTGTAAATATTAGTGTTTTATTCTTTTACTGCCTGCCTCAGGTTTACAAGAAATTTCTCTTATGAGGCTTTGTGGTTTTGAATAGAACAGGCAGTCTACTCCAAGCTCTTTTATTTAAACAGCATGTTCCATTTCACTTAAGGAGACGTTATAACTTATACACAAAAGAGATCCATATGTAAACAGACCCTGTATGCAGCATAATAGCAACTGACACACATTAACAAACTGCAAATTAAGGGTTCAGAATGAATGTGTTACATTGTTACTCCAGGTTACACTGGTTACCAGTTCAACAAAAATTAGCATTTAAAGTTGTTTTCATATAACTCGTTAAACCGTTCATGGTTTAGCACCAATGAACATTAAGGAGCTCATAACCATGAAATCACTCAGGGTTTAGCACCAATGTTCATTATATAGCTCATTATAATCTTCAAATCACGCTCTCAATTATCTTACCGTCTTACATGTAGGAGTTCACAAGACCACACACTTTTAACTTACCCTTCAAGAACATCAAAGGCAACCGTAGGTGATCGAGAATTTCTTTTTGCTGCTCCTAAACTATAAATAATCTCCCTCCTTGTATTAGACAATCATGCTCGCTTGATGTATTTAAAACAAATTTTGTTTATGATTAATTCTTTCTAGTACTGGGTGCGTTCGATTAGCTTCCCAGGGTCTACCCTGGTCTGCCCTCGTGTACGCTCGAATAGCTTTGACTCCATTCCAGGGGCTCAACCGGGTCAGCCCCAAGTGCCCCGCTTGTGAGACAGGTCACTTGCGGCTGGCCCGAGGTGCATGACGTCGTTCGATTGGCTCATGTTGGGGGCTCACCCGAATGACCAACGCGGGGTCGACACAGGGAAGCTAATCGAACGCACCCAATGTTAGATGTATTTGTTTTTTTTGTAGAGCGCAGTAGAGTTTATTAACATATTTATTGCCAATTTAAATGTTTCATATAGTTATTACTATGGCCCAGCATTCTTCTGCAGATGATCAGAGACATACTGAGTGAAACATAAAGTTTTTAAATCACCGGTTCGTTTCAGAACCACCACAACTCAACCAGAGAGTTTGATGCACATGGTGTCTCGGTAAACTTCACTAAATCATGAAACAGACATCAACCCTTTCTTAGGCCAGAGCTGGTGAGGGAGTAAGGTCAATAAATACCTCCATGTAGACTGTAATCTTCTGGAACGCTGCTAAACTTAGTGCCGATGTCTTTCAAGATGTCTTCACCGATTCCAGTCGATGGGTACCGGAGAGGAACATCATGGTTGAAAAATCCTGACAACCACAGATTAGAAGATCACAGTTTTCAAAACCAACATATATTGTACAAAGGTTGTTTCTTATAACGTCTTTAAACATTAGAGTGTGGGTTTGGGTCACAGTAGTGTCTTTGCTATGTCCTGGGGAGATGGGACGTAAACTGATATAAAAACTCACTCAACATTATCATTAAGAGAAATGTGTTTGTCCCTAGTGTTTCTGGCATGGTTGATTCAAACCTAGCTCTGCTTACATGCACTGAAATATAAATGCAAGTATTAAAGGCACCGTACTTGTGATAATGTGCTGAATAAGAAATGTGCTGAACTTAATCAGAGTCCGGAAGGATTCATAGCCTGGTCCCTTCAATAACTAACAAGAATTATAACTTAAATTGACTTAATGAATAGAGGGAACCCAACACAGAACCACACCTTCAGATTATAGTGAATGAGTAAAACAACTACCTGTCCATGGTGAATCAAGCCAGTCTGAGTTCTTGACATTTTGGATGGTCTTAGCATTCTGATATGCATCCTCACATATCTTATCATATCCAGCCAGCTCCTCCTACATAGTGGGGTAAAGGGGATGGTTTTAATGTAAGCCATACATATAGCAATCATCCAGCTTTCATAAATAATAAAATCAAAAAAAAAAAAGATTGACCGTCTAAACCGTGTACTGAATATTCATGTTTTGGTTTTTGTCATTTCTGGTAAAGCATGACTCTGTCCTGTGTTTATCTAATTGTCAATGGTGCAGGTGAGAAAATCAGAAATCAGCCGAATGGTTGCATGCCTGAATAATGATGGTAACATGAACAACATTCTCCTGAAGGTGCACTGTAGATTAAAGACACACAAAAAATAATGAAAATATACTAAAGCCAATAAACAAAATGACATTGATCACATGGAATGTTATCTTGCTAATAAAGTCACCTCAAATTCTTCCTGAGTCATGACACCTTCTTTGATCTTGTCTCCAGCATACTTGGTTAGAGCCGGTGCGTGGTTACGAATCTTCTTGTACATGAGGGGCTGTGTGAACATTGGCTCGTCCATTTCATTGTGGCCATTTCGTCGGTAACAAACCTTACAAGACAAACAATTTATTTATCATTTTATAAGGCTATTCAATGTAATATCAAGTATACCGGTACATGTATATTAAAAGAAGGTAAAAACAATACTAATCAGCTGAAATGCAAAGAATGCTTAAAACAATAAGGTTGAGCCGCTGGCATCATGTATGATTGCCTTTGGTAGCCAGCCACACGGACCCATTTATAATGACAACAGCACACAGCCAGAGGTTGTAAGTGTGAGGGTCCCAGAGATAAGGCAGAGAAGAGAACCAATACACAACTCTACCCACATTAGGACCTAGCTGGGAATCAAACCAAAGCCACAGTGATGAGTAGCAACCGCTTCATGATCTAATAAAAGTAGGTTCTTAGATCATACATAATATACTAAATACTACATGTAGATCATTGTGCTGTTTAACTTTATTATCTCTGGTCTTCAGTCATACTAAAAACCATTCCTGAAACATTCTCAACTCTCTTGCCAGGAAGCACAAAGGTTCAAACTGCTTACATAATATCTCAACATTCACAAGCTCCTGTTTAAAGGAACACGTTGCCTTGGATCTGTCGAGTTGGTCTTTGAAAATTGTTCTGTAACCGTTTGTTGTAAAATGTATATGGTTAGAAAGATATTGTAAAAGTAGAATACAATGATCTACACAAATATACCTCGAAATTGCACGGTTTTCTTTTTACCCTGTCGACTAACACAGTCGGCCATTTATGGGAGTCAAAATTTTGACTCCCATAAATGGCTGACCGTGATAGTTCGCGACGTAAAAGGAAACCATGCAATTTCGAGTGATACTTGTGTGGATCATTATGTTCTACTTTTAAAACATCTTTCTAACCATATGCATTTCATAACAAACGGTTTTAAACGCTTTTAATAGACCAACTCGTCCGATCCAAGGCAACGTGTTCCTTTAACTCCCCCATGAAGAGAAGCAATTATGGTTATGGAATTGAATACTCACTCAACTCCATGGGAAGCAGGCAAGCAACTTGATACTGCTCATACATCTATATGTACAGTCTGAGTGTAATGGGTTACATTAGGTGCTCAGAAATAACACAATCTCAGCACATGGGTTCCCCTTTATACATCCAGATAAAAAGAAGCAATTGATGGTTAAAGTAGCAATTACTCACTAAGTCAATAACGACATCCTTGCCAAAGGTGCATCTCCACTGAGATGCTACCTGGCATACATACATCACAGCCTCAGGATCATCCGCATTCACATGGAATATTGGTGCGTTGACCACGCGGGCTACATCCGTACAGTAAGGTGAAGACCGCGCATAACGAGGATCGGTGGTAAATCCAATCTAAGAGAATAAAGCACAGGATGTCTAAACAAAACATTTACTTACGGGAAGACAAAAGATTTGAAAAGATTCAAAGAGGGGATGTTATGATTGTTTTTTAGTTTCCTGAAGCTTGGATAAAGTCAACCCAAAATGCCCTGTTCAGTTTTGCACAACTGTCTAATGCACTGGTACATTTCACCAGTATACATGATAGAGGGTGTTTAGTCACCCTCTATCATTGTATATTTCAAGTCTTTCTTGTAGCAAGCAAAGAACAAGATAACGGAGACTACCAGCCTGTAAGTTGGAAAGATGTGAATGCTTATGTCTCGCACGGATTGTGCAAAGTGAATGTACATCAAGATCGCAATGTGGTCAATATTTCATAGCACTTTCCAGTGAACTTTTTACAGTTAATTCTAAACTGCAAAATTAGACTTTCCAGGCTTCAATGGAAGGATTCAGAGTTTCACGATCCATCAGGCTATCAATCAGTTTGATATTGAGACCAAGTAAAGCCCAGATAATACTTCCTGTGAATGCGAATGCGAATGCAAAGCGAACTTGACGTGAATTTGATGTCACAACTATCCTTTCGCAGCAATATTTGCAAGTGAGTTGAATGGAGCTGAACTGCTGCGAATATTCGTTGCGATTTTTGTGACGTCAACATTCGCTTCGCATTCGCATTTGCAGGAAGTATGAACCGGGCTTTAGTCTTGTTTGTCTTGGCTTCTAGTAGTTATTACCCACCTGATTGTTAACTACAACATGAATAGTGCCGTGCGTTGAGTAGTCTCGTAGATCAGAGAGATGGAACGTCTCAAACACCACACCCTGACCAGCAAAGGCAGCATCACCATGCATTAAAATACTCATCACCTTCAACAACAAAACACAAGATACATTATTATCACTTGAAGCGACACAATAACAAAACTAGTGAGTAATTTTTTGCTGGGGATCCCTTTTTTCAAAGGATGAGTAAAGTCAGATGAAGTTGATAATAGATAGTTACCCTCTTCCCTTCAGTGTCCCCGCGGTAGAACTGTTCAGCTCGGACCTTCCCCTGGACAACAGGATCTACAGCTTCAAGATGGGATGGGTTGGCCACAATGGCAATGTTGATGTTCTTCTTTGTGATGTGGTTGAGGCGAGAGTGTGCCATACCAAGATGATACTTGACGTCACCAGAACCCTAAAAGGAAAGGAGCAGTTCAAAGTTAACCCCTTGCAACGACTTCACATGTGACTAGTGTCTGGTTATGGTCTGCCATTTTGGGAGTTCAAAAGCATGTACAGATACGGTGAATGTATGTTCACTACACTGTATAACACACAGGGATACTGATTCCAACAATGTAGGTCCAACACCTAATGATATTTGAAACCCCAGAAGTCCAAGACATATTTTTGATTTAAAAGGCCATGTGCTACACTGTAATATTAGACCATCATAATCTTGAGATCTCAATCTGGCTGTTTGGAACATTTCAATTGCAGGTAAAACTGAAGATAAAACCTGTCACATTATGATGGCGTTTGAAGGCAGTTTGGAGTCTTAAGAGTACAACTGACCTCATCGGCTGCTTCTAGCTTGGAGTCAAACTGAGAGAAGAGATGTTCCAGTGGCTTGCGGGCTACGTTAGCGAGGACATTCAAACGACCGCTGTGTAAATCAATTGACAATTATAAACACTAAATATAAGATAACAAAGCAGTTGGAGATTTGGACACTAGCAGAGTCTTTCTCTGAGGCTAAATAAAAATAAGATCAACTGAAGCCTCAAGTTGTCTCTGTTCCATTTGAAAAACCAAGGTTCAATTTTATAGAGCTGATTAAGCAAAAAAAAGTAATCTCACCGGAATAAGGTAAACAGACAAATACTATGTCACATGAAGCATCTTTGACTGATATCCTGCTAATTTTTGCTTAGCATAAAACTGTTAAGCCAAATGGTCTGCTCGGGCCCATCAAGTTAGGACTGTTATGCGGGTATGAAATATTAACTGTGCTCAATTACATAAGGCATCTCCATATTAGAAGATTTCTGCTGACAGCCTTTTAAGAAATTGGTCTGAAAGGGGTTTAATATTATTATTGATAATGCATCCTACCGATGGGGCATGCCGATGACGAAGCTCTCGACCCCTTTACCACTGCACACATCAATAATGCTCTTAAGGGCAGGGACAAGTACTTCACAACCCTCTAGTCCAAAACGCTTCTCTGCTGACCACTTCCTGGCTAAGAACTCTTCAAACCTGAAGGGCAGAGAATAATAAATATCACACAGGGTCATTTCACATCATTTACATTAATGTCCAATATTGGGCTTTCTCAATCATCACGTAACAAGACAACAGTCTATATTACCAAAGACTCCTACAGGTGTAAGTATAATACAAACAAATTTGGAAACAAAACTAAAATTAGCTATGATGTTTTTTCCTTGAAACTATTATTATTGTTTTTGTTTATGTTCAGGGTCAATTGTCTTAAAGTAAGTCATGCCAGTGTCATAATATTGTTCATGAATGGGTCATTTTTTTCGGAGTAATTATAAATTAATTTTATCCCAAACCCTACTTCTAATCAATTCCATTCTTTGACTTTGAGAGCTTCTTGAAACTTAAAGTGTGACAACAAAATGTGAAAATAGATTGGGAAGTCTGGCAGACAGGTCGGCAAAACCCACCTATGGGAGCGTATGAGACGTTCAAGTATGAGTCGTTTATCCATCTTAGTGAACTGCATAATGCCAGGAGTCTCAAAACGCTGACGTATCCAATCACACTGATCACGGTCATTAATGAACATGTATTCAACTCCAATGCTGCGGCAGTAAGTATCCTGTTCAAAAAAAAAAAACATTATGTGTTTGTTAAATACATTGTACCATGGTAATATATTCTAAATTCTATTGGTCGAGAATTCGAGAACCAATCACCAATCACCTGATGGTGCCATTTTTCTCATCAGATGTAAAACAAACCATGGACCACATCAATGAGCTTATAAATGGACAATTCTTTTTACTTTTTGCCGTGTAAGCAACTTTACGAAATTGTGGCCTGATATTTACTGAAAACCTATTCCATGCAAGGCTCCAGTCTGAATATGGATTCGAACCAGGGTTCACAGAGAACATTATGTTATATGTATAAAATATATTACCTCCAAGCGTCTGATGATCTCCCTCAAGGGAAGAGCTGATTGTTCCCCACCAATGAACGTGGTCTGAGGCAGTGTAAACACCCTATCCATATCATGTTCATCTAGGAATAGAGGAAGAGAATAAGAAAACAAGGACTGAGGTACACAGAACAAACTGTACTCAAACATTGTAACGTGATGGTATTTTGATCCATTAAATTAGTTTGAAGGAAACTTTGTGATCATGAACAAACTTCTTTTTCTTCCTTTGTAGTGCTGCTTCATTATTGAAAACTGTTTGGTTGTTGGTCACCTACAACACTTGTTGCAAGTTTAGTTGTGAGGTGTTAGTTAGTCTTCTGGTGTAAACCATCAATAGGAAGAAAATATACGTTGTAGTTAGTTTCTTCCTATTTATTGAAACCATGCAAAAGCCTCAAACAATACTATTACCATCAATGACGTTACTATCCTTTCCACAGGACAAATTGCTGCATTTTGGGAGCTTTTCAACATTCCAAACTGGTTTGTTCTTACATATTATACTGTTAGCTTAAATTCTGTTAATTAAAGTTGTTGCGAATTTCAAATACTACAACTCTGTGCGGATAGCAAAGTAAAGCATTTGGGAAAACAAATGTATGCAGTTATACTGTTGGCTTATTGATACTTACAGGTTAAGGAAATTTCACTTAGAAATGACAAAGAATGAACATCTTTTGATAAGATTTCTTGATTTCTTTATTACAGTGAATAGTGATATTGGTAGAAAGATGAGTTGGTGAGTAGAGGGATGGATTAGTCTCATGATATGGTCACAAGTCTGCCCTTGCTCTGTGCAAAAGTATAACAATATTTCATTTAAATGCGAATAACTTGTTACTACTCGCCAAGTGAGCTACAGTATGACACATGAACAATTATTTTAATGAACACAGCGACATTTAGACACACTTTAACACCACAATATACAAAAACAGGAGACAGACTGTGTTTTTTTAAAGGTTACACTGGTCTTTCATCAAAAAGTGGGTGAGGGGTTAGCCCTCACTAAGGAAAGAAACAAAGATAATAAAATGCAAGAATTTGAAAACTTCACCGGAGCTGAACAATAGTCCCCCCAAAATGTTTGTGTGTTTATTTATTTTCCATTATTTTTTTTTTATTTTTTTTTATTTTTTATTTTTTGGTGGGGGGGGGGGGGGGTGAATGCTGAGAATAGGAAAACTTAACCTAAAAAGTCAAGTGCTGCAAGTATGGTAATCTAAACTGTTGTCTTGATACGATCGCACAGACATGACAGAGCTAAATTGTTGTCTTGTTCTGATTGCTTGGAGCTAAATTATGTAGTTGTAACACAAACTGGCTTTAACCTAACCACTTGAAACCCATCAAAATCCAACAGAAATGGATTGAAGACTTCACCTTCATGCAGAGAACTGGGCCCAATGTCTAGGTAGCAGAGCCTTGAAATTGGGCCCTAATCTCTGCATCAACTGTACTGCCATAATCATACTATAGACCAACCATAATCAGAGTCAAACAATTAGAGAAATGGTGTTGGACATGTTGGATGGTGTTGGATTTTTGTTAGAGTCAGATAATCCTAGTAAATCCCACAAAGGACTTAATATCGAAGAAAAACTACACTACAATGTTTAGACATGAACAACATCTCCACCCAAACCAAAGTTCAATTTTAGTACTAGCTTTATGTCTGTCCTTATGACAATCATAGTCTACACTGTACATCTAGTTTTTGTTTGAGGTTTTCAATGAGCTATATATGGTTACTTTTCAACTGGGCGCTTTATTGACGCTTTAGTCAAAACCTCTTATAACTGTGGCTAGTTTGGATCATTTCCAACAACTATTAGAACTCATGACTATCTATAACTGTGACACTGAAATGCAAACATCAAACTCAAAGTCCAAGGAAAGCCCTACAGCCTTGTTTCCACTGTTGAAAGATAACAAGTTATATATATATGCCAAATCTTTGTTTACTGAACCAACTAAATGTACAGTTTCAGATCTCTCACTTTTTGCAGTGATATCGCAGGGCAGAGTTCAAGTTCTTATCATTCCTACATGAAAGAATGTAGCACCCATACATTAATATTGAAACTCCCTACCCCCTCACAATAAATAGTTTAAAGAGTTTTACAACAAATTAGTATTTTAAGGGTATTTCAAATGACAATGTGTAAATTGGTTTGTAAGGAATTAAAGGAACACGTTGCCTTGGATCGGACGAGTTGGTCTATAAAAAGCGTTTGAAACCGTTTGTTATGAAATGTATACGGTTAGAAAGATGTTTTAAAAGTAGAATATAATGATCCACACAAGTATCACTCAAAATTGCACGGTTTTCCTTTTACGTCGCAAACTATCACGGTCGGCCATTTATGGGAGTCAAAATTTTGACTCCCATAAATGGCCGACCGTGTTATTGGACGAGGTAAAAAGAAAACCACACAATTTCGAGGCATATTTGTGTAGATCATTGTATTCTACTTTTAAATCATCTTTCTAACCATATGCATTTTATAACAAACGGTCACAAAACGCTTTTCAAAGACCAACTCGACCGATCCAAGGCAACTTGTTCCTTTAAGTACGCTGTAGTTAGTAATGAATGTAGTCAAATTAAGGAATGGTATGTGAGTATGTTGTAAATATTTTATCTTTGTTCAATTTTGTTGACAGATCAATGCCACTTTCAATTTTCAATAGACACTTCCAATGGAAAATCTATTAAGTCTATTTAGAAATCTTAAGGGACCCCAAGGCCAAGATCTGGGCAACTAAGGCAGCCTTCGGGTATGTGGCCTTCAGGTTTGTCAATGCATTTAGAGCAAGGGTCAATGCATGTTGCATTCATTCATGACAAGACCTTGCAAATCTTAATAAAAAAAACATTTGCAATGCAAACATGTACTGTACAGGTATGCATTGCAGAGTACACATTAAATGCCAATATGCTCATCAACAACGACAATGAGACACACATCACTTCCCAGGTTTTTAAATAAAGGTGTGAAGTACAACAGCTGTATCCTCGCCTACAAAAATAATGGCCTGTCATCTATCTCTGGGATTTCCATTTATCTTCATGTCATGATCATTGTGTTGTACACTAGCTAGATGCTAGCAACACAGTGGATTGTACGGGATAGTCGGTTGGAGCGATTGATGTTTGGTATCATACACCATGAATTTTAAAGAGTACACAGCGTACTCAGTGTTTCCTTTTCTGAGAGTATGTGCTTACAAACTCAAGGAAGTGTTTAAATATCAACCTGTGTGCCGAGGGTTGACCCATCTTTGAAGTGGGCAAGGCCATACTGATTGTTCAGATTGTTCAATAAGAATAAAGGAAATGTTGGGAATAGTTTGGAACAGACAATGTGGAAGGTTGGCTTGTGTAACTTTATTCTGCTTAAAAATAATTGGTTTAAAAGCAGTTATCGGGCACAGAGCAGTGTCGGCCAACAATTTACAATTTGTTTAGATTGAACACTAGTCATAATTGTATGTGACATGGTATTTTAGCTGTTAACCTTAGTCTGGTAAGCATAACTTTGTTGTGCTAAGCAAAAAGTTTCGCTTTTAGCAGCTCTATGCTATTGAGCCTTGTTTTTTACCCAAACAAGATCTTTCTACAGCAAGCAAATCTTTGTTCCTACATTGAAAGAATCAGCCTACATGCAATGTATCAATTTGCAATTTATTAATTAGTTAGAGGCAATGTTTGAGTATGAACAGATAACAGGGCTCAAAGTTGTCAGACCTAGGCCAGTAGTATTTGCAGCAGGCCAGTAAACCCATGACCACCAAGTCTGATGGCCTTGTATCTAGCTAGATCCAACCCGATAAATGTTGCCTAAGTTGTGTACACGTACTAGTATACAATTTGCATGGTACATGTACGTGACTAACACTAATCGTCTTGACAAAGTTATAACTTTTTTAAAACAGGCATTAGTGGCACTACAAACGTCTACATTATTAGTGACTATGTGGACATACAAAAAACATGCAGATGTTTGAGGTTATCTGACATGAGGATGTACATGTACATGACATACAGTGTGAGAGGGAACAGTGTGCGAAAACAAAGTAGTAAAGACTTTCATAGATCACTAGCGAAAATTAATGAAAGTTGGCTTAGTGAAAATGCTATAAGCAATTTAATTTTTCCTAAAAATGCCCGAGTTTGTTCAGTAACCCTAGTCATACATTGTAGTATGGGTGTGTTAAACCAAAGACACAGTGGATATTTACCTCATGAACACTTCACTCAATGATGAAGGCCCAACCTTTCTTTGCGGATATCAAGTTTGTGTTTGGATCAAGTAAAATACATAGTTGTCTGCAGTGTTATTTATTATAAGTGAAAGTCATAAAAAGAATGTGTACTGTTATAAATGACAATGGCTTCACTTGTGTCAAAATCTGACCAAATATTTTTGAGGGCCCATTCTTACAGGGACACCCAAAGTAAACTTTGACAGTATCAAGTCAAAGCGTGTTAAATTCCCAATCAGTCTTTTGCTCAATTGCTATTTAAGCAACTCAACCTTTGTTATCATACTGACCTTCCAACAAATTTTGAAACACTCGCGCCAAAACCAATAATCTTCACATTCGCACACTGATGCCCTCGTGTAAGTGATCAGTGAAAAAAGGAGTCCAAGATAAAAAAGGGCATCCATTGTTAGTTCTCTCAAGTCACCTGAACCTTACCCAACTTATAATTCTTGGCCTCAAGCTCTGGTGGTATCTCACTGTTCAGATCTGGATTGTTGATCCCCAACGGATCCAACTTAGAAATATTATGGCCCCGAATCTGAAAGGTAACATTCTGGTTTAATCCTTGTTTTCATACAGAGTGTACTTAAAATGAAATGGGAAGGGGCACGGTGGACTGCCAAGAAGAGGGTCTCCAGACCCATTATATTTAAGAGTATTAACATGGAGTGACCAGTTGTCTTTGGTTACATGGTTGCTTGACACCATTTTCCGTCCATAAGATACACTTGTAACCCAATGTCCAGTCCAGTCTACCACCCTGATACTGCAATGTCTGCCGATTGCCCTCTCTCAATATGCTGACTTGTTGTAGAGAACTTTAAGCTGACAATGTACAGTTATGTGTAATCACAGTTGAAAGTTCAATGTCAACATGTTTGGCCTTCCCCTCTGCAGTGTATTTAAAATCAGGGACACATTACAGGGGACCTCCATGGTGGATTACACAAAGAGTTAAGACTACTCTTATCTGCAATTAGGACAAGACTTCTTAAAGGTTTTTGTACCTTTAGTTTTTAATAAGGAATCGACCCCCCTGGCCTTAAACTTGAAGGGGGCACATCAATTTTGCTCTGGTCCGAGGTCCAAGGCACTTCTATTGAAAATGTAAAGTTGTGTTGAACCCGCATTATTAGAAAGAGTTTTGCAAAAGAAGGGGCACCACTGTCAGCGGTTGCTGTTGGTTCCTTAAATAGTTATTTAGTTATTATTACATGTACCTCCATGGCC
Organism: Asterias amurensis; assembly: GCF_032118995.1. NCBI lineage: Eukaryota > Metazoa > Echinodermata > Asteroidea > Forcipulatida > Asteriidae > Asterias > Asterias amurensis. The sequence goes on along the minus strand of NC_092668.1, from coordinate 79,612 downwards.
TGACATTACAATGTACAATGGTCACTGATACATATGTAGATTCCCCCCCCCCCACCTTTGAGGGATGAAGGAGGGTCATACTGTGAGTGGGCATTCGTTTGTTAGCAGTATACTGGGATCATTTCATACAGGAAACCTCCATAGGTAAACAAAGTGAACAGATTGAGGTGCACTTTGGAGGTGGATTTCTACCTCCATGGTAATTTTCATGATTTTTCCCTGACAATTTAAGGATTACACACAGTTGGGCTAGTGGCCAGGGTTTCATCTTGATAACAGTTGACAAATTGCTTTATCTTTCTCCCTGAAAATGTACACATTGCACATGTATGGACAAGTGGACAAACCAGTGCCAGGAAAAAGTAAGTGCACACACTTACAGTACAAATACTATTGAAACACTGGCTACAATAGACCTTTATCACTGTGTGGTCGTCTTCATGTTACTCCATTCCAATTGTAACCAAAGTGACAGCATGATCATTGAGTAAGGACATAAACAAGGTTGTTTACAATGTCCAACCATGGAGGAAGAGTCCAACAATGGTTGCACCTTGGTCATTAGAGTAGAGGCTTATAGATTGTACAACCATGGTCAACCAGCACATAATGTCATAAATGATGAAACAAGAGTAAAAGACTTGTGCTGGTAGATTCCATCTCCCTCCTGCTATACACCATACATTACGTTGTAATGAACCCGTCTCAGTAATTTTTGCCTTAAAGTCATAAAGGCATGTCTGGCGCCAAAGATATCTGACATGTCTGATGCCCATCATGCTCACTGCCTGGACAAGAGTGTAGGAATTAGAATTCAAGTATTCAATCCATATTCCCCTAAGGGGGAACAAATTTGGCCAATCACTCTCAAATTAAATCACCCGATGTTGAACATCACTCGCTTTTATATTCCATTAAATGTCTGTTTATTATGCATTGAGCTATGAATTATAACTATCAAAACTGAAAACTGTTCAAAAGAGTATAGAATTCAACTAATCAACCTGCAATAGTTTGTTATAAAGCAGAAAACTTAAAACATTGGCCTTTTTGAGAAAATAATGATTTGGTATACTAATTGAGAAAGCTGGGCCCAATTTCAGTGCTTTGCTTTACCAGAGAATTAAAAGTTGGTTTGTACTACAAGTGTGTACATGTCCCTTAAGTGTAATTTGCAAGCTCTTTATCGATCACCTGACATCCACGTGTCATGACATCTGCAGAGCAATTTGTTCTGAGCCAGCCTCTTGAGGACTGTACATGCGAATTGGCTGTCACCTAACGTGCCATCATAAACTGGCCCAAGGTCTGCGCTACAACGCACTTGGCATTGATTAACCCATAGCATGAGCACACACTCATAAATCTAGAGTCCTTACACCAATCACGAGTGCTGCACTCTGTTCTGAGTAATAGGCAACATCCCTCAGTCAAGCTCTAACATGTCTGACTAATTAACCACTGGTCTACAAGGGTAACCGAAGACATGCCCCTTTCCACAACTCCTCTTGAACATGTTGAATATATGAATTTTATGTCATGTACATTCGTATTACACTTGTGATAAGTCAATTTGTAATTAAGTATTACCTGTGATAACATAATATTTTGAGTGCTGTGTGAATTAACAGAAATCACATTATGTACATTGTACACACACATCTTCTCTACAATCCTCACCATTACACATTTACTGAGCACTGTGTTATTTAATGTTAACAAATTGAAGGCACTTCCCAACTCCTTTGTAAACACAAATCTTACGCACCATACATTGTAAGCCTACTGTGTGCGATTTGTTACTGCAAATAAAATTCAAGAAGTTTACATGTAATTGGATTATAATGCAGTCTCCAGGATACAATGTATATGTTCAAATGTGTAGTGTGCATAATTTCAAATTTGAGTCTGCTCAAAATTATGTGATGTTAGGGACACTGTGCTGAGACTGTACATGTACGTACAGTGTACCAGTCACTGTTCATCCCAGTGCAGCGACTTTTCTTTTGCTCGTATCATTTTGAGGCTTCTCTAGATGATCGTCATCATCGTTGAAGCTAGCATTGCATGTATTGATTTGAAATGGCCCCTTCTGATTTCCTGTAGGCGTTCTCTGGCTAAAAATAAAAAATTTGTTTTGACGTGAGGTGTGCAGGTGTTGCCTTTAAGCTCAGAAAAAAAGTAGGAGTACAGATTGTACTTAGAAGACTCCGTTCACATTAAAGGCAGTGGACACTATTGGTAATTTTTACTCAAAATAATTATCATCACAAAACCTTTCTTCATAACCAGTAATGGGGAGATGTTGATAGTATAAAACTTTGTGAGAAACAGCTCCCTCTGAAAAAAAGTAGTTCAGATTGTACTTAGAAGACTCTGTTCATATTAAATGCAAATAATAGTTAACGGCTTGATGTTTTTATCCTATCAGAGTCTTTTTCAAAGGCTAAATCAAACCACAACAAACCCAGACAGTTTACTGGTTTAATTTTTTTAACAAAACAGACTTTTGTTTTAAAATCCACTGTCCTTTGAGATTTATAAAACATTGAATTATGATTGACCCCAACCATCGTCATTCCTTCAATATCCTAAGTATAAGTTTAGTTTTATTTGACTCTGTGGGGCTGCACTAATCAGTTTCAGTTTAGAAGAACTGAAAATACAAATGGTGGGGTCTTCTGTGTACATGTATGTAGATCAATCTTCAAAAGTTAAGTGTTATTTATGGGATGTATTTTGTGTTTGGAAAAAGTTAGTGGCCAACTTGAGCATACATATTATTAGATTCTGACAAAACAAAAACCTCTAACAATCAAAACAAGACAACATTCATTAATGCGCAGCTCTTCACCTGCATCAAGAACAAGTTATCATGACAATCTTCCAGAGTTCATTTTCCCCTACTCCAGGTATTTTGTTGATAATGACACCACCTTGTAAAATTATACAAACAGTTGTGTATTCATTTTCACAATGTTTTGGGTTGAACCACGAAACATACTAGATTGGGACTTATCTGAGCTACAGTGTATGGCCCCCATCTGAGCATAGAGCTAGCTCTATGATCTGAGCTTCATCTCCATGACGCCACATGTTGGCGGTCTCCCTACACATGCCCTACCTACAGTTTGTCAATGAATCTATAAATGTTTGAACCAATATTGACAGAATAGGGAGACTGCCAACATAAATGATGTATAATGTGCATACACCTGTACATGTATGCAGGGCGAGATAGCCCTTGGCATGCTTGATAGAGTGCTGGCCTACAATCTAGATGTCACAGATTCAAGTCCTGCTCAGGTCAATTTGTCTTGAATTGACTTCCCCAATCAGTTTCCCTTGTCTGAAGTAATATTTCATAAATATACTCGGGTCTTTAGCATTTACACTAAACTATCTCAGCATTTTGGGACTCTAATTGTTCAGCTCTGGTGTTTTGGTATGGGGGTGGGTGGAGTGAAGTTAGGCACTGGCCTTGGAGAATTACCTAGGTTATAGTTCCCTGTGACTAACTCTGGTATGGGTCCTGTTGATGCCGAGCTGATTCCTAGGGGGTCAAGTTGGGCAAGATGGTGTCCCCGAAGCTACAATTTCAAATCAAGTTAAATAACATTAATTTTTAAACTTCATACAAGTAGTGTTTTCAGTTACTGTATTAGAGCCGAAGAACATCTTTTTAGTGAAGGGCTGGGATCAACATTACAAACTCATCCACACAGTAGGTCTGTAGCCAGCCTCTGTCGTTTCCACACAGTAGGTCTGTAGCCAGCCTCTGTCTTTTCCACAGATTTTCATGGTAGAAAATGTTTGCCAGTGTATATATTCAACCTAATTTCTTCCTAATAGGATTAGGATTCAGGCAATACCAAAAAATAAACATTTCATTCATTAATTACTGAAGACAATATTGTCGAGATCTAGAAAGTCGATGTCCAAAACGTGGTATTTAAAACATGGGTTTGCAGTATTCATGCATCCCCACCTTACACCTTCCCTCCATACTTAAAACACAAATACAGAATTCGTAATATAATTCAATTGCCGTCAAACAGAATATCTGCAATTTCCTTCATTCCACAATATTCAGAAGGTGTAAAATTTACCTTGATTGAATTTGATCAGTCCATGATGAATGTCTATAGATTTAAAGGAAATGCCTTGAGTACATTGTACCTCTTGAATATAAAAACAAATGCTAAGTACATGTACTGTGAGTATCGTGTATGTGTGTATTGTACAGTGTACATGTATGTATATGTAGGGCTTGAGTGCCTGACAATGAACTGAGGAAGTTGTCACACAATCAGGAGGTTCTTTGCCTTCAAAGTGTTGGGAGCTCAAGGTCTGACTTCTTTTAGAAAAGGCTGCTTTGAAGTACTGTACCATGTCTGATGTACAATACAAAACAGTGTATGTTCTACTAAAAGTACTTCTTTTCAGAGCTTTAGCTTTCACTTGAAATTTTCAGATTTGTTGAAAACAGCCAGTCCCATGAGCTGCTTTTATAAATCTGTGCAGTCCATTATGGTTTTAGCTCTAAGATACATGTACATGTACATGTAGGGGTGTGAGGATACCAATGTATGGTCTGTAGTAAATACTTTGCAAGCAAACAAGTGGTGAATGTATACTTTCATTATAAATGGATCATTTAGTTGTTAGTGCTTACTACACTCACACAAATGTTATCAATATGAGGCTGGAGGTCGAAATAGTATGGTACCAAAAAGGGAACAAGAACGTTGCAAGTATATGTTCAACAATGTATCGCAAGGGAGGGTAACCAGACAGGGGAGACCATGATTTGGAAGAACTGGTACATGTACATTAACACATGGCTTCATTTCTGGTTGGGACTTAAAAGGCCATTTCTAAGCCAAGTGGTTTCCCACATTAAACCAATAGACCCTTCCCATATGTAAATTGCACATAGCGCGTGCGCACTAACGTTTTGGTTGGCAAAATGGGGGAACATTGCGCTGTTTTGTACACTACTAATGGCTGCGTGACGCAGACGCGATTGCGCGCCTGCTCAGTGCACAACTCTATGGCTTTTGCCAACCAACAGGGTCTGTACGCATGCGTGAATGTAATTAGCATATTTCATGGGGAGGGTCCATTGCTAACAGGGCCCACTTTCCTACAGCTGCTACATGTAAGTGGCTGATTCTGTGCTAACTGTGTGACTTCCATTTCCTAAGGCTACTTTAAACCATAAGCAGTGGGGAAAGAGCACCCTTATTGTGCTTTCTCTGATAAGTATGATTTAGCAATGCAAATCAAAGGTAAACGGCTGTGAAATGCAAGCTCTAAAATCAGCCCTGAAACACAAGTCTGTGACCTGGGCAGACGACACAGTTTAGAGGAGTGTGGAATTCAAAGCATGGGTAAATAAACACTATTAATATACACGTCTTCAAGAAAACAGACCTGATAGGAACGGATGATAGTCTGGACAGACAAGTGATCTTCAATAACTCTCCTATCCAAGGGTGCTCCCAAAGACCTCCCCGCTGGTGGTGTCATCGTCGTAGCAACAGCTTGTGTTGATGGGGGATACATGGTGGATACAGGAGGGGGTGGGGTGTAAGCTGTACCTGGGGCAGCACCATTTTGAGCGTTGCGGAAGAAAATGTCCCATGACTGCAAAAGAAAATTGCAAAAAGTTTGGTTAGTAATGCAATGTCTCTCTGAACTGGGTAACTATGACAGTTATGACTTCTGGAAATAATGGCTAAGTGGTCCTACTGGCTACTAGTTCATCTGTTTTTTCTGCTCAAAGAAATTGGTATCTTGAAAGGAATTGAAGGAGTTAATTTGTGTGTGTGGCCAAAAATCTCACAAGCTTGGCATGTACATGTACCGACTTAAATCAAGGGATGCTCCCCTCCAAAACCCTGTCACAAAGAATTTCAACACAAAACAAAAAAGCTACACGTATGTCATTTTGACGACAAAGGATGCCTTTATCAGTAGGATGCTTTTATCAGTTCACTGTGTACAATGCTTAGTAACATGGGAGTACGCACACAAAGAAGCCAAATTCCTGTGAAATATGTTTGCCGTATGCACAGAATTACCTGCTTCTGTAAGCGCCGATTCTGTGCTTATGGTAAGCAGAGCAATGAAATTGGGCCCTGTAGAGGAGGCTATACTATAGACATGTTGATAGTTGTTGGAGTAGTGGTTACTAATAACAAGTTAAAGTGACACATTACCTTGGATTGGTCAAGTTGGTCCATGAAAAACTTTTGGCACCGTTTTATAAAATTCATGGTTTGAAAGATGTTCAAAAAGTAGAATATAATGTTCCACACAAAATGTGCCTCGAAACATTGCAACTTACAGACATGTAACACAGTCGGCCATTTTGTGGAGTCATAAATTTGACTCCACAAAATGGCCGACCGTGTTAGTTCACCATGTATAAGGAAAACTGTGCAATTTTGAGGCATATTTGTGTGGATCGTTATATCATACTTTTAAAACATCTTTCCAACAATATGCATTTTATAACAAAACTGTTATAATTGCTTTCCATGGACCAACTTGCCCCATCCAAAGAAACGTGTCCCCTTATTCCAATGCCAAGTATCCAATGTCTACGTGTGGTACTGAGGACATTCATAGAGTTAGAGGAAGAGTTCCTTTCTCCATGGGCCATCCACATTGATGGCTCTATTAGTCTATGCTCTTACCTTAGTCTACGGCTTGCTATGGCTTGCTTATTTTGGCATATTGGTGTTGCCAAAGAGGTTGTTTATTTACTTCATTTCCTTAAATGCCATCATGTAAATGTATGATGAAGTGGAATGCAGCCATTATAGCTGTTAATTGAATACTGCCGACTCCTAATATACTAAACGGTTTGTCGTGGAGAAACCTAGCACTTAGCAGCCAGTAGATACAACGAGGATTAAAATAAAAGTAGATCAATCTTGGTTCACTCATTACTCATTCTCCGTCATGTCCGTAGTCTAGTCTAATGTGACAGTCAAAAGTGTTAAGAATGTGCAGGTCCTACCACCACCAGGGTCACTTCTAAAAATCAAATGTGTTGGCACCCTAATATTAATAACAATAACATTTCCATCCAATTATAAATAAAAAATATTTGTTTAGTTTTATTTATAAGTAAAATTTTGGGTTTATACTTTTATAATTAAAAAGTAGCAACTTGTCTAAAAACACACAACATCCAACAATACTCAAGTCAATAGGACAACATTACACTTACAGGCAGAAAGTAGAGAAATACTTGACCAGGCAGTGCACTGTGCAGTGATTTATACTTCTTGAAAGTTTGATAAAATAGGTAAACTCAAGACTCAATCAATCAAACTAAATAAATGATATTATGTACACAAAAACCACTCAGATGCAAATTCTTAATCTTATTGTTGAAGATCACCTTATGCACAGATTTGGGATCCTCAAGCCACGATTGGTACATTTCTTCCACATAGTTCGAGCTACTGCCGCTCAGAAATGGCTCTGCAGCAACTGGAGCTGCATAGCCCCGCCGGGCTTGATGTCCATTTGGCGGGCTCCCGGTAACTGCTGCACCGGGTGACCGTAACGTCCTGAGGTAGCGAGATGTGGGCCCCCGATGTCCAGCCTGGAGTTGACCAAACGTCAACAGTGTCTTAAAACGGTACATTGCGAGGGCTGCTTAGTCCGATTCGGCAACAAGCCGAGTATCTCGAGATTCTGTCTTATAAAGTGAAACACTTGTTGCTTTAGTGGCTCCAGTTTAACGCTGGAACACCTCTTTTTTCTTAGAGTCTACCACCCCGAAATCGCGGCGATGGGCCTGCAGAAAAGCTGTTGTTGTTCGCGTTGGAATCCAACCACGCAGTGTAGAAACACCATCAACGCGCTGAAAACTTTACTGAACTTTCCTTCAAAAGGACAGCAGTGACAGTGTGCTAGTTGGTCAGTCACTGTGATGAAAATAATAGTAATGATGTGCAGGATTCTTTTAGGACACAAATACTTCTAAAATATAACTAAGATCCATGAATTGGGAGTACAAGAAAGGTTCAACAAACTCCACAAGGTTCTTCTTGGTGTAAATTCTGGCTGATCCGTCGTCGTGCGTGTGTGTGCACAGCAGGCGGTCGGCCTCTGCTGCGTGAAAAGGCGTCGTAACAGAAAGTACCAAATCAATATTTTTACGATGATGCAATGCCGGCATTTCCTGCTTGCTTAAAACTTATCCAGCACACATTTCTGCCACAGTTTTATTGATGTTGTCAGTAGAACTCTCTTCAATAATATATCCTTTTACTGGATACTGAATTCGGCAGACAGCTGGAAGAAGGCCGATGTGCCTTTGGAGGAATTTCCCAGTAGTTCATGTAGAACATGCGAACGAACGTGTGTGTGTTAGTGCAATTGGGAAGTAATGTACATGTACATGTACATGTTCATTACATGTACTGTATGTATGGTACGAAGGGAAGAGACCGATAAGATGTCGTAATGTATATGGAACGCAAAATGGGTAAAACAAAAATAGTTTGTTTACACACAGAGAAGTTGCAGATTTTTGAAGTCCACTCAAATAATTTCAATGCTCTTCTCTATCGTGCAAGCAAGGACACTGGAGTATATTGTTTGGACCAGTATATTATTCGGGAAAAACATTCACAAGTACGAATAATAATTCACAAGAACAGATTGATATGAAACAAAGTCACCCCTTACAAAGTCACCCCCTTACAGAGTCACCTCCCTACAAAGTCACCCCCTTACAGAGTCACCTCCCTACAAAGTCACCCCCTTACAGAGTCGCCACCTATAAATCACGTCCCCCTCCCCTGTTTGGGAAATCTTGGATCCGCCCCTCTAATGGATTTTGGTGTACAGAATATAGGTGTTGATTTGAAAATAATCATCACGGAGAAAACTATTGTCATCGGTAGTTTGGTACTCGTCTCATAAAACTCATCTCATAGACAATGTTTCTGTTGAAGCCACACACCTTCCACCTTCGAACGGCATTCAGAGCCCATTTGAAATCTGGACTCATTGGAATTGGAAATTCGTGGGTAAAATACATAATATTTTGACAGTTTGGTGGCGGTTTTCTTCAATACTATTTTATTTTGGCGGGTCTTTTCTTTAATTTTATTTATTCATTAATTTTTCAATTAACTCAATAAATTAATTACTTCCTTATGATATTTATTATTTATATTTTGTACATGTATACGGACATGGTCTTGTTTTAAATGATGAAAACGGACCCCACCCCAGCCACGATGATTTTTTCCAAAACGACATTACACTGTTTGTTTTCAGTTTCCGTTAAAATTGGCTCTTTTCGTCATATTGAAATTATTAAAATCTTATACCAAATCATTGCAAGGTCGTTTGGGGAAAAAAAATACCCCCCCCCCCACCCCCCGGCCGGGTTCCAGTTCATAACATGCCGGTTCTATTTCAGCCCGTTTGGCAATCCATACTAAAAAAAAATAAAGGAATTTGCAATCCTTGTTGGATGGTTTGTTGCTCCATGCAGTTCTACGGTGAATGTTGTTAGTGAAATACATTGATTTAGAAGGACTGAAAACTAAAAAATGACAGGAGTGTCGAACAAAAGCACAATATTAACTCATTTTTATTCTGAGGTTTGGCGTCCCATAATAAATCCTGTTGCCCCGCCTTCACTCTTTATGCCACAAGAGGTCGCCCTCACTATTGAGTAAAAAATAAAATGGCAACAATCAAGGAGAGGTTTGAACAACTTGTTAGTGCATTTTTTGAGAATTTTACTTTCCAAAACGGGTTGTACAGGGGTCACGTTGACGACAAACAAAAGTTAAAGGAGTTTGAAGATAATTTATGCCAACTTGGGCTGAAGTTTTCAACGAGGACCTCAACTTACAGACAGGAAAGGGAGTGTCTTTCTGGTGAGTGAGTTCGAATTGGATTATGGAGGAGAGTGTCAACGGACGAATGTAAAAACTTAAGTGTTGAACATGGTTGAACTATAACTCAGAATGTCTGGTGGTACGGTGGTGGTGGGGGACACCGGTTAGGTTCCCACATGGTTGTTTTTTGCTGTTTTATTGCACTTTTATTGCACAATGACAGTATAAATTATAATCGGGACCCGTAAAACTAATACCATAATTAAAATTACCACGGCCACAGACAGCCCCACACGGCCACAGCCCCACACGGCCACAGCCCACACCACCACAACCTGACAACAGCCAACAGTTCTCCATCATGATGGCATGCCTGACACCACTGTAGTGCAACTGTCAATGTCATGACTGGCTGTGTCACTGTGTCTGTCACACTTGTCAGTGTCAATATTTTATATATTAAAATTATTAGTATTTTGTTTTTAAATAATATTTATAATTTATATTTTTGTATTAAATTATTATGCCTACTTTTTACTAGTTTTTCTAGGGGTAGAGTATTAACTTTTAAAAAGTGCAAGTTAGTGGATAGTGCTTTCAGCTTGTGCCTGGTTGTGCTGAATCCCTGATGCCCCAAGCTAGGTAGGCCCACCTTGTCATGCTTGCCCCTTGTGACCTTGTTCTGTTGAGTTGTAAATGTCTCGATAGCTCAACAAGGTGGGCTATGATGTCCCCCATCCTGGCCATACCAATGCAATCCCCAATTATCATCTTTGATGAGGTTGAAGATCATGGAATTGGATTTTGAGGCATGTGTTAACTTTCCACGAGATGCATGAAAAATGCTATTTATCTTCCTTCAATTCAAGTACAGTTCCTATTAGAAGTTTGGGGACTCGAGTAATGGCGTCGTACTATAATATTACCATAGTCAATTGGTTAATTGGTTGCACAACACTTTTTGAAAAGTATGATGAGGTTAGGGTTGTTTGTTATATATTTGGTGTGCACCTACTTAGTCCTCGTTGCGATAACATAACCCTCTCCGCAGTCAGGATCGGGAGGAGGGTTATGTTATCGCAACTAGCACCTATTGACCTACCAAGTATAGCTCTGCAGATTCTGAAGAATTTTTTGGTTTTCTTTCATTGGGGCTATTCTAACAATAAATCAATTACTTTTTAAAAAATAACGTAACAAATGTTGTCCCCTTCTTTGTGCTTAAAAATTATAACAGTAAATGATTCCCTGTCCTTATGCTTTAGAAGAGGAAATACCAACGCAGCAAGTTGAAGGAGAATCCATAAATACTTCCATCAGTGTGAACAACTGTACTTTAGTACAAGGAAAAACACAAGCCCCAAATGCTGGTAAATATGATTTAAACCACAATAGGGCGCTCTCACCACAGACCGCTATCATGGAAGTTTGCTCCCGTGTTAGCGGTTGTTAGAGACCTTATCGCAAATACTCTTTAAGCACGCTGTAGTAGTTGAATGAGATGCATCATGCTGTTTTGAAGTTTGATCCCTAGAGTGGGTATCTGTGAAAGGTTTAGTGTGATAGGCTGTTCGTGTTTGATAGCGCCCTCTATTGGCGACTGTATCAGCAATAATAAAAAGGCCACAGGAGTAGTGAGATAATTAACAACAGGAGCATTCTGAACCAAGACTAGGTATCATGAACAGATGAAGGTTGTGTTGACACAGTTGGTGTTCGCCAAGATTGTGTATTCAATCACATTTCAAGTCACAAACCAGGTGCCAAAATGTTTGTTAAACTAATTTGCAAACAAACACAACAACGACACACTGCAGGAGGGGTTGAATGGTAGGATAGTGTTACAATTAAAACTTTTGACTGATTTTGTTCAAAATATCATTTTGTTCCAGAGCAACGGTTGCTCTTCCACCAAGAAAGAGGGATCTGTATACCTGATTGTGGGATACCCTTCAGTATCATCGGTACAACCTCCAAACAATGTATATATGGGCCCCATTACTGGGCGCATGAGGTTTCAGGACATGCCAAGCAATCAGAGGTAGGCTTTGTTTGACTGGAAACATTGTGGAACGCTTTGTATTCCACCATATTTCAGTGAGATCATAAATCTGAAATGTATGTAAGATGACGTGGCTAATTCACTAGAGCTTGTTTTAAAATCCTACTCACGACACCCATGGCCTTGATTAATAGACTTGTAGGCCTATTGCTTGAGTAACGGGTACTTGCAAGAGAAAAAATGTTGATGTGAATATTTTGCGAACTGTACCCATTTGCTGCCAGTGCTGTGTATACTCCTCAGGAGTTGAGATGGTTTTTAGCAATGATGTCAATTGTCAAATAATTAATGTAGCTGGCTTCCGAATAAATCGTTGCATGCCTTAAGCTTGACCATATTATATGTAGCCTTACATGTTGTATCAAACACAATTCAGCTCCAAGTACAGCTAGGATTGACTTGCCTCTCAAATAGTAGTTGACACTACCTTCCGGGCAGTAACTGCTTACTTTCTTGAAAGTTCATGAAGAGATATTATTATGATTCTGTCTATCAGTTTAAGTAAATTCACTTTGTGTTTGTTGATGGATACCAACAGGGAGATGATGGGAGTGTACGTAAACAGAGATGTCGTCTACCATCCAAGAAAAAAGGGTGTTCTTCATTATTCAACGTGAAATGTGCAAGGTATTACCCAGACTTTAAAGTTGACAACAGCTCCCCTAATCTATCCAAGTGGAAGTTACGATGCGCACGTCACAAGGCACTCAACTCTCTACGAGCTGCTCTAGAAGCCGGAAATCAAACCTTGAAATCATATGATAGGTTTTACATCGAAATATCAGATATCAGCCAACACAACCATGAGTTAAAACTGCCTGACCCTACTCGGAAAATTCACCCTGGTCTTATCTCTAAGATACAAAACCTAGTCGGAGAGGGCATTACTGAATTCCAAGAGGTCAAATGTCAACTAGCTGATTTTGTGACCTCTGACATTCTGAATGGATGTGAGGCCCTGCCGCCAAAGTCCAACAGATCTTTCTTTCCCTCAGACCTAACGATTCGTAACCTCATACAGAGCGCCCTCGATCAGGAGGCTAAGCAGCGCGAATTGACTTTGCAAGACAATGGGGCTCAATGCCGACGAATCTTGGAGAAGCTGACGGAGACAACACATCAAATCAAGGATCTAAAGACAATGCAGGGCTTTCTTGGATCTTTAGAACAGCTTTGGGCTGAAATGGAATCTAAAGTTCACCTAGACAGAGAGATGGTTAGTGTTGGTCAATCCATTGAAGAAAGTATTGGGCATGTCATTCTAAGTTCTTTAGCATCAAAGCGACAGGCAGAGGAGATCACTTTGATTGATCTACCTTCGTCTAAAAGACTAGACACAGAGTCAGTCAATGTTTACAATTTTTATTCTGATATGGGCTAATTTAATAAAACAGTGTTTTTCAAATAGTTCTCGTTTTTAATAAGTCAACTCAAAGACCTATATATTTCTGCAGTTTGTATTAAAACAAAATTGAGAGAAGTATCTGGCACAGGAAATATTTGTAATGTGATTCTTATGGCGCAGCTGAGAATTGAACAACATAGGAAATCAGCTGAATGTTGCCTGCCTGATATTATTGTGGTCTGGGCAGTTAATAGTTGGTCAGCATGAGTTGGGCATACTGTTCGATTAGGAGTCCACAAGTTTGGAATTAACGAAAAGTCCTGTAAAAAAAATCAGCAAAAAGAGGTTTTTAACAGAATGTTTTTGAAATAAACAAGTTGATTAAATCACTCATTACAATGTTACTATTAACCATTCGTTCTTGATTACATAGTTTATTGACATCTTGATTAAGTATTAAAAGTTCTTTTCAAATATTACATGTATATGGAAAGTTACAAACCTTTTTACTAGTGGAAGTACTTTAGTATTTACTAAAATATAAAAGTATAAATTCATGCCATACATTGTTCCTGCATTAGGCTTGAAATTTGTAAAAAATATAATGTATTTTTTCAAAAAACTATTTCAATGGAAATTACAAAGCCTATGGGCATGTAAACAATTGCCTGCGTTACACAACAATACACATGTTACATCTGTGGAGTATCAGGGTCCACCATGATTCCAAGTCAAACTCTCCTAACACTCAATCTTGTTCTTGATATATTTATCAACATTTTAGTGTTAAATTTTCAAAAGCTACTTTTAAATCGTGTTATTTTTGTCCTCATCCATACTAGAAAGTTAATTAGTTACACCTGTTAATACATGGTTAAAGGGAAGTTACATGTATATATTTGGTAATTACTCCCCGAAATCAATTTCATATTTAAAGAGCATTAGAGAGTTGTTGATAACTTTGCTAGAATCTACCTTTAAAGTGATATACTTTGAGAGGGAATAATCCTTCACTAAAAAAAATGAATCTAAGAAACTACCCAAAAATACCCTCTCTTTGAACCTGAGCAAAAAGAATTAACCAGTCCTTCTGATTTGAGGTGTGCGATCGCAGGAGTGCGAATAATCACACGCCTGATCCCTCTAAAATACACGCCTTGGCATTCAGTTTTGGCGTAACCAAAATCACACCCCTCGGGAAAATCCAGGTGTGTTTTTTTTACACGCCTGTGATTTTCAAATCAGAAGGACTGATTAACTGAAGTTAAAAAAAGTTGTTAAAGAGTTCGTAAAACATAGAATCTGTTAGTAAACATACGCAACATCGAGTTTCCTTGGTGGCATCGTTTCATCTTATATATAAAAAACATGAGTTTGGTAATGATTGTATTGCACCCTGACAACTGAAGAAAGTGTACACGTTGTACATGTAACATTTGGCATAAGCCCCCGTTACAAGTCTAGTACAGCTTTATTTTGGTTTAAAGCACACAGAACAAATTCTTTTCCGTTGGTAGGCCTCAAGGATATCAGTATCTATGCACTTCTGCTGTATTGCCCGACCTCAATTCCTAAAATTCTTGCATCACTTTGTTTATGTTGAATTTATATTTATTGTATTGGGTGAGGAGTTTGGAAATAAATGTTGAATTGAATTGAGCTGTGTGCTTGTGAATTATAGATTATTTGGCTTTCCAAAAACAAAACAAAAAGAGAGAAATGGCTGCATCACTTTGTTTATGTTGAATTTATATTTATTGTATTGGTTGAGAGTTTGGAAATAAATGTTGAATTGAATTGAGTTTTTGAATTGAATTGAGCTGTGTGCTTGTGAATTATAGATTATTTGGCTTTTAAAATCAAAAGAAAACAGAGGAATGGTGTTAAAGTAATTGATGTTGAAAGGTTTGATTCTGTCAATGAGTTGTCAGAAATTATTCATGATAGTCTAGGAAAAATTAAGTTATAAAAATTAAGTTTTCTTTGTAGTGGCTGAGGAGAATGTCTTGATTTTGAAACAGGACGTGATCCAACTGTGTGAGGTGATAATAGGGTGACCTTTTAGGAGTTATTTGATGTTTAAGTTAGCAGGATTAGATAGTTTGACAACATTTCTCAAATTCATTTTTCTTGGAACTAATTTCTCAAAAACTACAGCACCTCAGCAAGTAATAGTTTAAGGGAAGCTTTCTACTATCATTATCTTCAAACTGTTAATATTTTAACGTCAATCTGTGGACATTGTGGAAAAAGTACCCAGACCAAATATCGTTTTAAAACTTTACAATACATAAACTCAATATAAAAAATAATATTTGTATTCCAGTTGGTCAAATATTTCAATTTTCGGTTATAAATGCAAGTGTAGTAGTTTTCACTCCCCCAAAATTAGAGACCATGGGAAGTATCCATTTCAATCGAGATTTAATCCATTTCATTTGGTTTAAAACAAGTTTGTTTGACATGAAAAGAGATCATCACTGGAGTTGAAAAGGCATAAATAACAAACAATTGTTCATCAGGCATGCAACTGCAACTTGACAAAAAAAAAGAGGAAATTAAAAAAAATTCAAAGATTTTGTATAGTATTTTTTAATTTTGAATGGTAAAACCGAGATTAAAAAAAGAGGAAATCGGCTGATCCGAGGAAAAGTTGCATGCCTCGTTCGTGGATAACATAATACAAGCAAAATAAATACAGACTACAGAGTTGTTATTTAAATCCTTGTTATTATTATTTCTGTCAATCTTGTAATTAATTGCTCTGCACAGGTAGAAGATTGTTGATCTTGCACAGTAATCAACATTTTAGGTTTTCATTTAAATTGTTTGATAATACTAATCATTAATATTCTGTGTTGACCTTCATGACACTTGATACCAAATCTAATTGCCAAAACTCAAAGCTGAATTTAATTGCTCATCAACTCAATGAGAAGCATTTCCAAATAACATCTAATTTATAGACCTTAGATTTTAAGTATTATTTTCTCAACATACTAGTGTTTGGTGCCTGGTTTTGGCATGGCATCACATTGGCTGTTAATAAGTTTTGTACCAGTAACTCATGGCATCATATTGGCTGTTAATAAGTTTTGTACCGGTAACTCAATTTTTTAATGAAAGTCACCTTTAAAGACTTGGTTTGCTCAAAAGTGTTTGTTGAACTAAGCATCTCTTAAGTAATCTTCCAAGATTTCACATCTCTGAGTCACTGAGTAATGCAGTTGTCTCACCTACACTATCCCTTCCTGGTTCTCTTGACCTTTGACCATTCTGATTAAAAAGGTCATCTGGAGGTAATTCAGGTTGAAGGTCCAAGGGGCGATCTTCTACATACCTGTATTGCTTTGCTATGAGTAGAAAGACCAGGAAGTTGAGAAACATTATTCCCGCCAGAAGGAGGAAGAAATACTCCAAATGGCCGTTGTTGATTTCATTTGGGATCCATTCAGCTCCTGGGGGAAAGATTTGCAATGGATATCAGTTCTACTGTTCATACTCTTACATACATATTTACTGTAACTGTCTTTGCTGAGCAAAGTGTGATGTCACAATACCAATCACCATGGTGATATTGATTCATCATCTAATGAAGCCCAGCCAAGGCAACATTAACTTGTAGTGTTTTACTTTTAATCTTAAGATTGATGCGTGAGGCCATTAAAAAACTAATACAATGGGATTTTGATACAATCAGTTGAGCCAGATTGTTACATGGCTTACAATGGAACTATGTAGAACAATTTCAAACACAAGAACAGGAATAGTGTTATTTATCTTTTAAGGCCTTCTCACACACAACAATTTTAACAAGGAGGTTAGGAAATGCATCGCCTTTAAGCATGTTAAGAGTCAACTGTCTTACCAAATGTGATGGCATTGACAACAGTTACCAGCAATGAGCCTAAATAGCTGCCGAGACCAGAGGCCAGTAGGCAGAATCCCATGATAACACCTTGCATTGATACAGGAGCCTGTGAATACGCAAACTCTAGACCTAATAACAAGAACAAATTAAAATCACATTCATGTAACTACAGAAGCAAACATTTGGATTATTAATTTATTATTTCTGATTGCAAATTTTACAATGTTGCAGTACCCCCCTGACAAAAAAAGGATTGAACTGCCTGGAGCTACCAGGTCAATCTTGGTCTAGTGGTAAGGCACTGCTCTATAAAAGTTAAGGTCTTGGGTTCAACATCCACTCTTATTATGCAAGACCGGAAAGTAGGGCCTCCTGAGTAACACACATCAGAGTAGGGTGAAGAGACAAATATATAATAATCTAACAATTACAAACGTATCTTGCACTGTGATTGGTGACATTTTTTGCCTATCAAGCACATCCAGCTTTAGTGAATTGGGCCAAGAAGTCTAACAATATTAATTTAATGTTCTCAATTTGTCCATTTTTGTTTCTTCCATAATAGGAAAATAACAGAAATACTCACTTGTAATGCTTGCAAACACCTCACTTGCCCCGATGAATGTATACTGTGGGATCTGCGCAAAGACAGACAGATCTGATGCATTGAAGGTTTTACCACCCACTTCTTGTTGAATGTAGCCATTCTTCTGTATGTCTGCTTTACGAGCAAACTCAATAGAAGCTGCTACTATCATGGACACAACGGCTAAGACCATCCCTACACCTACAATTTGCAATCAATTAGAATTTTTTAAAGGTTGAACATTTGTTTATGACTCTGATTCAAGAGATCTGTTGGGGCCTTGAACATTTGGGATAAATTCTCCAAAGTCTTCAGCATTTGCATTGTTTGTTACACTTTTGCAGATTAATGAAGGATAAATGGCCTTTGTAGTGACCTTCTTTAAAAGTGCTCATACACCTTCCAGTTCTGGTTTTTTTGGCAATAATACAATATATGTATTTTCTTTTTTTGAGGGGAGGGGGAAGGGGTGTGGTGATAGCTTTCGAACTTCACTCAGGTGTAAACTTCTACCTAAGTCTTGCTTTTTCAATGCAAAGAAGAACATAAAGTTTTATTGTGGACTTTGGACCATTGAGGTTTATTTTCCCTTTACTTACCGATTCGTTTCAGCTGAGACAGTGGATATCCCTTTCTGGCGAGGTATTGGTAAAGGTACCGGTCAACGAAAGGTACCAGTATGAGAATGATTAATGTGTTAAATAGGTTGAGTCCAGCCACTGGTATGGTGAAGTCGTTATACGTCAAACGCATCCGTTCACCTTGTAGAAGATAGGTTGTATTCATCTGAAAATGATCAGAGTAAATTAAGTGTTTGTCTTATTTTACACAACTATTCCAACAGTACATCTAAGATGGTCAGACACTTTAAAAAGAATTTATTTGTTGTAGTTTATTAGATAATTAATTACTTTTAATAAATACCTGAAAATAAACAGTCCAATAAAAAATCAGGACTAGGAATATAGGGATAAGTCTTCCCAGTGATTTAACTTCCTCTACTTTGACGTCTGAAAAGTGACCGCCATAGGATGTCTTGGCCCGATCCAGCCAACTGTAGCTTGTTACACCAGCTGGTTTGGGTTTTCGAATCTGAGACAAGCCTTGGAAGATGATCTTGGCAACAGTGTTGAAGACACTCCCTAATCAGAGACGAATAAAGAGAGTGAGAGATCATCTTTGATACTTTTGTACTTGGGACTTTGGACATCTGCTGTAAATTTATGGCAGCGTCTGTTGGGAAAAGTGATTGGATGAAAAAAGTCCTGTCTAAACTAAGTGTTTGCAAAATAGGTAAATCATCCTGTACCAAATGATGCAAGTTTAGCCAGCAATCAATACAAGTAATTATTAACAAAATATTTAACCATATTATACAGCTCAGTAGATTCAGATACAAGGTTCAAAAGGCAAAGGCATACACGTACATGTCATTTCTTCTGAAATGCCATGAAAATATTCTCAACTGCTCAACAACTTTTTGGTCTGATTATTTTCAATGGTACATACCTTCAGGTGGCCTCATTCGATACCATTTGCGTCCAATCATGAGAACCACAATTGCCAAGATTATTGAAACTGCAGGGATGGCAAATCCAACATCAAACCCAATCTCTTGTTGGACATAGGCGACACCAGAGAATGCAATGGCAGATCCAACATTGATAAACCAGTAGAACCTGAAAGTGTCACAACAATGTTTTAAAAGTAATTAGTTGCTTAAAGGCATTGGACACGATTAGTAATTACTCAAAACAAACATTAGCATAACACCTCACTTGGTAACTAGTAATAGGGAGCTGTTGATAGTATACAAAATTGTGAGAAACGGCTCCCTCTGAAGTAACATATATACATATAGTTTTCGAGAAAGATAATTTTTCATGAATTTGATTTCGAGACCTCGGCATTAGATTTTGAGGTTTCGAAATCAAATCTCAAAGCATACAACTTTGTGTGACAAGGGTGTTTTTTCTTCCATTATTATCTCGCAACTTCGACGACCAATTGAGTTCAGATTTTCACAGGTTTGTTATTCTGTGCATATGTTGAGATACACCAAGTGAGAAGACTGGTCTTTGACAATTACCAATAGGGCCTTGTGTCCAGTGTCTTTTAAAGCAGCTCTATGAAATTTCGTAGAGCTTCTGAAAGCTAAAAACATGGTGCTGAAAACATTTTTGCTTAGGAAAAACAAGCGGAACAAGTTACAAACTGTACTTGAGATGGGATAGGCATACATCTAGTTTACCCTTTGCTGGTGAAAACTTTAATTTGAGCCTAAAGGTAATATTTGTACTTTTAAAGCAACCCAACAACGTTGGACTTGGGTACTTACCAATTAAAAAAAGATTTCACAGCACCTTCTCCCAGATCATCTAGTTGTTGAGCACCAAACGGTCCAACGTTAGATTTAATACCACCAGTACCAATAGCAATGAGGGTTAACCCACAGATAAAGAAGCCTTGTTTTTGCCCTACTGTCAGACCTAGAGTTTGGCCAAACTGGGTGTAGTCAATTGAGATAACTGGGAGGATTGTTGTTCCTGTAGATCAAAAATAGTACAAGATTGATCAGGCTGAAAAACAAACCACAAGGGAAACTAACTGTATGGAGTGAACAATAAAAAGATGACTTGTGTCAGAGTGGGATTGGCACCTGTTTCCCCTTTATGAATCAGATGTAAACTTTTGTTTTGCTTTTATAATGTTTAGTGTTTTCTGCCTTTTTAATGTACAGCGCCTTTGAGAATTTTTTTGGATATGGCTTTTTATACCTGTTATTATTATTACTATTATTTTTATTATTGTTATTATTATTAGAGTCTGCAGGTTTAAATGCTGCTCTACAATGCAGTCAAAAGTTGTCTATGTTCACCCTTATTTCTTTATGACAGGAAAAGTTGTTTACATGTATGTTCACCCTTACTTCTGTATCTGACAGGAAAAGTTGTCTTTGTTCACCCTTATTTCTGTATCTCACAGGAACAATGTGCTTTGTTCAACCATGTCAACCTTATTTCTGTTTCTGACAGGAACAATTTTATTTGTTCACCCTTATTTCTGTGTCTCACATGAACAAAATTATTTGTTCACCCTTATTTCTGTATCACAGGAAAGTTTTCTATGTTCACCATTATTTCAGTATCTCAAACACAAAACCTTTGTACACAAGAAAAAATAAACTCCTGGAAAACATTCTGAAAAAAAATTATGTAGACCCCATAATACTTGAAGACTGATTGTTCTTGTTAACACATTAACTTCCCTTTAAGCCTCTAAACTGATTGTCAAATTCTCAGTTCTCAGTTCTATTGAGATACCAAACATTAATTTCACAAAGCTCATGGCACTGCTCTGTAAGTGAAACTACATGTACTAACAAAGTCTAGGCTTACCTATACAGTAGATGAGAGCAGCTCCAAATATTGCATTGAATTTCCCTGAGACGGAGTCCGCAATCCATCCTCCAAACACAGGCACAAAATACGTGGTACCAGTGAAGATGAACGCAACTGTTGTGGCATCAGCACTGGTGTACTTCAACTCATTGGTGCAATACAGAACCAAGTTTCCCCCGATGCTGTAGTATGTCAATCGTTCACAGAGCTCACAACACAGAATGCATAGTACTACACCGATACGATCCCGCCGAATACCAGTTGATTTTGTACTATCTGATATTTCAACGTCAGATACATTTGCTTTCATTTTCCTGTTTGGTTGAGGATAGTTTGAATTTGCACTGATCTCTTTATAAATGTTGGACATTCTTCATGCGGCGCACAAATTGTGTCCAAACACAAATGCGTGTTCAATCATGTAGGCATCTGCACATAAAATGAAACAAACCTGTGGAAGAAAAGAAATTAATTTAGAAAATTCAGAAAAGGATGTACGTCTCAAATGTTGCTTTTAAACCTACGAAAGTCAGTACAGGCCATGCATGTAATTTTTTTCTTTGACTTTGAGAGGGCAATGCAAAGTTTGGGTCTGTGAGAAACTTTTCAAGAGGCACCAAGGCCAAAAAAACTACATAAAAAATGGAAACAAATTAACACTCCGCACCAATGGACGTGCACACAGTATGAGGAAGTAAACTTGAACAATAATTCACAAGGTTAATATCAATGTCACATGTCTTTATGTGTACACATCATGTGATGTGACAATTCATCAGCCAGGATTCCATTTCCATCCGCAGTATGAGTTACAACCATTGGGAAAAACCAGAGTGACTGATTGGTCATGTGGTTTGAGGTTAGAGCGATGTTTCAGTTACAATGTTGCAGTGTTGAAATATTGGAACATGTGTGCATAAAGCTTCTAGATCTAGCCCCACAACTTACATTTGGTGGTAAGAGTCCAGTAACTTTATAACCTTACCAACAATGCAATTTAGATTGGCCTGCAACTGCCGAGGCCTTAAATTATTGGAAAATGCCTGCACCTGCCTAGGCGGGGTAATAACTACCTAATAATAATAACTTTCGATTTATATAGCGCCTAATAATTAACACTTAATTCTCTAAGCGCTTTACAAAGAAGTACACTATAAATCAACAACAACATAAATATATATATATATAACAAATAATACCACTACAAGCATAACGATACAACAATACAAGAACGTAAACTATTGTAAGAAAAGGTGTGTCTTTAAGGCACTCTTGAAATCACCAAGGGAAGATGTTTTCCTGATCGTCAAGGGCAGAGAATTCCACAGAGTTGGAGCCGAAGCCACAAAGGAACGGTCTCCATAGATATATGCATATTAACAGGGTGTACTGCAAGGAGGTGTTGTGACGATGATCGAAGTGTACGAACTGGATTATGCTTATGAATTAGATCTGACATATAAGATGGACCAAGATTATTCTGGGCTTTAAAACACATCATAAGAATCTTAAAAACAACACGTTTCTCTACGGGCAACCAATGAAGTTTCTTTAGAAGAGGAGTGATGGAATCTCTTGAACGAGCACCCACTATTAACCTTGCTGCTGTGTTTTGAATTCTCTGTACACGGTTTAATTCCTTTTTCGGAAGGCCATACAACAATGAATTACAATTATCAACATGTGACATTATCAAAGCATGAACAAGTATATTAATAGATCTACTATTTAGGTATTGCCGGATCTGTCCAATTTTCCGAATGGCTATGAATGCCAACCGACAGGTTTTAGTGATGTGATCAGACATTGTGAGGTGCTTATCCATGATTACACCCAAGTTGCGTGCCTTACTAACTGCAGGAATGTCAACTCCATCAACAGTGATAACAAGAGCCTCCAAAGGAGGGGGAGCAAACTTAGATATAAAATGTACAATTTCAGTCTTGGATGCATTGACAAGTAACTTGTTTCTGGTCGACCAAGAAGTAATGTCGTCAATGCACCTGTTTATACGACGTGTGGCAATCTCTCTGTCACCTGGTGAGAATGTTAAGTACACCTGAATGTCATCTGCATATATCATGGAATGAAGTCCATGAGCTTTGATGATATCATATATAGCGGCAGTATACAATGTGTAGAGGAGAGGTCCCATAATAGAGCCTTGCGGAATTCCACAGTTGTCTTCGACAGAATAGGAATGTTGGTCCCCAATTTTCACAACATGAGAACGCTCCGAGAGATATGAAGAAAACCACTTGTGAACCAGGCCTCCAAATCCATACCGCTTTGTGAGTCGGATGAGCAAGATGGCATGGTCAATGGTATCAAAGGCCGCACTATAGTCCAGTAATACCAAGAGAGCTTCCTGCCGTTGGTCAAGAGAGACAAGAATGTCATTCTGGACTCGCAATAATGCAGTCTCTACACTGTGGTGTCTCTTGTACGCCGACTGCGTGGGAGTATGCAAATTTTTCTTTTTTAATAATAATTAATATATATTACTTACAACTTTAACCAATGAGCAGGTTCTTCCCTGTGAGGGGCAAACACCACCGAGCCAAGTCCAAACCTGCTACATTGGCTAAGGAAAATAGTAGCGAAAAAAAACTGCCTTATTAATCGAGAAACTTCTCTGACCAGAGCAGACGAAGAGATGTACGAGCATTTGCTATGCGCCCCTCGATGTCGTTACACCTCAGCAGTTTTCAAAAAAAGAAGGGAACAAAAGCGTGCGTCTTTTGTGCACAAAGAAAGCTTTAGTTCTTAAAGGAATTCACTACAAGTTCAGAAAAGGATGTACGTCTCAAATGTTGCTTTTAAACCTCCCAGATCATAATTAATTATTCCAAAATCTTGTTATCAAGTAAAAAAACATTTACCGTAAAAAAGAACCTGCTCCAAACTTGCTCGTCTCTCGAGAGTATTACAGCCTGGTGTGTGGCTTCCGTCCTTGTTTATGAACATAAGTGAAACTTGTTTTTGGTTTTTAGCACATGTAATACACTTTACCAGTTGTGCTCAGCTAGCTAGTTCTGGCTGAACCGAACTACACACTGATCATAGCATGCACTGACTGATGATCAGCTGACGCGCATTGTTGATATCTGAAGTGTGTCATGTGACCCCGACGCCCGCGCTGCGTGAACCCAGCCGCAAAACATTTAATCGATTCTGTAAAACCGAACACCCGGAAGTAAAAAAGCGATTAGCCGGAAAAGAATGCAATTGCAAAATAAATGCGTAGTTTTCCCATGGAGCAATACCCTCAAAACATGACAATCGCCCCGCCCCGCCCGCTAAAATATTTGACCACTCGAAAAGTAATTATAAAATGTATCAAAGTAAAATTTACCCAACCACGTATCCAGTGATCTTTATCAAAGTTTGGTTGTTTTATTTTCTACATTTTTCCTTTATACAGGTAAGTTTAGTAGCAAGGAACAGAAAAGACTACATGATAGTTGAATAAGTCAATGAAGTGTAAACAATTGTTTACACTTCACTGATTTATAATGGGATAGTGTCAGGGTGCACAATCATGTCACAGGTGTGGATGCTGTTTAGAATGAGGTATTTAGACAATTTCAGTATTTGTCTGTTTGTATGGAGTCAGTGGGCCATCAAATACAAGATTGTGGGTGCTATTTTTCCATTTTTCAAACATCATTTGGCTATCATAATATGAGAGGTTTGCAGTATTACCAGTGTGAATAACACGTTTGAGTAGTGTTGGATTTGAAACTATGTACATGTACTCATAAGTGATATTCACATCTAGTGTTTACTGCAAACCTTTTATACTTCCAGCATGCATAACATAATTTGGGGGGCAAGAAGTTTCTTAAAGCACAGTATCAAGAAACAAATAAACCATCTTGCAGAAGGCTGCATTTAAGAATGTAATGCAAACCCAGATCATAGAGAAGTAAGCCTACATGTGGATGTCTGAGTCACAAAGTCTCAAATAGAGTCCCAATCAGTCTGCAATTAATCGGCTTTTACAGTTTTAAACCAGTTTTGCAGTTTGATCAACAGATGTGGTAAAATAGAATCAAGCAATGACATTCCTTTTACTGTAGCTCTCAATCCAAACTGATCCATTACAATTAGCCCTTCCTTCATAAAATCATCAACTGCATCCCCATCAAACACCTCCCTGAGGCTTGTGACATCACAAAACTGTCCCCAGCGATGGTTTGTGACACCCTTACTTGTTCTCAACCCCACCATCAAATATTCCTGGAGGACATCAAGTTGCGACTGGATGACCCGTTTCCTTGTTCCGTGTCCGTATTTAAGGACTTCACGCATCCACGGTTCTGGTTCTAGAGTTTGTATCCTTGCTTCACGGTTTACCTGTACAGGCTGTAGGTTAAGCTGGTTGGGATTCCAATTATCATGACCTTGTATTTTGACAGATGGTATGGGTTTAGCCGTAGGATTCCTTAATATAAATCTACCATGGGCTCCTGGTCCAATGCCAATGTACTGACCCCCATCCCAGTAAGATTGGTTGTGAAGACTCTCAAAGCCTTCCCTTGCAAAGCTAGACACCTCATATCTGTTCAGTCTCTCATTAGTCATTATCTCCACAGCTAACTCATACATATCAGCAGTTACATCCTCAGAAGGGAAGTCAACAGCACCGACTTCATACATCTTAAATAAAGCTGTGCCTCTTTCCAGGGTGAGTTGGTAGAGAGATACGTGGTTATCACATATTTGAGTAACTTCCTGTAGTTCTTTTTCCCAGGTGGACAGTCTTTGTCCTGGACGCCCAAAGATGACATCGATTGATACTCGTCCTGGAAAGAGTCTTCTGGCCTCTTCAATGCACTTTCTTGATTCATCTGATGTATGATCTCTCCCTAGCAACTGCAGATCCTTATCATTCAAAGCCTGCACACCAAGTGAGACTCTGTTAATACCTGCACAAATTAAACACAAATATTTGATTATAACAATTTTCTTGTTTATAAACTTGTTACAATGTAATAAGTTACTTTTGAGAGCAATTTTGTTTTTAGACTGTTATGTAATTTTGCTTGACAACCTGCTAGCTTGAATTCCAAGAGTTTGATGCGTCCCACTGATGTAGGGTTTCCTTCCATGCTAACTTCTGCATCATTCGGCAAACTCACCACACCAGAAACAGCTTCCAAAATGGCAGACAAAGTTTTTGGCTGGGCCAAACTTGGTGTTCCTCCCCCAAAGAATACTGACTTGATGCGTTTGACTCCACTTTCTTGGATCAGTGTCTTGGCCTCTCTGACAAGACATTGCTGCATTTTGTCATTGTCAACATTACTGCTGATGTACTTGTTGAAGTTACAATACGTGCACCGTCTCTGGCAATAGGGCCAATGGACATAGAGTGTGGCTTCTTCTGACCAATGAGTGGTTTGCAAATGTTGATCAGGTACATGTAGCACATTTTCATTTGCTTTTTTATGATGAAACTTCCTCCAGTGGTTGTTGAAACAAAGAAGACCTACTGTTCCGCTGACCTCTGGAAATGAATTGCGTGCTAACAATTTCAACAAGTGTGAAAAACTCAAGCGTTGTGACATGAGAAAATGCATCTTTGTCCATGAAAGAATATCCCTTTAAGTTTAACTACCTTAACTCAAACCAGTGGTTTTGACCAGCTTTGCGCCACAACAAACATTGCACTTTTACTTCACAGTCACAATAATGAGACGTTATTACTTTTTGATAGTATCAATCATCTGAAGTTAGATAAATGCGTAAATCGAAAAGCAGGATGGTTTTAACAATCCAATACTCTGCAATAGAATTTAATTAATGACTCTCTGGTCTTTCTGGATGAAACGTTGGGAGAGTGTTTTTCAACAGTTTTGCGTAAATGTGGTAGAAGGGAGCTACATGTACGAGTTTCTTTCATCGATATAGCATAATATAGAGCAAGGCGATTCATCTACTGGGTCATTGGACAACTGTTGGTACTCGTTGAGATCAGAGTGAGCTGCATTTCAAAAAGTCTGACAGTGTGTTGTGTGTATTCGGCATGCAGTGTGTTGTGCCTGTGGTATCCCATCCATTTATTAATAATGTCCAGACGACGTCTACCAGCAGCCTGTGTCGGGCAGGGTGTCCTGTCGGTGTTTTTGGAGTGGATCGGTGTTCACAATATCGTCTTCTCCAGTGCTAATTTAACATGATGACAGATTTACGAATCAGTTCTTAAGTCGAGATAAACAAAACTGGGTTTTAAATTTAACTTAAATTCTCAAGAGTCAAATGGATCAAGGTCCTTGGCTGCGCTTCGTCACGTCAGTTCATGGAGGTAGCAGACTCGACCGTAGCGCAGTAGTCTATCCGAAAAAAAGGCACGATTGTCTAGCGCCCTCTAACGTCATTGGTTTGACGCAGCATTCGGAGATCTCCACCTGAATTTCTGTTGTTAATAATTATTATTGTGATAATTGATTTAAATATATTGGTTTGCTGGTTTTTCGTTCTGCTGTATATGACCCAACTACAATGTGCACTAAACAATACCTATGCAAAATAACGCAGGATGAAAAGTGAATGGCGGCCGTCACGCACTTTTTTCTTCATTGAGCAGATTATGGGCCATAATCCACACTCCCCCACCTATATCTCACCCTAAGTCTGTGTCTCTCCTTATTGTCAATTAAAATTAAATAAGGGAGACTGCCAACATATAGCTGGATAGCTCGACAGTTGGTAGAGTTAAAGATTCTTTGTTTTCAACCCCAAACAATAATAAAAACTTTACCAGGTTCCCCGTGATAAATTAAGAAGAAAGAACATTGGGTCGTATGAATAAAAAATAGTATTTACTGACAAGTACTAGCAAAAAGTAAAAGCATAAACTTCCAAGTAGAAGCATTCAGTAAAAGCATCTTCTAAATTCCGTATGAATAAACCTATTATTTTACTGCAAAGTATTCACTTAATGCTTTGGAGTAAATACTTCTGATACACCATGGCTGAATGGCTCTTAACGTCAAATTTTTGACTCCCATAAATGGCCGACCGTGTTTGTTCGCACAGTAAAAGGAAAACCACGCAATTTCGAAGCAAACTTGTGTGGATCATTGTATTCTACTTTTAAATTATCTTTCTACCCATATGCATTTCATAACAAACGGTTACAAACGCTTTTGTATAGACCAACTCGTCCGATCCAAGGCAACGTGTTCCTTTAACACTTGATTAAAACCGCTGAACATACTCCAAGTACGGTACATTTTATTTCATCAAATCAATAATACAAGTTAATAATACTTATTTTAGTCTGAATTTTTAGCATACTTTTCTTTTGTGCTCTTTACTGTTGCCAATGAAACTAGTTTTATATTACGTCATATTTACCGCATTATGAGTGCTTTTACCAGTTTTCACATAGACAAACTAC
Organism: Asterias amurensis; assembly: GCF_032118995.1. Classification (NCBI taxonomy): domain Eukaryota; kingdom Metazoa; phylum Echinodermata; class Asteroidea; order Forcipulatida; family Asteriidae; genus Asterias; species Asterias amurensis. The sequence continues at coordinate 51,055 of NC_092668.1, read as the reverse complement.
TATAACCAAATGATAGACATACCAAAACACAGTAGGCTACAGTGTATTAGTATAATTTTAACATAAACCTTTCTTTTTTAGAAAATTTAATAATACAATAAAATGAATCAAAAAACATTTCGAGAACAGCATAGGTAATTTTTATAGGAACAAATTGAGAAATTCGTTCCATCATCAGTTCTGGAAACTAACAAACACAACACACTAATCAAATATCCACAAAACACAACACTATTGAAAACGTACTGATTCCCATATTGTTTGAAGTTATACATGTACTTCGGGAAACACAATCAAGATGGAATTTTAAAGGCAGTGGACACTATTGGTAATTACTCAAAATAATTATTAGCATAAACCCTTACTTGGTGACGAGTAATGGGGAGAGGTTGATAGTATAAAACATTGTGAGAAACGGCTTCCTCTGAAGTGCCTTAATTTTTGAGAAAGAAGTAATTTTCCACGAATTTGATTTCGAGATCCCAGATTTAGAACTTGAGGTCTCGAAATCAACCATCTAAATGCACACAACTTCGTGTGACAGGGGTGTTTTTTTTCTTTTATTACTATCTTGCAAGTGTGATGTCCAATTGAGCTCAAATTTTCACAGGTTTGTTATTTTATGCATATGTTGAGATACACCAACTGTGTAAGCTAGTCTTCGACAATTACCAATAGTGTCCACTGCCTTTAAATGTAAAAAAATATATATTCGAACCACAATGGATGCTAAATTGGAACTCATGCGACATTACATTGTCAATCTCACCATTACATTGGCAATCTAGAGACACAAGAGACCAATCACTTCCTATTTTAATGTGATACAAAGCAATAATGATGTTCTTAAACACAAGATGTAGCATTTTGCACAGCTTGTCCAAGACTCTTTCATAGGTAGTGATGTACACAAATCCAAACTAATATGATTTAAACTAAAGTGTGTTTGGAGGCTACACATTGTTCATAAAACGTACAGGTTGATAAACAGCATTGGGCCTATTATGGCTTTCATCAATGCAATTCCCATCACAGCCATCTCCTTTACTTAACAATGAACTAACTATCACCATGTTTCTGCTTTAAAGTGAACTGTCCAAAAAATTAAAACAAGCAGTTCCTAAAAATATGTTCTGTTCAAATCATTCTTGACGACTATCAAATAGATCGAAAAACAAGTATTTTAGAAACATTTCTTTATGGCTTACAAGGCTTTACAAAGCTGGTACAATAAAAAGATCCCTGCACTGACAAAGTAGTGCTCCCTTTTGTTTCACTGATGCAATGACAATAAAGCGACAAACATTTACATTTACAAACATAACAGACAATGTCCTGACGACAGTTAAGCCGAAAATTGTTATGTTATACGTTGCAGACAAAATTCTGAAAAAAAATGTATCTTCAGAAAAAAAAAACCTATTACACAAGGAAAATATTCCCCAAAATCATTCTAATCTTCCAGCGTTTTGCTATGTTTTCCACAGTTATTTTATGATAACAAAAACAGTTATCTTAAACACCTAGTTAGAAATTAGGACGTTTCAAGTTCTTCAACTACATAATACTTTAAGATTTAAACCGATAATACAAAGTAGAATATCTCACTTTAAAAAACTCCACAACAAGGCATTTATGAAGCACTATGTACAACTATACAGTCTTTTGGGGAAACAAAACACCACCTATTTTTGCATCAAATTTATTTCTTAACACCAAAATAGCTAAACTTCAATATTCCTGGCATCTGACTGGTTGAACTGATTCTTCATAAATCCACGGGATGACAAACCAGAATCTCCTGTAATCTGCATGGATTGAAGGGAGGATGCCAGACCGGAATCGTTTTGAGTTGTACAATCCAAATCTTTGGGTAAGGGATGAGCAGCTATAGAAAAAAAAAGTAACAAATAAAAAGAATTAGATTACAATGAAATGAGTTGAAAGGGCTTAGGTGCGAGCAGAAAAACCTGGTAAAAAATTCAGGTAAATAATTCCTTTTACAAAAATCCTACCTTTTTTCATCGGCTTCCTTATTTCTGCAATGACGTTAATAGCGTCTTCACGATTTAGACCTTTGAGAACTGAGGTGAGCTCCGTGATAGTTCCATCCATGGCCTATAAATCCACACAAGTATTAAACAAATATAATAAGTTACAATAGGAAATTGTTTCCACTATTAAAATGTCATCATTATTAGTTCACTCAAAAATACTACGCATCAAGGTAGAAGTGGTGCAGGGAACATACTGAAGAACAATGGTGCATTCTCTTCAGCCGCGTATAACATCTATTTAGACCAAACTGCAACCAAGTTGCTGGCTTTGTAGTGTTAGATTTGCTTTCAACATGTTAAAGATTACAAATTTTACTTACTATCAGTTCAAAAAGTTTATATAACTCGTGCGCAGGTGTGATGATTGCTAATGGTGGAATGTTTGCATGAACTACATGTACATGAGTGTTTTGAGCAATAGTGGCATCCATAGTGCATTATGCCATTAATTGTCTACCAGCTAACTTACCTCATACTGGTCAAGCAGTATACTTGTGGGGCTATCAAACTGCTTTAATTGGTTAATCATGTTGCCAAGGCCCAAGTGGTCTGCAAGAGACAACCAATCCCTGTGGGGTTTAATCTCATCCAGGAGCGACGATAATTTCTGACGAGTTAAGGAATCCAGGCGATTCAAATCTCCTAATTAGAGGAAAAATAAATTTTAAAACAATTTGAAGTAACAGTTTGATTCAACATAATGAAGATAAAGGATCATTCAGTAGAACCAGATTTGTGACTACTGTGGTGAACATAATGAGATAAATCTTGGAACTGCCAACCTACCTGTGGGAGTGAAGCGGAGGCTAGTGCTTGATTTATTTGCAGTAGAGGTGTAGGAATCAGACATATTGGTCTTAGAGGTGTAGGAACCAGAAACAGCTGATACCAAACTCTCTTCAAATCTAGGTGTGGATTCTGACACTGAACTGGATATGTAGTCCTCACCATTCAAAATTTTCAACATCTGTGGTACATTTAAAAAAGACAAGAAATCTGTGAAAATTTCAACAAATTTATTCATCCTAGCCATTGTCTGTATTTAAATGTTTTTAATGTGTCAATGTTTTTACTGTATGCAGGGATTTGAATTACCTTTTGGGATCTAATAAAGATAATGGCATTGTATTGTATTAACAATAATACAATATGTAGACGAAATAAGTTTTGACATTTCTGAGAATGTGGAAAGAGTCCTTACCCTCTCAGAGCATGCCAGATCCAACGATGTCTTGCCACTAAGTATCTCATTATTGTACTCGTCTTCAAATATCTCCACATGTCCTTCATCAGATATTACACCAGTCTCCCCAGCCATCTCGTTGGAAGAGGTGTCAAAGTTCTCAATGCTTGGTTCTGCTCCAGCACTAACCAGAACTGCAGCAACAGCAACGTAATCAAGGCTGCAGGCAAGATGAAGTGGGGTATCACCAGCAAACGTCTGAATGTGAATGTCTGCATCTGCATCAGCAATCAGGTATCCAAGCAGTGAGAAGTTTGCCTGCTCCACGGCATAATGGAGGGTGGTGCGACCACTTTTACCATCCTGGACAATGAGTAGTTATAGAATGGTATTTAGGACAACTCAACTTACAAAATTATCAATTTAGTATTGGAAAACTTACTGAGGTTTAAGGTTATACTCGAAAAAGTAGGATCAAACTATACATTAATTGCACCTACCTGAACATTAATATCAGCTCCGTTTTTCACCAAAACTTTGAGGTTCTTCAAATCAGAGATCTGAACTGAAATGTGTGCTGCAGTGAAGCCTAAAAAATAGAGAACAAAATAATTGATGTCAAATTTATCATAATCGTTGTTAATACATCCAGCAAGAACTTTATTATGAGGTTTAAAGCAAAAAAGATATTAACTTTATATTACCATCAAGATTCTTGAGGTTGATTTCAGTAGGGATTGGATCAATAGAAGCGTTGGACTTTCCAGGAAGTGGTTCCACCCCTTGGACTAAGACCTCTGTTATATCACTAAGACGATTATGAGCAGCTAGGTGGATAGGCATACTCCCGTTATGATCCATGATGTTTGGATCAGCTCCACAACGGAGAAGTAACTCTACAATGTCAGGCTGTTCTGTGATTACAGCAACATGCAGGGGTGTCTAGGGAATAACAAATCAAAACAAAATGGAGTTCAGTTTCTGAGGGGGCCAGGTCATAGTTTCCATTGTTAAATCTTGTAATCCTCGGCTCTTTCTGGCCGACACCAAATCAAGATGGTATTGAACATGTTGAATGGTAGATAAACTATGCCAGCCTGCAGTATGATTATAATGTGGTTAAAACATTTACATCGTAGCTTACTCAACCTTTTTTTCTGGCTGTCTTATGAAACATTCCGGATTTGCAGCATTATTTTCTTACCTGATGAAGTTTGTTGTGATGATTAATGATCTTCTGATGAGGAATGCTGATAATGACGTTTAAGAGTCCCAAAGCAACGTCGTATTTCTTGTGGATAATTGCCAGATGAAGAGGTCTATGATGGAACAAAATATGAAATAAAACAATTTGGAGAGTATCATTTTAAAAAGTGTTTTTTTGTGAATTCAATTCAATTAAATTTCAATTAAATTCAATTCTTTATTCATCATGCCCCGCATGAACATCACTTTCTCGATTTGCACACTTAAAATACAGTGATTAAAAATAGCACAAAAACATACATGAACCGTAGAAACTAAAACAGCAACAACATATTAAAAATATCACTTTGCACAAATAAATCGTTTCTAAAATACACTGGAATTAAAATATACATAAAAACAGAAAATAAATAAACCAAGGATGACTTGAAAATGAATGTGGTTTGGGTGGATCAAACAGTCTGAAATCAGGCAAGTAAAGAGGGGGAAAAGTGGGGTAGAAATAAATAAACAGGGTCTTGAAAACAGCACACCAACAAAACGTAGAGCTTCCCCAAACCAATGAAAGCAACTTACGTGTCACCATTCTCATCCTCCACAGCAGTCAGGTGCCTCTGGACCGCTAACAGCATCTTCATATCAGCAGTGATTGCAAAGTCACGCAATGCACGAGATGTACGCTCAGCAAGACGCCAAGCGAGGGATTCATAATCCAATGGAATATCATCTGGGATAATATCAATTAAAACATTGATTATCTTTAAGTCATTAGGATAGGATGTCACTCAAATTGTTTATCCCTGGTTCAAACCACAGAGGTTTTAGGTTAAATTATTTCTGACTGGCATGGTCTCAGTACAAAGATATTGATAAAATAAGAAGACTGCCAATTAAGGGCTAGATAGCTCAGTTGGTATAGCGCCAGCAAATTTAATCTGGGGGTTGAAGGTTCAAAACATGTTTTACTAAACTTGTCTTTGTCATTATCGTTCACCCAATAACTATAATTGTAAATAATATATCAACTAAGTGTAATTAAATTTGAGAAATGAAAATACCTGGACGGACTGAGAAACAGTGTTTAATTTGTTCACTTTGTTTTGTTGGTAATAGGTATTGGTGCTAGGTAATTATCTTGACATAGTATACATTTTTTCTTCATTAAAGCCATTGGACCCTTTCGGTAAACAGTGTTGTTCAAAGCCCACACTTTGTGTACCACAACTTCTATATCAAATAACAAACCTGTGAAACTTTAGGCTCAATCGGTCATCGGAGTCGGGAGAAAACAACGGAAAAACCCACCCTTGTTTCCACGCGTTTCGCCGTGTCATGACATGTGTTTAAAATAAATCCGTAATTCTCATTAACGAGAATTTATATTGTTTTGCTGTTTTCTCAAAAAGTAAAGCATTTCATGGAATAATATTTCAAGAGAAGTCTTTCACCATTGCCTGCTGTAAGTTATTTGTAAATCTGTGACCTTTTTTTTTCTTCAAAATTACCTCTTACAAGTTAACAACTGAAACATGTATTCCAGACATAAGTCATTGTTCTACTTACCAGTCTGCACAGAAATATCTCTGGCACTTTTTGCTGGTTCAAAAGTGCTAACTCCAACTCCACTCTGCACACAGGATTCAAATCGCCTGACAGGGCCTTTTGTTGCATCCTCTGTTTTCAGGAGGCAAACAATGAAACAATGTATTTTGATCACAAAATAGTTCTTTATAGAGTTTTATCACACAAACACCGGACAGGCATCTCAAGCGCTAAATATTTGTGTAGCAGGTATGCAGAGCTAGAATTAAAATGATTAGACCCATTTGCAAAGCACTGTGTAATGATTTCCAAGGTGATGCAGAACCAACCATGACAGGATATACTCCTTCCCTTTTACAGGTCTTGATTATAATTGTACTGGATTCTATTTGGTTCCAGAGTGCCCCACAGTTGAACAATGCTGGAAAGACCCTTTCTCTAAAAACTGTAATTCAAAATAAATCCCAGACACATACCAAGTATTTGAGAATCTACTTCAAGATCGCTATCAATCTCTCTCTCCCCAATAAGAGTGACTGTAGGTAGAACGGCTGGTTGTGTGTCCTGCACCACTTCAGTCTCGCGGGTAATCTTCACGTCTTGATCCTTTTCAAAGCTTATACCACGGCTCTGGAAGCCCGCACCCTGGTGATTTTGCTGTTGCTGTTGCTGCTGCTGCTGCTGCTGTTGTTGTTGTTGTTGCTGGATTTGCTGCATGACAATCTGATGATGTTGATCTAAAGGATAAAAAGAAACAAGTCCCAACGTAAATGCCAAGTCTTCTGTCGTCAGATTACTTACCAACATGAATTATTTGAAGGAACTTCTTCGCAGCCAAGTGGTTTACCAACCAATCATGCAATGACTTTGATCATCTCCTGTGCATGTCACCTGCTTTACTTTTAGTGTGTTGTGCAAAGAAACAAGTGATACATTAGTCAGCATATAAACATAGCCCACTGTGTTACATCAAGAAGGGACTTTTTAGGATCGACTTACTTCTTTGTGCAATGTTTTGTTGTGTTGTTGCCGGTGCCTGGAAACTGTTATTTGATCCCCCTCCACGCCCACCAGTGAAATTCATATTAAGTGGTCGTTCTGGAGAGAATGGGTACCCTGATCCACCTCCGCTTCCCCCTCCTGACCCTCCGTAACCTCCCCCCTTGCCTCCACTTCCTCCCAAGAAATGTTCCTGGAATAATGGCAGGTCCTTCCTCCTCTTTCTCATGATACACTCTTTGTCTGCAAGAAAATTAATTTCAATTTATTTATCAATTTTTTATTTCAACAGATTCACCCAGTCAGTGGCAACTGCTGGTTCCCTTAGGTTCATGTCAACAAAAATCTTAAACGATGAAAGATCAAAACAAATTAATAACAATAATATATAAAACCCTCTGCACAAGTTGGTTTCACATTTTGTTTTCAAATCTGTTTGGAGGGATTTTTCGGGCATTTCCCCCTTGGGCTGTATTTCTATGATGTAATTTCTGATCCTGTTGCTTACCGGTAATCTGAGGGTGATAGGTGAATGGTTTAGGTTCGCTCACTTCCTTATCCGATCGCCTCTGAAGTTGAACTTGAACATGTGCTTGTTTGCTTATGTAGCAGTCTTTATATTTGGGTGTCTTGAAAACAATCGCAAACTGCCAGAGAATCAATTGGAAAACAATTTAAGTATAAAATTGCAATTATAACTAGACAAGTGTTTGGTGCAAAACAAAAACTGAGGATTTGGGTTATCACAAGATAAATAATTCTGAATTGAAAAAGTCATGGTGAAATTAATGCCATTTTCCCGATACACATGGCTATTGTTTATTCCGATGCAATAATGTCAAGTTAAGTATGGAACCCAGAAATAGAACCTGATGCTTGACAGAGCTTAAGTTTACAGCTGATGACAAAGAAACATTACGAACATTCTCCACTAACTTTGCTGTAGTGTTGTAGGGACAATTAACTTCGCATAAAATTATTTGAACTTCCTGTTTGAAAGGGATGAAAGGGTAAGTTTGGGTTATGTGTGACAGGTGCAGAGCATTTTACCAACGAAGTTGTTATAATCTTTAATTGACGAAGTAGACAATCTGAACACTCAAGACTCCCTCGAGTGTTTACAATAGATCCTTCTAACTTCACTCCTGACAAACCCCCAACACTGTATAAAAACTAAACACTTAACCTGACAGTATGACTGACACTAATCAGTGTGAAGCAAAATCAGTTCACTAGTTTATCTCTCAGTGAGTCCACAAAATCAAACAAAGAATGCAATTGGATTTGGGTCGAATTAGTGTTTATAAAAAGTGATTAGGTTGTGACCTATTAGAGGCATTGCTTTAAAAGCTCAATTTTTTCATTATTACCTACCTGTCTGTGGACATCTGTGGGCCCAAAGTCTGCATATGCTTCCCAAATTGTGTCCCCACTTCCGCTTGGGTTCATCTCAAAAAACCTCACATAAATGTCGTCCTTTTGAACTTTATCACAAAGCAGATATACCTCGTCATTCCCTGTCACACATCCTGAGCTCTTGTCCATACGGCAGATTTTTAAAGTTGTTGCACCAGGGGCCTCTGGTTAAGGGAGGGTTGAGAAAAACCAGTTAGGCTGATAAACCTTGTCTGCATCAATTCTGAATTTATTTAGGCCATATGGTAGAGAGAACCACTTGTTGTGCCCTTTAACTATCTACACTAAGTAATCTATACATAAACAATTTGAATTTTTTTTTATGGGGGGGGGTGTAGTAGGATCATTGGAAATAATATCTCATGAGTTGCTGTGGTTGCAAAATTCAACCAGTGGTGTAATAGCCAACTCAGTCTTAAAATTTGTGTGCTATAACTTCCTTTCAGAAGAAACAACTTTAGTAAACAGCTGAATTTCAGCACAAAGTATTCTTTAGCAAATTAGGGTGAACTTCATGTACACATAAAGTCACATTGGGTGCTTGATATGTGGCATGGTGTACCTACCCCCCCCCCAAAAAAAAAAAAAAAACCAAAAAAACATTTGTTGTCTTCATTATGGTGTTAGGAGTTATTTACATATTTGTCCGGGGGGGGGGGGATTTCTTATTTCTGTACATGAGGTGAAGAGTGTGTTAGAGAATAGAAAAGTTTGGTGGACACATATCATTGGAAATGATAGTCACATTGATTAAACTACAATGAAACTGTAAGCTTACTGCTGTCAAAGATGGGTAGTGATGTGACAGGAGCCAGAGGACGCGTGTAATGTCCCTGACTGTCTGGAAGGTAGGCTTGAAAACACAAGCACACCTTAGACAGATCCATCTCCTTGGCCATTTCCTTGGCTTTCTTGGCAAGGGCTGGCTCAGTCTCAAGCAGATGCTGTGCTCCAGGTACGAATCCCTTATCACCAAGAAAAGTCCTATAAAGCTTCTGCTGTTCACGAAGACGATCTTTCAAGACCCTCTCAACATTCTTGCGAGTTACATGAAGGATGCCAAGGTTTGGAAAGCTGGAATAAAAAACATCTCTAATTAAGGATTGAAACTTTGTTAGAGATTAGGGAGAAGCTAGTGCCAGACAATTTAACACCTGAGGAAGCTTCTTGGGTTTTTTGAAGGGGCATTGCCATTTATAAAGGCAGTGGGCACTATTGGTGATTACTCAAAATAATTATTAGCATAAAACCTTTCTTGGGGACGAGTAATGGGGAGAGGTTGATGGTATAAAACATTGTGAGAAACAGCTCTCTCTGAAGTGCCATAGTTTTTGAGAAAGAAGTAATTTTCCACGAATTTGATTTCGAGACCTCAGATTTAGAACTCGAGGTCTCGAAATCAACCATCTAAACGCATACAACTTCATGTGACAAGGGTGTCATTTTCTTTCGTTATTATCTCGCAAGTTCGATGACCGATTGATGAGCTCAAATTTTCACTGGTTTATTATTTTATGCATGTGTTGAGATACACCAAGTGAGAAGACTGGTCTTTGACAATTACCAATAGTGTCCACTGTCTTTAATTCGAAAAGACACCTTATTGGTAAATCTAAGAAAATATAAGAAACTGTTGAAGGAGCTTCAAGACAAAGACCTGGGCAAACGGAGGCTATGTCCTCAATATAATTCTAGGCTAACATACCTTGCAGTCATGTCTGTAGGTCCGACCTGCACAGTGCATGATCCATCAGTGCAGTGTTTGCCAACGATGCTATGTGCATGGGGTTTAGGTACATCTTCACTGGTTACCAAGGAAACAACAATTCTTGCTGGTCCAGTATAGTTAAGTATCTACCACACACACAATTAAACAGTTAGCTTTTAATTCTTACAAATTATTGTATTTTGCTTGATTTGTAAAAAATAATGATAATAGCATGAGCATCACTTTCTTAAAAAATGTTAATAGACTAGAAACATTTATGTTTTTCCAATTAGAATGAAGCTTGAGGAGAATATTTGAATCAAGGAATACGAGTCAGACATCAGCAGTATAAACCAATTGTTTTAGTTGATAACAACTTTTGGGAGGATGCCTCAATCAATATTTTGTTTTATCTCTATCTTTAAGGTTTGATATTATTTGAAATTCTGAAACCTGTTTCATCTTAATGCTTTAGAGAACCCTTTCCCCCAAATTTCCACTCATACTGAAAGTTTCAAACTGTGGTTGGTTGGAACAATACCCCATTTGAAGTTGGTTGGAACAATACCCCATTTGAAGTTGTTTGGACTTCCCCGGTTCTCACCTCAACTGATGGGAAGGTCTTCTTTCCTCTCTGGCTATGTTGACCCGGGAGACCACCATGTGATGGCCCTTCGCAGTCGTAACGGAATCGAAAGCCACGCTATATGAGTGGTCAAAATAAAGAATCATTTTTCAACAAAGTGGCTACATGTAGGCTTTTTGTTTTGCAATACAATTTGGTTGATAAATACACTTAATGATGCATTACCACAGGGTCCAATCCTGCTTTAAGCACAACAACCAGCTAAATAAGCCTATGGTTTGTGGACAATTTTTCTCCACAAAATTTTGAGTCTGATTAATTGTATCTTTCTTTTGGCCCTAAATCAGCATTACATTGACAAAAACCAATCTGCATGTTTGACCCTACCTTTAACACAAAGGTTTCACATTATTTTGATACCCCTATGTGTACATGTTCTGAAATCCCCAGGTTCCTAAACTCAACCTTAAAGTAAAGAGTTACATTGTATGTAGACCAAACCGAACACTGTGAAGTAGACCATGAGGGGTTACAGTAAGGGCCTCGTCAGAACATACTGCAGTCACCTTTGTAATAAACTCCCAATTTGTTTGGAATCCGACAGTTCCTTCTCTAACGCTGTAATTGGTTATCAATATACAATTAGCTCAGAATCAGGCATTATGAATATATAACTATCGGTTCCTTTTCCTGATTGAACTACACAAAAGTAGGATGTTTCATTCAATGCAAATAATTCAAGGCCATACACGAACAAAGACAGACATTGACAGAGGGTGAGGTAACTCTGTCTAAACCAAACCAAACCTAGAACATCATGTTTCTCAACGAAACTTGGAAACCCTGCGTTTAACCCACTCACCCATGAGCTTACATTATTATTACTATCAATCCATTTATTTCTTTTGTTGGTTGTTATTGTGTCAGGCCTGGAACTACACTAAGGCCATGCCATGGAGAGGATATTGGTGTTGGCCTTGATGCCCCTTTCTTTCTCATGAGATTTTCAATGCCAATCGAGGTGCCTCTTGTTCTTTACAATGAAAATGGCCTTGTCCTCTCAAAGATGAAATTCCATACCAGTCGTGTACGTAAATTGCAGTCCATTATGGTAAAAACTAACTTGATGTAATTTTTGTAAATTTCATGTAAAGGCCAAAATGAATTTCTGTCAATAATGAGGTAAATTGAATTATATATGTAGGCCTAGAGGCCTGTTACTGTATGCGAAAGGCACAACAAAATCTGTTGTAGGCCTACTAGGGCTTATGCTTTTAAAAGATTGTCTAAAAGTTTTCAAGTGTACAATCCCTGACTGAAAGGAAAGTCATATCCTTTGATTATTGTTGATAACCAGAAGTCTGAAAATAATTGAAAGATTATTCAAAATCTCAATGAATAAATGACTTTTGTTCAAAATACCTGTTTGGGTTGCTCTATGATGCGGAGTTTGGGAGCAGAGAGGTCATTTAGCGTCTGTTGACTCATTCCTGTCATGACCTCAAGTTGATGAAGGTCAGTTGGCAGAACAGATAAATTCATTTCCGAGGATTGGTTTGATGCTCCGTTATTGTTTAAAAATGCCTGCTGTAACATATCAGTTGGGATCTCAACTGACTGCAGGGAATCAGACCTCTCCTCGTCCGACATCTTTTAAGTTGGTGCTTCAAGTGTGACAAGTTGCAGTGTCACAATTCTGAATTGGCATTGGGACAAAACAAAACAAGTCTCTGTTAATATTTTATTAAAAAAAAAACCCAGAAATTTTAACCTTTTTTGCTCTTGTTCTTTTCTAGTGCTTTAATTGAAGATAGTCCCACTGCTAGTAACCCTCCTGCTGACTGTGAAGCACCGAATTTAGTAGCACAGAATTCAAACTCTGGTGTTTCTGATCAGCAGAGTTTGGGTTCGAATCCCCAGCCGTGATACTTATGTCCTTATAAGGTTATTAAGCAAAACACTTAACCATTGCTTCGTCCTTCCGATGGGACGTATAAAGCCGTTGGTCCCATGTGCTGTGATTGTGAACGCATAAGAACCCAGAGCACATATCGAAAGGAGAAGTTGGTGCCCCGGTGTTCCCGACTCTGGCTGCTGTATGCGCCATAGCACAAACCCTTATTTATAACAGAGTTATAAGTAAGATGCTGCATAACTGGGTCTCAGAATGCATCTGGTGCATGAACCTATCTTTTTGAAAGTTTGTATAATGTACTTAGCGCCTTGGCATGCTTGGTACGTCCTTTGATTGGTAGATTCGCTAAAAATATAATTTAATTATTAATAACACTAACAGATAAAGACTTTGATATTCTTAATAAATCTTGTTATTAAACTTAATTTATATAACTAGTATATTATATATATACAAATTTTTTTAGAGATGTTCTGTTGTTATTATTATAAATGCAAATAAACAGTCACTTCACACATCATACATTCATAAATCATAGAGCATTGCTCTATGCTTCTACACCACACATGCTATTGCTAGTTGCTACATGTATACAGTCGGTCCTTACCTTCCGGTTCGCAGTCTTCTACGGTCAGTCTTCTTGAGAGGCCAATAGCAATACGAACGAAACCCGACCAAACACAAAAACAGATCGATGATCTATTCTATATTATGTGCTGCTGTGTGTGTACAATTCCAGTGTGACTGAAATCGTGTTGTTTTTTCACTCTTGGAATTGTTGTTATCGTGAGCTTTTTAATGTTGCCTGGTCAAGTCGTGAATTTGCAGAGTGGGGTTTCTACAAGCTGCAGGAAAGTAAGTCTTCATCGACTGTGGTTTACACAACACATGAATTTCTGGGTTTTTCCTTATTGTTTCTGGTTTCAGTTGTTGTCGTGTAGCGCGCGTCGTGTGATGTTGCAATTGCAGAATCTATTTTTAGTTCCGGGAAAAACCCAGGATTGCACTGAGCATGCTCAGAGGTATGGGGTTTGCCCACAACGCTGGCGTTCTGTTCTACTACTTGAAAAGAGATGGCGTTCTTATTAGGGACCAGTGATTACGACAACCTTTTGTAGTAGTGTTTCAAATACCTAATGGGGATTTACCTAATTACCTTGCTTCGTGTCGGACACAAGCTTGCTCATCGTGTTTTTTATGTTTTATTACCAACACCACAGAAAATAAGGGGGGGGGGGGGTGGGGTGTTACGCATTCATGATTGGAATTGCTCTGAAAATGTAACTGCATTGTTTCTGTGTATATTTGGTTTGCGGTAACACCAAATGTGTGGCCTATCTACTTGCCAGGTAGTTGTTCTTAGAGAACTGTCTTGCTTTATCATGCTTTATTCTACTGCCGCGGAGTAGATAATCGGAGATCGGGAGACTTCTCAGTTCTAAAAAGAACTGTCCTGCTTTTTAACTATTACCAGGGCAGATGGTATAGAAAATAGACTGGACTACTAGTACTATAGGATCGTAATTAACTGTACCTCCGCGGAGTCAGTTCTGAATTGGTCTCAACGTTTCGACTATAGCTTGCTCGAGTGGTCGTCAGGTTTCTGTTTCAAATGCTGAATTTTACATGGTTTAGAATGCTCTTTCAATTTGCATCACATATCTAAATTGAGTCTGTACTAAAATCGCGAAATATTTCCCCCTTTACCCCCTTCCGTCCCCCATGCCAGGGATACGTGATCCCATGCCAGGGTTAAAACCCCATGCGCACGCATACGTGCCCCCCCCCCCACCCCCATAATACTATCTGACACTTGATCCTTTAACAACAGTACGATGAGTCTCCCCCTTACCCCCCTTCCGACCCCCATGCCAGGGTTACGCATGGTCCCCATTATGGTCGGGGTTACGTTGTCCCCCATTGAATACTACTTGACACTTGATCCTTTAACAACAGTACGAGGAGTCGGGTATAATTATATACTAGCCGTCTGAATTACAAAGCAGCGATTTGCTGATCGGATTCTTCATTCCAGAAAGGACATTCTTAATGTACATTGAATATCTGCATATAGTGTTTATGCATGGCTTGCTCCAGCCAGAAGAAGGGTAATAGTTGGAATAGGGGGAAGGAGGCGTGCCAGAGGATAGCGACACATTATAGGATCGTTGAAATCACAACAGTCACCTAATAGGGCGTTTCCGAGACGGAGGTTAACTGGTACATGGCCTTTTGAGTTGACACTAGCAATGTATCGTGTTCTCAGTTAAACTCTTTTTTGGGGAAAAACGTTTATTCGAATGGAAGTTTGGTACTATCTTGTACGTACGGTACTATCGAGGCAGCAAGTGCATTTTTATCAGCTATGCTGTTTTCACTTCTGATTATTCTTGGTAAACTATCAGAGTAAACAAAATGGAAAACGAAGCTTATGAGATGAACGGGTTTGAAAATGGACATCGAACAAACGGAAATCTAGCCCACGATGCAGACCAAAATGGCTTGCATCCGAATGAGATTTATACCGAGTACGATGGGGAAGATGGTGCTCTGATGCCAAACGGGAAATCTACGCCGCACCATGAAGAGAACAGACGGTATGATGTGGTGCGGGCCTTGGCCCAGACCGGGAACGGGCCGAAACTTGACGCACTATTGGCGGAGTGGGAGGACCTCGGATGGTTACGGGATTGGAGAAACGAAGAAGGATTGACGCTATACGCTGATGCTATCACAGATGGATTTATGGGTACAGTAAGAATCAATTTTCCATATCGTAGTTGCCCTTTCACCTTCTCTAACTTGGATTAGAGTTTATAATAAATAAAGTGTAACAAATACTAAACTGGTGCGAATGATGTCTTAAACTTGCATAATCCAATAGGCCGGTTTATCACTAACAAATTTGTAACAAGCTAATAATGTTTGCGTTGTTGTAACAGATGTGATCAACTCGTTGCTGAAGTATGACCTACCACTAGGTGACGCCCTCATACGTGCAATTGAAGCAGACTTTGTGGATTCAGTGGAAGCAATATGTCGATATCTACGAAGGCGTAAGGTAAAACCTGCCACGCCCAAAAGCACACCCCATTTTGGGCTATTATACACACGTTTACGGGCAACTCGACAAAAGGGGCATTGCATTGGTGGTGGTATAAAGATCGGTCCCTTTCGTCAGGCTCACAGGAAAACCGGAATCCAGGTCAGGCTCAGGGAAACCGTAATCCGGGTCAGGGCCCACAAGAAAACCGGAATCCAGATCAGGAGCAGGGAAACCGAAATCCGGGTCAGGGCCCACAAGGAAACCGGGATCAAGGTCAAGCTCAGGGAAACCGGAATCCGGGTCATCAGGGCCCACAAGGAAACCAGAATCCGGGTCAGGGTCTACAAGAAAACTAGAATATGGATCAATTCCGACTCAGAACTGTTTTAAAATGTAGAGACAATGTTTTGAAGAATTTAAGTTCATGTGCATCTTCTCTAACAGGATCTTCGCCAGTCGAACCTCAAAGCAAAGTGTGATAACGATGACTTCCACCCAACCGTCACACCTCTCCTTCTCGCTGCTCAACGTAACAACTTTAACGCAGTGCAGGTACGAAACAAACTAATGTCCACACACAGTCCATTATAGTTTCAGCTATTAGGTGGCAAGCTCCGTTTCTACGTTAACAAAAGAGGAGACTTGAACCTGCCTGCCGCAGCCCGGCTCGTCGATGAGTATTCTTCTAGAAGAATGGATGACTTAGTGGAATGGATAGGCAGAGTATAAACAGTCTTGAAAGTAACCCAGAACACAAATTCAGGATAACCTGCAGTTGACCAGATTTAACACTTGTCTTTTTGATAAAGGGCTTTTGTTTGCTGTTGTTTTTAAAATAAACAAGCCTCACTAAAAAAGTCATTGCGTTTTAAGCAACGAAGTCCCCTATAATTTTCTGTACCGAAGTCCTGTAAACCCCAAATCGGGGGGATTCGTGTGGAAAAACGGCAAATCAAACATAACATAACACAGTGAATTCGTTTGGTGTAAACGTAACCTTTGGGGCCAATTGCGAAAACTTTTGTGTGCTGCGGATAACGCTTGCGCATGGCGCAACATTACTGACATTATTTAGCTCCCCCTAAAAACAACGATGTACCTTTCCTAGCATTTCAAATACAGGGAACTATAATATTAAAAATATTTCCTATTTTTATTTGTACAACAGCTCCTCGTGGAGCTTGGTGCTACAATCATCGAACCAAGCTTGTGTCTGGGTGACGACGTAACCCTAACCCAAGCCACCTCAACCCTCCAAATCTACCGCGGTCTCTCCCGGCCCGCCTACATCTTGAACACTCAGACAGACGTCTTCGGCCACGCCTTCGAGATGAGTGCTAGGCTCCGAACCCTGAGCGTGATGTGGGAAGACTTCGGTGCCGAGTATGAGGAGATGGCCAAATCCGTTGACGTGTTTGCGGGAGAGATGCTCGGGCAATCTAGCTCGACGGAAGAGGTAGGTCGTAGTCTTGGTCAAAGACGTCAATATCTTATTCTCGTAACGGGATAACCCGACAGAGGGTGCACTTTTCTTATTGATTTCATTCCGGTTGACGACTGTCTTTAAGTATCATGGAAATCGAAACAAGAATATAAATTTACTTTCCCAAAGCTAGCTGGCGATATGGCGTGCTGCCCATGCTGCCATGTAGCGAGGCTTGGAAATAATCCACGTGAAGGTCTTGAAAGCAAGACTAGGTTTTAGTCGAAGCGTCTCGAGCAACATACAGTTAAAGCTTTGCATGGTGTGGAAATAAGAAGTAATCATAATAAAATTAATAAATAAAAAGAAAACTAGCAAGAACAATTCGTGTATTAATAAATCTCTTATGTGGAAGTGTTTGCTCTGAAAAGAGCCCAGTGGTATCGACGTTTCGATTAGACTTCTCTGCTCGTCTTCAGGAGAACCTGCTAATGTATGATACTGTTTAGGTTCTTGATCGGTAAAGCATTGGAGTTAGCTGCTGGCTAAATGGGTGTGCTAGATGGACATTGCAACAACTCCAGTGCCAAATCGATCATCGTGGTATCTATGTGACAACAATGCTACTGTGTTAGTTACATCAACTGCAAAAAAAAGAGTTGATGTTCACCTCGGTGATGTTCTCACTCCAATGTTTCTGGTTTTCCAGGCCCCCTTGTTACAGGTTTCCTCGGGCTTGTGGTTATTAATTTGATTTCATTTGCCTTTACCTAAAATGTTTTAATTTATTTCATTTCTCCAAAGATTTTGGCCTTATTCCGCTACCACACCACCGACAAGTACCGAGACTCAAGAGGCATGCAGCATCCACTATCCAAGATGTTCGAGGCGATTAAGTATCAACAGAAAGAGGTATAATAAGAGACCCCAATCTGTTTGTTCTGTCCTCTCAGAAAAAAAAGAGCAAAAAATGACAAGTCATATCGGAGCAGACCAATCAAACACCGATATGAAAACCTAAAGTCACTGCACGTTTTTCCAATGAAATGATTGGGTCCGTGAAACCAGTACCTATCTTGCGGATAAAGACGGCAGGGGACCAAAAAATGTTACCTTTAGTGACCCACCGTCGATCCCCTCTTGACAATACCTGCAGATTGTACCTCTCTTGTTTCGGTGTCAGTGCGGATTATATCACCCGGTGAATCCGCCCTCACTTAAACATATTGTTTTAATTCAAAGACTGACTGTTCTTATTATAATTGGCTGTCCCCCATTTTGTTCTTCTCAGTTCATAGCTCATCCTCATTCCCAGAAGGCGATCATTGCGCAGTTCTACCAGAATCTTCTGAGCTGGAACGAAAAGGGTTTACTCCATCAAATCATGCTCACACTTTTTGTCATCCTGGGATATCCAATCATCTCCCTGCTCTACATTTTCTTCCCATTCTCGAAGGTGGTCAACTTTGCTCGACTGCCGTGAGTATATGAATTTTTAATCAACATTTACCTCTTGAAGATACTTGACTACATCGACTAGACTTACCAGAAACCAGAGCACATGGATATTTACTATAATTATCGAACCATGCATCGATTGACCATGGTCGATATGGGCAATTCGAGAGCTACGTCACAGTGTCGGTCCCGTCTAATAGTCGCTCACCCAAACTCATAGATTCACACTTGACTTGTCAAAACACAGCTATGTCATGATGCTGATGAAAGCTGGTTCCGGGTTCACCTTCCTAGCTATGCTGATTGTCGACTCTGTTCTTGATAAATACGACTATCCAACCACCATAGCAGCAATACGGTGGCTCATAGTGGTCTGGATCCTAGGTAAGTGGCATTTAGACAAAAAATTAAAATAACTACAGCTAATGTATCGAAAGGGAACTTGTTGGACTCTAGGTGCTGCCACCTGTGTTCTAAGGTCTCTCATATACCCCCAGTGGTCGAAGTTAATTTACTAAGCCAAAGTTCGGATTGTGACTGAACAAGACTTTCCTGGTCAACTCAGATTGACACCGCTTCTGGTATGGGTCATTTGTGGTACCTTTACATGTACTTATGGATCATTGTGACCTGGAATTTGTGTTCTGTTCTAAACCAACACTACACAAAAGAGACTTATAAATGGTAATATTCAAAAACTGCGTACGTCCAAAGAGAGATATTTAACCCTACAATATGAATGCCGTTTGCAGGTTTGATGTGGTTGCATATGAAGGTGTGCATGAAGAAAGGAGTGACCAAGTACTTGTCAGATTTCGCCAACCTGCACGAGATGGCAATTATCGCCCTCTTTCTAGCCATCTTCGTCCTTCAGTGGAACGGCAGGATACTCGTAAGTCAACTTGCTTTCAATATTTGTCATTGTTGTAAGTTTGAGGGCGTGTTTGTATTTATTTGTGTATTGTTAATAATATATAGTTCACAAATGTTTATTTTATGTTTTGTTGTTGCCTGTATTGTGGGTATTGTATTGGTTTGTCAAGGCGTGTTTGTTTTTTTGCTGTTATAATGGTGATATTTTCGTGGACGCTATTTAAACACACATCCGTGGCTTGTTGTCACCGTAGTTTCATCCATATTGAGATTCTCCTTAATATACTTGCTGCTTAGTACGTTGAAGCAACTGATGATAATATCTTTTTCTGTTATAGTTTGGAGAGAATTTCATATTTACTCGTTCAAAACGTCAAGCACACAACAATCCAGCAGTCAACAATCCATACTCTGAGCTACAGGACCAAGTGGCACTTACCCTCAACGGTCTGCGTGAGAAACTTAATGAGACTGTGGTGGTTGGTGTGAACAGGGCCGTCATGGGTGTGCTTTCAGGCTGCGGGCCGCTAATCACTTCGACCAACGCACCGATACCACCACTACCTCCGAAACTCCAGGATGCGTACGATCTGGACCCGTACGACCCGGAAGTTGTTGCAGAGGCTTTGTTTGGAATTGCCATCATGGTGTCGTTCTTGCGTCTTCTAAATCTCCTTCTGGTCAGTGACGTCTTTGGACCACTCCGCATTTCCCTTGGCGCCATGACCAATGACTTTTTGAAGTTTTTTGGAGTCTTCATCATAATTTGGTTTTCATTCGCCGTGGGCCTGCACCAGACCTTTTACTCTGCCGGGGTGGCGACTAACAGGCAGTGCCTCAGCGAAGGTGGGGACCCAGACGTATGTTCAGAGCTGACTGGGTTTTCATCGTAAGTTGTTTATTACATTGTATTTTATTTGAATTGAAATAACGAGCCGAGGTTGTCCAGGGAAAGGCAAAATTACAAACAAAATTCATCAAAAAAGATGTGGCTTTTTAATAATATTCAACGTTGCATGTTCTCTTTCAACTGTAAAGTAAAATATGCCACATCTCTCGTGCCGTTGCCACCTACTCTTGTGGGTGAAACAGGGTTCCCCTTTACAGTCCATACGGATGTAGGCGTGGGTATCATCCATCAGAAGCCTGGCCGGTACCTCCCAACCTTACAAAGCATTCATGGTTGCATTATCTTCGATGCAGCTTGCCCTCACACAGCGTGGTTTAGGTTGGCGGTCGGGTTGGTGCAGTAGTGTCTTGCCTCGCCTTTCACCTCAGGTAGTGGAACCCCGGTTCGAATCCCACCGAGGGCACCATGTGGATGGGGTTTTCAGTCCCTACTTGACTACATGGGTTTCCCTTGAATAATTCTCTGGGGTTTTCCGGACATCATCTTCTCTTCTCGTTTGGATCTAATTAGAGGGTTGAGAATAATTTATCCAGATCCAGATCTAATCCTGTCCTTTCATTCTCACCGCATTACCGTACATCGACTTATTTTTTCACAACATTTATATATTTTTAAATTATGACAAAAAAATAGGTCACCTCGGGGTTAAATATATGTTTGGTTTTGGTGGTTTTTTTCATGCAGGGTGTTTGTCAGTTTGTATAACCTATACTGGGCCCTTTTCGGGAAGATTGGACTCGACATTCTCGTCATCCCGGGTCACCACGCTGTGGCTGAGATTGTCGCTACTTTACTCTTCATTTGTTATCACATCGTGGCTGTTTTGATTCTTCTGAATGCTCTTATTGGTATGCTGTCCAATACCTACAACGGTGTCGAGGTAAGACATTTATTCAATTCACATTTATTTGCCAAACTGCCGAAACTTAACACAGCATTACAAAATGCATATATTAGCGGACAGAGTAGTTACAGATTTTTACAATCAAAGAAAATGAACAGTATGGATGACGATTTGAAGTAATGTAGTTTTAGCGAAAGGGAAATTGTTCATCATAAATGTAAATCTGGAACAGGCATGAAGCCGTTCTCAGTACCATTAAGCCCTATATGCTAGGGTCGAAACGCCAGACCATTAAAGGCAGTGGACACTATTGGTAATTACTCAAAATAATTATTAGCATAAAACCTTTCATCGTGACGAGTAATGGGTAGAGGTTGATGGTATAAAACATTGTGAAAAACGGCTCCCTCTGAAGTGTCATATAGGTTTCGAGAAAGAAGTAATTTTCCACAAATTTGATTTCGAGACCTTAGATTTAGAACTTGAGGTCTCGAAATCAACCATCTAAACGCACACAACTTCGTGTGACAAGGGTGTTTTTTCTTTCATTGTTATCTCGCAACTTCGATGACCGATTGAGCTCAAATTTTCACAGGTTTGTTATTTTATGCATATGTTGAGATACACCAACTGTGAAAGTTAGTCTTTGACAATTACCAATATAGTGTCCACTGCCTTTAATGCATTATGTCATTTTGGTCTGTTAGAAGTTTGCAACAGCTACAACTATTTTTCAAATTTTGGCACATTAACAACAAAGTACATAATTATGCCCATAATCTCTATCCATCTAACTCTATCTCTTTTTTTCTTCTTCTTACAGGAACAAGCAGACACTGAGTGGAAGTTCCACCGGGCAGCAGTGTGGGCAAACTACATGCAACCCGTTGGTACTCTCCCACCACCCTTTAACTTGATTCCCTCCTTGAAGACTGTGTTTCGGTTTCTTAAGTATATCATTGAGGTTTGCTTCTGTGTGAAACGTAACATGGAAAACAAGGCAAGTTATCTTTTCATGCACCCATGAAATTTGACATGTTTCATAACTGGCAGGCAAATCTTAGAGGTGAACTGTAATATTTGATAATCGAATATTGGCTATAAAACATTTCCCACTTTCAGAAAGAGTTGCATTCGAAGAAGGAATACGAGGATTATCTGGTGAGTGTGACATTTTGTTCATATTATTCAAACATTTTCATGTAATATTCAACAAGTCAGTTCTCAAAATCCATCCACAAATTCTATCAACATTAATTTTAATCAGAAAACACAACAAGTAAAAAGCAAACATGATATGCGTTTGATTCAAAAAGACGAATAAAATTGATATAGATAAGGGGCAATCATGATAGTAAAGTCAAATCTTGCTGTAATAGCCAACTACAGGGAGGCACAAACAAGATACTAAACAAAAACAAAGGCAAAACAATGAAACAATCACCCGACAGTTCATTCTTATTTGTTTCCCGTCTATTAGCGAGTTATGAAGCTCACCTGCAGCCGGTACGTACAAGAGAATCTATCGGCCTCAGCACTAAACTCTGAGGGTCTACGGCCAAGAGATTTACAAACCATGAGGAACGAAGTCAAGTCATTCAGGTAACGTTACGGAACAAAATCCAATCATTTTGTCCGGATAATTATCCATGCAGACATTGGAAAAGCAAACTCCAATCTTACACTGATTTGGCATGCATCCTGATGGTGTGTCGTGTCAGATCAATCTATGGTTCGAATCGTTATGCTGACACTAATGTACAATACATTAAAAATGCAAATGCTTTTCTTCAACTCATGGGTAAATGAGTACCTGTGAGGACAAGAATGTGTTCTCCCTCTTCTTGGGGTGTGTGGGGGGCATGTCTACTATTGATAATCGAGTACATTAACAAAAGGGATGCGGGAAAAAGTCACACCGGGGACAGTCCTCGGTAGATTTGGTGTACAAAATCAATGGGGACGTACATGTATGTCCAAACAATGGGGGAACAAAATATAGAAGTCCACGGTCTGCACCATAAACATGCCGATGTGGGTGTGTGTGTGCAACCACGTTCGTTTCCCAGATCAAAAGATTATTTGTCATTATTTAGAAGTAGGACACAAATTTAACTTCGTTTTATCCTTTAAATTATAGAAAATTTCGTCTTTATTACACAATACTTTTCCTAGATTCATGACTGAAAGCCGGCTCAATCAAATCGGCAACTCTCTTGGAATTTCAAATGAGAAGTCATTTGAAATTAGCAAGAAGCTTGACGACCTTGTCCCATTGGACGCCAATACCGCGGAGGTGACGCGCCAGATGGGTGAGATAACTTTGTATACCACAGATCTTGGGAAGGACACGGTTGATGTCGACGGGGAACAGAACTCTGTAATCCTATTGAAAGATGCAATGATAGACGATATGGCGGCAAAGTTGGAAGCTCTTCAAGCAGATTATGAAAAGATCGTGGTTTACAACTCGACCAAGATTTTGGAGAATGAAAGACATGCAGTGAGTCTTAGTGAAACCATCAAGATCCTACAACACGAAAAGTCCAACTTGAAGATCGACCTGAGCGGAATGAGGGGTGAAAACGAGAGACTTGCTGCCGACGTACAAAAACTGAATCAAGAACTAATGCGACTCCAACTTGTAAAAACAACCCACAATGACCAGAAGGAACTCGACGAATCACTAGAACCAACACCAACGACGAAAGATGATACTGTACCGAAGCCAGATTGGTTTAGTCTCGTAGCACGGCTTAAACAAAATATTGCCGAAGTTTTGAACGAGGTATGAAATGTGTGCCTATTTTTTGTACCTTAAAAGACCAACGACAAAACAAAAAGGGAAAACAATGGGTCTCCATAGGGGAATACGAAAGTCTGTGTGTCGCCGTCTGTGGGAAAATGATAAGTGCAAAAACAGGACCTTAAACAAACAGAACACTCTAAAACCCTTAATGGGACATAATTTAGTAGGAAAACACTTTCGTTGAAATCATGTTCATTTTGGTTACATAACCCACCTTTTATTTTTGTATTTTTAGGAAGTCGATGACTCAACAAAATATACAAAACAGCAAGAGGTAATGTCAAGAAAGAGGGAAACAGATGAAAGCCAGCACAGTGATGCACCGGTTTTGCAAGGGTCGAGTGAAATGCTTTAACAGTTGACGAAGAGCAAATGAAAGACTTGGGTGCAGGGCAAGAGACTCAACAAATAGAAGCAGGGGGTAACAAACCTCAACGCTTAGGACTTGTGAAGCGTTTATAAAACAAAATAGAAGAAACGCTCACACAAAATACAGCATGATATGAAACACACAAAATAAACAACTTAATGAGTGTAGTGTGGTGTTGATACGTCCATTTTATGTAACCATTAATACCCTTTGCCTGGAAACATAATTTTTTCTTCTTCAAACATTAGAGTATGTTTCTGAACAATAAAATATTTGTTTTTAGTATTTGTTTTTAACGATTTATAAGTTGTGTGGGGGTGACTCCGCCTACCCCTTTTGTGACGTCAATCGAGGCCGACTTTGCCTCGATCGAACATCGAACACACGTACGTGCAAGTACATTCAAGTCCTAGGCGTGAGTTTGTACGTTTCGAAAAAAACAAAAATTGTTGCATTTTCCCGGCAATGTCGACCAGGTGTTTTTGCTGCTGGATGCAGCAAAACAACTAAAGATGGGGTCAGTTTGCAAGTCTTTTCCAGCGCTGTGCAGCAAACACTTCGAGCCGTCACGTGCTTCGAGAATCCGGAATACACTATTTTGACATGAAGAGAAAGGTCTTTCTTAAAACATGACGCCTTCCCA
This sequence comes from Asterias amurensis, assembly GCF_032118995.1. Taxonomy (NCBI): domain Eukaryota; kingdom Metazoa; phylum Echinodermata; class Asteroidea; order Forcipulatida; family Asteriidae; genus Asterias; species Asterias amurensis. The sequence goes on along the minus strand of NC_092668.1, from coordinate 26,067 downwards.
ACAATTTTTCCAGCTAGTGGGGAAGTCGAAGAAGGTACCTGAAAGACGCAACGAACCTAAAGGAGCATTTGCCTAACGTGAAAACAATCAGGTATTGTTTCAACTTTGAGGGCATGTTTTTAGCTTTGGCCAAGCGTCACTATCGTGTGTTGGAACTGCATGCGATTCATCGCGCCTCGATCTCCGTCACGAACAGCGCCCTCTCGGGTCGGGCTTATTTTCAAATTTGTAAATAACGTAGAAACTAATTAATTTTGTAAAACCATAGTTAATTGTTTATTCATATTCCACTCATCAAAACACATATTTAAGTGACAAAAGCTTTATTTTGACAAAATACCACTTCCAGGTGACTTTTAACTAGGATTTTCACACGGTTCGGGATAATTTTATTTTAAAGCATATTACACTATAGTATTAGTTACTTACATACAATGTTTATTTGAATTAGGCGTCTTCGTCAATGTAAAACAGAATAATTTGTACAATAATATACTTACTAAATATTGATACTAGACAGACGGTATACTGAAATTCTGTCGAAAATAATCGGACCGTGCAGTTTACGCGTTTATCTCACATGTTTATAAAGTCGCCTATTATTGTTACTACCGTTCTCATAATTCAGTTTCCGTTTTGTTGTAAATTAATATGTAGGGTCATTGGTCAGCATGTTCTATAAATCGTTAATTTATTGTGCGAATCGTCGAGAAAGACACCCAATTTACATACACACTTTAAAGAAGATGATGTTTCCATGTGTTCATATTACAAAACATTGCGCTGCCGGTATCCTAAAGCGCCTTCACTGGTGTCAACATGGTTTTCGGATCATACACGATACACACTCATTGCAACCTCCTGTTTTCCTTATGCACAACATGCATGCGTATTAAAAAAAAAAAAAGTTTTAGAGAAAAACAGTGTTGTTCATGGAGGCATATCATACTTGAATAGTTTAATATTATGAACTTTTACATAGTCACCCTCTTTCAGTCTTTGTTATAAAAAATAAAGTTAAAAAAAGCTCAGTTTCCCAACTCATATTAAAAAACGTATATAATTATTGGCCTTGTTTGACACTTTTATTGTCTGCGTTATTGTCCTCTTCCATGTAACCGTATACCTTGGTTGTACTAAATGTTTGCATATCATAGCTAAGGAAACAAAATTATATCGCTTTACCCTTTATCATAGAAGAATAACTGATTACATAGTTTATCGTAGTTGTGAACAACAGGCCTCGGCATTTAATTACATACTAACTGTATTTTCTCTAGAGTATTATAACTGTATGAATTGTGTAGGGTTTCTTTTTATTATTTGTAAGTATCTTACCTCATAACATATTTTTTTTTTTTTTCGATATAACCGGTATTGTTGTATTAATCTACATCACTGAAATAAATTACTGAATTGAATTGACTTCAATGACTATATATAGTGCTAGACGTTGGTCAATGTGAATGTGGAAATACATGATATTATTATTGACTAATCGATTGATTAACTGAATCAATGAATGTTTTTTAAGGTATTTCCTATATTTGCATGGCTTTTAACCCGTAGTTGTAGATGCTTTTGGCAAAACTGTTAACAGTTGTGCACCTTGAACACCCAGCAGAGTGGATACGGACGTGCGCATCACAAGTCATGATCATTTTTTTTCTTCTTTATTCTTAAAAAAACAATAGGCGATATTTTATTACAGAAGAGGGTTGTGGTACTATATATACAAGAACCAATAAAAATGTCAATGTTGGTTTATTCTTAATTGTAAAAGATTGTGATAGCACTAACTGAATGCTTTAACGCCCTTGCCTATTGGTATAGTGCTGAATTGTTTGCTTTGATTTTTCTTCTTCTTAAAGTATTGTGAACTTAATATTACTGAATACGTCTATGTGAAAAGCTTTCACACATGGGTGATTTGCTAAAGGCAAATGGACAACAACAAAATGATCGGAGTTTTTTTTCTGTGACCACAGATTACTCCTCGTAACCCAGTGGTTTTGGAATGCTACGTTTTTTTTTGGTTCCTTTCATAACTAAATACGCCTGCTAAGATATAGGTACATGTTATGAATGAGGTGCACCGACCCACGTTCCAAGTGAAGGGCCATAACGGGACGACCTTAACAACTAGTCACACGTTAAGTCTAGTTTATGGTCATCAAGAACATTGGGTAGGAAAATGGACAACGAAGGTTACGAACTGGATGTTATGGTAAAATGTGTTCCCATAGTACCAAGCTTAGAAAATCATGGAAACGGAGATTTAAGTATGAACCACGAGCAGCCAGTTGTGGAGGTAGCTATGGAAGTTAGTGCCGATAGGGAACGATATGAAGAGGTGAAGAGAGTAGCGCAGACTGGCAATGGGTTACGACTTGATGAGTTGCTTACAGATTGGGTTCAATATGGCTGGTTACGGGATTGGAGAACTGATGATGGTGTCACACTCTATGCAGATGCCATTACTGATGGTTTTACTGGTAGGTTACGATAAACAAAATAATGTACTGTTATGATGATTGAAAGCAGTACCACTTATAGTACCGTACATTAATAGGGTACCGCAGCCAAATTAAACAAGAAGAAATAAATACTGCCAGAGCTAAAACAATATCCAACAAATCCTAACCCCATTGTGATTTAATAGTCCATTTTTACTTAACACACAGTTCAGAAAGAATTATAAAATTCGTGTTGACAACCCCCCTCTTTTAATAATAAATTTTACAGTTTACAAATTTATCACTGTTATGTCTTGTAGTCATGAGTTTATTTATATGTTAAGCTTGTGTAGTGTTTGTCTCTGTGTGCTGCCTTGAATAAGCACATTGTGTGTGCACTACTAACAATACAGAGCCGAAGTAGAAGTAACAAGGAGTAAATTTTGATCCTGTACAGATGTTATTAATGTTCTGCTAAGTCATGATATACCAGTTGGAGACGCTTTGATTAGAGCCATCGATGTAGAGTTTGGTGATGCAGTAGAGGCGATATGTCGCTATCTTCAAACACGAAAGGTACGTAAATACCATTTTCATTATTTGATGCGCAAAAGAGGAAGCTGACTTCTGACTAGCACTTGGAAATATTGAGGTAGGGAAACGGCAATCGCTTGTGAGCTAGATGGCTTAGTACGAGGAGTGCCGGCACATTTACTGTGAGGGCGCGTGGTTAAAGTTCTGCTCCATATTACTTTGTTCAGTCAGGAATTAAATTGAAAATTTTGTTAGCATAGTTATCATTATAGAAAACAAATCAAGAAGAAAAAAACTCACGCGAAGGATAATTTTGTGTAATTTGAGCAAATACAATCATAACCATTCAATAAGGGTGGTCTAAATTGGCAATTACATGTTGATAGTTTAACATAAATGACGAGCAAACAAATGCACATGCAGAATTTTTTCCTGGATATGTTATGCCACACATTTCTGTTTATCATCGGACTGCTACCTCCGCTTGACTTAGTTCCGGAGGAGCTTCATTATGAAGGCAGTTTCACTGCTACAGCTTGCAAGTCAAAGGACACAGTCCTGGCCCCAATTTCATAGAGCTGATAATCACAAAAACTGGCTGAGCATGACATTTCTTCCTTGGTTAAAACAGGGTTAACAACCAAATTTCCATTTGTTGCGCAATAATTGCTTATTAATGGTATCCAGCTAAGGTTTGCTTGTCCTGAAAATCACGTGAAAATGTGGTTCTTGGTAATCCTGTTTATATCAAGGAAGAAATGTCATGCTAAGCAAATTTTTGTGCTTAGCAGCAGCTCTATGAAATTGTGCCCTGTAAACAAATTTGTTTGCTTTGTGAAGCAGAAACACCAAGGTTAACCCGTTGGCATATTCTTCCACTTCAAGTGTTCTATACTTATGCCCCACTGAAGGACTTAAAGATTAAGTTTCTTGCTCAAGGATACTAAGTTCTTTGTGAGTATTTTACTAGGCAAAACACCTTAGGCATTATGTTGGCGTAATTTGAAGAACAACAAACTTTCCGAGGACCATGCAAGGTCAAAGGTCAAAGGTTAAAGGTCAATGTATATTTTGCACAATTTTTTGAGAGTAAAAACCATGGATGTTGTCATTTTAAATACCAAAAAGAACACAACGTAACACTTAAGGGTGTTAGAAAAACACCAATGTAATTGTGTTTGCATATTATTTTTAATAACAATACCCCCCGTGTTGTATGTAATCTTTATATGACACCAACAGTGTACATTTTTAACATCCTAGCTCCTGCAGTGTATATACAACAAGTATTGGAAGAATTAAAGCAAACGAAATAATACATAAGTAACATATAGGTTTGGTCCAACAATAGAAGCTGAAGACCCACTCGTTTTGACATTGTAATGTTTCATGCGGTCCTTCTCGCTAAGTAATAAGTGCTACTGCAAAAATTAGCAACAAAATAGGCACAAACTTTATACATGTACATTACCATTAATGACGCTCTTCAGCAGACTCAACCCAAAAATAATGTGTATTTCTTTTAAGTAGACGGAAAGATTTAAGCGCTTCATACGTCAGATGACCTCATGAACGTATAAAACAGGTGTTTATTTTAGGAGAACATGTTCGCCTTTACTTATAATGTAAAGTTTTTTAATCATTGTCTTTGTCGAGCGCTTGTGTACATTTTATGGAATTGGTGCAATATAAATCAATACATTATTATTATTGTTATTATTATTATTAATGATGTGGACTGTCATTTTTCAACAGGAATTATGCGAGTCTGTGTTAAATTCCAACTGCGACAACGATGACTATCACCCGGCTGTTACACCTCTTGTACTAGCCGCTCAGCGAAATAACTTCAATACAGTACAGGTACTAGAGTGTTACAAATGTTGTTTCAAAGAGTTATAACCCTGTAAACAAAGGGTGTCGTGTGTGAGCGGTTTGGAGCATTGAATTCAAGTTCCGGTGGTTAAGTCATGGGAATTTGGGTTCGAATCAAGAGGTTGACAATGTGTTTGAAAAGCCCTCGGAGCGCAATGGCAGCCCAGGGCGCTGAGAAAGAACTGAAACGTTATTGAACCAGGCACTAATGTGAAGAAGTATGCGCTTTTATAATAACTTGTTATTATAACTCAAACAGTGAGACGGGGATGAATGACTAGTTTTAACTAAATTGTATAAACCCTAAGTTACATCGATGGGTTCCACATGCCTGATGATATGATATCATGTCATTGCTGTATGGAGGTCAAGACTGTAAACATAGACACTTCAAACACACATGTAATAGGCTAACAATAAGTTTGGCGTTGTGTATAAGTTTTATTAAATTTAATTCAATTGAATGAATGGATTTAAGTTCAATCGACATTTATTTCCAAATTATTAGTAAAAACAAATAGGAGAATGATAAACACATTAATAAATTTAAGTCAAAGACAGTCAAGATGGTCAAGGGGAATGAAGTATCTGGAAGGACGGGGTGATGAAGTAATAACTATTTTGATTAGCACTAAATGTGGTTTTGCTATGACTCTCTTATACAATCCATCCCGTTCCGTCTGGGGAATGTACAGAAACTATTGACTGTTAATTCTCGGATTGAAATAATTATTCAGGGTACTTTGTCAATCATTATTCTTGTGAGGTCAAACTTTAAGGTTTGTGCGTCAATACGTTTTGTTCAGTGCACCGAGACATGTTCCCTTTGGTTCACTTATAATTATGAAAGGAAACTGATGCAGCCTTTGGAGCTTAGTCAAACTGACTTGGCCTTGGTGGAACACAACACAGACTAGAGTATAATAGTTAAATTTAAAACATGTCGAGACCACTTCTTTTGAACAATGGTTGCTTCCAAGATGGGAAAAATTGTTCTGGATGGATTCAATACATCACAGGGTGGACACAATTATTGGAAACGGGTCCGGGTACAACAATGCACGTTAGGCCCACTGTACTATAAAGTCCATGTTCACATTAAACTGCACACGCAGGTAAAACAGACAAATAGCCCATCAATCAAACAGCTACAAAACAGTTTGAAATAGTTAAGCTACTGTTTAATACATACAATTGTCTTTCCGGATAATTAATTTTATTTTGACAACATCACTTATAGTAATAGAGATGTCGTCATATATGACGTTTGGACAATGTGTTTATAGTTCAGAAAATGTTTCTGATTTTTGGACCCCAAATGTAGAGGTGAGCCATTAAAAAATAAATGGAGAACGATTGAGAACATTTTGTGTGTGTTTTTCTTTCAACAGCTTCTAGTGAAGCTCGGTGCTACACTCAGTGAACCGAACATCTCTGCAGTTGGTGATGTGACACTCACCCAGGCTACCTCTTTCCTTAACATCTACCGTGCACTCTCTCAACCTGCCTACATTTTGGCAACACAGACCGACGTCTTTGGCCACGCCTTTGAGATGGGCAAGAAGCTGAAGACTCTGAGTAATCTTTGGGAAGACTTTGGGGCCGAGTATGAAGAGATGTCTAGAGGAATCGAGGTGTTTGCAGGAGAGATGCTCGGACAGTCCAGCTCCACTGAAGAGGTAAACGACTTATACTCAATTTGCTGTTTTTAAGTTTCGCTTCCATGTAGTTGTTAAGAAGTGTGTCCTTTTCAACCCCAGTTTCATTGACTCAAATAAATAATTATTAGTTTGTTTGCCATATTAATGCTAAACTTTATACATTCTATATTATTTAAAAGTCGTTTCACGTAAACTCGTGACACGTTATTGACATACAGGTCAATGGCATACAGGTCACAGGTCATGGTGATTTTTTGTTTTATATTTGGATGGAAGTCAACAAAAAACAATTAATTTATTTTTAAAAGGAGCCCACCGAATATAATGGGAAATTTGAAGAGTTTTGCGATTTAAATACCTTATTATTAAGGTGTACGCCTTGTCAAAAGGGAAAAAATGCTGCAAAAATAAAATTAAATACTATTTTTAATTGAAGCATGTTTTGAAAACCTCGCAACCATTAAGTTTACCTAATTATGCAGATGATATAACTAACGAGTTTGTCAATTACATATCATTGTTGTTCTTGTGATAAGATTCCTACTTGGATGTTTTTGATGTATAATTAATACAGATTCTTGGGTTGTTCCAGTACCATAACACTGACCAGTACAGAAACATGGAGGGAAAGCAGCACCCATTGTCCAAGGTGTTTGAAGCCATAAAGTACCAGCAGAAGGAGGTATGGCCACATTAAGACTATTATGCAGATACATGTCAGAAAGAAAAGACATTGTCAACCCTCCGGGTGTCCATGAAAAAATCAGAAGATAATTATGGGTACAAACTGAACTTGGCAAAGCTCGCCCAATTATTGTGAACTATTTTATCAAACCAGTTTGTTGCCTGGATTTCTCATCCAACACATAATATTAATGGATTTTAAAGTCGTGTTTGAAAATGCTTCAACAAAACTGTTTCAATACATTACATTGCATAAGAAATGCTCATCTTCCAATTGCTTTCTATTAGTTCATAGCTCATCCTCGTTCTCATATTAATATTATTCTCAAATCGTAGCTCATCCTCGTTCCCATATTATTGTTTTCTCAGTTCATAGATTATCCTCGTTCCCAATGTTGTTCTTCTGAGTTCATAGCTCATCATCATTCCCAATATTCTTCTTGTATAGTTTGTACATCATCTTCGCTCCTGTTGTTCTTTTCAGTTCATAGCTCATCCTCATTCCCAGAAGGCGATCATTGCGCAGTTCTACCAGAATCTTCTGAGCTGGAACGAGAAGGGTGTAATCTACCAGATCCTGCTCACACTTTTCGTAATGTTGGGATACCCAATCATTTCTCTGCTCTACATTTTCTTCCCGTTCCCGAAGGTGGTTAAATTTGCCCGACTGCCGTAAGTGTAATACTTTAACAGTACAATCAAGCATGCCTAATATTGTTGGCTACATTGCATTACAACCTCACAAAGAGTTTTCAATGTAGGCCATCTACTGAAGATTAACCGTACAGCTATATATATTGACATAGCTCTATGAGTTTTCAATGTAGGCCATCTACTGAAGATTAACCGTACAGCTATATATATTGACATAGCTCTATGGGATTAACCCACAGCCTAAGATACAACGACATCTTACATTTTTCCCTCCATTGTCCAGTTTCTTATTTCGATGTATCACATCAAAAATAATAACAATTTTCAGTCAAGTGCACTGGAATCAAACCTTGGTGTTTCTAAAAAACAGAATGTGGGGTTCGAGTCCGGGTATTTTTCAATTCAATACGTTTTATTACTCCATCGTTTTGAATGGGATACAGCTAAACCCAGTGCACTTCTTATAATTTAGTGGAAGGCATGGGTTTGCCCCGTGTCTCCGACAGTGGGTGAGATGGGTGCACCGCAACACCTTGATAAATTAGTCATAAAAATAACTAAAAACCTTAAACCCTTTAATTGTATCTCCTTGTTCACTCACTATGAGTGGGCGGCGTGAAATAATTGTAAACATATGTTTCCCCTTAAAAAAAATACACTATAAATACATTAATGTTAGATACGTCTCCTGTACGTGTGGTTTCTTTCTGTTGGGCCCAAGTGTTGTAGCACGGTTTTGCATTGCATAACAAAGTATATAAAAACAACACTATTCTGACCTCATTGTTGACAAAATACCTTTCCACATAAAAAAATAAAGTCTTTAACAGCACATTATGTATTCCAGGAAAAGTTTAGAGCTTATTAAAGTTAAATTTTAGTATTTTGTTCTTCTTTAAAAGTAACAATTATATATTGTTTTATTTTTGTGGCAGGTATGTGATGATGCTGATGAAGTCTGCGTCTGGCATTACATTCTTAGCCTTTATTGTTGCAATCACCGTTATGGACAGAGACAAATGGCCCCGGGCTGCAACAACTCTGGAGTGGCTCATATTTATTTGGATCATCGGCAAGTCATAGTAGATTATGTACCGACTGAATCCGGCACTTGTCCGGACCATTCACATTTCCAAAATCATTGCCACCTTTCACGAACACTATAGTCTCGTGTTTTTCCAACAATTATGCCTTATACATAAAAGCAACAAAACAGACACCATTAACATCTTTGTTTCCAACACTTCATTCAAAATAAAAGTTTCATTAAATATCTGAGTGCCTTCACCGGCCCTAACACCGGTGTACACCACGTTTCCTGGTGCATTGTAGGTGTAGTGTTGGTACTCAAGGTAAATCACAGTCAGGAATTAATTGTAAAACTATTTGTCCCCTTTAAATCAGGTTTGATGTGGTTACATATGAAGATTCTCATGAAGAAGGGAGCTATGAATTATCTGACTGACAGTGCAAATCTTCACGAAGCAGTCATCATAATGTTATACCTCGCTGTATTCTTCCTCCAGTGGAATGGACGTGTCTCTGTAAGTATTTCATCTGTCATTTCAAAGCGACGCCAAGCATTGTTACCTAATCCCCCCAACCCATTATAATAAGAACAAAATGAATAAATAATGTATCCGATTTTAACGTACAATATTTTGCCAATAACTTAGACCGATGTTTTCTTTTCAGCTTACACCTAGCGTCCTGGTCAGTCGTCCAAAACGTGAAGTTAACGGTACATTCCTGAACAACGATTCTTACTCAGATTTGCAAACCCACGTGACATTGGCCTTAAAAAGTCTTCATGGACAGCTAAATGAGTCTGTCGTAGAGGGGGTGAATGTGGTCATATCAGGTGTACTTTCTGGTTGTAGTCTCACTGACAGTAATCTGTCCCAAGCAACAGACTCGCCACTTTCTCCTGCACAGCAAGATACACTAGAGTACGACGCATTTCACCCAGTCATTGTTGCCAAAGCGTTGTTTGGAGTGACAGTCACTGTTTCATTCCTGCGTCTAATGAACATGCTGCTTGTCAGCGATTCAGTTGGGCCATTGCGAATCTCTCTCGGGGCCATGACAGCAGACTTTCTGAAGTTTATTGCCATCTTCATAATTGTCTGGCTTGCCTTCGCCATTGGTCTTTACCAGACTTACAGGACTTCGGCAACATCAGCAGAGCGGACATGTTACGGCGATGGAGGAGGACCTGATGACTGCGCGAACCTAGTTGGATTCTCATCGTGAGTAATGCATGGATATATTAAACGCTGTCAAACCTCCTTTCTCACTCGTTCATAAAGTTCCTGGCTTGTTTTTTAGTCTAGTATACAACGTAAAGGGGTAGGGCTCACCATCACGCCATTTGAAAACCACAAGAACTATCTCAATCACTGGTCTATTAAAAGACAACAAGTAGGCCCTACCAGGCCTGCCCACTAATTTCAAAGTTCCATTTCAAGCTCAGCTTGTTGTCAGTAATGGAAGGGGCATGTGTGACAATAGAGAAAGGAGTGTGACAGTGACAAAAAGTTGCCTCATTCTGAGGTGAACTGAACGGTAGTGAATATTTACTAAATCTACGATGTACGCATTGATACTTTGAAGTAATTATTGCTCCTTATATTATCTGCTACAGATTGGGAGCCAGTGTAATCGATCTATATTGGTCTTTATATGGCAACATAGAGCTTGATGTCCTCGTTCTTCCTGCTCAATACTCTTTGGCCGAGTCAGTTGGTACAGCTCTGTTTCTACTCTACCACATTGCTGCTGTTCTTGTCCTTCTAAACGCACTCATCGGTATGTTGTCGAATACGTACAATCTAGTCGAGGTAAGAGTCATACTGATCCCCTCTCATTTTCCGCAAGAAGAGGGACATACATGTATTGGTTGAACAGACCCAGTCCTAAAATTGGTTACAATGTACTTGTACGTGGATATAAATTATGTTTTGTATGTAAACGTGTACGTTCAATATCACGTCAGTATCACGTCAGTGTCACGTGACCGTCATGAGCTTGATATAGGCTCAAGGCCACTCTCTGGCGTAATTCACGAGCTTCAAAGTCTGATGTCAGGATGTTCAGTCTAAAAGTCACCTACCTGACAAGCTATGGGGAAGTTTGGGTGCTGATGTTTCATTGCAAAATATAAATTGTCTGGTATTGAACAAATTCTGCCAGTCATTATTTTGATGAATGTTACATGGAATATCAAGCTGCAGTTTACCTGCCTTTTTAACTTGTCATTTTGACTTGATATATAGTGTCCCAAGGCTAGGTTGATCCAGTTGGACCTATAGTCAAATAAGCAGCAATGTTCAGTTGACATAATACACTTGATTCAGTCAACTTCAGACTCCCGACGGAACTTGCTCTATGATTTCAACAAGTGTGTTAGTGCGGACAAAAATCAGTGATATTTCGTGAAATATAAGTGAACGATTATTTTTTGTCTAACATCAACCAAGTTATTAGCGTCACTTATATATGTATAAACAGTTTATATTTTGATTGGAGCATTTCCAAACCTGGAACCGGTGTCTACGCCTTAACGGACGCTAATTGTTTTTGAGCAAGCCCCCAGTAGTTGAAATTTCTGATTTGACGCATTGTGTTAAAACCCTATTTATGATATCCACATTAGGAACACGCTGATACGGAGTGGAAATTTCACCGTGCAGCACTGTGGGTGACATTTCTGCACCCAGTGGGTACTCTACCACCACCCTTTAACCTTATCCCATCTATCAAGAGTATCTTCCGTTTTCTACGATACATAATTGGGATATGGTTGAAATGTGCAAAACGAAAAGTCATCAACCGGGTAAGTCTAATCGCGTAAGTTCAAGTGTTGAGTATAAAGTGCTTACTACAAGCATATCGGTGTATGGGTAATAACCAAAATTAATAAGTTCAATCGGTTGACAAACATTTACACTGGATAATATCATGCGCTGTAACAACTGCGGTGGTGATTATTTATAACATTAATACATAAACACATTATTGGTTATCCCAACATTGTGGTCACCTAGGCTTAATCTGCAAAACGAAGTAGTTTGACATTAGAGCTTGTTCGGTGTGATGCTTTTTGTTGACATTACCAGGATTAACAGAGAACCAGGTATAGAGTTTCCAAGGATTAACAGAGAACCAGGTATAGAGTTTCCAAGGATTAACAGAGAACCAGGTATAGAGTTTCCAAGGAGTAACAGAGAACCCGGTATAGAGTTTCCAAGGATTAACAGAGAACCCGGTATAGAGTTTCCAAGGATTAACATAGAACCAGGTATAGAGTTTCCAAGGATTAACAGAGAACCAGGTATAGAGTTTCCAAGGATTAACAGAGAACCAGGTATAGAGTTTCCAAGGATTAACAGAGAACCCGGTACAGAAATTCTGCTACATATCTGAACCGTGTAAAGCTCAACAGACAATTCAACATGAACATTATGAAGTATTTCTCCACCGTACCTTACACACACACAAAAACCAAACACTTACCATTGATAACATAATCGATATATCATTTCCCCTACTTACTGATTTCTTGTGTTGTTTTGTTTTATAGAAAAGGGTACACGAGAAGAAAGAGCTCAGTGACTACAAGGTATAACTTTGATATTTTAACTTTGATAAGTTAACTTTATAATTCAAGCTCACAAACCCGAGTACACCTGTAAACAAGGTTGCCTGTTATGATAACCAGAAACAATTTGATATACTCTTCCACGAGTGTAATTTGTGTAATTTGTTTATTTTACGTGCACGTTACACGGTAGCTACGATTGAATCGTCAAAGTGGCAAGGAGCCATAAATAAAACTGGTATGGTAAATGACTTGGCTAATTTGTGTAAACAAAAGTTATTTTGCATTTTGTTCTGTATTATATAAGAGAGTCATGGCCCTCATCCGAAGCCGATACATACAAGGAAACCTGTCTGTGACGTCCCTCAACACGGAGGGCATTCGGCCACGTGACATACAGACGTTGAGGAATGACGTCATGGCATTCAGGTAAGCCTACTCAATTACGTCGTATCTGTGTAAGTTATTTCTGTTGAAAAGTTCCATTCAAAACGACAGTTTTTTGGAAAAATAAAGATAATCAAAAAACTTAATTATAACACAGCTACAGAAAACAGTAGTTTACTTGAAGTTTATCCAGAAAATCATCTGGCAAAAACAAAAAGAGTTTATATTGGTCTCATTGCCTCATGACTCTGTTTCTTGTCAATAGACAATGTTTACGTTTAGCCATTGGGCCATTTGAAAGCCTGGTTCAAACTTTGGTAGGTGCTTACCACACTGTGTGCATTTTACTACTTGCTGTACGTTGAAATGTTGACAAACACGTTGTCTATAGTAAGTAGAAATATATCATACATAGATGATGTTGAGGTGAATAATATTTTATTCTTTAACATATCATTCGTAGATTCTTTGCCCTGGATCGGCTCGAAATCATTGACAAGTCATTGAAACTTTCCAATGAGAAATCAATCGCTATCAGTAAGAAGCTAGAAGATCTCGGCCCTCTTCACGAACACGTTTCTGTCGTTCTGAACCAATCAAGTGATCTGACCGATCACACAGATGAACTGAAGGTAGAGACTGGAGGTTTAGTTGTGGAGCAGGAAACCGAGCTGTTAAAGAGAGATCAAATTACGGTTGACATGAGATCCACCATAGCTGCTTTACGAGCTGAGATAGAAGATATGAACAGTAACCACTCATCTTACATAGAAGAGACAATGAAAACACAAGGGAGTCTATATGAGACCATACGGATTCTACGTGAGGAAAAGACCTGTCTCCAGAATGGGGTTCAATCTCTCAAGGAAGACAAGGCCGAGCTTGCAACTCAAGTTGGTCAGCTAAATGTGGAGATAGTGCGATTAAATTCCAGAGTACCACCAGAACGGACGTGTAAAGACGAGCCAGATGTAAGACCACAGACGCCAGTACGACGTGGATTTATTCGAAGGATTGCTGACATGATTGAAGACAAACTGATTACGCAACAAGACGAAACAGAGGTAAGCCTTTATATAAAGCTGTGTTTGTAAGAGGGACTTGTATTGTAAACTTTCGTGAGTTTTTGTTGATAACTCGTTTTAAATTATGTTTCAGTTGAAGGGTGCAGTGGGAGGAACTGAAAAGGAGCAACAAACGAAGTCAGAAACAAAGAAAGAACGTCGAACACAAGGAGAAGATAACATAGAGCAGCAGCAGACCACATCACTTCCTGATAACGAGTCAAAAGCATTGGGAGATTCAAAACTGATGTTTCGGCAACAGCAATCAAACGTTCAATCTGAAATGAAGCAAGAGTCAGAACTACCCGATTGTTATGATCTGGCACAAGGACTTGATACCGCAAGAGAACTGGAGCCGAAGTTTGGACCTGAACTAAGCGTTGTGCTAGATTTGAGTTCAAAGGAAACAAAGGATTCCAGCAGTGAGCCCAGAGAGACCAATAATCCCAGAGAGACCAAGGATCCAGGAGAGCCCAAGGATCCAAGAGAGCCCAAGGATCCCAGAGAGCCCAAGGATCTCAGAGAGCCCAAGGATCCCAGAGAGCACAAGGATCCAAGAGAGCCCAAGGATCCCAGAGAGGCCAATGATCCCAGAAAGCCCAATGATCCCAGAGAGACCAAGGATCTCAGAGAGCCCAAGGATCTCAGAGAGCCCAAGGATCCCAGAAAAGCCAATGATCCCAGAGAGCCCAATGATCCCAGAGAGACCAAGGATCCCAGAGAGCCCAAGGATCCAAGAGAGCCCAAGGATCCCAGAGAGCCCAAGGATCCCAGAGAGCCCAAGGATCCCAGAGAAATCAAGGATCCCAGAGAGCCCAAGGATCCAAGAGAGCCCAAGGATCCCGGAGAGCCCAAGGATCCCAGAGAGCCCAATGATCCCAGAGAGCCCAATGATCCCAGAGAGCCCAATGATCCCAGAGAAATCAAGGATCCCAGAGAGCCCAAGGATCCAAGAGAGCCCAAGGATCCCAGAGAGCCCAAGGATCCCAGAGAGCCCAATGATCCTGACGAGGAAAAACCACCACAGCAACTTGGAATTTTTAAGCGTATTTCAAAATTCATACAGGTACGGACAGAAATAATGCATATTATTGTCAATGAAACTCGATAGTGTGTCAAAATGTTAACATCACTTTAAAATATGCAAATTATGTGTGTTTCAAATTGCTCCTTTTAATGACAATAAAAAGACATTCCACCCTTTATTCTAATGTTTCCTTTTTATATTCATCAGGGAACTAAACATGAAAAACCTCCGACTACGGAGCAAAATCAGAAATCGAAAGAAGAGTTGCATCTAAAAAAAGAATCAGATCAAGAGTTGGAGCAAACTGTATCAGATGAAAGCTTATTGAAGATGGAATCTGCCCCAAAACGAGAGTCAGATGGACAGACAGATGATGAGCTTGAAGTTACTAGCCAAAGTAATGAAAGCCGGAATGAACTAATGCCCGGGTTTGTACTGGGTGTTGACGACCAGGGACATGAACAAGAAGATGGAAAAGGCAATGGTATTATAGAGCATGAACTATTAACGATCGTAAACCAAAGCAAGAATGAAAAGCTAGGACATGAGACTGAGGAAGAACCAGGTGAGCATAAGAAAACATTGGCTGACGTTTCGGACGTATATGAAGTCATGGAACAGGCAGAACTCACACCAAAGGAAGAACCAAATGACAAAGAACCTGCGAAACCCGTCCTAACAGAATCACAACATCGATTACAAGAAACATTGCAGAGTGATTTACCAAAGGATTTAAAAGATAGAAGAACTGTTCTTCCAAATATGACTAACAAACAGGAACAAGAACCAGAACCCAGACCTACTGAAGAAACAGAAAAACAAACCCTAACCAATTATGTCGAAGCAGAAGTAAGCCATGACAAAAGCAAAATGCAAGACACTACATCTGAGTACACTCCGCAAACAAATGAAACCGTCTTGCAAGAACTAGAAACCATGCTGAAGAAAGATATTGACAAACAGGAAGACAAAAATGTTTTTACATCAGAACTAAACCATGATACAGATCAGAAAATTACATTTAATGAAGAACCGGTTGCTAAAGAACTGACTAACCCTGTCCAATCAGAAGTAAAGGAATCAGACCAAGAGCAAGGAGCTACATCAAAGGATTTACCCGAGTAAGCGGAGGTGATTCACGAACAGGAACAAGAACCGGAACCAAGACCAAATGAAAACAACGAAAGAACAGGAGATAATAAGTGAGCCTGTTGAGTGAAGAAACCATCAGTCTTTTAAGTAGTGAATCACAAAAAGAACAAGAACTTGAAGGCAATCAATAAGAACCAAATAACCATTACATTGTAGAGCCTTCCCAGTTTTAAGAGACAATAACCGGACGACAGTCATTTTTTCAAACGGTGATCACAATATCATGGTGAAATTGCTTTTGCATATTTTGGATCTCCTGGTTAATGGGATTAATTGATCAATAGTGGTCTTCAAAGTAGTTCCATGGTAAAAAGAAGTATTCATTTTCTAGTATTAAATTTTTGATTAAAATTTATCATCATTTATCATATAATGACTTTTTGATGAAGACGAGTTGAAAAAAGATTTGACCTCTTTAGGATTTTGTCAACATGACAAAGGGTTTTATGACGTCCTATTTCATAACGGTCTGTGTTTTGTGCGCATGGATTGGTTCGTTTATTTCTGAATGTTGATGATATTAACTTAAACTGTCAAATAATTACCTTAATTTAAATTTGCTTAATAATGGTCTTTGAACTTGCTGTTTGGACCGTAAGAAATGATGAAAGTGGGCTCAAATCTCGACTTAATTGACATTTTGTGTTGTCAGATACAAGACGATACAAAAGTGTTGTGTTTATGATTATGTGGTTCATGAGATAACTTTAATTGTAAGAGCTTCTTGTTGTTACCGACAGTAAAAGTCGAAGAGGGCTAGATATATTCAAATGTAGAATAAAATAAGTCTGTTGTTGCTACAAAATGACAGTAATAGTCCATGACATTATAATGGTACAGCAAAAGTACATGTTAATAGAAATTAAAAACATGACGTGCTTAAGTTAACTGTAATAATAAACCTTATTTACTTTACAGAACTCTTTTTTATTTCAAATTCAGACGATTTAAAAACAAGAAGAAAAAAAAAACCCATCAACCATAATGTAAAGTGTATTTTGTTGTTACACTTTCGTTTCTTTGTATAAAGGTTGCGGCTTGACTCTTTAATGTTTAATTGTTACAATATTATTTATATAACGGTTAGTTGACGATATAACTATAAATTAAAAAATTAATAATAAAAGTAGGTGTTTACAGTGTAATGTGGTGTTAACAAGTATAATAAAGTAATTATTACTGATAGTTTTAACCAATAACTTTCTGTCTACATTCAGAAGCGAAACGATGATGAAAGGAAGCAATGGGCCAAACTGTGCTCTCTGATTATCAATAGTCAAACCTGAGGGTAATCAGAAGATTGTGTAATTAACATTTCCGTAAAAGTTTTTTGGTTTATTCGCAACTTTTGAACAAAATTATCTTTAAATTGTTAACACCAAAGGGTTAAAAGAGGACTGTGGAAATTGAAAATTCTAGAATGATACGTACAAAATAAAATAAAAAGTAAAATAGTATTAAGGATTATTTCGGTAATATATTGGCTTAATTATTGTATTGGACAGAACATAAAGTAAAGCCTACTTATAGTTATAGTGTGCTTGAGTAAAAACGTTATCAATAAATAATAAACTCCATACACAAAATTTAAATTTGTTGTGAATGATTTTATTAACGGTTGATAAAGAGAAAATTTGTAGAAATAAAAATTATCGGTCAAATGACTCGCTAAGAGAAAATGTATATGGAAAGTTAAAGTATAAATGTTCACAGATTCACACATAACTAACATGGTATAAAGTTGGTCATGATGGGATACTCCCTTTGAAATATTTTTAAATACTATAGTGTTTGATCTCATGAGTCGAAAACTTGATGTTTGAAAACAGTAAAAACACTTAAGGTTTCTCTCAACTTTTTTTCAGGTGATTGCAAAGACTTTGAAACAACTCGGGGTGAGCCGGGTAGGGGGCGACTTTGTTCCAACCCGGGGCGAGCCTTTAATTATTTTCAGAATCTGGGTGGGGGCGACTTTGCTAGGGGGCGACATTGGCTGGGGGCGACATTGTCAGGGGGCGACTTTGCTAGGGGCGACATTGTCAGCCCAGGTCGAAATTCCAGTTGAACCTAGTTAAACTGGGTTTAACTGGAACTAGTTGAAACCAGTTGATAAACTAGTTAAACACAGTTAAAACCAGTTGGTTTAATATGGAAAATGGACAGAGACCAACTGGTTTATAATTTCAACCTAGTTGAACACAGTTAAACCTAGTCCAAACCAGTTGGTTAATATGGAAAATGGACGAGTTTGGTCACTATCCAGTTGAACCAGTTGACCCCAGTTAACTAGGTTCAACTGGAATTTTGACCTGGGAGGGGGCAACTTTGCTAGGGGGCGACATTGTTTGATGGCGACATTGTCAGGGGGCGACTTTGAAACAACTCGGGGTGGGCCGGGTGGGGGTGACTTTGTAAAGGGGTGACTTTGTAAGGGGGTGACTTTGTAAAGGGAGTGACTTTGTAAGGGGGTGACTTTGTAAGGGGGTGACTTTGTAAGGGGCGACTTTTAAAGGGGGTGACTTTGTAAGGGGCGACTTTGTAAGGGGGTAACTTTGTCAGGGGGCGACTTTGTAATGGGGGTAACTCTGTAAGGGGCGACTTTGTAAAGGGGGTAACTCTGTAAGGGGCGACTTTGTAAAGGGGGTCACTCTGTAAGGGGCGACTTTGTAAAGGGGGTAACTCTGTAAGGGGCGACTTTGTAAAGGGGGTAACTCTGTAAGGGGCGACTGTGTAAAGGGGGTAACTCTGTAAGGGGCGACTCTGTAAAGGGGGTAACTCTGTAAGGGGCGACTTTGTAAAGGGGGTAACTCTGTAAGGGGTGACTTTGTAAAGGGGGTAACTCTGTAAGGGGGTGACTTTGTAAGGGGTAGCTTTGTCAGGGGGTGACTTTATAGGGAGTAACTCTATAAGGGGGTGACTTTGTAAGGGGGTAACTTTGTAAGGGGGTGACTTTGTAAGGGGGTAACTTTGTAAGGGGGTAACTTTGTCAGGGGGTGACTTTGTAAAGGGGGTGACTTTGTAAAGAGGGTACTTTGTCAGGGGGTGACTTTGTAAAGGGGTGACTTTATAAGGGGGTGACTTTGTAAAGGGGGTGACTTTGTAAGGGGGTGACTTTGTACAGGGAGTGACTTTGTAAGGGGGTGACTTTGTAAAGGGGGTAACTCTGTAAGGGGCGACTTTGTAAAGGGGGTGACTTTGTAAGGGGCGCTTTTAGGGTTAGGGTTAGGGTTAGGGTTAGGGTTAGGGTTAGGGTTAGGGTTAGGGTTAGGGTTAGGGTTAGGGTTAGGGTTAGGGTTAGGGTTAGGGTTAGGGTTAGGGTTAGGGTTAGGGTTAGGGTTAGGGTTAGGGTTAGGGTTAGGGTTAGGGTTAGGGTTAGGGTTAGGGTTAGGGTTAGGGTTAGGGTTAGGGTTAGGGTTA
This sequence comes from Asterias amurensis, assembly GCF_032118995.1. Classification (NCBI taxonomy): domain Eukaryota; kingdom Metazoa; phylum Echinodermata; class Asteroidea; order Forcipulatida; family Asteriidae; genus Asterias; species Asterias amurensis. Next base: position 6,556 of record NC_092668.1, on the reverse strand, counting down.
GGGTTAGGGTTAGGGTTAGGGTTAGGGTTAGGGTTAGGGTTAGGGTTAGGGTTAGGGTTAGGGTTAGGGTTAGGGTTAGGGTTAGGGTTAGGGTTAGGGTTAGGGTTAGGGTTAGGGTTAGGGTTAGGGTTAGGGTTAGGGTTAGGGTTAGGGTTAGGGTTAGGTTAGGGTTAGGGTTAGGGTTAGGGTTAGGGTTAGGGTTAGGGTTAGGGTTAGGGTTAGGGTTAGGGTTAGGGTTAGGGTTAGGGTTAGGGTTAGGGTTAGGGTTAGGGTTAGGGTTAGGGTTAGGGTTAGGGTTAGGGTTAGGGTTAGGGTTAGGGTTAGGGTTAGGGTTAGGGTTAGGGTTAGGGTTAGGGTTAGGGTTAGGGTTAGGGTTAGGGTTAGGGTTAGGGTTAGGGTTAGGGTTAGGGTTAGGGTTAGGGTTAGGGTTAGGGTTAGGGTTAGGGTTAGGGTTAGGGTTAGGGTTAGGGTTAGGGTTAGGGTTAGGGTTAGGGTTAGGGTTAGGGTTAGGGTTAGGGTTAGGGTTAGGGTTAGGGTTAGGGTTAGGGTTAGGGTTAGGGTTAGGGTTAGGGTTAGGGTTAGGGTTAGGGTTAGGGTTAGGGTTAGGGTTAGGGTTAGGGTTAGGGTTAGGGTTAGGGTTAGGGTTAGGGTTAGGGTTAGGGTTAGGGTTAGGGTTAGGGTTAGGGTTAGGGTTAGGGTTAGGGTTAGGGTTAGGGTTAGGGTTAGGGTTAGGGTTAGGGTTAGGGTTAGGGTTAGGGTTAGGGTTAGGGTTAGGGTTAGGGTTAGGGTTAGGGTTAGGGTTAGGGTTAGGGTTAGGGTTAGGGTTAGGGTTAGGGTTAGGGTTAGGGTTAGGGTTAGGGTTAGGGTTAGGGTTAGGGTTAGGGTTAGGGTTAGGGTTAGGGTTAGGGTTAGGGTTAGGGTTAGGGTTAGGGTTAGGGTTAGGGTTAGGGTTAGGGTTAGGGTTAGGGTTAGGGTTAGGGTTAGGGTTAGGGTTAGGGTTAGGGTTAGGGTTAGGGTTAGGGTTAGGGTTAGGGTTAGGGTTAGGGTTAGGGTTAGGGTTAGGGTTAGGGTTAGGGTTAGGGTTAGGGTTAGGGTTAGGGTTAGGGTTAGGTTAGGGTTAGGGTTAGGGTTAGGGTTAGGGTTAGGGTTAGGGTTAGGGTTAGGGTTAGGGTTAGGGTTAGGGTTAGGGTTAGGGTTAGGGTTAGGGTTAGGGTTAGGGTTAGGGTTAGGGTTAGGGTTAGGGTTAGGGTTAGGGTTAGGGTTAGGGTTAGGGTTAGGGTTAGGGTTAGGGTTAGGGTTAGGGTTAGGGTTAGGGTTAGGGTTAGGGTTAGGGTTAGGGTTAGGGTTAGGGTTAGGGTTAGGGTTAGGGTTAGGGTTAGGGTTAGGGTTAGGGTTAGGGTTAGGGTTAGGGTTAGGGTTAGGGTTAGGGTTAGGGTTAGGGTTAGGGTTAGGGTTAGGGTTAGGGTTAGGGTTAGGGTTAGGGTTAGGGTTAGGGTTAGGGTTAGGGTTAGGGTTAGGGTTAGGGTTAGGGTTAGGGTTAGGGTTAGGGTTAGGGTTAGGGTTAGGGTTAGGGTTAGGGTTAGGGTTAGGGTTAGGGTTAGGGTTAGGGTTAGGGTTAGGGTTAGGGTTAGGGTTAGGGTTAGGGTTAGGGTTAGGGTTAGGGTTAGGGTTAGGGTTAGGGTTAGGGTTAGGGTTAGGGTTAGGGTTAGGGTTAGGGTTAGGGTTAGGGTTAGGGTTAGGGTTAGGGTTAGGGTTAGGGTTAGGGTTAGGGTTAGGGTTAGGGTTAGGGTTAGGGTTAGGGTTAGGGTTAGGGTTAGGGTTAGGGTTAGGGTTAGGGTTAGGGTTAGGGTTAGGGTTAGGGTTAGGGTTAGGGTTAGGGTTAGGGTTAGGGTTAGGGTTAGGGTTAGGGTTAGGGTTAGGGTTAGGGTTAGGGTTAGGGTTAGGGTTAGGGTTAGGGTTAGGGTTAGGGTTAGGGTTAGGGTTAGGGTTAGGGTTAGGGTTAGGGTTAGGGTTAGGGTTAGGGTTAGGGTTAGGGTTAGGGTTAGGTTAGGGTTAGGGTTAGGGTTAGGGTTAGGGTTAGGGTTAGGGTTAGGGTTAGGGTTAGGGTTAGGGTTAGGGTTAGGGTTAGGGTTAGGGTTAGGGTTAGGGTTAGGGTTAGGGTTAGGGTTAGGGTTAGGGTTAGGGTTAGGGTTAGGGTTAGGGTTAGGGTTAGGGTTAGGGTTAGGGTTAGGGTTAGGGTTAGGGTTAGGGTTAGGGTTAGGGTTAGGGTTAGGGTTAGGGTTAGGGTTAGGGTTAGGGTTAGGGTTAGGGTTAGGGTTAGGGTTAGGGTTAGGGTTAGGGTTAGGGTTAGGGTTAGGTTAGGGTTAGGGTTAGGGTTAGGGTTAGGGTTAGGGTTAGGGTTAGGGTTAGGGTTAGGGTTAGGGTTAGGGTTAGGGTTAGGGTTAGGGTTAGGGTTAGGGTTAGGGTTAGGGTTAGGGTTAGGGTTAGGGTTAGGGTTAGGGTTAGGGTTAGGGTTAGGGTTAGGGTTAGGGTTAGGGTTAGGGTTAGGGTTAGGGTTAGGGTTAGGGTTAGGGTTAGGGTTAGGGTTAGGGTTAGGGTTAGGGTTAGGGTTAGGGTTAGGGTTAGGGTTAGGGTTAGGGTTAGGGTTAGGGTTAGGGTTAGGGTTAGGGTTAGGGTTAGGGTTAGGGTTAGGGTTAGGGTTAGGGTTAGGGTTAGGGTTAGGGTTAGGGTTAGGGTTAGGGTTAGGGTTAGGGTTAGGGTTAGGGTTAGGGTTAGGGTTAGGGTTAGGGTTAGGGTTAGGGTTAGGGTTAGGGTTAGGGTTAGGGTTAGGGTTAGGGTTAGGGTTAGGGTTAGGGTTAGGGTTAGGGTTAGGGTTAGGGTTAGGGTTAGGGTTAGGGTTAGGGTTAGGGTTAGGGTTAGGGTTAGGGTTAGGGTTAGGGTTAGGGTTAGGGTTAGGGTTAGGGTTAGGGTTAGGGTTAGGGTTAGGGTTAGGGTTAGGGTTAGGGTTAGGGTTAGGGTTAGGGTTAGGGTTAGGGTTAGGGTTAGGGTTAGGGTTAGGTTAGGGTTAGGGTTAGGGTTAGGGTTAGGGTTAGGGTTAGGGTTAGGGTTAGGGTTAGGGTTAGGGTTAGGGTTAGGGTTAGGGTTAGGGTTAGGGTTAGGGTTAGGGTTAGGGTTAGGGTTAGGGTTAGGGTTAGGGTTAGGGTTAGGGTTAGGGTTAGGGTTAGGGTTAGGGTTAGGGTTAGGGTTAGGGTTAGGGTTAGGGTTAGGGTTAGGGTTAGGGTTAGGGTTAGGGTTAGGGTTAGGGTTAGGGTTAGGGTTAGGGTTAGGGTTAGGGTTAGGGTTAGGGTTAGGGTTAGGGTTAGGGTTAGGGTTAGGGTTAGGGTTAGGGTTAGGGTTAGGGTTAGGGTTAGGGTTAGGGTTAGGGTTAGGGTTAGGGTTAGGGTTAGGGTTAGGGTTAGGGTTAGGGTTAGGGTTAGGGTTAGGGTTAGGGTTAGGGTTAGGGTTAGGGTTAGGGTTAGGGTTAGGGTTAGGGTTAGGGTTAGGGTTAGGGTTAGGGTTAGGGTTAGGGTTAGGGTTAGGGTTAGGGTTAGGGTTAGGGTTAGGGTTAGGGTTAGGGTTAGGGTTAGGGTTAGGGTTAGGGTTAGGGTTAGGGTTAGGGTTAGGGTTAGGGTTAGGGTTAGGGTTAGGGTTAGGGTTAGGGTTAGGGTTAGGGTTAGGGTTAGGGTTAGGGTTAGGGTTAGGGTTAGGGTTAGGGTTAGGGTTAGGGTTAGGGTTAGGGTTAGGGTTAGGGTTAGGGTTAGGGTTAGGGTTAGGGTTAGGGTTAGGGTTAGGGTTAGGGTTAGGGTTAGGGTTAGGGTTAGGGTTAGGGTTAGGGTTAGGGTTAGGGTTAGGGTTAGGGTTAGGGTTAGGGTTAGGGTTAGGGTTAGGGTTAGGGTTAGGGTTAGGGTTAGGGTTAGGGTTAGGGTTAGGGTTAGGGTTAGGGTTAGGGTTAGGGTTAGGGTTAGGGTTAGGGTTAGGGTTAGGGTTAGGGTTAGGGTTAGGGTTAGGGTTAGGGTTAGGGTTAGGGTTAGGGTTAGGGTTAGGGTTAGGGTTAGGGTTAGGGTTAGGGTTAGGGTTAGGGTTAGGGTTAGGGTTAGGGTTAGGGTTAGGGTTAGGGTTAGGGTTAGGGTTAGGGTTAGGGTTAGGGTTAGGGTTAGGGTTAGGGTTAGGGTTAGGGTTAGGGTTAGGGTTAGGGTTAGGGTTAGGGTTAGGGTTAGGGTTAGGGTTAGGTTAGGGTTAGGGTTAGGGTTAGGGTTAGGGTTAGGGTTAGGGTTAGGGTTAGGGTTAGGGTTAGGGTTAGGGTTAGGGTTAGGGTTAGGGTTAGGGTTAGGGTTAGGGTTAGGGTTAGGGTTAGGGTTAGGGTTAGGGTTAGGGTTAGGGTTAGGGTTAGGGTTAGGGTTAGGGTTAGGGTTAGGGTTAGGGTTAGGGTTAGGGTTAGGGTTAGGGTTAGGGTTAGGGTTAGGGTTAGGGTTAGGGTTAGGGTTAGGGTTAGGGTTAGGGTTAGGGTTAGGGTTAGGGTTAGGGTTAGGGTTAGGGTTAGGGTTAGGGTTAGGGTTAGGGTTAGGGTTAGGGTTAGGGTTAGGGTTAGGGTTAGGGTTAGGGTTAGGGTTAGGGTTAGGGTTAGGGTTAGGGTTAGGGTTAGGGTTAGGGTTAGGGTTAGGGTTAGGGTTAGGGTTAGGGTTAGGGTTAGGGTTAGGGTTAGGGTTAGGGTTAGGGTTAGGGTTAGGGTTAGGGTTAGGGTTAGGGTTAGGGTTAGGGTTAGGGTTAGGGTTAGGGTTAGGGTTAGGGTTAGGGTTAGGGTTAGGGTTAGGGTTAGGGTTAGGGTTAGGGTTAGGGTTAGGGTTAGGGTTAGGGTTAGGGTTAGGGTTAGGGTTAGGGTTAGGGTTAGGGTTAGGGTTAGGGTTAGGGTTAGGGTTAGGGTTAGGGTTAGGGTTAGGGTTAGGGTTAGGGTTAGGGTTAGGGTTAGGGTTAGGGTTAGGGTTAGGGTTAGGGTTAGGGTTAGGGTTAGGGTTAGGGTTAGGGTTAGGGTTAGGGTTAGGGTTAGGGTTAGGGTTAGGGTTAGGGTTAGGGTTAGGGTTAGGGTTAGGGTTAGGGTTAGGGTTAGGGTTAGGGTTAGGGTTAGGGTTAGGGTTAGGGTTAGGGTTAGGGTTAGGGTTAGGGTTAGGGTTAGGGTTAGGGTTAGGGTTAGGGTTAGGGTTAGGGTTAGGGTTAGGGTTAGGGTTAGGGTTAGGGTTAGGGTTAGGGTTAGGGTTAGGGTTAGGGTTAGGGTTAGGGTTAGGGTTAGGGTTAGGGTTAGGGTTAGGGTTAGGGTTAGGGTTAGGGTTAGGGTTAGGGTTAGGGTTAGGGTTAGGGTTAGGGTTAGGGTTAGGGTTAGGGTTAGGGTTAGGGTTAGGGTTAGGGTTAGGGTTAGGGTTAGGGTTAGGGTTAGGGTTAGGGTTAGGGTTAGGGTTAGGGTTAGGGTTAGGGTTAGGGTTAGGGTTAGGGTTAGGGTTAGGGTTAGGGTTAGGGTTAGGGTTAGGGTTAGGGTTAGGGTTAGGGTTAGGGTTAGGGTTAGGGTTAGGGTTAGGGTTAGGGTTAGGGTTAGGGTTAGGGTTAGGGTTAGGGTTAGGGTTAGGGTTAGGGTTAGGGTTAGGGTTAGGGTTAGGGTTAGGGTTAGGGTTAGGGTTAGGGTTAGGGTTAGGGTTAGGGTTAGGGTTAGGGTTAGGGTTAGGGTTAGGGTTAGGGTTAGGGTTAGGGTTAGGGTTAGGGTTAGGGTTAGGGTTAGGGTTAGGGTTAGGGTTAGGGTTAGGGTTAGGGTTAGGGTTAGGGTTAGGGTTAGGGTTAGGGTTAGGGTTAGGGTTAGGGTTAGGGTTAGGGTTAGGGTTAGGGTTAGGGTTAGGGTTAGGGTTAGGGTTAGGGTTAGGGTTAGGGTTAGGGTTAGGGTTAGGGTTAGGGTTAGGGTTAGGGTTAGGGTTAGGGTTAGGGTTAGGGTTAGGGTTAGGGTTAGGGTTAGGGTTAGGGTTAGGGTTAGGGTTAGGGTTAGGGTTAGGGTTAGGGTTAGGGTTAGGGTTAGGGTTAGGGTTAGGGTTAGGGTTAGGGTTAGGGTTAGGGTTAGGGTTAGGGTTAGGGTTAGGGTTAGGGTTAGGGTTAGGGTTAGGGTTAGGGTTAGGGTTAGGGTTAGGGTTAGGGTTAGGGTTAGGGTTAGGGTTAGGGTTAGGGTTAGGGTTAGGGTTAGGGTTAGGGTTAGGGTTAGGGTTAGGGTTAGGGTTAGGGTTAGGGTTAGGGTTAGGGTTAGGGTTAGGGTTAGGGTTAGGGTTAGGGTTAGGGTTAGGGTTAGGGTTAGGGTTAGGGTTAGGGTTAGGGTTAGGGTTAGGGTTAGGGTTAGGGTTAGGGTTAGGGTTAGGGTTAGGGTTAGGGTTAGGGTTAGGGTTAGGGTTAGGGTTAGGGTTAGGGTTAGGGTTAGGGTTAGGGTTAGGGTTAGGTTAGGGTTAGGGTTAGGGTTAGGGTTAGGGTTAGGGTTAGGGTTAGGGTTAGGGTT